>NC_142285.1:35874582-37074582 GCF_965620075.1 Prunus avium | reverse complement strand
CAGAGTCCATTTCTGGTCAGGATGGAAATGATGTTAAGAAAGGTATGTTCAGTTCTGAAGTTTAAAAGTAGCAATGTCTTTGATGATAGATTTTCCCTTGGCCAAAGCTGATTCATGCATTTTCTTTCATAACCTGTAGATGATTCTTGGGAGAGCAAAGTTGCTCCAAATAAAATTTCGTCCTGGGGTGCAGCAACAGATAACAATGATCAAGGTGCTGGCTGGGGAAAAGGTGTGGACTCTTGGGGTAAATCTAGTGCTAAAACTGGGGGTGACAGCAGTGCATCGGATATTTGGCAGAAGGCAATAGAACCTTCTGGTACTGCTACTGCTGGGAATAGCCAACTGGATTCATGGGGCAAAGGTAAAAATGTAGTTGAAGCGGGATCATGGAAAAAGAATTCTGATGCATCATCTGGTGATATTGCTAGTTCTGGGTGGGGTCAACAGAAACCTTTGGACAAAGGAAATGCAGTCAGTAGTGATGGGTCTGATTGGGGTAAGCCTCAGAATAAAGGAGCTGGTTGGGGAGCTAAAGAAGATTCTTGCAGTAAAGCCACAGGGAACTGGAGCACTAAAGATGAATCAAGTGCTGGTGAGGCAGGGTGGAAAATTTCAAAGCCAGCAGAAGATGTTCAGACAGGAAGCTGGGGTAATGCAGGTGGGGTTTTGTCCCAATCAGAGGCAGGAAACAAAGATGAAGCAAGTGGCTGGGCAAAACCTAAAGGCGCTTTTAGTAATGAGAATCAGAATGACAGTTGGAAGAAACCAAGTGGTGTAGATGACAATAAAAGAGCTTCCTGGGGTAAAGCAGATGGAGGTTCTACTTGGACTAAACAAGACGGAGATTCTACATGGAATAAACAAGGTGAAGGTTCTACTTGGAATAAGCAAGATGGCGGTTCTGCTTGGAATAAACCGGCAGGAGATTCTTCTTGGAGTAAACAAGCTGGAGGGTCTTCATGGGGTAAACAAGCTGATGTAACAGCAGGACATGAGTCTGGCGGAGTGGGGAATCAAGATGATGGTTGGAAGAGAGCAAAAAGTTTTGGCGGTGATCAAGGATCTGGTGGTTGGGGCAAAGGGAGTGGGGATAAAGGTGATATAGATCAGCAAGACTTCTCGGAAAGGCCAAAATCCTTTGAGGGGGCTCATGGGTTTGGTGGAAGGAGAGGAGGAAGAGGAGGTAGAGATCAATTTGGCAGGGGTAGGTCATTCAGTCAGGATCAATCCTCTGGGTGGAACAAGGATCAGGAAAACAATAGGAGTGCTGATGGAATAGGTGGTTGGAAGAATCCAAATGCATCTGTTGAGAACAATGGATCGGGTTGGAGCAAAGGATGGGGGGCAGAGAAAGAGAATGTTGAAGAACAATCAACAGGGGGTAACAAATCTGGTGATTGGAATGCTCCAAAATCATCTGACAGAGACCAATCGTCAGGATGGGGTCAAACTAAAGCTTGGCAAAGTGGGTCAAGTGATGGAGGAAATCAGGTTTCTAGCTGGGGCCAAAAGGGCAGTTGGAACTCCGGATCTAGTGAGGCTGGTGGCAATCAGGATTCTAGTAGTGGTGAGAAAAGAGATTGGAACATTGGATCTGATTCCTCAGGTGGGAACCAGGATTCTACTTGGGGCAAGAAAAGCAACTGGAACTCCGGATCTGGTGACACTGGCGGCAATAAAGATTCTGGCTGGGGAAGGAAAAGTAGTTGGAACTCAGGATCTGGTGATGCAGATCAGAATTCTAAGTGGAGCAGTAAAAGCAATTGGAATTCAGCAAATTCTTTTGGTGGCAGTCAATCAATAGATGGTGGGAATGGAGACCAACCTGAAGATTTCAATAATAATCGAAGTGGTGGAAATTGGAGAGGTGGTTCAGGTAGAGGAAATTCAGACAGAGGAGGTTTTAGAGGTGGACGGGGTTTTGGAGGTAGAGGTGGTGAGAGAGAGGGAGATAGAGGGGGCTTTGGACGTAGAGGGGGTTTTGGTGGTAGAGGTGGAGACAGAGGGAGCTTTGGTGGTAGGGGTAGATCAGACAGAGGAGGGTTTGGTGGTGGAGGAGGGTTTGGTGGTACAGGTGGATCAGACGGAGGAGGGTTTGGTGGTACAGGCTATGGAGGAAGAGGCCGTGGGAGGGATCAAAGTGGTGGTTGGAGCAATAGAAATGATTCTTTTGATAATAATTCATCAGGCTGGAGCAAAGGGGCAGACGGTGCTGGCGAGGGATGGAAAAAAGACAATGGTGCAGGAAGTTGGAACCAAGGAGGTGGCAGTAAGAACGATTGGCAGGGTGGGAAATCTAGTGGATGGAGTAGCCAGAGCTCTGGTTGGAACCAGTCTGACGTGAATAAAGGAATTGGCGGTTCGGGATCAGGTTGGAATCAGACAGTGGAGGCTAAAGATACTGCTGCCACTCAGGACAAAGGAACAGGCTCTCATAATGAAGCGGGCGGAAGCTGGGGAAAGAATTGGAAATCATCAGATGCTTCTAATGTGGACCAGTCGTCTAGCTGGAAACAATCGACTGCAGCCAAAGAAGTCAAAGGAACCACTGATCAAGATGGTGGCAGGAACAAGGGACCAAGCTCAAGTGCACAAGCTGGGGGCTGGGGCAACCAGGGTTCAGGTTGGAACAAGGGAACAGGTTCAGGATTTGGAGGCGTTACTGGAGACCAACCAAGTGCTGCTGGAGGAGGTAAATCATCCGACTGGAAGCAATCAAGCACTTCAAGCGGGGCTCAATCCTCTGGTTGGAATCAATCAGGTGAGGCAAAACAAGGAACTGATCAAGGTGGAGAACCAACCAATTCATGGGGCAAAGCAGCAGCAGCATGCTCTTGGGGCAACGGATCTGATGGTGGTGAGGCAAAGCAAGGAACCAATGAAGGTGCAAAACCGACTAATTCCTGGGGCAAAGCCGTAGCACCTGCAAGCTCCTGGGGCAAGGGATCTGACGGTGGAAGTGGCAAAGGAGGGTGGTGATCAGATCACTCTTCAAAAAAGTGGTGTTTTTAACTTAAATGGTGTAGATACTGCTTTGTCTTTCGCACAGCTAGAAGGATCTTAACTTATTAAACCCCTGTATCTATTGACAATGGTTGATATTTTGTATGCATCTTTTTGTCAACGTTCAAGTCTTAGCATGAAACAGATGATGTTATGGAACAAGCTTTTCTCAAAATAAAATTGCTTCCAAAAATTGAATCATGATGCTCCTGCCAAACCTAAATTCACTACAAAATGCTAATTCAAATTGATCGATTTTACACTTGTAGCATACTTCGTTGTATGCTCAATTTCAAGTGAAGGAGAAGGGAAAGCAGGAGGCGCTAAAAGGTGATATTTTAGCAAATTGTCCAAATGAAAAAGAGATCTTTTAACAGAAAATCAAAAAGTTTCCATTTATGGTCAATCCTACTACTTCCCCAGTTCCAAGCAAAGGGTGGCCTCTCAATTCCCACTCCCACAAACTTTCCCATTACTCTGCAAATTTTCTCGTCTCCCAAACACCAAATGATCTCCTCATCCCAATATCTCTTCCCCCAAATCCCTCCTTATCCCCACCCACAAACCCTAATTTTCCTCTCTTTTTCAGTTTCCTAGGTCGTCCTTATCTCTCCCCAATACTCCTTTATACCCAAAAAAAACCTTTTTTTAAAAAAAAAAATGCTCAAAATCATAAAACGCGGCCACCGCAAATCCCCAAAACCCGAACCTACCGATCTCGAGTTCGAACCCGAGTCACAACCCATCACACTATCCCTCTCCATGGAACCCCTTCCTCTTCTCCGAGACGTCGCTGTTTTGGACCGCCCGGCCCTTTTCCTCAAAAAGCTCCAACTCTGCTCCTTCTACTGCGACTTCTCCAACTCTCTCAAATGGGTTCTCGAGAAAGAGCTCAAGCGCCAAACCCTCATGGAGCTCGTGGACTTCATCGACTCCGGTTCGTGCAAACTCACCGGTCCAATGCAAGAGGAGCTCATTCGCATGGTATCACTCAACATCTTCCGATGCTTGCCTCCGGCATCGGACTTGCTCGAACCCGACGAGGACGAGCCCTATCAGGAGCCCTCATGGCCTCACCTGCAAATCGTCTATGAACTCTTGTTAAGGTACATTGCCTCACCAGAAACCGATGCTAAAGTCGCTAAACGTTACATTGATCACATCTTTGTGTTGAGGTTAATGGAGTTGTTTGATTCTGAGGACCCTCGGGAACGCGAGTATTTGAAAACCCTTTTGCATAGAATTTATGGGAAGTTTATGGTTCACAGACCCTTTATCAGGAAGGCCATGAATAATGTGTTTTATAGGTTTATATTTGAGACACAGAAGCATTGTGGGATTGGAGAGTTGTTAGAGATTCTAGGGAGTATAATAAATGGCTTTGCTTTGCCCATGAAAGAGGAGCATAAGCTGTTCCTTGTGAGAGCACTTATTCCTCTGCACAAACCCAAGTGCATATCCGCGTATCATCACCAGTTAGCCTATTGTATCATACAGTTTGTTGACAAGGATTATAAGTTGGCCGAATTGGTGGTCAAGGGGTTGTTGAAGTATTGGCCGCTCACTAATTGTCAGAAGGAGGTTCTGTTTCTTGCAGAGTTAGAAGAGGTTTTGGAAGCTACGCAGGCTGCGGAGTTTCACAGATGTATGCTTCCACTTTTTAGACAGATTGGGCGCTGCCTTAATAGCCCTCATTTTCAGGTGAATTCAAAAGACTGTTTTTATATGAGTAGCCTGGTAGTTACGATTAGATTGTTTATGCATTTTTCAGTGTGCTTTTTTTCCGAAAAGTAAATTATTTGATACAACATTGGCATTAGTTATGAAATAGATAATAATTTGTTGGACCTGTTTGGTGTACAATATTACTATCACTTGGACGTTTCTCTCCCCCTTCCACTGTTTCTGTGAGACTACTTAACTTTATGAGAACAAATCCATCAAAATGTGATTTTGTAAATAATATATAGCTAATATTGTAGCTCGTACCTTTGACCTGTGTGTTATTCGAAGTTGGTCTGAATGCTTGACGTGTAAGCATTTCTCTTAAAAGTGTTGAAATTGCATAGGATACTCATGTGCCACTCTTTCGGACAATAGATTTCAGGAGTCTCCATAGTTGTTGATTTCAGGGGTCTCCATAGTTGTTGTGTGTAATTTTCTGGCTGTGGTAGACATTAATTTCTCTTGGTCCCCTTCTGATGGTGTTTGATATGATCCATACAAGAACTACCTGATAATAGGTTATAAACATCCTATTGTTAGTAAGTTTGGTAGTTCATTGAAGCAGTCTTATATTCTTAGTTGTCTCCCCCATATGGCTAGTTTGTTTTTATTTTATTTTTAAATCACCTCTTTAATTTGCCTCTATATTGAAGTCCAACAGAAACACAATAAGGTTGTGTGAGCTGTCATTTTTGCCCGCACGTCATTGATTACAATACTTTTGTTTGAATCTGAGCTCTTGCTTGCAAAGAGGGTTAGGCGCAGGTTAGCCAGCAAATACATATGCTTAGACAGGCCACAGTTTAACCATTAAATTCATGTTTTAAAAAAAAATTATTTAAGCTAAGCAGTTGCTCTTTTCTTGGTCTGAGAAAAGGAACACTGTCTAGCTGAACAAAGCTAGGCAATGTCTCTAGTTTTCACATTTATCTCCCCTCTTTAAAGGATAAGTTACGGTGTTGCTGTATTACTGCTTCTTGTGTTGGAGTCAATTGGTACATGCATCTTCCTTGCCATCACATAACAAAATATCTTCTTATCTATGACTAAGAAAGCTTAATGAAAATGTGTGTTAGGGATTTCCAAAAATGTTATAACAGGATTTTTTTTCTTTCTCTAGTTGTATAACTATTCTATTTGAAAAGTGTTTCTAATATAAAGATGCTTGGCAGGTTGCCGAACGAGCTCTTTACTTGTGGAACAGTGAACACATTGTAAGTTTAATTGCTCAGAACCGGAACGTGATATTGCCATTAATCTTTGAAGCATTGGAGAAAAACACGCAAGGTCACTGGAACCAGGCTATCCATGGGCTGACAGCCAATGTGCGACGGATGTTCCAGGAAATGGACCCAGAATTGTTTGAAGAGTGCCAGGAACAATATTTAGAAAAGGAAACAAGGGCCAGAGAAATGGAAGAGCGGCGAGAATTGACTTGGAAGAGAATAGAAGCAGTGGCGGCAACTGCAGGGGGAGAGGATATGGTATTGGTTAGTTAATTAAATATAGGACACAAACAACTCAAAGTTTCACTTAAATGGCTTTTTTTTTTGTTCCCTTTTTTTGTTCAAACTTGTTTCAATGTTGAAGTCCTACCAAGGCTATGAAATAACTTGGAAAGGAGTAAAATATAAACATTGTAACAAGGTGTAATGAATGTCATGGCAGATTGTGAATGCTTGCGAAGATTTTGCCATTGTTTCCCCTTCTTTCCCAAACGGGAAAAGTTATGTGCATACTTTATTTCATTTCTACTTTTCACTTTAGGTTGTGTTGATTTTCCTCATCAAACTACTTGGTGATATCTTGTTCTTTGACAAGCTTATACTTGTCTTTGGCTCGAATTTGTTATCGATTAATCAATCCAGTTAAATCATAAAATGCTGTAGCTTTCAGGGAGGTTGTGAAAATCCTTTATGTTGTTATGTAGTACAAAACTCACCATTTTGGTCTTTTAATTTTGGTGTAGAGGAAAGGAATGGGAAAACAAGAACCGAACTCTTGTCGTGCATGCGAGCAAGAAGTAGAGCATAGAAGTGCTCTACTTCTAGAGCTTGAAGCTCCAAACCATCATGGCTTTTAATTTGATTCTTGCTAGAAACAGTCGTCTACATGCGTATAGGTTGCTCTACTCCTAGAGCTTGAAGCTCCAAACCATCATGGCTTTACTTACTATCAACCGTTGGTTGGCATCCGTCTGACCTACTATCAGATGTCGATTGGTATTGGTCCCACAGTGGGGACACTGATCTACGGCTGACTTCCCTAGCTTTCGTCTCAACTTGAAATCACCCTTTTCCCATGTAAACATGAACTCTTATCATTTACAGATATGGCTGACAAGACATGCATATACTTCTGTTTCCTTGTTATACTAGTACACAAAGTGAGCGAACGCACTCAAACAAGCACGTTATACTTTAGCATAAAAGAAGAAGATAAAGATTCGAAGGGCACTACAAAATCCCATTGTCTTTTGGCAATTTTCCAAGACATGGAGACATGCCATGTTAACTACATTATTATTACTCAATGAAAAGCACTCAAATTCAACGAAAATGGTTGAAGCCAAAAACATATAAATCCTCTGAATTTGACATGCCATCCGAAAAATGCCATCTCAGCCAATCATATCCTATCTTCTTCTTTTATTTTCTTTTGTGGCCATATCCACGTAACGTTAGCCTACCCAAAACTCAATCCAATTCAACCGCCAAAACATGAGAGCCTTCAAAGTCAAACGTAATAGTGTTGAAACCCCATAAAAACTATCATCTTAAGGAAGGACCATAAAAAAAACTAAAATAATTCAGATAATAAAGGATGTGGGGGGACCAACCAAGCAATCAAATCATTTGAGAAATTTTTCCCTTTTTTTTTCTCTTTTTATCTGATAATGATATTTTCTTTGAATTCTATAATAATGTTAATAATAAGGGTAATGATAATAGAGCATCACCATGGTTGGTGGTAACGTACAAAATAAAAATAATTAGAAGTGACAAGAAGATTGTGTTTGAAGATGATGAAGAGCTTGGTGGAGCACCGTTCCCAAATATCATTCCAAAATAGTCTCCGTCACCGCCGCTGGACCCTTCACTTCCTGTGTTGGTGCCATCGGTGATGGTCCCACCGCCGTCGTCTCCGGGGTGTGACACGCTCGTACTGCTCCTATACCATGACAATAGTTGAAACAACCAAAATCAGTAAATTATTTAGATCAAGACATGAAGGATGACATATGGTTTAACAGAAGAATAGACGGAACGGAAATAAATGTAACTGAAAACACTTTGCAACAAGTTTTAAGACGTCATGAGGTCCCCATGGACATGAACAAGAGATTATTGTTATGCGCATGAGGACGACTGTCGTTAGCATTCAGTGATAGACAAATCTGGGATAAAGGATTGGTACAGAAGGTAGCAAAAAGAGAAAGAGAAGCAGTCAATTATTATGAGAGCCAAACAATCAACTAAAGCCCAACTTGGTTCGGTTCACTATAGTTCACGGCTCATGGACTTGGGTTTGGGTTGGGCCGGCTCCGGCTCATTGATCAGTAATTTTGGGTCAGTCCAAGATCCCGTTCTTATGTTGTCAGCATAAGCACAAAAAATCTCCAACCCTCTTTCTCTACCTCCAAACTTTAAAAACTCCATCATCTCTCTGAATTCTTATAAGTTCGTGACATTTTGATTACCTTTAAATCCCTGAAGAATAGTTATATAATTTAATACTTTAGAGACTTTAAATCTCTAAATTAACTACAACTTAAAACAGAAAGGATCAGAAACAGGGACCTCTCAGTCAAGTTTAGAAAAAGAAAGAAAAGAAGGGAAAGGTCTGACAGTCAAGACTCAGGACCTGGGTCCATGGGCAAGTTGTCCATGTTTTGGTTAAATCAAATACCGAAGTGTGCCAATGAATAATAAATAAATAAAAATCAAAAGTGTGCCCACACTCACGTCTGAAAATTGTACAAGGACCCCACATTTACTTGCTGAAAAGCAAAATGAAGAGAATATAACTGAGTCACCTTCCCAATGCCAGACGCACCAATCCATGAGCTGGGGTGGGTCTCCTACAACCCAAGCGGCAAGCCAACCCACTTGCAACTTTTCTACCTTTCCCTTGACACACATTCACCAATAACATATAACATCACAAGCTTCTGATGGGGGACACCATTGGCCCTTTGCAATATTACAGTACTTAGTTATCTCACCGCAAACCTAACCCTCCTATCCTACTGTGGGCAGATTTGGTATTCAGGGTTGCAAATGTAGGCTATCATCTTTCACACCCATTTGCCTTTTGTCCCTTGCAAGTTGCATCATTTTGGGAGTTCTAAAATAAGATGGTCTTTTGAGATTGAAAATGGTCAAAACCCGCCCCAAGCAACCTAGAAAGACTAAAACTGCCAAAAACAAGAGTGTGGGGGGGGGGGGGCATACTTCAAATCTAATCCCAAGGTCATACTTTAAATTTAAAACAAACCAAAAACTATTTAACTAATAAATAAACCCTAATAAGTTAATAATAATAACCATGGCCTTGGGCCCTTTGGCCAACCCTAAAAGTAGAACTAGAAAGACAACGAACAACAGAACTGTAAGGCTGCAGTGTCAGCAGCTAGATTCCCACCGCCCTGCGTGATCACGTGCAACCCCATAAAAACCCCAGCTCCATTTTTCACACTCTCTCTTTGCCTTCTCACACTGTTTGTATTTTATTATTCTCAAACCCAAAACCCAGCAAGCACGATGCACGTAATAAAATGCGAGCAAAGCAACCAAATATGCAAAGCAGGGGCATTTTGGTCATTTAGGATGAGATTCATATTCGGAAGAAGACATAAAGGCCCTCATCATTATGACAGTAAATGTGACAGGTAATACAGTTGAAAGAGTTAAATATTGTGTTACCTGGGGTCACCAAAGACACCGGCGTTGTTTGTGAGGCGGTCGATGAGGGCGACCGACTTGGGCTCAGTGCTTGAGGCCTTTGCATATTGAGTGCTCATTCCCGCCCCTGAGGGCACAAAAAACGCGCCATTTACCATTATGTCCCCGTCGGTCCTCCAATTCCAGTCGGACCAATCCCCCTCGTTCGTGTCCACGCGCTTTGTTACCTGTGAATTGTTCACACAGCAAACATTAAATAAATGAATTAGGGCTCTTCGTACTATCATCACGGTCAACAGGTCATGCCAAATTAACAGCTGCAAATGCTCACTGTCAGCCACTACTGTCGTTCTCTATGACATAAGCCTTCCTTCCTTTATCATATAATTATTGTCCTTTCAATTTCAAAAACAATTTTTCACAGACAATATAGACAGTAAAACCCATTTTCACGTCCAACAAAACCAGCCCCACCTGGAAGCGCGTGATACATTCTAATCCCACGCGCCGCCATGCAAGTGGGCTATAGTTAGAATCCATTTCCCATTTTGACATGCATGCTCCAAGAGACAAGCCGAACATGGAAGCGCGTGAGTATTTCAACCCCCACGCGCCACCATCCAACTTGGACCCGCCAAAGAACCAATTCCCAATATCACGAAACAATCATTTTACCTTTTTTCAGTTTTCCCGCGGACCCAGAAGTAAAAAAATGAAAAAAGACCCGAACTTTACAGAAATTTACAATTTTTACCTCCTTGGCGTTTTGGTCCTGGGGAGCAGTGTACCGATTCCCCTGGCTGTTAATGGTGGGGTTAGCGCTACCGCCAATGGCATACATCTCCCACTGCGTGAAGTCGTTGTTCACCACGTGTATGTACCCGCGCCTGCACCGAGGCATACGCTGCACCAGTGCCTCACCGAAGTGGTTGAACGCAATCGTCAC
Organism: Prunus avium; assembly: GCF_965620075.1. Taxonomy (NCBI): domain Eukaryota; kingdom Viridiplantae; phylum Streptophyta; class Magnoliopsida; order Rosales; family Rosaceae; genus Prunus; species Prunus avium. The sequence goes on along the minus strand of NC_142285.1, from coordinate 37,064,001 downwards.
CTGCATTCCCGAGTCCGGCAAGTACTTATCGTCGTGGCCCAAAAGCATCACCTCGTCGTGGTGGGCAAAGTAGCTGTTCGAGATCGTGATCCCTGTGGACCCCATTATGGCGTCGATCAGGCCGTCGGCGCAGTAGGAGAGCGAGCAATGGTCGATCCAGATTTTGCGAGCGCCAAAGAGGGAGATGCCGTCGCCGTCCGATTTTCCGCGCCACCCGACGTGGGTGGGGCTGGAGGCGACGTTAGTGTTACCCGCGGGTTTGCAGTGGTGGACGTGTATGTTGTGTATGATGATGTTGGAGACGTACTGGAGCGTTATGCAGCCGCCGCCGGTGACGTGGACGTTGAAGCCCCGGCCGTCAATGGTCTTGAAGCTGTTGACAATGAGCTCGCATTTAAGCTTGATGGTCATGTCGGCGGAGAAGATGATCCAGAGGGGCTCCGTTTGGATCACGGCGTGGCGGAGCGTGCCCGGGACTGGGTTGGCTGGGTCCCGATCGGACGAGTCGGTGACGATGTAGATCTGGCCTCCTTTGCCTCCCATGGCGTCTTGGCCGAACCCTATGCCGCAATCGGCGAGCTTTTGGCGGTTTCTGGCCCAGTTCGAGTCGCAGCGCCAGCAATCGTCGATTGGGTTGCCGATTAGACATTGTTGTTGCTCTTTGAGTTCGAGGGACAGCATTTGGCGTCTGGATAGAGATGCATTGACTCTCCTGAACAGTAAATATAAAAAACAGAGTGCTCTGCTTGGTTAGAGGGAAAATGAGGGAAATGCAGAGAAAATGAGCAATGCCCAGATGGGGGTTTTGGGTCTTACAGCTCAAAATGCTTGAGTAAAACACAGAAAAGAAGACAAGGGGCCTGATTTGAGAAAAACCCAGCTGGGATTTTTGCTCAGTGCTTTGAAAACATAGTGGCCCAGAGCATTAACACTATAATGTACAGCACCCAAACAGGGTTTTTAGCTGTTGACCTACTGATTGAAAAATGGGAGCCAACCCTTTTTGTAAAATCAAAAAATGAGCAAAACCCAGATGGGGATTTTCAATTTGTGTGTGTTTTTGTGTGAAATGATTGGGGGGCTGAGGCTCATTGGTGCTTACCTTTGTACTTCTTGAGCAACAGCTTCAGGGTTGGGGTGTTGGTGAGGGAGGGTGAGGTTGAGGGAAGAAGCTTTGGTGAGGGGGGAGAGAGAGCTCAAGAGGCATATTAAGAGAATGCAGGTGGTAGGAAGCATCCTTGAAAGCAAGGATGAAAGAAAGAACAATAATGAGGGAAGGCCAAAGGGTATTTGTTTGTTGTTGGCTGCTGTTGTGTTTTAATGCTTCTGTATAAAAGACTCTTCTTTGAGAGATATCTCTCTCCAATGTTGCCCAGTATTAACAACAAACAACAACTTAGGAAGCTGCAAATCTTGGGAAATGTGAGGTGGTTTATATAATAAAAAATTATTATAATAATGAAACACTACAATAATTTAATTGGGAAAATGTGTTCACTTTTCTGCTAGGGTTTGGAGGGGTTTTGTAAGAAAGGAAAGATTGGGGGAGGGGGGGTGGCTTTTGGCTGCGGTAGGCTGGGGATTGGGATAACCAAGGGACTTGGAGGATGAGGAGTAGGAGAGAGAAATATAATGACTCTCTCTCTCTCTCTCTAAATCTCCCTTGCAGACACCTTCAGTCACTCACATTCTTATCTTGCTTGCTAATCTAGGGATAGATGGGAAGAAAGCCTAATCAAAATCGTTGTTAAAAATGCTTAGAGAGATTCAGAGAGAGAGCTTATCCAAAATGCTAAAAGCCTTTTCTTTTCTGCTCTTTCTTGTTCTCTAAAACTAGATTATCTTGCTGCTTTGCCTGCGGATTAAGATTCTTTGCTGAAAGTTATGAATGTTCTCATTCCAACCTATAAACCTCCCGCCTCTGAGTGCGGACAAGAACTCTTTTCTCTTTCGTTTGTTATTTTGATTAGAAAAATATTGAAGGTTTGTTTAGCAGTTGATCAAAACAAAGATTGCAGCTTTCAGCAATTTGCTTTCGGCTTTGCCAGGTGAAAACGAAGGCGGGCTTGCTGTTATAAAAAGCGCCTTTCCGCCAGTAGAAAAGGCAGCAAAGATTATTGGGTTCACCTAAAAGTCCTCTTCCCTCCATTGTTTTTTTATACCCGGTCAATCACACTATATCACGTGTGATAATTTTTTCATTTGGTATACTGCAATTGATCGGAAATCAAAATAATATTATTCCCGTTTCAAACAACTTTTTATGCAATTTAAAACCTCAAAACAAAAGTTTTTAAATTTCTTTTATATGCTCAAATAAGCCCAAAACAAAAATTAAGAACATTTCTAACATAGCAAGCTAATTTGACTCTTCAAATTGTATTTTGTTTATCTACCTGGAAATTTGAAGAGCCAATTTTTATTGTACGATGATTCTTATTTTTTTTTCATATACCAACAACATTTACAGACCAAAAAGGTTGACAAGAAATCATATTTTATTTGGAAAAGTAAATTGACAAGCACTCCTTAAGGTTGTTGACTAAAATTAGGAGCCCTAATTTACTGCTTGACTTTAGCATTTCCATTGGAGTGAACATTTCCTACAGGGCTCTTCAGATACAGCATCCACCAGCAGCCTTTGACGAGGCTGTAGAAAATGCTCTGAGAAGGGATTTTGTTCTTACATACAATAATTTTTTTCATTTTATTATAAGCATATCAATAACTCATAATCCCCAAATTAATTATGAAATAATTTTTTATAATAATTTTTTTTTAATACAAACGATAGTCTAAACTACAATGGGATTGGGGTATCTCACATGCACACTATCAAGGTGCCATGGATTTTCAAACCTGATACTAATGATCTGCAAGTCAATATCATTTTCTACTGAATTAGATTCCATCATAAGTTGTTGATAAATATTTAGGTTCATGAAATTAAAATGTTATCCATCATAAGTTGTTTGTTTCCACAATATATTTTTAAAAACAAAAAAACAAAATAAGCACCATGGTTGTTGTGAGCTTTGGATGTTGCGTTGTCTCTCTTGATTATTAATTATTATGCTTCATCGCTTTGGCCATGTAATGGATTAGATGTTTAATTTAATGATAGCAGCTAATTCATGGGACGAACACAATAATCAAAAGCTCAATGAGATTAATCTAGTGTTATTATTATGTTTTATAATATTTAAACTAATTAATAAAAAAATTTATCCCAAAAAAAAAACTAATTAAGGAAAATGCTATCCTGGCAAATAATGATGTAGGAACTTGCTGATGAGGATGCATGTAGGAATATTTGGCATGTGAATTGGACATGCAGTAATAGATAGATGTTTTTGTCTAATTTATTCTGACCATATATACACTATATAAATTTATGTTGGTATATATAGTCTTTTTTTTTTTTTTTGGTCTGAACCACGAGGTGGTTTTGGATGGGCCTCAACTATGGGTGACACCTTTAAGCCTTAACCATAGCCCAGACTAATCCCCGCTCACACCGGGTGGGCCCGTAAGGGGTAAAGTGCTGGCCAAAGTGGTGACTCCGTATATATAGTCTCTTTCTATTGAGGGATTTCTTAAATAATTTTATTTGAGGGACACCCTTTAGGGTACCTAGGGATGGCAAAAATCCCCGCAAGGGCGGGTCCTCGTTGGGTCCCCGACCCTAACGGGGGGAGATTTCGGGGCCAAACGGATATCGGGTACGGGGATCCCCGAACTTGAAAAATCCCTGATGGGTATGGGGAGGGGATGATATTGGCGTCCCCATCCCCGAACCCGACCCGAAAATATATATATAATTATAATATTTATGTTTAACACTAAGTTAACCTCCCGCTCCTAATTCTTCCTAATCTTCGCCGGATTTTCATATTAATGTGATTTTGAATAGTTGATTTGAACTTTATATTTAATTTGAATGTGTTGAATGATAATTTAATATGAAATTTAATATTAAAATAGATGATAATTATTTTTTATGCAAAAAAAAATTCGGGGATTCGGGGCGGGTATGGGGGATAGTCCCCCGACAGGAACGGGGACGGGGATTCCCCGAAACCTATTAAACGGGGATTGGTTCGGGGATGGGGGCGGGGATGGAGAACGGGGACGGGGATGGTATTGTCATACCCGGCCCCTACCCGGCCCGTTGCCATCCCTAAGGGTACCCTATAAAAAAAAAATCAACTATCTAAATTGGCTATTTTTCACATATGCAACCCAGGATAAAATAGAGTGATTAATTATTTTTCACATATATTATAAAAGAGTGCCCTCAATAACAGCTCATTATTACTGCCATATATTGTTTTATTTGTACTAGTTAATGCAATTTGCATTTAGGCCGGTAGAGCGATATTCGTTTATATTTTTTATTATATATAAAATATTTTCCTAGAAAGCGGCGATTAATATACTCTTTTATAATTTTTTGTGCTTAACTAAATAATTGTTCACACATAAATAAATAGGTGTGATATTATTATATGCTGTGACTCGTGGACGAAACACTACAGCTCATCTTCTGTAGCCATTTTATGGTGTGGATTTTTGTATGCGGATGACGTACTTATTTTAAGAAAAGTTCGTACATTTTTTATTCGGGTTACCTAATAATGTATTTAAAATATCGAAATCATCTATATTTTAGGTTATTTTTTAAGAATTATCTCTTCAATATCTCATAATTGTTTGGTTATCTAAAATGTACACACACAAAAAGCAATTTGTTAAATAAAACTAAAACAATGATACCAATACAAAGGGTTTATAGCTCAAGTGATTAAGAGTATTTACCTCTGCACCTGAGTTACTAGGTTTCGATTCCCCCCTCCTCCAATATCGCTTGTATCGAAAAACGAAGATATCAATAATTAGATGAATAATAATTTCTGAAAAGATGAACAATATATATATATATATATGTATTTTTTTTAAAAATAACTGGACGATTTTGATCATTGATTTAAAGCCCCATAAATAGGATGTACTTAGAGCATCTACAATCATGCTATAAATCTTTTTTAATTGGTTCATCTTTATTAAAAAAATATTTTTTAAAAATAGTTAACATTAATTAAAGGATGGAGACAAGAATATGAGTCCTTTCTGTCTCCTCATATTTAGGAGCTCTTAGAAGTCTCCCTATTTTAAGAGGTGGATAGGGAGCATGGTGTCGTTTTCATGTCAACCCACTTTTCTTAATGGGTTGACACGACATGACACAATAAGAAAACGGGTTGAAAATATCAAACACGAACACGACCCATTACAATTCGCGAATCACACAACACGACACAATAATCCGTTAAGAATTAAAAAACAAAAAAAACAAAAAAAAACAAAAACAAAAACAAAAATGTTAAACAATTAAAAAATCAACCAGTGCACAAAAAAATAAATTCAACACAGTCCATAGACAAGCTCGAAGGTGAGATTGGAGATGCCCGGCGAGTGGCCCTCAAAGGTTTGGGCAGCGGAGATGGTGGGAATGGAGGAGAAAGAGTCATCAGAGAAGGTGAGAGAATAGGTTGGATCGATCGGTGAGGGAGGGAGACAAAGGGGGAAGTGGTTGGGATGGCTCATGGTGGTTGGGTGGTGTAGTGGCTGCTTAGGACTCTCAAGTTGAGAGAAGAAGAAAGCTCAAAGTCAAAGGTTGCTGGGTTTTGGGGAGAGAGAGAGAGAGAGAGAGAGAGTACTGAGAGAATCGGGGAAATGGGGGAGGAAGAGACAAAATGGAAGAAAGAGAAGAAGAAAAAGAAAGAGATAAATTTACAAAAATGTCCCTGAACTTAACGAGTATTCGCGAATTGACACGACACGACACGATAGCTTAACGGGTCAACACGATATCAACACGACACGATAACTCAAACCCGAATATTGAATTTTTCGTACAAATTCGTGTCGTGTTAATGGATCGTGTACAATATTGCTAGGTCTAATTGTAAATGCTCAACTATAAATAAAATAAATAAATAAAACTTTATTTATAGTAAAGTATTTATCCTTACAAAACCATTGAAGTCCTGATAAAATCTAGTTCGTAAATTTTGCAACCAGAAACTGTGATTAATTAGCATCAACAACACCAAAGTTGCTATAAACAAAACAACATCAAAAAAGTAAACAAAATAAACAATTTAAAATTTAATTTTATGAAGAAAAAAAATTATATATTGATAAGAGTCAAGTTAAGTGACGTTGATTAAAGGATGGAGACAAGAATATCTTTTCAACATTTTGTTTTTCCACATTAAACAAACCAAGAAACTTTGTTTTCCGCCGTATAATCCTCTCCAGAAAAAAATGAACAAAAAAGGATGGAGACAACACAATTCGATCTTTTTCAAATAAATCGGCTGTGACTGTGATATGAATAAAGAAATGTATAATGGAAGAGTTTAGGACGAAGAAAATTGTTACTAAATATAATGATTGGCTTTAATTTTCAATTTTTATAACAAAACAAATGTGTTTTGATAGACAATTTAACATGTTGTGTTACGGAACTATTAATATCGGGAAAATATACAAAATACGGGATTAAGAAAGTAGTGAAACTGAAAATAATTAGGTGTATTTCAGTTTCAAGGTTTAAGTACGTGTGTTCCGTGATCAGTTAGGAGATACTTTTCTCTATAATAAACTTGGCATAAAGATCAATCTAATAGATCCAAGAAGGCTTCTTTTACGTAGGTCCTCACCCCCAACCAATTAATAATTCATGATCGTGTTATATAAAAACGTAAATTAATTCCATCGCTCTTTTAAAAGTACCTTGCGGACGCCATGTGTTTCTTTATATTTACAATCAGGGGCGGATCCACAGAGGAGCAAGGGTAGTCAATTGACCCCTGCAATCTCTGAAATCCTCCATTAGAGCAGCCAATCTTGACCCTTGCAAGGTGTTCGACGAAATGCCCCAAAGAGGCAACTTGTGTGCAGCTGGAGAAGAAGGGCAGTGCAGCTGCCTTGTGCCCAGCGCGCAGCGCGCGCCTTCCCTTTTTTTTTGTTCGCTGGACGTCAAAACGACGTCGTTCTAATTAAGTTTTTTTTTGGGTCGCTCAACATCAAAACGACGTCGTTTCTTCACAGGTTTTTTGAAAAAAGAAAAAAAAGAAAACGCAGCTTGCTGCTGCTTTCCCCCCGATAATTCCCCCCCTTTCATACAAAAGTAATTCATTAGCTTCATTGAAGGGAAATAACCAAATTTACTTACAAAATAATAATTAAAAAAACCTCATCTCCCTCCTCTCTCTCTCATTAGAGTTTTCAAAACAGGTTAGTTCATTGAAATTGATTGAGCTTTCAACTGGCCGTATCCTATCCATCATCGAAAGAAGTTAGATCGTGAAATATCAAATATAGATTTCAAGGGTTGAAATTTTTGAGAAGTTTTCAGTTGGGTTATTATAAGAGCTTTCAGTTGGGTTTAGATTTTAGTTCTGTTCTATTTTTTTTCCTCCTCCTTATTCACTTTATGTTATGTTCTTCTTTTTTTTTTTTTTTTTTGGTCTTCTCTTTCAGTTGAGTTCTATTTTTTTTCCTCCTCCTTATTCACTTTCTGTTCTGTTCTTCTTTTTCTTTTTTTTTTTTTGTTTTTTTTTTTGTCTTCTCTTTCAGTTGGGTTGAGAAACGCAACGCAAGTGGGAGGAAAATGATGGTGCTGAAAAAGCGAGGACACGTGAGTGTGCAGCGCTAACTGAGGAGATGGCTTCCTTGAAAGCTGAAGTGGCAGACTTGCAGAAGTGGCTCTCCTGTTCCAAGTTCCAATCAGCATGTAGAAATATTACAAAAGAGAAATATGGACCATTGAAACTGAGAATGTATCTTTTTTTTTTACTAAGTTGTAACTTGGATTTATTTGTGTTTATTTTAATTAAGCTGTGTACTTATTTGTTTTTGTGAGATTGATATACACATAAACTTTGTAAGATGATGAAGCTTTCAATTTTAACTTTTTTATGATAATATTATTTGTTGTTTATTGGGTTTTTAAAAATGAATTGAGGCGATTTTGAGTATTTGAGTTAATTTTATATTTATATTAAATGTGTTTAATGATAAATTAATGTGAGATAGAAAAAAAAAAGACAGAAAAGAATGAAAAACAAAAGATTTGTCTAAAAAAAAATTGTGAGATTTTAAACGTTGACCCCCAAAGAGGAAATTCCTGGATCCGCCACTGTTTACAATGACATCCCTATGGTAATAATGTCCGAACGTCCAGATATGAACTAAGTTGTTTGGATTGTTTTAATTCCAAATGTTCATAAAATGTGAAAAACTTCAACTCAATGACAGTATATAGTAATTTGAAACACAACGATTTTGAGGATGTGACATTAATAAAGTCACGTACGAATTAAGGTTACATCATCACTACTCTAGTGTAGTGGGCAGTATATGTTGACTCATTGCCACTCATATGACAATGCAAGCTTTTGAAATTATTATAAACTCACAGTCGTTGAAATGTAGTAATTGTCTCAATTAGTTGATGATGATATGCGTGTGATCAATATAGGACTAACAATAAGTTAATTATGTCAACAATGACAAGTAAATGCAGCCTTATTGCATGGTGGATATATAGCTTATTTGAGAGATGTTTTTATAGGGTCCATCACGTATTGTATTTCAAAGATTCAAATCGTTTAGGTTTTACATATTTTCTCAAAGATTATTTATGCAAACAAATCACTTGAATCCGAAATTATTTGACCACTCAAATAGATGATTGTTATTATAGCCTTTTGTTGAAGTACCGTGTTCGTCTATTTTGTTGATTCCAACATCTGCCTTAATGGTTTTTAATTTGCTTGAATTTTTGCGATAATGATCTATAAGTAAAGACTTGAAAACTAGACAATTCGGATCATTAAAATATATTGCGTAAGGATCTCTCAACTGAAACTCTTTATATATATATATTCAAGAAGAAAGATAATGTTTAAGGTTTGTTTGGGAAATGCTTTAAGGTTTCTTCGTGAATAAGCATATGAAAGGTGTTTGTTTTATAATCCATAAACACTTTTAATTCCTTCTACTACACACTGCCAAAGATGTTCTTGATTACTTAAAAGCACCATAAAAAAAAAATGCCCCAAAGCATGGAAACACGCCTAATGTTATTTAAGTTTTATATATATAAAAGCTTCAACTTAAGTTCAAGTCTAGAAATGGAGTAGAATTTTCATGCAATGGGAGATGTCATCGTAAAGGTATTCCAAGTCAATCCTGCACTCTCACGTGGGAAAGTTAAAACGTATGACAATACGTGATTGATTTGGAATACCGCCACAGTAATGTCCGCTTACGAATAAGTTTCTCTCCTAAAATTAATATATCATTGAATAACAAATAAATAAACGGAAAGGACTGTAACGGGAGGAATGCACATTTCTTTTTGTAAGTGCAAAGTTAAAACTTTGTATACATATATCTTGATACGTACTCCAACTTGATCTATACAATGTCTATTCTATTGTATGAATACCAATTGGGTTTCATCAGAGAAAGAGACCTGCAAATTGCGTTTGGGATAAAAAGAATGTGCAAAGTTGTGCGTAATCGTCTACTTGTATTATTTGTCTTGATAGAAAGAAAAGTGCAATCCATTGTGTTAACACAAAGAAAGTCGAATAAAATTAGGCGTGTTTCCATGCTTTGCAAAATTTTGCATGACTCATAAAGCTTTTTCTTTCACATGAAATAAGGAGATAAGAAAATACTTTTCGAGTCAAAATTATAATAAAACACAACAAAAAAATCAAATCAAAGAAAAGGAGGAACAAGAAAGCTTGCATCCGATTGGTTATTAATTAGATAATTGTAAGTTGATAAAAAGAAAAAAAGGAAGGGAATAGAAGCATTTTATGATGAATTCTTGGCTCTTTTGAAGTGGAAAGATTCTAAACCAACGAGGAAAGCAAGAAATGTAGGCTTGTGATATGTTGCATAATGCGTAGGGGTAGGGCCACAAGAATCAAACTTACGCTTCCGACTTTGTCCATAAGATAAAACCCACAAGAGTCAAATTTTGAGTTATGGTTGCATGGCCCACGGTTAGACTTATAAGATCAAAACATGTGTCACATATGCCTTGCCCGTATTCCCCTCATCCATTGTACCTACGTAACACACCTCATTGTCATTGGAAAATAATTATATGAGATAATGTTCTTAATTAAAGTGATTAGACTCACCACGTCAGTATAATAACCCGCTGCGGACGAAGTCATGGAAACTTTCTTCGCAAGAAAAGACTCGCTCATTATCATTAAGTACTATTAATACTAACTTTCGTGATATGCTGATCATATAATATGATTCATATGCATCAATTATTAATAGTTGACTAGAAATAATCGACGAGTGTTCTAAGCAAACCTCTTCCTTACATTAGACAAACAATGATATTTGTATAATACTAACTTTACACATACAATGATATTTCTAAGCAAACCTCTTCCCTATATAATAACACGCTACGAACGATGTCATGGAAACTTTCTTCGCAAGCAAAGATCTGCTCATTGTTATTAAGTACTGTTGATACTAACTTTAGTGGTATACAAATCACAGAATGAGGTTCACATGCATCAACAATTAACATTTCGCTAGAAATAGTGGATAACTGTTCTTAGCAAACCTCTTCCCTAGACATACAATGATACTTGTCACATTTTTTATTTATTTGGGTTGACAAATTGGGTATTTTCTTTTTTGGGCTAGGTCTTAACAAATGGAATTGAGTTGGGCCCAATTGGATTGTTTTGGGCTATTGGCCCGATTTGATTTGAGTTCGGGTCCTCCGAGGCTGATTTTAGCTTCGGAAAGCCGTAGGTGTCCCGAGCCTATCACAACATAGTTACGAATTTACTCTTCCCACAGTCTCTCTCTTTCCCTCCTGATTCAATTTCCAATACAGTCCAACGACGGCGTTTCTTTTCCTTCACATCTCACAGTCGCAAGAAATGAGATTTTAGAGAGAAAGAAAGAGAGATTAGGGCTTCAGCTCGGGTTTCACGATGGAAGGTCTCATCGTTCGTGACACAGAAAGCGGTGCTGGAGGTAAATTTCTCCGATTATGATTTTCTTTGAGCTATTTGTATTTGTACTTCTTTTTTTCGGTTTTAGTCCTTTTTAGGTTATTTGAAGAACGATCTTCTGCTAGTGTTTGTGTATCAACATGAATAAGCGTTGGATTTTGCGGTATAGCTTCATTTCTTGATTAACAATTAATGTTTGAAGGTTACGGTTAGTGACAAACTGCAACTGCGAATTCTTGTGCTGGTTGGGATTCATAGGGCTAGGATTTGTTGAAGTTCTGAGAATCGTTTGGAGCTATCGAGGTTTTCTAGGGTTCATTTGTGTAGAATCTAGTGGAAATTTGTTGGAGTTTGAGATAAGCTCTGTTTGATTACTGAGAAAATGTAGGAAAAGAAGACTTTTTTAACTGCAGCTAGCTAGTGTAGCTACTTGATTTAGTCGGGGGAGCTTTCCATTATTTGGGAATTCTCGTCTACTTCTTCTTTGATTTCATGGTATCCAATTATGGATTGGGCTTTTTGCAAGGTTAGGCTTTGCTGAAAATGACAGAGGTATTTGGTGTAGATAACAAGGTAAAAGGAGGGAAAATAGCAAAGGGATCTTCAATTGGAAGTACCTCGAGGAAGAGGCTTTCTGATATAAGCAACTTGCAGCATCAGCAGCCTAAACCAGCAATCCAACAGGTGAAGCAGCAATTTGACTCACTTACAAATAAAGAGTACGTTGACAATCTACAGAAGGTACATTCTTAGTTGCATCTGTCATAATCCCTATATCTAAATAAGTTGATGATGTAGTTGGTTTAGCTTACTTTGGTTTTGCTAAATCCACAGGAAAATAGGACACTGATGAAACTGCTTGCTGACAGAAAGTATCCTTGGCTATCTATTTTAATTATTGTGTATTTCTCTGATTGATATTCCTAATCTGGTTTGGCATGTTTTGCTTCGTCAGTTTCCTTAATTCTATTTGGAAGCAAAATCATTGAATTGAGCAGAATAGAGTTACAGAGCTTGAGAATCAATCTGCAAAAAGTACAGCAACAGAATTTGCAACTTGCCCAAGCAAATAGCCAGATGTTAGGGGTACTTTTTGCACATTTTAGTTGTTGATTGTTCAAATCTACCAAGATGCCTGGTAATTTCATCAACTGATTTTAGAATTGGTTTTCTACTTCGATTTTGCAGGAACTCAGTTCAGGTAAAGATAGGGTAAGTCAAGTTTCTGCTGATGAAGTCTGAATAGTGTATGCCTTCACTTTCTATTTTAAATTCAAGTGAATTAGCATGAATTAACAATTATCTATTTTTACTTTTCAGTTAAAGGCACTCCAGCACGAACTTGCATGCAGAAATGGTTTGCTCAAAGTGAGAAAACTGGAGGCTGAGGTCAGTTTATCTACTTAAGACTTTAGTCAGTTTTGTAAGGTTATAGACTTTGTTATTGAATTGTAAACCCCTGTGTTCCTAGGAGAGAGAGAAAAGAGGAACATGCCAAAATACAGAAAATGAGGTACTTTGCAGATGCCTGTGTGGTTTCTTAATTAAACTTTGAAAGTTTTCATTGACCTATATATTGTTTACATATTTCCTTTCACTACCCTTAGGTATATTCAGCTAAGTATGCTGAGGCAGGGGAGTCCTTGCAAGCAGACAAGGAGAATGGGCCTTGTACCAAAAGGGAACGACAACCAAACAATCGGCGTAAATACTAACTTGGCGTCTCATTGTTTTCTGGGATCTTGATACTGTGCTAACATTTTTCACCTATTTATTTGCATGCAGCTTTGGGCACTCCTACCGTTGAAGTAGTCCAAGTTAAAGCGAAGGCTGACAGCAAAAGGTTTGTTTGTTTATGTTTATGTTTGATTACTTTATGCAAGTACAAGTTTTCAGTGGGATTTCACTTTATTTACACATGCTTTATGGTTTCATAATAGACTTTTGAGAAGGCAGTCTGCAAGGTTTAAAACTGAAGATTTGTTTGAGACCAATGGTACCAATGGTGAAAAAGTTCCTGTCTCTCCTCTATGTGATAATTTGGTTCATGAAAGTGGTCCAATATGTTCATTAGTGGAAAAAAAAGATCCTACTATTGAAGCAATCCAAGCTAAAGAGAAGCCTGGCAACAAAAGGTTTGTTGATGTATGTCTGATTGCTTTGAGCAAGTATATACTTTCAGTAGGTTTTCACTTTATTTACAAGTTCTTTATGGTTTCCTAATAGACGTTTGACAAGGCAATCTGCGAGGTTTAAAACTGAAGAACGGGAGGCAACTGAAGAATTGTTTGAAACCAACGGTAACAAATTTCCTGTCTCTCCTCCACTTGATAACGTGGTTCATGAAAGTGGTCCAACATGTTCATTACTAGAAAAAGAAACTCCTACTATTGAAGCAGTCCAAGCTAAGGAGAAGCCTGACAACAAAAGGTTTGTTGGTGTATGTTTGATTGTTTTAAGCAAGTATATATTTTCAGTAAGTTTTCACTATATTTACAAAATCCTTTATGGTTTCCTAATAGACGTTTGACAAGGCAGTCTGCAAGGTTTAAAACTGAAGAACGGGAAGCAACTGAAGACTTGTTTGAGACCAACGGCGACAAATTTCCTGTCTCTCTATGTGATAATGTGGTTCATGAAAGTGGTCCAACATGTTCTTCAGTGGAAAAAGAGGATGAAGGATACAGTGCCCCAAGATCTGAAGGTCAGGAATGTCGAAGATCATCTACAAGGCCACTGCGCCGAGCAGCTGGGAAGATCACGTCCTACAAGGAAATTTCTATTAAAGTGAAGATGCGGAGAGATTTCTGAGTCAGTTATTCTCAACTTGGCACTACATTCTGTTGGTAACATAAAAAGCAAACACGTAATTGTCGTCCCCTGTCTTTGTGCCTTCTGATATAGTCTTGTGATATAAAATTACTCTCTTTTTAGGATAAATGCTTCTAAACTTGTAAAGTTTCATGCTGATCTAGTTTCTCTTAATATCATCAGCAGATGTTGGTTTAGAATGCTCAATCCAATTGCTGTATTACTCCATCATTGCAGTACTTTGTTCTTACCAAATTACCTAAGTTGTTGTACGTTAAAAATGTTCACATGCGAGAGCTTATTGAAGAAATCGCCTCGATTCTTCGATGTTTTAGTTTAAAAAGAAGCTCCAACTTAAGTCCAACTCTAGAAATGATATGTTTATTGAATCACAAATAAATAAGTGTGAATGAGCATTTCTTTTGTAAGTGCTTCTAAACTTGTAAAGTTCCATGCTGATCTAGTTTCTCTTGATATCATGAGCAGATGTTGGTTTAGAATGCTGAACCTGATACATGTCGAATTTTAGTTGTAATACTCCATCATTTTAGTGGTTGCTTTGTGAAGGGGAAAATGTTATTATTTCTCTGATCTCATGATTTTAGTAAATTTTCCTTTGCAGTACCTTGTTCTTACCATTCATCCAATCACTGGTGGTTATGATTTATTTTTCTTTTTTCTTTCCTTTGTTTATATAATATTCTGATGATGTGGACTAATCTTGAATAAGTTGATGTTATGATCCAATTATGAGAATGTGAAGGGCTGGACCCCACAGCACCGATCGCTCTAATCACATGCAAAAGATCTTTTTGAAGCAAAGCAAGTGACAAAAGAGGTCGATTCCTTTCTTTTTCTTACATCATGATCAATCACCCTTTGACAACTCCAATCCGCGTTCTTGCACGAACGAAACTAGAAAAAAGAAACTCTAAACAAATCACCCAACTTGAAGCAAAACCAAAAAAAGCTACTCGTTTTGACAACAAACTTTGAAACAGATTGGAATTGTGAGTACCCTTTGACTAGTTGGACCTCGCTAGTTTTCTCATGTCCACATGTTGAAGTTAAGATTTTTGGTTTTCGTATCGTGTTAACGTGTATCGTTTAATGTAAAATTAATTAACAATAAACCGAGCGAAACAAAACGTTTATATGTTCTCATAAGATTATCATATCATAACTTACAAGAAAAGAAAAAGAAAGGCGAACAACATAAATTGTATATCACGATTAGAACTAGGATTAAGATTTGCTCAAGTGACAAAAGCAGGTGGAAAAGTGAATTAAGATTGCATCAAATCCATACGAGTGAAGTCATGCTCTCTAAAAATGGAGAAAGGGAAGAAAATATTCATTTTTTCCTATCCTATGATGTGTCACATTTTAATTGCACCACACGAGAGCCCACTTGAGTTTTTATTTATATTTGGTTTTGAATATATAATTGCATTTGTGCATGTGAATGTGTTTTGAAGCATGAAGAATTGGAGATGGTGGACTCATCATGGCATTTAGACGTTGGGAGGACCCACACGCAAAGCATTGTTTGGACAAATCTTCCCATGTATCCAGTTCAAAAATCTGAATCAATGATCAACACATTTTCATGTTCATTTTAATCCTTTCATCACTGGATAAATTTAATTTTTTACCCTAAAGACCCTACCATTATCTCCTTTGCCAATTTTGTGAAGATTTCATTTCAATTCTACACACATACCACCCATATGATATTGGTGCGTCGCATTTTGCATTTCTTGATCAACATTTTCTCAAGGGTAATGAGAAAAAAACCTTTATGTTACTCTGATTATGTATAAGATTTAAAATCAATTTCGAGTATGTGCAATTACTCGCAAATCACATATGCAAATTGGGTTATAATTCAGGGACTATTGCTCCTAACAACCCCTTAAATTATATTGAAATAGTATGCAATGAAAATCCAAATTTAGAACGTTGAAATTTGTAGAATGCGCTCGAGTCCAATTAGGATACTTTTAATCTTATACATTACTTTAATGATATGTTCAGAACAATTTTATGAGCTTTTTTTAGGGAGGAATAAAATATAGGGTTTCTAGTATTCTCCGAAAAATACAATCATCAAAAGTTATAAAATAATATTTACTATATATATAAAACAAACACAACCTAATCCAGAAAAAAATTGTATGTTTTTAGAGCCGCAATTTCTTTATTTGGTTACTATTACCAATTAGTGGAATCAAAGTTTGAGCAAAGGGGGGCGGCCAAATGAAACATAGCAACCATTTATACATTTTTATCCTCAAGAGTCAAAAAGAACACTTGAGCTTATAATATAAAGGGAAAAAAAGGGTTATAAATCAAATGGCTTTAATCATTCATCAAATATGACTTTTTTCTTTTTGTTGTTTAATTCGAGAAGGTGGTGTTCTATACCAGACATAAATTTAGGTTCATGGAATAATAAAGCTAATATAGTATTTACTGTTTATCTTTTAAAAAGTAGCGATTTCGTATTCTTGTGAAAGATGTGATAAATGAATAGTAATGTAATCGACAACTAAGCTAAGCGTGACATTCATCTCTATGAAATCCATCACATCCGTCACATGTAAACTTGCAATATTTTCGTTAAAATGCCACCTCTTTAAGAGAAGTGTAGTTTAAAATAGAACCAATAAACGTGTTATGTGTTACATCGCTCTTCGGTAAAAATATGCATGTGCACGTATCATGCGCGGCTGAGATAAGGTAAAAGGTGTAGCTGATGAAGACTTGTGTCTCACTGCAGATTTCAGATTCCCTTCTACAAAATTTTCAGTCCTCGTGTGCATTTTATAGGGTACAAAGAATGCACTTGGCGCGCAATTGACCTTTCTATAAATGCTTTTGGCCTTTTGTGTTTTGTTCAACCTTCATATCTCATATGAATGAAGAGAAAGATAAGGAGAGAAAAACCAAGGAAAGGGAGCAGAAACCAACTACTTGTAAGCCACCACCAACATTTTGCCTTAGCCTCTGCCTCTGCCATTTGAATCCTTGCAACTAATGGAAGTTCAGTGCAGTCCTTGGGAACTTTGCTATCAGGAAGAGGTATTTGATTCTTGTCAAGTTTCTGAAATTCTGTTTTCTCAAGTTGAAAAAGACCCAATTGGCCCTTTCTGCTAGTTTCTTGTGTGAACATGTCTAATTTATTTTCTTGAATTGGCTGCAGGGGATACAAGAGTTGAAGCATTCTCTTCTGTACACAACCTTGGAGCTTGAGACAGCAATTTTGTCAGCAAAGGAGAAGATTGCGAAGAGAGAAGAAGAACTTGTTCAGCTCAAAGATCTCCTAAGCAGAACCCTCCAAGAGAGAGATGAGGCTCAAGCAAAATGCCAAAGGCTAGTTTTGGACAAGCTCATGCTCCAACAAGAGCTGCAAAAACAGCAAAAACAACAAGATCAAGAAGTAGTTGCTGCACAAAATGAGGAAATTGAATCAAAAGGCAGGGACTCAAACAACAAACATTTTGCCTCTTCTGACTCTGATGAAACCATCACTGCATCACCAAATGCAGACCGAATTATGATCCCACCACCATTGTCGCCACAACCACAAGCTGCATCAAAATTGGCAGCTGAGAAGCCATTAGTATTGCCAGAGAAGGGGAAGCTACTGCAAGCAGTAATCGAAGCCGGACCGCTCCTTCAAAATCTTCTCCTGGCTGGACCTCTGCCTCAGTGGCAGCACCCTCCTCCCCAGCTCAAATCCATTGAGATTCCACCGGTTGCAATCTTTCCTCCAACGCGGCAGCGGCTTCTGCCCCAAGACTCTTGCATTAGCAGTAACATTAGCTGTTTCAGCAACAAGAGAAGCCTGGTGCACTGTGATGAGCCTGGTTCTGATTCTTCACCCATCACCAAGTACCAAAAGCTTCTTCTGCGTTGACCAAAACTGCTTTTTTGCTTTTTAGTTACATGATTTTCTAAGGCTGCCCATCTTTTTCACACTGTCACACATTCAAAGGTAGCAGCATGAAATGGATGGCCACAATGCCTCAGTTTGAAAATTGTTTCAAACACCAGCCAGTCTTAGGAATGAAAAATCCTAACTTGTTTGATTTAGCATATATATGTTGGATGGAGACTTGAATCTATATCTCTTTCAGCATTTAGCTGCTCTAAATTCTGTAGTTGATGTGAAATTAATGGGAGATCAAATTACAGTAACCAAATTTCAGAAAGATGGTATTGTTCAATTAAAAGCCATAATTGTGCTCATGCTATTTCATCTCACTTTTGCTTTTCTTGGTACATCAAATCAAAGTAGCATAATGATGGAAGATATGAGCATGACAAATGATCACAAATCTCCCAGAGATTTTGCTTTTTGTGAAGCATGGACACCAAACATACAACTTGATTGTGAGTGTCTGCCATAATCCCACCAAAGGCATCTAATTAGATTTATGATGCAAACGGTTCAGTTGGTAATTAAACTAGTTGTAATAGCAAATAAAGACCAAGTTCAACTGGAATTATTCAAGAATATAGGGTTTAGGGTTGGTTTAGACTTGGTTTAGACTTAATGCAACAAGTCAATAAAAATTAAAGGGAAGTAAAAGTTTGTGGATGTTGCTTTCTTTAGTTTGAACCTTGAACCATCGAGCCATATGATAATCATGAAGGCACATGCTGAGTGAGGAATTTGACAATTAGGCCCCACAACTTTTGGACACATTTACAACATTGTTGTGTCACGGCTAAGATCATCTCCAAAAGATTAGGCAAACCTCATTTGCCTAGCCACATTAGTATTTTCATGCTCCAAGGAAAGAGGCAAATGGGTAAGCAAAATATACCTACTCTACCCAACAAGTCAATATTGCGTACTTCAAAGTGAACAAATTGGCCCAATTTGTACACTTACATTGCATAGTCTCTTGGGGTGGCCAACTTTTTTCATGAGGCGAATGCGTTGGCAACATGCCACCTAGGTTGTTATAGTACAATATTACCTATTTCATTTGCATACTCCCTTGGAAATGCTCTAAGTAGGGTCTGGCATGGGAGCTTAAGCCACAACCATGGTGTGGAAGGTGAAGTGCATTTTGGTAATTGACAAAATCGCTTTTTATTTGTATTTTTCTTAAAATTCGGGCCTTATTATCCATCCCTCCTAAGTCCTCACTATTGTATGTCAGTCTTGTCTAAATTTGATCTTAAGTGGCATTATTGTCGTCACTCACCTCATTTGCATACTTTTCTCTACAATTCATTAGTTATTATATTCTCATAATAATCCAACTTTAATAACAAGTTATATTCTTGTCTATCTATTTTTGTTTTCTTTCAATCCATCCACTGTATTTCCAGGAGTGGAGAGAGGCCTTGATCAGGCCCTGATCCCCCAATTTTAGGAATATATAACATATGGAGGGAGATAATAAGAAAAATAATAAAATCTAAGTTTATGGTCTCTCCAACCATTAAATTCTGGTTCTGTACCTGTGAGTTACAATCCATCATCACTGTATGTTACATTGACATTCAATCTTAATCATAACTTATTGACATGTTTACTAATCAAAAATCGAGATAAGCATGAATCAAGTTAACCAAGAATATGAATCATGCATTCCAATTAAAACTATCCATCATGAATCAGGATGAAAAAAAAACATTTTGATTAAGAAAATGCCCTTAAACAAAATATGTTTTATTTCCAAGGACAACAATTTTTCACATGAAAAAAATTATTTGTGAGGGGTATTTTTTGGCAAGAAAAATTTGATTCCCTTTCATCCCTTTCCCATCCCACGCAAATCTTTTCAATGTCAGGAATCAAGAATCAGATTTGTTGTGACCCCACGTTCATTCTACCGTGTAAGTAAACAAAGGAGTCATCTACGATGGGAATGAATCCCATTCTACCCACCTTGGCAAATGAGGTTGGGCTGCCACGCAGTTCTATGTTTTCTTTTGAGTTGTAAGTTGTCGTTTTGGTTAGTCCCGAAAAAAAAAAATTGTCATCTTGGTGAAATATTAATTCAAGGATAACATTATATAACAGTTAGTCGGGAAGAAGGTGAGTAGCAATTTGTTTTTTTCTTTTTTGGAAAGAACACTTTGTCATTTTGGTTAGCTCCACTCTTAAATAGCCAATCAACGGTAATTTAGAATAAAACTGACTACAGAAGAGAGAAGAAGAAAATCAAAGAATAAATTTTTAGTGGGTAGAGCAAACAGAAATGATCTGAAAGCCAGCACAATTCAGAGGTTCACACAGACTCTTTCTCTGAAGGAAAACCAATGCCTTTATATACCTCTCCATTTCTTCTTTACCCGTCACCAACTGCTCCAACTGTCAACTGCCATTTCCCTCGTCGACGCGGCGCCACGTGCCCTTCATCTTCTCTACGGCGCCGTTTCACCTCCAAAGTGAAACCCTTTCTCCCACTTCCACTCCATTCCGCCAAGGTTTTCAGAAAACCCAATTTGCAGTGCTCGGCCTCCTCCTTATCCATGTCTGCAGAGGAGTCCGCTTCGACCTCTCAGGTTTCTGCTCTCGCTCCCAAAACCTGTTGAGATTTTCCAAAGTGTTTTCCATGCTTTTTGGAAGCTAATGTTGCATTGAAATTTGGTACCAAAAGACAAGAAATTTGAAGTGCACTTCATTATTGGAACCCAAGTAGTTAAAAAATGGCCAATTTGAAGAAACAGAAGATGAATAAATTTGAATTTGTTGTGGGTTTTAATTAAAGGATTAAACTTTTTTACTGTTGTGGTTGGAGTCACTGACATTATGGTTAGAGAGTGAATGATTAAAATGGTAAATTGAATTATGATATGGCCATACCATGGAGGTTGATCTTTTTCGCTGTTCGTGCTAAGTTATGATCGGTGGGTTGCAGGGTAGCTTCTTGTATTCAAGGGCATTCTGGGTTAGTGAATCAATTATTGCTTGGAATGTGTATGTTGGAAATGGTTCCTGCTATTTATTGGCCAGTAAAACTGCTGCTTTATCTCTTACAAGTGATGGAATTCTAGGTAAGGACTTTACCAACTCTTACTCAGTAGTGAATCATAATTATTTCAAATCTAAGAATCAAGTATGATGAGACTTCTTTGCTAACAGGTGAGGATGTAAAAGTTAAGCTTGAAGAAGATAAACACGGGCTTCCAGAAAATGTAAGACGTTATGTTTTCTGTTGAAGTAGTGTTCATTTTAATTTTATTTTGGACCTATCAATGGTTGTTGTGGTTGGTCGTTTGTGGTTTGCTTGCATGTACCATCTTATTGCTGGTTTTTGCCTAATGTAACTTCTTGATAAGTTGAACACTTCTTAGAACTGACCATGTATCAAAATGATTGTTGTTAGGTGAAAGAAAAATTTCCTCATATCAAAGATTACAGAGCTTTTAATGTGCCCCCTGATTTGGACGCCAAACCTCTTCTCAAATGCCAATTGGCTGTTGCTACTTTCAATTGTAAGAACGTTGTTGCATTTGTTCTCTGCCAGTCAGTTATGATAAATGCACAATTAGATTAGCAATTGTCTTCCTAAGTCTTACAAAATGGCAAAAAAAAAAAAGAACACTGATTATTACCGTCTGTTTTCAAATTTCGATCTGTAGCCTTACACATGAGGGGAGTGTTGAGGCCTACATGTGATGGAGAGTGCTGAAATACATAAAACTCACCATTTCTAACACTTTTATAACAGAACATAGAGTCACTACCTTGTGTGTGATTTGTGCGCATCTTGATCAATATAAAAGTTCAATTGCAGTTGCTTAATTTCCAGCCAGTGAATATATGGTTGATCTGTTTTCATGTTATACAGCTGATGGAAGGTGCAGTGATGCTACTGGTCTGCAATTACCTGGTATCCTAGATGACTTGTTCTCATATAATGGTCCCCTTGGTGCACTTTATTCAAAACAATCAGTGTCACTTTACCTTTGGGCGCCTACGGCTCAGGTATCTTATATTTTATAAGGTTTTCACTAATGCTCTCTCGGTCCTACTTACTTAAGCAATCATTTGTTTTTTCAAAGCAGGAAGTATGTGTTTGCATTTATAGGGATCCATCAGGTGGGAGTTCCCTAGAAGTAGTGCAACTTGAGGAATTTAATGGCGTTTGGAGTACTAAAGGACCAAAAAGTTGGGAAGGCTGCTATTACGAGTATGAAGTGTCTGTATATCATCCTAGCACCTTGAGAATTGAAAAATGCTATGCAAACGATCCATATGCGAGAGGGTATGCTGGTTGTCTCATTTAGCCAACAGTTATCCTATAATACCTAAGGTGTTTTCATATTCTAAGGTTATGCAGCACTGCTATCCGCTAGTATGTAATTAGTCATGGACATTGATTTATATGCCTGCACATCGATATTTCCCATGATTTAATATTTTTTAATTTTTGTTGTAGCAGGCTCTCATCAGATGGCAGGCGGACATTGTTGGTCAATCTTGATTCTGATAATATAAAACCTGAAGGATGGGATAATTTGGTAGATGAGAAACCTGATATACTTTCTTTTTCCGACATAAGTATTTATGAGTTGCACATAAGAGATTTCAGGTAATTACTAGTTTTCATGTGATTTATAGTATTTATGAACTCAGCTTCAATTCTTACTTTTAGAAATTATTTTTGAAAATCATAAAACAACTTAAAGATTACACATTATAGGATTTCAAGTTGTGTTTAGCTACATAGAAGAGTTGTTGGTGAAAGAGACGTCTGGTGTCAAGTTTTATGCTGTATCACTTCCAAACCTCTCTCTCTCCCCTTCTCTGCTCCGATGCAACATAAATCCGGGGATCTATATAAGGCCACTTTGCGACAAAAAGAAATATGATGCCACTTTCAGCCAATTTTCTAGAAAGAGATCTCTATTGATATATGTTATGTTTAACTTTTAATGAGTAATATGTGTTCGTTTCTCCACATATGATTATCGTTTTGGTATTGAATGAACTCTGTAGGTTTACATTCATTTTAATATACTGAGTTGCCATTACAGTGCCAGTGACCAGGCTGTGCATCCTGAATTTCGTGGTGGATATCTTGCCTTCACTTTGCAGGTAATTCTGTTATTCTGCCCTGATGATTGACAAATGTAGTTCCTAGAAGATATGAAATTTTCTGTATTAAGAGGGGTGTTACCCAAGTATACCTGAAGTATACTAATTAAAAACATAGGTATAGGAATTAAAATGTAAAGAAACATTTTCATGAATGATTGTCTAGTGGATAAACTTTGCACACCAGAACTGGTCATGCTTAGTTTCCTTTGTTTGTGTATCTTGAACAAGCTTGTTTCATCTGATTGGTGTTGTGTAAGCATTCTAGTTATTCAGTTTCATGTAGATCTTACACGATGGATGAAAGGAAAAGTAAATTCTATGAGAGTTTACCGATTAACAGTATGTATTTAAATGCTTGAAGGACTCAGCGGGTGCAATTCATTTGAAGAAATTATCAAATGCTGGTATAACTCATGTTCATCTACTGCCAGCCTTCCAATTTGCAGGTGTTGCTGATGAGAAGGAGAACTGGAAAAGTGTAGGTAAGGGAATTCATTGTTCTCTCTCAATCCCTACACTTAAAAATAGATAAAACAATGTTCTTTTTTGGCTGTAGATAAGCTTTCCAGCCTGGAAAAGTTCATTATTACTGCAAAGTTGAATTATTTTCAGTACTCGTGCTTCTTTATTCTTCTTCTTCTTCTTCTCTCTCTCTTGAGAATTTCTTTGAATTTGTTGTAGTTGGTGATTTCTTATAGAAATACATACATGTGGCTGAGTAATGTTTATATACAGTTTGTATGTATGTATGCATGTGTCTGTGGATCCCGAAAAGAATAACAAGTCTATGCCGGATCTAGCTCTATTTGAAGTCATAGAGAAAATGCGCTGAGATATATAATTAAGAATTATAGATAAGCATGTGGGACATGAGTGGAGCCGGCTCCCATTCAGGGGTTCTCACATCATGGGAAAACAAGTTCAAATGGAAAGGGTCCTTTCGCATTGATGTTGATACCAAGCAGAATATGATGTATGAGTTATCCGTGTATAGATTGGTGTTGCGGAAATAATGTGGTTGGGCTTAAAGTAGTTAAATTGTCTTGTAACCATTCCTCTGTATGACATATGGCCAGATCCTGAGGTGCTTGAAAAGTTTCCTTCAGATTCAGATGAGCAACAAGCTCTAATTACAGCTATCCAAAATGATGATGGGTATAATTGGGGGTATGCTCCTGCCAGTTTGTTTTTCATTGTCAATTTAAGCTACTTTTTGGCTTGATCTTTATTTTTCATTCTGTCTTTTGAAGGTACAACCCTGTTCTCTGGGGGGTCCCTAAAGGAAGCTATGCAAGTAATGCAAATGGTACATACCGTGCAATTGAGTTTAGGAAGATGGTTCAGGTCTGGATATTGTGTTTTCACTTCACTAACTGTGCCAAGAATCTTGTGTTTAATGCTTCTTGTGTAGATAATTAAGTTATGGAATGCGCAGTCAATTTAAGTTTTGCTTCTGTTTTCCTAACTGGCTCTGTATTCTCTCATTTTCGAATTTCATTGACTTGCTGTCTTTCAGGAGATACAAAATAATTTCTCTTTCCCTCCCTCCCTATTTTCGTCCGACTTTCCTGTTTTTTGCTTATAGTGGTCCCTTGTATGCCTCCTGTTTAATTGGGTGAAAAATAATGGGAAAAAGGTTGTATTGGTTGCTGGTTGCAGGCGCTTAACCGTTTTGGCCTTCGCGTTGTCTTGGACGTTGTTTACAATCACTTGCATGGTAGTGGGCCCGTTGATGATAATTCTGTTCTTGATAAGGTCGTGATTTGTCATTAGATGCCATATAGACTGCTGTCATGTCTTATATGTCTTCCTGATTGGTTTGTCCATTCTTCTGTTGTGATTTTAAGTTTATTTACAGATTGTTCCAGGATACTACTTGAGAAGAAATGCAGATGGCTTTATTGAGCATAGTACATGTGTGAACAACACTGCTAGTGAGCATTTTATGGTTGAGCGCTTAATTGTTGATGATCTATTGCACTGGGCAGTTGATTATAAGGTGAGAGTTTACTCGTCAAATGGTGTCTTAAATACCTCAAAGCAGCTTCTCATAGTCACATTTGAAATGAAAACTCTTTTATCCCTGGTCAGCATGAATTATTATTTTTTTCATATGTATAATGTGTACTGATTTATTATTGGATTGTAAAAGGTTTGAACTTTTATCCTTTTAAGTTTTAACGGGAGATTCTGAAATGATTAATCATCTGACTATTTTGGCAGGTTGATGGGTTCCGGTTTGATCTTATGGGTCATATAATGAGAAGAACAATGGTATTTTACTCTAATAAGCCAGTTACATGGTGCAATGAGTGGATGTGCAATAGCCATGGGCCTAAAGATACTAATTTGTGCACAGGTGAAAGCAAAAGATGCACTCTGCAGCCTAACAAAGGAAAGGGATGGAGTTGATGGTTCAAGTATCTACATGTAAGTTTCGAGCTACTCAATATTTTCATTTAAGACACTTTCTATTATTGTGGCTATGGAAATTGGTGCTTGAATTTTTTTATGTACCTGTTGTTTGGTTTATTGTTCCTGAATATTTAGCATGATTTTGGCTCAATGTTCCCTTTTTACCCCTTTTATCAAGATATGGTGAAGGATGGGATTTTGGTGAAGTTGCCAACAATGGGCGCGGAATAAATGCCTCGCAGATCAACATTCATGGAACTGGAATCGGGAGGTACCATTTTTCCTTTTCCTTTTAATGGAGTAACATTTGTTTTCCTTACTGTGTTGGAACTAGGAAATGGGATTGTTTTCCTTTTTTGATTTATTTCTCTCCTTATCCAAATATTCAGAAGATACACAGAAATAGATAGGTACCTTGGTTTAACTTCAACCTTGTACTGGAATGGCTTGTCTTAGTCAAATGTGAATTCAGTGGGAATTATATATACTAGCGTTTCCCTTCTTCTTTTTCTCACTGCCTGGTGCCTATAGCTATGTGTTGGTTTATCTAGAGAGAATTGCCTTATTATGTCAAGTATTCTTATTACCTGTGTTTTGGGAATCCATTAGTTTTAATGATCGAATACGGGATGCGATACTTGGTGGATCTCCATTTGGCCATCCTCTTCAGCAAGGATTTGTGACTGGACTACTCTTGCAGGTATATAAAGACTGCTTCAAATTTAATATTGGTTTCTTGCTAACGTGTGCTAAGTTGCATGAATATACTCTATATGCATGTATGGATAGAGTGGGTGACTCAAGACGAGGATAAGGTGAGGTGTAGTTAGCATGATCAACATATATGGAAAAAGAGCGTCACTCTATTCTTACATCTTTTGTTGTAACTTGTATAACTGAAGTAGTAATATGCATATTACTACACTTTTGAATCTTATTATGAGGAAAAGTGCTTTCTTGTGTAGAATATATCATTGTTTCAGTACTAATAGTTAGTAGATTTATTCTTGCTTCTGTAGCCTAATGGTCACGATCATGGTCCAGAAGCTGTTGCAGAACACATGCTTGCTGAATCAAAGGATCATATTCAGGTATCTCATCCTGGTGCATTCTCATATTTCTAGCGTTTTCTTTTTGACCAGACACTGGACTCCATTATTTTCTTAGTCCATTGTACAAATCAATCACGAAAATCTGTTAGATGGCAACAATGCTGTATTGTTGGAATCTGCTGCATTAGCAGACAAGAACTGATAGGTTTCTTCCACTGGGGGATAAGAACTTTCAGTCAGAAACGAAGTTCTCTGTGGATGGGTACTTTGAAGTTTCTTTTTCATGTCATTTCTCATCTCTTTGAAGTTTTATTTTGTCTACCTTTATGTAACTATTTAAATGACATATGGATCCATATCTTGTTTTCTTCCTTTGGGTGATATTGCAGAAGTCGTTGTAAGCCATAATTCCTTTTTTTCTTATGTGATTATATCTAATTCATGTATGGTAATTCAGGTTGGCATGGCTGCAAATCTGAGGGACTTTGTTCTAACCAATTGTGAAGGGAAAGAGGTATACATTAATTCCAGAGGATAAGTCTGTTGCAGTATATTGTCTAATATCTAAACTTGCACTTTGCCTCCAAAAACCCAGGTCTGGCCCTGCTTTTGGGAACAATGGATAACTGGACAAAATTTAATTAGCTTATAATCTTGTGATCTAAGCTTGGAAGATTTCTCTGCTACAAGAGAGCTAATTCATTTTGATATCTACGATTTGATGAACAACTTCTTCTTTTGTTTTGACCTCTTGTCTAATCTTCAATGTCTCTTCCCATAAATCATAGATTGCAGCAACTATTGCTGAATATGGCTGTATGCCACAATCCATTTTTTTAATTATTTAATTTTAGCCTGGAATAACTCATACAATCCATTAATCTCGCATCAGCAATGAATTCCTACCATTCACACAGAAGCTCCTTGTTCTAGTGTGATTTTTAGCTGAAAGATTTGTTTCTAACACAGTTACACCATACCATTCGTTTCTGTTGATGCTATAGCTGAAAATGAACTACCTTGGCATTTATATATGTTGATTTCTGCAGGTAAAAGGATCAGAAGTATTGACATATGGTGGGACACCTGTAGCATATACTTTATGTCCTACTGAAACTGTAAGGATCCACATCCGAATTCATGACTTTAGTTCTTGCGATTTTGTGTCTATGATCACCTGTTTGAATATACTTGATGTTGTTTGAGCCATTTTTTTATACCCTCAACCGATTTAGTGAATGTGTGATTTGAGATCAATAGGCGAGTGCCAGCGGTCAAGTGGGCTTAGCAAGTCCTAATGTCATTTCGATACTAGCCGGTGAGAAATGGAAACCCTGAGGATCCAATGAGATAGTTAAGGAACCCTGGAGACTAGGGATGTTAGATGAATTTTTAGTGAATCCAGAGTCCAATCCAATATTTAGATAGTTTGAGATAAGGAAAGTGAAAAAATACCTCATGGCATTGAGAGTTTCATCAAAGGGTACTCTCTAAAGATGATGGAAAGAATCAACATTAGGATCATCAATGTTCTCTCTTCGTACGTCCCTCCAAATAGATATCAACATTAGGATCATCCATGTTAATGTATTTGCTCATATTGATGTTTTAAAGGTACTCTGATGTTTATTAACATGGAAAAATCATACCATTGACTACTTGGATTGTTTTCCAGATCAATTATGTT
The DNA here is from genome assembly GCF_965620075.1 of Prunus avium. Taxonomy (NCBI): domain Eukaryota; kingdom Viridiplantae; phylum Streptophyta; class Magnoliopsida; order Rosales; family Rosaceae; genus Prunus; species Prunus avium. The sequence continues at coordinate 37,035,885 of NC_142285.1, read as the reverse complement.
TCGGCTCATGACAATGAAACTCTGTTTGACATAGTGAGTCTGAAGGTATGATCAATGTACTTCTACAGCATTTATTTTACTTCAGATTTTTAATTTCTGATCTGACTCAATGCATTACTTGTAGACTCCAATGGCAATTTCTGTAGAGGAGAGATGCAGGATAAATCATTTGGCGACAAGTATAATAGCACTAGCACAGGTTTTAAATGCTATTAAAAGTTAATTAAATACAAATTCATGTACATTTTCATTTTTCTCTATATGATTTTGTTTTACACAATTGCGTTGACTATAGGCTATGAAGTGTCTGTAGTGTACTATAAAGTGATACTTATGAAAGGCTGGCGAGTTTGTCTTTTTATCCTTATTATTGGTTACAAGACGTTTCTTAAATTCAGGTCATTTTGGGGGAACAGCCTCTTATGGATAATGATGGATTGAATACCATCTCCTATACGCGGTATAAATAATGGATGAAGAACTACCGAGTCTTTGTTTTCCGTGTGAGTAACGGAGAGATCCAAATTTTAACATTTGTTTCAAGTAGAATGAACTTGCATTGACACTTAGTATAGTACCCCCAAATGAAATATATTCCAACTTCATTAGTTGACCATTTTCAGCAAGCTTGACTAACCTTAGTTGGGACTGTGATTTTCTGAGGTCAATATCAGCAGGCTGTTAGCATTATTTATATGTTTAATAATGAGTTTTTCTATAATCAATTTTCTGGTATATTGTATGATCAATCATTATTTAAATGATTTCCTAATTTTAGGGAATACCATTTTTCCACTCCGGCGATGAGATACTGCGGTCGAAATCACTTGATCGTGACTCGTACAATTCTGGTGATTGGTTCAATAGGTCAACTTCTAGTTCTCAAGTTCCTATCTAAATTATGATTTTTACATAAAATTAAAATGGGCAATCATATTTTTAACTTCTAGAATGAGTATATGATCTCCATCATAATACTACTTCCAAGTTTCAAGTTGGATGCTTTCCGTGTTAAGTAGAATCCCACTCCTTTGTCATATTTTCTAATCGAGTAATGAATGCCAGCTGTAACATGTATCCGTCCTTCTCATATATTACATTTGGTTGGTATGATTCTCAGGCTGGACTTCACTTATAGTTCTAACAATTGGGGTGTTGGCCTTCCTCCAAAAGAGAAAAATGAAAAGAGCTGGCCGCTGTAAGCACTCATGTATTTCCACATCATTTGATCCTGTATATCTCTTAGTGAGGTTGACATTTGATGCAGAAACCCTTGCTAATGGTGTGTCTGGCATCAGACCCTTTAGAGTGACTGGTATACTGTGTCCATTAATAATTTCTGGTTCTGTTTCTTTGTTTCAGATTCAAGTCAAGATTAGCAGATCCATCCTTTAAGCCTCAGAAGAGTCACATCATCACTGCTGTGGAAAATTTCTCAAATTTGTTACGTATTAGGTACTCTTCGCCACTTTTCCGTTTGAGGACGGCAAATGCTATTCAGGTGAGAGGCCTTGTACACACACTTATGTTCTAATACAAAAGTAATAAGTTTTTATCCTGGAATTGAAATTGAAGGAAAAGTATACACATACTTGTTGTATAACAGCAGAAGATTATGAGCAGAAAATGCTCTGAGAATGCAAACACTAAGGGACAACAAACCAAATTCACTCCCCAAGTTTTAATACATAATATTCAATTTTCCAGGAACGGGTACGTTTCCACAATACTGGCCCTTCACTGGTCCCTGGAGTCATAGTAATGAGCATTGAAGATGGTCATGAAGGAGTGCCAGGGTTATCTCAGCTGGATCCAATGTCAGTATCAATAATCTCAAACCTTAATTTTTTTTCTTTTTATGATGCCAATGATCGGTAGAATAATTCATTTATAAACATTTGTGCTGCACAGCTACTCATACATTGTGGTTATCGTCAATGCATGTCCAACTGAGGTGTCATTTGCAAGTCCTTCTCTTCAGGCTCGTACTCTCCAATTGCATCCTAAGCAGGTAAATCACTCACGTGTTGAGGTTAAGGCTGTTATTTTCATATTGTTTCTTTCTTCCAGCTCATATCTACTCGCTGAGTTCATATCATTTGAAGTTGCTTCAAATGTAGACTTCCTTGATTTGTTTTCTTATAGATCTTTAACATAAACTTTGTCTAGGTAATGTCAACTGATGAAATTGTCAAGAGATCTACGTACAACGCTTCCGCAGGATGTTTTACTGTGCCTCCAAGGACTACGTCCGTGTTCGTTGAGCCTAGGGGAGTTTGAGTAGCTCTGCTGTAGACATGGTCCGCTAAGGATGTCATAAGTTTTGAGTGCCATGGTTGACTAGAGTATGGTTCATATCTACTTGTTGGCGTACGCTTAGCCTCAACATCAGTGGTTTTGGTTCTGCTGTGGAGGAGTGGGAGAGGCAAAACCCAATGATTTTCTTTTTAGGCACTCATAAGTATTCAGTGGAAAACTGAAAAAATATACAAACACAAGTTGTATAAAAATTGGGCAACTCTATTTGCATCTAGCGATGCACAAAATGCACTCTCTAAATATTGAGATAATGCACGACGAGTTTTGTTTAATAAATCAAGAAGGCAATAGCTCAGTTTGCACCTTCGAAGCAGTTTAAAAAAAAAGTAAAAACGATGGTCTAAAGTATAAAGGGAGGGGGTTCTCACACACACGCCACGTTGCCGTTCGGATTTGAACTTGAGATCACTAGTTTGCAAGTCGATGCCCCTTTTTACTGGGCTAAACTCCATTGGCGAACAAATCAAGAGCGCAATGTGGTTCTTTTATTGAATAAATGATGTTTACCGGGTTCGAGTTTGAATTCTCTCTACATCACTTTCCCTTATTCGAGTTTGAATGAATTAGCACATGTACCTTGCTCAACCACATAATGGAATAGGGTTTCTATCTATTTTTCCCAGTTAAGCAGATTCTTCAACTCAAATCCCAAAAGTTTCAATCTTTATTTTCTTAGTTTTCACCCAAATTGAATTTGGTTTTTTCTTCAATTTTTTAGAATTTCAATACACAATTACCGAATTCCAGTTTCAATTCCAAGTAAGCACGTATGAACTCGCTTGGTATTTGGAGGTTTTTTAATCTTTTTATTGTCAATAAAAGGAAATAACAGAGTTTTTGGAGTAGGGTTTTTTGTTTATGTTTGAGTAGAGTTGAATATGGTGAGTAGGGTGTACTTATTAAAATTACATTTATTTCATAATTCAAAATATCCTTTTTGGTAATTTTATATTATGATAAATTAGTAATTTAATAAATAATTTGATAGTAGGGTGTACTCAGTTATTTTTAGGGTTCATTTAGCACCACTCTTTTCTTTTTAGGAAATACTTTTCTGATGAAGTTGTTGCTGACATAATTTTATTTTTTATCTTTTATATTTAGCAAATCATTGGGCTAGATTTATCCTCCTGATGAAGCCCAAACTCTGATTAGGATGTCAAGCAATTAATGTCCCCACATTGTTATCACTCCATTTGATAGAAACCCAACCTGTTTAAGGTCATGTTTTTTGCTGATTAAAAATCTCGTGTCTCATTCTCATGAACCCATTTGCAAATTGCAACCTCAACCGCCACTCCCATGCCTTGTTTTGAGCAATCAATCTGCACCACATTGGCTTTTCAGACCTCTACCAATTTCCCCTTGTTGCACATGCCTCAATAATATTAATACCCAAAAAATAAAATAAAAATAAAATAAGAAACAGTAAGTGACAAGTAAAATATTGTTAATTTTTTAGTGAGTGGTAATATCTAAGAACAGATGTTTTAATTTAATTGTTTCTATAATTTGGGTTTTTAAAGCTTAATCTTTTCTAATAATTTGTTTCTTGCTCTGTTGGAGTTGTACATGTAGGCATGAAGAAATTGGTCGTTGTCATATGAGTATTGGGTGGTGGTTGTGTCCCTTGAAAGCAAAAAAATACACTTGAAAATCTCAATTAATTAAGTCGTAATCTTTCAATTTTATTTAACACCCACCACTTCCACTCTCAAGTAGCAGCAGAGAGAGAAAGTGAGTGAGAGAGAGAGAGAGAGTAATAATATTAATAAAGAGAAAAATCATATTCAACACTAATTTCATATTGATTCAATTCTGAATTTGGAGAATGACAGTGGCAGGGATATGTTATTTTCCTTCTCTAAATCTAATTCCAACACTAATTTCATATTGAACCACTCAATTTTTTGGACAATGACTTTGGCGTCTGTATAGATGAAGGCAAGTTGATCAAATCTCAAATTTTTTTTTTGAGCAATTTGTTTACTATTTAGGTTCCATACTGGAGGTGACACTAGCTTGGCTCTTTTTTTTTTGGTCAAGCTCCTTTTGAGTTTATTGTCATCCTTTTAAATTATCCACAATTTAACATTATTTTTTTGAAAATATATTTTACTCACAAGTCAGCGCCAAAAATTATGTATATTTGTAAATAATCCAAATTATTAGTTCCTTCTCTCTGTATAAATAAGAAAAAAAATGACTAAAAAGGAGGAAAAAAGAAAAAGAAAATTGGGTCAACTAGCTAGCCAGCAGTGAACATTTTAAGTCAGAACTTCCAGGTATAGACTATGTCATATTGATACTCAGATCTAGCAAAGGTGAATTTTATTTTAGGAGCAATATTTTAATTCCAAATGTTAATTACAATTACAAAGATATATAACGAACATTTTTTTTTCCAGGCCAGTTAAGAAGGAGATGGGAGGTTTTCTCACACACTGCAAGTCAATGCCCTTTTACCCACTCGGCTAGATCCGTCGGCTATAGGCCTGGGCGCGGATCGGTTTGGAACGGTAGAGGGCTCTTCCGTTAACCAAACCAAAGACTTCGGTAGACCATTTTCTCTTCCGTTAACCAAACCAAAGACTTCGGTAAACTTCGGATCGGTTAACCTAACATTCGGTTCGGAACGGGTCGGTACGCCGGTAGTACCGTAATAAAAACATACTAATAAAAATACAATTTATAATACTTTCACATAACATAAGTTCTTGAACAAATACACCAAATTATCCTTTTAAAATATAAAAATCTAATAACCTAATTCATCCAAGTATGAAATCAAACAACTTAGTCACTATATCATTCAATATGTCCTCAAGATGAATTGGGAGCCACTTGTGTTTGTTGTTTGAACTTTTGAGTGTTCTTTTTATTGGGTTTAGGGTTTAGGGTTTAGGGTTTAGGGTTTAGGGTTTAGGGTTCATAAATTCATAAATTCATAAACATAGGAAGTTCATAAATTCCTCTCTGACCAAAAAGTGCTACAGTACTTGGATAAGTGATACAATGGTGATAAAGCAGTGATACAATGGTGATAAAGTAGTGATACAATGATGATAAAGAAGTGATACAGTAGTGATAAAAGAGTGATACAAAATGCTGATTGTATTTACCTTTGGTTTCTTGTTTTGTATTTAAATAATAAAATAAGTATAAATATCGGATCGGTACGGGTTTCCGTCGGGTTAGGAATTTTGTTTCCGTTAACCAAACCAAACATTTCGGTACGGATCGGATCGGAATAATTAAAATTAAAAAATAATTATTTAACCAAACCAAACCAAACCGTCGGTACGGTACGGTCGGTACGCGGATAATTCGGATGAGATGCCCACCCCTAGTCGGCTATAATAAACTTATTAATACAATTTTAAATTAGACCCGTTCTGATCACTTGTTAATTAATTAGTTTGATTAAGCATGCCCACAAGCTCAGCAAACACATTGTTTGTCAAGAGAGGGAGAGGGAAAAGGATGTCTTTTCTGTAAAAATTAATCAGAGACTGAGAGAGTAGTGACCTCACTAAAATTTGGAACATATATATCATAACTAGATCTACCTCTCTCAACCCTACCTGTCTGTATTATAATTAGGTAGATCCCAATGGCAATCATTAATCCTATGTTTTCTACTGTGCATGCCTAAAATTGACTTGTGCAAAAACAAAAACTTGTGACTTGTGTTGTGAATTTGATCTCATAATTTGATGGACATATATATATACACATATTCATTCATTTATTCATTCGTTCGTTCTGTTACACATTAAAAGTTTGAATCAATATTTAATCATTTTGGTGTTTTGGGTTGCGTAGTTGCAACAAACATGTTCCATTGAGTGGCTCAGAAGCCACAAAATCTCTCTCTCTCTCTCTCTCTCTCTCTCTCTCTCATGGATGACTTGTTGCATTAAAAAAAAGGAAAAGTCGGTTACATTCACTGGCATGGTTGCTCAATACTGGTTAGCAATAGCAAGCAATTATATTATATAGTTGAACATTAGTATATGTATGGTTTGTGTTGTCTTGTAGCAGTACGTACAGATGAAGTCATGGCTGAGTGGAGACGAGAGAGAGAGAGAGAGAGAGAGAGAGAGAGAGAGAGAGAGAGAGAGAGAGAGGAAGCCATGATTATTTCATGATCAGCAGAAGAATATAATCCTTTGCTTCTCCAATGACCAAAGCTTACTCTACTTAATTTCGTCTTAGGCTGGTTTTTGAGACCTTACGTGCCGCACACAACCTTATATATATATATATATATATCCATATCCAGATATTTCTTCAAGCCAAGAATAATTAATTTGTTAATTATTGATGCCAATGCCTGCATCTTGCTACATTTGGTAATATGACATTAATTAATGATAAAGTATATATATTTATATATGTATGTATCTATCTCTGTATATATACAGGGGTAAAATACTATATACATTATACCCATTCCATACGTATACGTATACGTAATTGTCATTTTAGTTTGTAAACCAATATGTAATTAACTAGGCCAATAATCCAGTTGCTTGCTATTCTATTTAGTTCTTGAAGATATAAATTTATTAATAATAACCACAATAATTGCCGTATCAGTAAACCCCAATGATGATCAACTTAAGATTAATTAATTAATTGATAATCATAGAGCTAATTGGGCAATATATACGACTGGCTTATACATCCTATATAACTATAAGAGGTGTCCCATAAATTAAAGATGGTTATGCATAAAGATATGGCTGCAGGGTCAACAGCACACATGAACTGATTGATTACAGACAAAATAGTGTGCATAATAATGGCACATCACACACTCACAAAGATACTTATCCATATTACTTCTATATTTTAAAATTAATTAATATTTAGCAGCATTGAGAAGCAAACCAGCTTACCCTAACTTCGAACATACTTGGTGCAACTGGGTTTGGTTATTGGCACTTGGGTTTTATAAAAATTAAAAAAAAAAGTTTTTTTTTTAAATTATAATTTTTTTATAAATTAATAAATAAAATAAAAAACTCGCTTTCAATTGTATATTTATACACTTGGGGCGTTTTTTGGTTTTCTTGTGGAAAATTCACTAGAGTAAAGCTAGGTTACATTGGTTTGCTGCTAGATTCGAGCCCTTAGAGTTGTGAATGGGAGAGTACCATAGTCATGATTATCTTTTGTACCCCATTAAAACCTGTATTGGGTCATTTGTTTGGGTTTGAAGGTGTAATTGGTTGCCTGTGTGGCTATTGTAATTGAGCCTCTCGGCTTTTATCAGTAAAGAAAATGATCACATGCTTATTTTGCGTGAAATATATTATATATCATTTTAAAATAAAAACCATGAGACTGAGAGAAAGGGAAAACGGAGGACTTTGTTTCATTTAATACCCACCAAAATAATGATTCAACAGGAAATCTTTCAACCCCAAGAAAAGAGAAAAGGCAAACTATTGAATCAAAGAAGAAGAAGAAGAAGAAGATGGGTATGATGTTTTCTAATATAAAAGTTAGGGTTAATCTGATTAAAACTTTACATTGCACAGAAAACCAAGAGATACATATATATACATTTATGGCAAAATGGTACCTATTTTAGGAATGGTGATTGTTCCATTTCTGACTGAGTGATTACTAATACAATCGAATCTTTACACATAGTTAGCGGTTGAGCTGTAAGTATGGCTTTAATCTAATTGCCCCATAGATCTTGATCATCATGAAAGCCATGAATTTAGAGGAATTCAGATTTAGTGGGATGTAATTTCCCTAAAAAAAGGAAAAGAAAACCCCCAAAGATAGGGTAGTTAAATCACTAGTTGCTAAGTTTGGCCACAAAATCCGAGATAAACTCTGGTATCCCTAGTTTCATACCGGTTGTGTCTTTCTCACACATTATGCGACAAGAAACTAGTGTAAGAAACCGGTGTAACCAAGTTTTTCTTCCGAACCCCAAAAAAGATAAGAAGAAGACACACAAGAATTGCATGTAATGTGTGGTCATGCAAGCATGACACTATACTTGACAGCATATAGTGTCATACATAGAATAGAGAATAGAAGACAAAGATTTAAAAAAAAAAACAAAAAGATGGAAAATGTTGAGAGAAGTGGGAGTTGGGGGAGCACCGCAGATTCCGTGGTTCCAGGCTTGCACTCCAATCATCTTCTCAATACACAAATCGTTGAGGCAAAGTAATGGGCTTTGCCCTTCTTTCAGCCTTTGCCCCTTTGCCTTTGCTTTGCTTTGCTTGCTTCCCTTCAACACACTATGTAAATTCCAATTCTCTCTCCTCTCTCTCTCTCTCTCTCTCTCTCTCTCTCAAATTGTATAAAATAGTATATGTATGTACACATGTACATGTGTATCTGCAGCCTGTATTTTGCAGTATCTTCAACAAGACGTGTTAGTAAAAGTGGGAGTGTAAATTCACCCACGCGCCTTGCTAACCTCTAGGCTCCACCACCATTTCATCTTTTGATAAAAAAGAAAAATATTGCCAATATAATCTAATGTGAGATTCCAATTCCAAGTGTTTTCGACTAGTAAGATTAAATTCATGCTTAATTAATCCATAACATACTTGTTCAAGATTTCTTCATTGCTAAATGCGTTATATTCTATCATTAAATGTTAAGTTACATATGAAAAAAGTTATAGTTTTAGTGGTAGAACACTTATCCTTACACTTAAAACAGACGGACAGTTTAATGCTCATTCTTTTTCCTTTTCAAATATTACTCATCTTTTGAACCCGTTAAATAATAAATTCTATGTTACACGTGAGATATAGGTCATTATAGAAGAACTATATACAGTAAAACATGTAATTAGGTGGGTGTATCATTTTTTTGTGTGGATCCATCTTCATGATTGATCTAATCTCTCTAAGAGAAGTGTATATATTCAAAGTTTCGACTACCAAACGCAGTTGAAATTAGGAATTTAGATTTAAATGCTTGTATTTGGAATTAGGATTAACTACTTGACAATAATTAGTTTAATATTAACATCTCATTGAAAAGAAAAGCAAAAATATAGTTTTGGCATAGTTGGTAAGTGATTTTAAAAAGTCTCACTTCCTTAAACCTCAATCAACAACTTGTGGCATTTATTAATTAGTAGTTTATCAGAAGCTTAGACTTTGCACCTAATTTGTGGGACAAGTACAAGTTGATTGTTGGAGAGTGAAGAGCTTAGCTAGGTGGCTCTACTAGCTAGTAGTGTTTGGGGAAATTGGAAAGTGGAGTACACGCGCCGTGGAGGTGAGAGTAGGATTGGAAGATATATGAGGGTGCATGGTAAATATGGTGCAACCTCAGCTTGTTTTGTTTGTTTTGTTTGCAATTTGGTGAAGTGCGTTGGCAAAGTGTGAGAAAGAGAGCATGAAACGGACTTTGCGTTTCACAAAAACCTCTCTTCTCTTTGGGGCTTACACTCTCAATCTCTAAATTTGCAACTCTTTTCCGTTATATTTGGTTTTCCTTGCCTTAATGTCTATCTATCCCACTCTCTAAAATTACAACTTCTTTTTTTGTTTTTTTTTCGGGTTTTTTTCTTCTTCGATGAATTAATTTCGAACGAAAAAAAAAAGATTCAAATTTTTATAAATACCTTGGAAGCTCAACAGAGATTGAGGGACTAAATCACAGTTAGTGTTGTATTTGGTGTATGGCCTTATAATTATTGTTGAGTCTCTCCAACATGTCATATCATTGGCTATATATATAATGTAATAACAGTCTTCCCTTCCTTGCTTCCTCCCTACCCATTAAATCTCTCTTTCTTCTCTCTCTTTCTCTGTCTCTCTTAAGCTCTAAATTCCAAGTCTGTTGAAGGTAGAGGAGGAGGAATTGCCATGGAAGCAGCAGGTGGTGGTGATCATCATCATCTTCATCAAGAGGAAGTCATCATGGGGTGCAAGGAACAACAACATAACAACATTATTATCAAGGGTAAGCGCACAAAGCGCTTGAGGCCCCAATCTCCAATTCCTTTTGCCATCCCAACAACCTCATCATCCCCGGAAGATGGCGGTGGAGGTGATGGAGGCGGCGAGAACGATTACATCAATAGTGCCACCAACTTGTCTCCCACCACATCTGCTGAATTCCAAGATAGCACCACAGAGGAAGAGGAGGACATGGCAAACTGCCTAATTCTGTTGGCACAAGGCCAATCTCGGGCTGCTTCTTCTTCCCCCAATCACCACCACCACCAACCCCATAACGATCACAACACTACAAGTCGAAGGTTCTTGGAGGCAACGACCACTGTGGGGCCCACCGTGGCCAAGGCGGGGACGGTGGCAGCAGCAGGAGGGTGTTATGTGTATGAATGCAAGACTTGCAACAGAACTTTCCCTTCTTTCCAAGCATTAGGAGGGCACAGGGCCAGCCACAAGAGGCCCAAGGCAAATATTGGGGATGATCAGAAAAACAAACACTTTGCAATTGGGTTGTTGGCATCAGATGAAGAAGACACACAATTATTCAAGAACAGCATTCTCCACAACAACAACAATACATCTTCTTCCCCACTTTCTCTGCATTTGAGCAACAGAGGGTTGGTTTTGAGTAGCAACAAGTCTTCTTCTAAGGTTCATGAGTGTTCAATTTGTGGGGCAGAATTCACATCTGGACAAGCCTTGGGAGGCCACATGAGGCGCCACAGAGCGCCAGCTGCAGCCAACACAACCTTGGCATTGACAGCTCCCTCAGTCTCTGCCTTTGAACCTCAGCAACATCAAAATCAACATCAACAACAACAACCCGCTAAGAAACAGAGAAGCATGTTGTCTTTGGATTTGGATCTCAACCTTCCAGCACCAGAAGATGATCACCATAGAGAATCTAAATTTGTGTTTGCAACATCAAAGCAGCAGCAGCAGCAGCAGCAACAGCAGCAACAACAGCAGCAGCAGCAACAGCAGCAGCAGCAGCAGCAGCAACCAGAAAGGTTAAGAACACAAATTCTGGTGGATTGTCATTACTAAAAGAAAGGTTAAGAATTTTTAGTGATTTCTTCACTCCAAATTGATGTCAAAAAGGTCAAACTTGATGTGAATTGCCACTTTAATTTTCTTTTAACTTCTTTTGTTATACCATTCAAAATTAGACCATTCTTTTGATTCTTTTGATTCATCTTCTTGACCATTGTTTAAAAAAAGAAAAAGAAATATATGGACTCTGATCAAATTCTTTGTTAAAGCAAATGTTAATTTTCTGTTCTTGCTGAAAAGTGCATGATCATGAGCAACTTTTTCTTTCTGCCTTTCAAATCTCAATTGGGTTTTTGTTGTTTCTACACTTAGAGATTCAGATAGCAAGGTAGAGCTTAATTTGTCACCATTATTACAACCAAAAAAATGTCATCTGGGTGGTGTAAGTTTCATTGTTTCATTTACAAGAAAGCCAGCCCCTGGCCCTCCTCTTTTATTTTTTATATTTTTTTTTCTCATTAATATAAGTGATAAGAATAGAATAAAAGCATAGAAAAGCCACTGAATTACTGCAATTCCCACATGAATCCACCCATCCTACTTTTTCTCTTTTATTCAATTAACAATATGCTACTAAAAAAATTATATCTACTTGCTATTTTTGTCACTTTCTTTGCTTTTGTCCAACTCTTGGCTTGTTACTTCCCCACTGTTACCACATAAGCAATATCTGGATATGATCCACTGTTTCATGACCCACAAAGCCATCAGTTTTAGGATTTTAAACATAGGAATTGAGAAAGTACTTTCTTTTTTCTTTTGTTGGGTTCTGAAAGTTTGAATATTGTCAAAGAACCCTAAATATATGAGCAATTCAAACATTAAAAAGTTACATTGTTTTGATCTTAGTATTGCAATTGGAACCCATAAATCTAAAGCAATTGTTTGCAATTTTGTAGCCGGGGAAAAAAAAGATGGTATTTACACGCAGTGCATTAGTTATATTATTGATCACATCTCTCACAATGTGACATTCTTGCTTATATAAATCATCAGTTCATTTCTATAAAATGAATTAATCGGAGAATTTGGAATTTTGGATTGAATTATATACTGTTAAGTACAGTTAGCTGCCACTAGAAAATGTGATCCCGACAACCCATGTAGTGTTAGTGGCTCATGTCCAATGCACATTTCGTAGTTGGAAGATTTTTGTTAGCTTTTGATATGCCAATCCGAAATGGTGGAGGATTTTTGGTTAGCTTTTGATATGCTAATTATTATGAGTAATGGTGATAGGGTTTGGTGGGCATTGGATTGGAGGACGTACCTAATTAGATATTGGGAAACTTATTAGGCTAACTAATTGAAGATTTGTGGTAATATGAAGGGTTATAGATCACGTGTAAGCACGAAGTTGCGATAATAACCATTGGAATTAAAGACAGAATTAAAACAAGACAAAGAGCCTTGTACACAATTGTACCAAATCCTCGTCCTCGACCTTGTATCATGGCGTTGTTAAGCATCAATTAGCTGTTTCTAAGTAAAGAGTTGGTGTCCTTGTCTACCTCATGAGAGAGAGAGAGAGAGAGAGAGAGAGAGAGAGAGAGAGATGAGTGTTCACAACAAGCTTAGAACATGACATGTAATCAAACTGAAAAAATTACCAACTTGGACCACCTTGAAATAATTAGCAGTGTAAGCTAAAATATATTGAAATTAGAATTACAAGGACTAAAAATAAAAAAATAAAAAAAAGGAAAAAAAGTCTACTCACAAAAAGCCATAAAAATTGACTTTAAAAAAAATATTTAATTGGAATCTGGTCATTATCATATTAGCATAAAATATTATACTGATAGAGTTGTGAAATTTCTCACAAAGTGGTCAATTTAATTCATCTTTTTATAAAGGGGGTGATAACTAGATGGATTTTGGTCATATTAGAAAGAAAAAAAAAAGAATGTGAGAATACTTACCACGAAATGTGCGATTCTTCATCACATTGAGCTGTAAATTGTCACCAAGGAATTGGCAGTAATATATATATATATATATATATATACCACCCAAACTTGGGCATTGTGGTTTAACAAGAAAGTTTGTCTTGCCTAATGGCTTCTAGTGTTCGTTGTATGCAACTCTGGTTAAACGACACAGCTCAAAAGTATTCATGTGGATTGTGATATGGTGGGGAGTAATTATGAGTTACTGTTCCATTAATTATCTAGCATCTCTGCAAAAGACGTGGTTAAGAGCAGTTACTATTGTATTGGAGGTACTAGATTCAATTTCCCCTTACCCCACACAAACTGTTAAAAATGAGAGAAAAACTCACATGTACCGATTCTATAAATTGGGCGTTAATTTATTTCTCGTCACGTGATAAAGAGAGATAAAATTGCAAAGAAACAACCGATGTACCAGGATAACCAAGTTTTTCTCTAAATGGACCGGACAAGAGTTCGTGCTTTTTCCTGCCAAACCTGCTATGGACTTAAGTTTTGTCCTTACAGGAAATAGGCCCAAAATAATTTGGAAGCATGTGTAAAGCTCAGTGAATAAACGTGGACATATGAAAGTGCACCCGCCAAATGGACATCAACAAATGCGAAAAATGATGAAGAAAACAGAAAAATCAATCAGGACACCCATATCGCACACAAATGCACACACTGTCATCCTATCATCCTATCATCCTATCAGCATCATCTTGAATGATTCATATCGTATTTGTTCACATTTTCCCACCATTTACATCATCAACACATTTTGTGTTGATTTGCTAAAATTTTATAGGGTTATTTTCAGTTTGGTACTCGGTAATTGTACCTTTAAGGTCTGTTCGTCCATGTGTTTTCAATTTTAACAATGAAGTATCCCAACATTGAAAATTTATTACAATGTGGTTCCGACGTTAACTTGGCCGTTAAAACTAATTAATTAAGTATGCTATATTGAAATTCAATATTGATTATAGAAAATAAGGTTGGTCTGGGATTCTCACTTTTCTTGTTCCAACAAAAGAAAAGGCAGAGCATTGAAATCATCTAACTGAATTACTTGGCCACAATATCTTAATGTACACCATAACATCAGCAACTTTGGGACAAATCAAACATCTATGCTACAAAACATAATAAATCAAATATCCAAGAACTAGTACACATGCTCTGGGACTTTGTCCAATGAATATCTCCCAAAAAAAAAGTGTCTTAACTTCAGGGGTTGGTGCCCCTCATAAAAAATGGGATGAACTTCTAGAAATCTGAAAGAATGTTGCAACAATGCAGATGATGGCAATGTGAAACCTACAAACATCCAAAAATAAGAAAGAATGATAGGTTAGCTATAAGCAATATTAAGAATATAATTTTCAAAAAACACAAAAAAAAAAAAAAAAAAAAGGGCAAAAAAGAAGAAAGCAGTGGCTAGTTTGAATAATTAACTCTTACCCTGCTGCTGTCTGCAAAGATTGTGCACTAGATGGCCCAGGTGCAGATGGAGAAGGTGGAGGAGGAGGAGGAGGCACAAGTGGAGCGGCCGGGGGTGAAGGAGCAAACTCTCCTGCAAAAATGAAAGTAAATTTAAAAAAATAAGGAAGCTACCATTATTATTTAAGCTAGAGAAATTAAGGAGATGGGGCTACAATTAATTAACACTGACCACATAGAAGGAGGTTATTGGGAGCACGCTTCTCCTTGGCAGGGTTGGGATCAGCATCATAAACTCTCAAATAAAGCTCCTCTCCCAAATACCAATTTTTCAAGTGCTGTGACCTCAAATTCCACATTCCTGGGTTGTCAAGGTATGCATAAACTGCAGTCCATCCACCGGGGTACACTTGCACGGTAGAACGCACAACCGGATCATAAAGGTTGTACTTAGAGCGCGATTTTGGGCTCCACTTTCCAGTTCCAAATCTGAGAAACAAATGTCAGAACACAATTATTGGTATGAAATGTCTGATATGTTATAAATTCTTGTTACTTGCGTGACAAGAAACGCTGACCTAACAAAATGTTTAGGGTCTTGTACTTACCCAACAACATAGAAACCAAAGCCATCCAAGTGCCAAGCATCCATGCCCTCCAAATCATTATGGAAAACAAGTTCTATCCACCCTTTATGCATCCCAGATGCAACGAAAACTCCACGTACGGTTTTAAAATTACTAGAGTTAGTAGAGAATTCATCGAGCTTGTATACTCCAGACCCGTTGAGAAATTGATCAGCCAACTTTAGTGGTGTGTCTGGGGTTAAGTAAGACACATTGTTGACAGTAAACTGGGGTAGGCCATTAATCTCTGCTGTAGATGCTCGGAGTATGAAGGTCTGTGAGAGTGTGACATTATGAACATTGAAGGCTCCTTGCGGATTAGGCCTTGCAGCCCCTGTGGTCAGGTTCCATCTTCACAAGGCAAAAATGTTCAATTACAAAATGACGAATATAATACAATAACACGATAGAATTAGAGCATTCAATTAAAAATTAATGGATCGTGTTTATTACTACCTAATGGATCGGGCCTGATGGATGGAGAATTGTTGATCAAATGGGTCAGGCCCACTCGGAAGAGACCCATTAGGAGGTGTGGTGGACTTATCATAGTGCAGCACACCAATGCCAAATCTTGTCACATCACTTGCATTGAACATTTTAGGGCTTGCCACCATGTAATAGTCTGAAGCAGCTTGGTCAGTTGTGACAAGAACAGAGTAGGACTGCCCAACATGCACATCAAGAGAATCCAATGTGATTTTATTCGTGTAGGAACCTTCTGTCTCAACCAAAACCATTTTGTGTTTTTGAATCCTGAAATTGAAACTCCATGCAGTGCCAACATTTGATATCCTAATTCTGTATGTCTTGCCTGCATATATAAAAGCTTAAATGTAAGACTATGTTTAGAAGAACAGATAATATTGAATTATATTTATCTTTATTTGTACCTTTTTCAACAGTGAAGGACTTATGGCTTTCTGTAGGAGGGGCTGAATATGCACTTTTTCCATTCATCAAGATTTTATCAGGGGTGCTGTTGTAGGCCATGAGATTTGTGTTCATCATGGACCTAACATCCTGTTACATTTAGGTAACATAACATTGTAATTATATATCTGATTCAAAATTCACTTCTGTACATATTGATATGTGATGATCTATAACATGGAGATTGGATGTGAATTATACCTTGAAACTTCTGTCATACCAGTCACCAATGAGAAGATCGAATTCGGCTTCTGGTTTAGGAAATGGTACTTGGATGATCGGGCGGTTATTGATACGAATTGGACCAAAAGCTCCTCCAGCTTTGTGGAAGTTGAGAGAGGGAAAGTAGGAAAAAGTGCCAATTTGATCCTTGAATTGGAACATATAACTCCAGTTTTCACCTGGCAGAATGGGGCAGTTTGTGCCTGAAACTCCATCTTGCCAAGAGTTTAGTCTTTGTTGTATGCCATTCCTGCACCAAAAGACCCTCCTTAATCTTTAGGGCTATAAGCCTCTAAATGTCAAAAACATTGCCTAGATTATAAGGGACAGGGCAGGTGTTGGATTCTTCATATATCAACTATGAAGGATCAGGCACTGGTGAGTTACTTGATTTTTTTTCATATTTGGATGAGAAATATTGATCAATATTTAGATTCCTGGGGAATTGTTAAAACTTTAGAACATATTGACATAAATCACTATACAAACAGAGAGAGAGAGAGAGAGAGAGAGAGAGAGAGAGAGAGAGATTTGAGCATACCAAGTTATCAGCAAGGGTTCATCCATTTCATTAAACACATTGACATGAAAAACATCATTGGTTGTGCCATTCAGAAGAGGCCCTGGAAACAGCCCATTGATGGCAATAACCTGCATTTCCAAAATGAATGTAAAAAAAAACCTCAAAACAAAGATGAAACAACCCACACAGAGTACCAAAGCAGAATCCGTTTCTTGGGGTGCAAACAATATAGATTTTTCGATATTTTCCTGACAATTACACAAGTTCAACATAAATTTCAGATGAAATTCTGGGGGTTTGGGGATTGTTTGTTCATACCGGTTGGTCCGGTTTGATATTTGTGTCAAGTGTGACATGCCAGTCAAGACAAATATCCTCAGCAGAAACTGCCAACACAAGGAACATAAGAAGAGTTGCAGGACCAATCAGCCATGGACGATGACGACGATCACCACTAGCCCATGCCATATTGCATGGACTAAGTTTCTCTGTATGCTTGCAAATCCTGCACACACAAAAAAAAAAACCCTCCTTGTGTTGATCTCCACGCAAAGGGCTCAGATAGCTAAGCAGAATATTGGTTCTATGGCTCACATAGTTATATGCGCCCGTGACAACAATAAAGAATATAGCTACGGCACTCGACAAAGAGCCAAGAGGAAAAAGATAGAAGAAAAAAAAAGTTTGTGAGACAAAGTTTGATTCAAGAAGAATTAAATAAGAATATGGCTTCCTTGTTTTTCTCAGCACTTTATTATGTATTTATGTTTCATGATATGAAGATATACAAGAAGGGCGTCAGAAATTTTAAGATTAATTCAAGTTTAATTATCTATAACATGACTTATCATGTGATTAATTAATTTGACTTCTGATTAGGGAGAGGTTTTGATTGAGTTGGACTTTTGTTGAATGAGATGTTTGAACTCCAGTTAAACTCTAATTAAAAAGAGTGCTATATTTTCGTTAAATTATCTTCTTATTTTTTTTCAAAATTTTCTTATAAAAAAAAAATTGAAAGTTTAATTTCATCATCTTATCAAAGGAGAACAAGTTTTTATTTTATTTTATTTTAAAATGTCTATATTAATCCAACGTGTACGGGACGAAATGTTATGTTCCTTTTCATCTCTATTTGATTTTTGTATCACGATGAGTGTGTGACATTTGCATTGTGCATCATATGTTATATCGATTAATTTTTTGTTTTCTTTTTTTAATATTTTTTTTTTGCATGTTTATTAACTTTATTTCCTGCCCTATATATATGAGTGGAAAATACTTGCATCATTTCCTGGAAGTAGGGAATTCCTACTTTCTTGTCAATCACAGTTTGATATGTGTAGATATTTTTCTTTTTTTGTGTTTTTCATGAATTATTTTTACATGTGTCAAACTGTGATTTGCACAAGGTAGGAGCATATTATATTTGAGGTCAACTTCAATCATTTGGGGGACAATTGTCAAAGAAAATATATGTTGGACCAAAATAATAGCTACCCTTTTATCAAAAACAGAAAGTATTAATTAATATTCCAATCCACCTTCATCCCTGGCTAGGAAAAAAATAAAATAAAAGGGCAAAAAGAGAAGTGAAGTTCAATTTGAAGTTATGTGGTTAGCTTTGCTTATTATTAATGGAACAATGCCATAAAAACCTACCAACATGCAACCACAGAAACTTACACAAACAAAACGAATGAATTAAGTTCATCGTTGGAGTACAATGCGGCCCAAAAAATAATAATTTAACTAAGGTGGTTGGTGTGAGTGGTTCGGCACTCTCATTCCTTAAGAGAGGTCAGAGGTTCGATCCCTGCTCTTGTACGGAGTCACCACTTTGGCCAGCACTTTATCCCTTACGGGCCGACCCGGTGTGAGCGGGGATTAGTCTGGGTTGTGGTTAAGGCTTAAAGGTGCCACCCATAGTTGGGGCCTATCCAGGACCACCTCGTGGTTCAGACCAAAAAAATAAAAATAAATAATTTGTAGGTTTACATGTGGTAATTTATATTTGTACATAAATATTTGGGCATTATTTTATGTACTCATCATGCAGCTATATATATTTAAGGTTAGTTCCATGATGACGGTGGAGCCAGAGCCGGAGGTGGAGGTGGAGCAGAAGCTGGAGCTGGAGCTGGAGGAGGAGAATCGGAAAATATTCCTGCAATTGCAAAAAGAAGCAATAAGATCAACGATTAATTAGAATTTTGAATTAATTATGTTTAAGAAACAAAAGTGCTTAATTAATCATGAAATCCAATGCACTAACCACATAGAAGGAGGTTTTCAGGTGGTGGGCGCTCCTTAGCAGGGTTAGGATCAGGATCATGAACTCTCACATAGAGTTCTTGTCCTAGGTACCAGTGCTTCAGCAATTGTGATCTCAAGTTCCACATTCCTGGGTTGTCAAGGAATGCATACACTGCACTCCATCCTCCAGGGTACACTTGAACTGTTGATCTCACCACAGGGTCATAGAGGTTGTACGTGTCACGTGATTTCGCTGTCCAATCTCCAATCCCAAATCTGTACATCGGTGACATATGTAATGTTGTCAGATTGTTAATCTAAATGACATATTGACTGTTTGATGTAACATATGTGCCATAATGTTGATGCTTACCCCACAACATAAAATCCGAAACCATCCAAATGCCAGGAATCCATCGCATTCAAATTGTTTTTTAACACAATTTCTATCCACCCTTTGTGAATTCCAGTCACCACAGACACTTCATACGCAGCATTGGCATTGACAGATCGAACAGGGAAAGCGTCAAGCTGGTACACGCCGGTGCCATTGACATAGTAATCTGCAAGCTTCAATGGAGTTTCCGGAGTGCTATAGGACACATTGTTGACAACATAACGTGGTATTTGGTCATAAAGGTCAGCAATTGAGCTTTGGAGGATGAAGGTTTGGGATAGGGTCACGTTTGACACATTGAATGTCCCTTGTGGGTTAGGCCTTGCAGCTCCTGCAGTCAAGTTCCATCTGCTTATGATGAAGAAAAATTAAATGGGAACATTAGAATGTGTTTGATGAAAATTAGAATGTGTTTGATAAAAATTAGAGTGTGGTTTTTGAAAATTTATAGCAAGCTGATTGTGTGTAGCAGATGTTTAAGCTGATCAACTTTGTTTTATATTACCTAATAGATTTGGCTTGATTGACTGAAAAATCAAGATCAAAAGGGTCAGGCCCATCTGGCAGGGGCCCACTAACTTGTGAGACTGAATTGGAGTAGTGTAAGACCCCTATGCCCACAAGGCTGGTAAAATCAGAGGTGTTGACCAATTTGGAAGATGCCACCATGTAATAATCAGCTGCATTTTGATTTGCTGTGACAAGAACTGAGTATGATTGGCCAACATGCACATCTAGAGAATCCAAAGTAATCTGATCAGTGTAAGATCCTTCTGTTTCAACCAACACCATTTGATGGTTCTGAATCCTGAAATTGAAACTTAATGCATTCCCCACATTTGATATTCTCAACCTGTAAGTCTTCCCTGCATAACAAATATCATGCCGTCATTAATTGTCTGTCGTCTATGAGATTTGAACTCAGTAATTGATAATATAATTCGTCGACGATTATAAGATATTTTATCCCACTCAACTCAATGTACCTTGTGTGACATTGAAGGATTCATATGCTTTTGACATGGGGTTACCCAAAGGGCCTTTGCCATTCATCAAAATGATATCTGGGAAAGTGTAGTAAGCCCCAAGATGGGTGATCATCATTCCTCTAGTACTCTGTTCCAATTCCATGCCCAAAAAGAAAAGTGTCAACCACCAAAAAAAGAAAAAAATATGAAGCAAATTGATGTTTTTCATGAATAAAATTTAAAGTGAAAGACCTTGTAGCTGTCATAAAACCAGTCACCGATAAGGAGATCAAATTCGGCTTCTGGTTTGGGGAAGGGGACGGCAATGACGTTGCGGTTGATGACACGAATAGGTCCAAATCCTCCCGCAGCCTTGTGGAAGTTGATGGAAGGGAAGTAGAAGAAGCTGCCAATCTGGTCTTTGGTCTGGAAGACATAAGTCCAGTTTGTACCGGGTTGAATCGGGCAGTTTGTTCCAGAAACCCCATCTTGCCATGAATTTAGCCTTTGCTGTATCCCATTCCTGCATCACCAACACCATTTTCTCCTAGTTTATTAAAACGGATTTTGTAGACCAACATATGTTCTATCCAAAATTGCTTGTTTGCATACCAAGTAAAGAGCAGAGGCTCATCCATGTTGTTGAAGACGTTGACATGAACAAAATCATTCGTCGTGGTGTTGATAAGTGGCCCGGGGAACAATCCATTAATGGCGATCACCTGCTCAAGCAAATTAAGAACAAGCATTAGCAAATCAAACTTCCATGAACTAGTTAACTACAAAGCCAAAGGTTCTTACAGGTTGATCTTGGGACACAGGCTTGATTGTGCTGTCAAGGGTGACATTCCATTCTAGATAAATGTGAATGGCATTGGCTTGAGCAACAAGAGCTGCTGCTATCAAAATTGCGCATGCAATCAAACGCCGGTGGTAGCCGGTGGAGGCCATACTGGAAAGCCTGAATGCAATGCAGCTTTTAAATTTTCTCTGTTTTTTTGGGTCTCTGGTGTGTGCAAATAGATCATGTAGCTTATATATATAAATAACAAGGGTGGCTTAGAAGGGTGAAGCTTCTCGTCATATTAAAGGGAGAGGGAAGAAAACAAACCAGGAATTAGGAATGGAAACAGCTGGGAATTGGTATCAATCGGTGATATCAAGCTCTTCTTAATAATGCAGGTATAGTAATACTTTTAGTACCACAAGAAACGTTCTTTTTATGTCTGTTTTTGTCAAAACACACAACAAACATTAGTGACCAATATAAATCAAAGCCGGCAGGTTGGACGATTTAGTCATATGGCCTTGTTTTGATCTACTCTGGCTAAAGACTCTACATCCTGTTTTCTAATGCTCTCAATTCTCTACTTTCCGAAGACCCATTTGTCTTCTAACCATGTTTTTTTTAGATTATTATTATTTTTCTTAAAAAAAACTTTATATTTTGCTTTGTAACTAGAGATTTGAAAAATAAGCCAACATGGTCTCTAGCCCAGCTAAAAAGGGTTTGGATTTGCATACTAGTGGTCTCAAATTTGAACCCCATGTCACCGTGATAATATGCGTGAGAAACTCTCCTATAGTTTAAACTATCACTTGTACTAAAAATAAAAAATGAAAAATAAGGTTAGACCCAAAAGTCTAAGTTCGAATCGGGTCAGACTTTGAGCCGTAAGATATTTAAATAGTCTTAAGGGCTTGCCCAGGCCCAATTTTCCCCAACATAAATAGACCAATTTTAGGGATTCAAAGAATCAAAGATTCATACCTTGAGAAATCCCACAATCGGTTTCAGCCTTTCCATGCGCCATGAAGTTTAACATGAGTATAGTCGCAGCTATACTATTTATTAAAAACAAATTTTTATAAAAACAACCCAAGTATTGCCGTGCGGCTATACTATTTATTAAGAAAAATTATTTAAAAAAAAAAAGACATCGGTCTAGCCGCGCGGCTATACTATTTATTTTTAAAAATATATATATAATTAAAAACACATATAGCCGCACGGCTATACTAAGTTTTAAAAGAATTTAAAAAAGGACCGGCTATACTATTTTTTAAAAATGAAAAATGAAAAAGACCCAATGCATAGCCGATCGGCTATACTATTTAATGAAAAAAAAAATTTAAAAAGGACCTACAGTACAGCCGATCGGCTATAATATTTATTAAAAAAATTAAAAAAAGGACCCAAGTATATAAAAAAGGGGCCCAAGTACAGCCGCGCGGCTATACTATTAATTCAAAAAAATTTAAAAGAACGAAGTACAGCCGTGCGGCTATACGATTTATTAAAAAAATTAAAAAAGGACCCATGTGTAGCCGCACTGCTATACTATTTATTTAAAAAAATAGAGGGTTCATTTGCTTTGCTCAAATAAACGTAACGCTCATATTCTTCACTACCCAAATGCAGTGCTCCATTGCTCTCACTGTACGCAACAATGCGTACGCGTACACTTCTAAAATCACTGCTAGTACAAGACCCAAATTGCATTTCATTCTATGCACCAATTTTTCAGTCATTGACTGGCCAGAACTTGTTGAAACTAGGCCAACAAGTCCATGCCCAGATGGCTCTGCGTGGGCTCGAACCTAATGCGTTCCTTGGGGCCAAGATGGTTGCAATGTATGCAAGCTCAGATGATCTTGACTCAGCGGTTAATATCTTTCATAGAGTAAATAACCCATCTACACTTTTGTATAATTCGATTATTCGGGCATATACTCTGTATGGCTACTCTGAGAAAACGATGGAAATTTATGGTCAAATGCATCGTTTAGGCCTTAAAGGTGATAACTTTACGTACCCTTTTGTTCTTAAGTGTTGTGCTAACTTGTCGAGCATTTGGTTAGGAAAATGTGTTCATAGTCTGAGCTTGAGAATTGGGTTGGAGTCTGATATGTATGTTGGGACTTCTTTGATTGATATGTACGTGAAATGTGGTGAAATGAGCGATGCTCGTAGTTTGTTCGATAAAATGACTGTAAGAGACGTTTCTTCTTGGAATGCATTGATTGCGGGGCACATGAAAGATGGAGAGATTTGTTTTGCTGAGGATTTGTTTAGACGAATGCTGTGCAAAAACATTGTGTCTTGGACTGCTATGATATCAGGATACACTCAAAATGGGCTTGCTGAGCAAGCATTGGTTTTATTTGATGAGATGTTGAGAAAAGATTCAGAGGTTAAGCCCAACTGGGTGACTATAATGAGTGTTCTTCCTGCATGTGCACATTCAGCTGCCCTTGAGCGTGGGAGACAAATTCACAATTTTGCTAGCAGAATTGGTTTGGACTCAAATACTTCCATACAGACAGCGCTCCTGGCAATGTATGCTAAATGCGGGAGCCTTTCTGATGCTCGTCAGTGTTTCGAAAGAGTACATCAAACTGAAAATAGTTTAGTTGCATGGAATACTATGATAACAGCTTATGCCTCCCATGGACGTGGATCAGAAGCTGTATCTACTTTTGAGGACATGATCGGAGCTGGGCTTCAACCTGATAACATAACATTCACAGGATTGTTATCTGGATGCAGCCATTCGGGGCTCGTTGACGTTGGCCTGAAATACTTTAATTGTATGAAGACAATATACTCTATCGAACCCAGAGTGGAACATTATGCTTGTGTTGTTGATCTATTGGGTCGTACAGGGCGCTTGGTGGAAGCAATAGATCTTGTGAGTAAAATGCCAATGCAAGCAGGGCCAAGCATTTGGGGTGCATTGTTATCGGCTTGTCGAAACCACCACAATTTGGAAATTGCTGAAATTGCAGCTAGAAAGCTATTCATCTTGGAACCAGACAACAGTGGCAACTATGTCCTGCTATCAAATATATATGCTGACGCCGGCATGTGGAAGGAGGTGGACGATTTGAGAGCGCTTTTAAAATCTAAAGGCATGAAGAAGAATCCTGGATGCAGTTGGATAGAGGTCAATGGGAAAGCCCATCTGTTTCTTGGTGGAGATACATCTCACCCTCAAGCAAAGGAAATTTATGAGGTTTTATTGGAGGAGTTACCGAATAAGATTAAGGCAGCCGGTTATGTACCTGACACTAGCTTTGTTCTGCATGATGTTAGTGAGGAGGAGAAAGAACATAACCTTACAACCCACAGTGAAAAGCTTGCCATTGCCTTTGGACTTCTCAATACTAGTCCTGGAGTAGTTCTTCGTGTGACGAAGAACCTTCGAATCTGTGGAGATTGTCACACGGCCACCAAGTTAATATCTAGAATCTACGGACGGGAGATCATTGTCAGAGACTTGAATCGGTTCCATCATTTTAGAGATGGTTGCTGTTCCTGTGGAGATTATTGGTGATTAAAAGGAGCTTAGTTTCACTTTTATCAAATCTGTGATATGTTTGCAAGGCCACTGTTGTCATCAGCCATATTCAGTTGAATATTTCAGATTCTAGGCAAACTTCCTGCTTCAACTGTGTCGCTAAAGGAAGAACCAAAACAGAAAGAGTTCTAAGGCTATGAAATATGCAAGACAACCACTGCAAGTTGAGGATTTTTGCTTTACAAGTGGAATGCATTCACAAAGCTCTAAGAAGCTCACTCAAAGCATGGATTGATTGGCAGATTGAAAAGCTTTTTCTCAATGCTTGTTTCCAAGGAGATGGTGCTCACGTCTCACATATCCTCGGATGTATATAATTTAGAATGCTGGTGGAGGTATGGGTGCAAAGGAAGTCTGGGACCATTTGTTAGACAGGGATTGTGTATAAGTTTTGGTGCTATTTCTGTGGGATTTTTACTGATAGCTGAGGATGTTCTGTTGTAAGATAAATTCAACTTAGAAACAACCAGGACTGTTTCTGAACGCATAGTTGCTAAAATTGTAATGGAAGTGATGATAATTGCTTTAGAAACGCTCTCTGAAGAGCATAGTCTGCCGAACTGTCGTTACACCAATTCTTGTACTGTCGTTTTCAAACATTTTCATTGAGAGCAGCAATTACTACTGCAAGGCATCATGTCTTCTTGTTTCTGCTTCAAAATTTGTCTCTTCACATCTACAGATCCACTTTCCAGTAAACTTGGCACCTCCAGCATCTGTTCAAACATTGGGATTGAAGCATAATCAGAATTAGGAACGAAACAGCTGGAAATTGGTATCAATCGGTGATCATATCAAGCTCTTCTTAATAATGCGGGTATAGTAATACTTTTAGTACCACAAGAAACGTTCTTTTTATATCTGTTTTTGTCAAAACACACAACAAACATCATTGACCAATATAAATCAAAGCCGGCAGCTTACACGATTTAGTCATATGGCCTTGTTTTAATATAAAAAATTAGAAGAAGTCCACAAAATAATTGATTTCTATTTACTAAGTCTTTTGTGTAATCGTTTGGGTGTCTTTATTAAATTTCTCCATAGCCCAAGAGCCCTATCCATTACTATAAGGCCATTACTCGAGTATCTATTGCCCCTTTTTGATTTTTTTACTTTTCCAGAGTTATTATCCAATAAATATTTTAGCACTTTCACGTCTAATAAGGTATTATACACGTACACATGTATTTATCATATTGAATACACGTATTTTTTTTACAAAAAATTCAATAAGACACAAAATTCACGTATTATACACATAATTCTCACATATTATAGAATAAAATAATATATATATATAAATTTTTTATTAAACGTATAGCCGCACGGCTATACTACATTTGATTTGAATTTTTTTAAAGAAATAGCGGCTATACGCGTTTTACTTTTTTTTTTATTTTTTTATTTATGAAAAAAAACTGTCTTGACACGTGGCAGTAACGCATTGGGCACGTCCATTTTTTATATATAAATAGTATAGCCGAACGGCTCTACTCTTAAAAATAAAATAAAAAATATGCAATTAGTTACTTTACTTTTGTTTTTTGGCCTACTTCTTTAATTTGGATATATGTAATTAAGTAATATATTATCCTTTTTGAATAAATTTAATTAGTAATTATATTTTAATTATTATTTAATATACAAAATTATAGAAAAAGTCCACAAAATAATTGATTTCTATTTACTAAGTCTTTTGTGAAATCATTTTGGTTTCCTAATTATATTTCTCCATAGCCCAAGAGCCCTATCCATTACTATTAGGCCATTACTCAAGTATCTATTGTCCCTTTTTCATTTTTTCACTTTTCCAGAGTTAGAACCTGTATAAAGATTCTAGCACATTCACGTTTAATAATTAATTAATATCTTAGCTTTTTGAATCACTTTAATTAGTAATTATATTTTAATTATTATTTAATATATAAACAATTACAGAAGAATAGCCGCCTGGCTATACTAGATTCTTTTTTGAATTTTTTGAAAAAAATCGTATAGCCACGCGCTATACTCAGTTTTTCCATAATTGTCTTTAAAAATAGTATAGCCGGTCGGCTATACTCTTTTTTTTTTTTTTTTTCAAATTTTTAAACAAAAATAGTACTTGTTTGACATGCGGCGCAAAGACGATTTGCATGTCTTTATATACATATATAAATAGTGCCGCCCGGCTATTCTGGATTCTTTTTGAATTTTTTAAAGAAATAGTACTGCCACTAGGCTATATTCTTTTTCCTTCTTTTTGAAAATGAATTGTTTTGACACGTGGCACATATGCGCTGGACGCATCCCTTTTTTATTAGAGATATTTAGCCATATGCCCATTCTTAGCACTAATATTATAGATAAACCATACACCATTTAATTTCTATATACAAACCCAAAAAAAAAAAAAAAATCCAAAAAATGACAACTGGACCAATTAAATTTAATTTTGATTATTAAATTACTTTGATGCCCTGTTGAATGTTTTTTGGGCTTTTTTATTAGGTTTTTGGGTTGGGGTAGGGTAGGGTTTATTTTAAGAAATCAATGGCAGTTTGTAATTTAAAAAAAGTTAAAAGCTTTTTTGTTATGTTGTAAATGCGCTTTGAATGTGTTTATAAAGTCCATTTCATATCGATTTTTATATATAAAAAAATAATAATAATTTGGGCTCCTATATTGGGTATAATAGGGAATCTCTATTTTTAATATATAAATAGTATAGAAAAACTGTGATGGGTGTTACAAATTCGTATACAATTTGGTCAGATGCTGCACTTTCTAGTTTAAGAAATTTTGATGCTTAGGATGACGACTGAACCTATTTACCTTTCAGATCATAAACAACTAAGGTTGATTGGCAACTGCAAGAGTACCTCAACTTCAACACAACGCCATATGGAGCTTGCTCTCTGCCATTTAGCACAAAATGGTAATAATCCCACTGGCTGGACTTGAGCATTTTTGACAGGGGAGTTTTACATATTTCAAATCAATTAGACAACCAATAGTGATTACATTACACTCCTCAAGTTTTTGAAAGTTTTAAAGAATAATTCAACTAGTAAAACACAAGCAGCAGAAAAACCGTGACGGGTGTTACAAATTCGTATACAATTTGGTCAGATGCTGCACTTTCTAGGTATAGAAATTTTGATGCTTAGGATGATGACTGAACCTATTTACCTTTCAGATCATAAACTAGTAAGGCAGTAATTCTATTATCTATTATTCATGCAGAGGACAATGCAAGAGATTTCATATCCAGTGGAGGGCTGAACGAGATTGTACGAATATCAGTCGAATCCAGTAGGGAAGATATCCGCAACTTAGCAAAGAAGGCGTTGAGAGTGAATTCAAAATTTCAAAATGAGATGCATGCTGAATAGTAACGTGTATAGAATCACAACCTTTGTAGCATATTGTTTTGTAGCCATATGTGTTTTTTTATCAACTGAAATTGGAAGTCTGGACTTGAAAGAATGAAGGCTCTGGCCCTTGGTTTTGCGTGATGCATGGATTGGGAGATCTACAATGATTTTTATGTGGAAATGCTATTACCAGCCCAGTTATTTTGCTCATCATCTATAAGGCCAAAAATACAGAAGGGGCATATCGAAAAAATTAAAATTAAAAAAAATTAAATGGGAAAGATTTACGAAGAAACAGTACCTGTGTTGTGATACTCTATTTGATAAAATCAAAATCTTGTTTTGGGGCTAGAAACAGCAGCTGAAGGTGGATTTGACCGGACTGAAACCCCAAATTACCCCAAGATCTTGGCCTAGGCCTTAGGCTTAAACCCTGAGTCGGATCTTGATCCTCGGGCTTCGAACTCAGACCATTTTTACATAGTTATTTTGATTAAAGAAAAACAATGTCCAATCTCATTCCATCCCTAAGTAATACAATTATACAAGAGTGTAAAATCTTGATGTCAGTAAATCATTCACGAGGCAGAACCATATTTAGGGCTTGTTCGGAGTGCTAAACGAGTTATGCTCACAGCATATCTAGATCTAAATCAGTGAAATAAGGGTGTCCAATGGCATCCTGAACTGTCAACCTCCCCCGAGGTTCATACACCAAAAGCCTCTGAATAAAAAACAAAACTCAACTCAAATGGATTATGGAGTTGCCTATAATTTAAATATATATATATAATATATAAAAAAACTATAATTACCTCTATACGTTTATATTGGTGAAAAAATATTTTGTATTTATTCATGAAGGGTGAGATTGAAGTTAGAGAGGCTTCAAATGAGGTATGAGTTTATTTTTTGGCATTTTGCAAGTTTAGGGTTTAGGGTTGGCCGTTGGTTGCGTTCAGCACAACAGTACCGAACGCGATAGGTAAATTCGGTGGAATGCCACCGCTATTTTGATCTTACTTCCATTGAAGGGACAAAAATAAGGTGACGCCCCTACTGAAGGCAACAATGTGGGAACATAATGTGTAATGGACTATAGTGATCAATTCACAACTTATTCGGTAATTATTTTGAGTTTTTTTTTTTTGTTTGAAATCATTTTTAGTATCATTAATGTGGCATTACTGCTTCAAATTTTCTCTTTAAATAACATGAGTTTTATGTGTAGATATTTAATGGTAGAGATGCATTACTTAGATGGGCTTGTGCACGAGGAAAAATGAATAATATTGTCATTGTAATTAAAAGGTCTGATTATGAAGGTGAGGGAAAGAGAAAACCTCGAGTAATACTTGCTTGTGAGAGGAGCGGTAACTATAAATCTTGCAAGTCTAGTGAGACAACTGATATAAGGTCGGATGCAAATAGTGATATGAAAAAATGTGCTAGGGACACTGGTACCAAGAAATGTGGATGCTCATTCTTGTTAAAATGTGTCAATATTGATGATGGGGATGATTGGAAGTTGGAAGTGGTTTGTGGAGTACACAACCATCCTATTTCAGAGTATCTTCAAGGTCTTTCATTTGTGGGGCGACTTTCTCAAGAGGAGAATGCCTTGTTGGTGGATATGTCTAAAAGTTTGGTGAAACCTAGAGATATTTTGGTCACCCTGAAGGATAGAGATGCAATGAATGTTTCAACTATGAAGACAATATATAATGCTAGGATCCGAAATATAACCAAAGAATTTGCTGGTAGAACCCAAATGCAACAATTTCTTACTAAGTTATCCGAACACAATTATATTCAGTGGCATAGAACATCTGGTGATATTGTAACTGACTTATTTTGGACACACCATATTAATATTGAGATTTTGTGTGCATTTCCACATATACTTATCATGGATTGTACCTATAAGACTAATAGGTATCGTTTCCCACTATTGCAAATTGTGGGGGTGACATATATTAATATGACATTCTCTGTTGCGTATGTTTATATCACTAACCAGACTGAAGTTTTTCCGGATGGTAACTGTGGATATAGAACCATAGCTATGGCAATGAGATTTGGTCATAATGAATGGCGTAGGGTACACAAGGATTTGTTGCAGTAACTACATGATATGTCTTTGTTTTTAATAATTGTATTCGGGAACATAAACGGTACAACGAGATTGAGCGAGCGCTAAATTATTTTGATAATGGATTTGCACAATTCTTTTATTGGATGACCATGCCTGATATGGGGCATATTATTGCCACATGTTATAATGTGGTTTTAATTCTTCTAAGCATGCGTCAATGCCGTACATTTCTTCATTTCTCAATTCAACCAAGCGAAACCAAGCTACGTGAGATTGCTATTGGTTTTGTTGACGATGATCACTATGTTCAGGCATGAATTTATTTGTTTAGGCTACATAGTTTAATTTTATATGCAATGCGTATTTGAATGAATTCTTGTTTGTAGGTTCATTCGTCTCCAGATCATCCTATTCCACCAGTTTCTAGAATGTGGCATGAACAAAGTGACATATGCAATGTAACACATTTGTACTCGAGGTACCAAGCGCGTGTGGATGCGTTTCAACAACTTCCGGGAGTGGAGAATGTAGCTACTACAGATACGGTCATCCTAATTACTAACGAAAATGCACCTACTACAGAATTGAGATTATAAATCTAAGCTTCCCAAGACGAAGAGGAAGAAGATATTGTTCCATATCTATTTTGTACTTTAGCATCCATTCTTTGTTATCATAAGTATTTTTCAATCCCCATATCTTCATAAATGTATCTTTTGACGAAGAAAAATCCACTAAGGCCAAAGATCCCCTAAAATTATGCAAGTGAAGAAAATTCCAGAGACCCGGGTTTTTTTCTAAGGCAACGGGATGAGGAGTCCAATAGAACTCCTCTTTCTTGAAGTCAAAAGAAAGTATATGTACAGACGAGGAAAGTAAGTCGTTATCATCTCCATCAACCAACCAATGCATATCCCCCAAGTGCAGATGCCGACTTGGGGGTTAGATAGCAGGGAGGAACTAAGGGTAACTCCCGCCATGAGTTTGTCCCCAATACAAGCACTTCGGTCGTTAGTTGGCCCTTTTGTACGTATGAGGTAGGAAACACGAAAAATCTTGTAGGTGTTGGTTATATTATCAAATCCCATGCCGTAAGAATCTTGTCGGGAGATAGTGTTGGCTAAAACTTGAAGTATGTAGCTCATTGTTGGGAGCATTAGAACTTCTCCCTTGAAAGGATTTAGCAACAAGCATGGGTTTCCATTCTTATAATCATCACCGTGGCCAATAAAGCCAAGCAAGTTGCAGAAAACAAAATTGTGCATATACACAAGCTGTCTGCATCTAAAATTGGAAAACAATTGCTTGTTTGCTCTTTGTCAATAATTCGTTACCATCGTATTTTAATAGGTGCATCGTTTGACCATGAAAGGGATACTTAGTGTGAAGAACTAGTTGAGGAAGTTCAATGGTGGTAGTAAGAAAACGACGTTGGATGTGCAATGTGGCAAAAAAGGGGTCGACAACCGTCTTTAAGAAGGCCTTGGATACGCATTTGATGCAACAAATCGAATTTACGGACAGTCTCAAAAGGATGTCGATAAGAATTTCCTTGGGTAGGGCGTCTGTCATCAAGTTCAACTCTGGCTTCTTATGCTTCTTGTTCTCGTTGTTGTAGTAATTGTGCCTCATTCTCTTCATTCTCTTCAACAAAGTATGTGAATGTAATCTCAAAAAAAAAAAAAAAAAAGTATGTGAAATGTTGGAGTTTAATTGTAGGGAACGGATGATGTTATGATTTATGTCCTCAATTGCTCATTAGGCCCTCCAATTTATATAGGAATACAAGAGGTCAAATAGATATGTTCTAGGATTTTAATCCAACGTCTTTAAACCCTATGCGGTTAGGAATTAAAGTTGATGCATATTTCTGATTACTTGTCCTAATTAAGCTAGGTTTTGATCGTTCCCCAACTCAATATAGCCTTTTGAAGTAACTGTAGTACATATGGTCCTAATTAATTACAGTAGGTACCATCATTAGATATTTATAAAAATACCCAAACACTATTTAAACATAGAAACACACCCACAATCAACAATTGTATAGTTTTTGGGTGTGTTTATAAATGGGTTTTGAGAGTGTGTAATGATGGGTTTTGGGTATGTTTATAAAGTGTTTTGGGTGTTGGGTATTTTAGTGAAACTCCCTATTATCATTCCCCTAAGTTATTTATTTTTAAAATTTTTAAAATTAAAATTTCTTTTTTAATACAAGCGATAGTCTAAGCAATAAGGGAGGAAGATTTCCCCTATATTATTTAATTGGAAAAAAAAAAAAAAAAAAAGGAAATCTAGGGAGCTAGAAAATTTGGAGTTTGAGAAGTTTAAGTTTTCAAGAAAACACAATCCTTATTGAATTACATATTTTCAGAAGTGAATACAGTACTTGTTGTATTAGAGTGGGGAAAAAAACCATTAACCTCTGTCTCTCTCTTAATGAATTATAGCTTTCCGTATCCTAATTGCGTAGGAGTTTGTGATTAATTGTTAGTTTTTATTTGGCAATAAAAAGTAGTCTTATCAGTTATGGATTTTTTTTTATAAAATAATATTTTATGCCTTGAACGAGCCCATTATTAATTATAACATTTAATTTGGGCCTATCGCAACCCACCATCAACTTCCCATATCCAACTTCTATATGGTCTTTAGATGGGTTATTTGTTCACTGTTGAGACTAAAGCCCAACAAGCGAAAACAAAGTTAACGAAAGCGAAAACAAAGAAACCCAAAATCATCTTGAATAACTTCTGCTTATTTTTCTTTTATTCTTTTATGTAAGAGTTGCTGCTATCAACATTGCACACGCCGGTGAAAGCCGGTGGAGGTCATCTAGGAAGGTCTAAAAATGCAATGCAGCTTTTAAATTTTCTTTGTTTTTTGGGTATCTGTTGTGTGCACATAGACCATGTAGCTTTAGTGGTCTTCCTGCATGTGCGCATTCAGCCGCCCTTGAGCGTTGGAGACAAATTCACAATTTTGCTAGCAGGATTGGTTTGGACTCTAATACTTCCACACAGACAGCGCTCCTGGCAATGTATGCTAAATGCGGGAGCCTTTCTGATGCTCGTCAGTGTTTCGAAAGAGTACGTCAAACTGAAAATAATTTAGTGGCATGGAATACTATGATAACAGCTTATGCCTCCCATGGACGTGGATCAGAAGCTGTATCCACTTTTGAGGACATGATCAGAGCCGGGGTTCAACCTGATAACGTAACATTCACAGGATTGTTATCTGGATGCAGCCATTCGGGGGGGCTCGTTGATGTTGGCCTAAAATACTTTGATTACATGAAGACAGTACACTCTGTCGAACCCAGAGTTGAACATTATGCTTGTGTTGTTGATCTATTTGGTCATGCAGGGCGCGTGGTGGAAGCAATAGATCTTGTGAGTAAAATGCCAATGCAAGCAGGGCCAAGCATTTGGGTTGCATTGTTATCGGCTTGTGGAAAGCACCACAATTTGGAAATTGCCGAAATTGCAGCCAGAAAGCTATTCATCTTGGAACCCGACAACAGTGGCAACTATGTCCTGCTATCAAATATATATGCTGACGCTGGCATGTGGAAGGTGGTGGACAATTTGAGAGCGCTTTTAAAATCTCAAGGCATGAAGAAGAATCCTGGATGCAGTTGGATAGAGGTCAATGGGAAAGCCCATCTGTTTCTTGGTGGAGATACATCTCACCCTCAAGCAAAGGAAATTTATGAGTTGTACCTGACACTAGCTTTGTTCTGCATGATGTTAGTGAGGGGGAGAAAGTTACAACCCACAGTGAAAAGCTTGCCATTGCCTTTGGACTTCTCAATACTAGTCCTGGAGTAGTTCTTCGTGTGACGAAGAACGTTCGAATCTGTGGAGATTGTCACACGGCCACCAAGTTAATATCTAGAATCTACGGACAGGAGATAATTGAAAGAGACTTGAATCGGTTCCATCATTTTAGACATGGTGGCTGTTCCTGTGGAGATATTGGTGATTAAAAGGAGCTTAGTTTCACATTAATCAAATCTTTGATATGTTTGCAAGGCCACCGTTGTCATCGGCCATATTCAGTTGAATATTTCAGATTCTCAGGCAAACTTCATGCTTCAACCGTGTTGCTAAAGGAAGAACCAAAACAGAAAAGGCTCTAAGGCTATGAAAAATGCAAGACAACTGCAAGTTGAGGTTTTTTGCTTCACAAGTGGAATGCATTCACAAACCTCTAAGAAGCTCACACAAAGCATGGTTTGATTGGCAGATTGAAAAGCTTCTCCTCAATGCTTGTTTCTAAGGAGATGGTGCTCATGTCTCAGATATCCTCGGATGTATATAATTTAGAATTATGGTGGGGGTATGGGTGCAAAGGAAGTCTGGGACCATTTGTTAGATAGGGATTGTGTATAAGTTTTGGTGCTATTTCTGTGGGATTTTTACTGATACCTGAGGGTGTTCTGTTGTAAGATTGTTTTGTTTTGATGGATATTCTTTTGTACCATTTAATTGTAATTTGCTTTGATATTAATAAATTTCGTTTTTCATCAACAAAAACTTTATAAAAAAAACATTTACCATAATAGCAGACCATTGAAGCACAAGTAAAGTAATGCTGGACTATGAATGAATACAGAACTGAAGAAAAACACCAAAGACTCAATTAAGGATGCAAAATACCACTTTTTGTGTGTCCATCGAAGCCATTTTCTGTATTTATGCAGTTCCTGTACATTTTTTGTAATTTACAGAGATTTATGGATACAGTCATACAGGGCCACTGTTTATATTGTTTATCCAACCAGTACCTGTAGTGTGTATTTTTCAAAATACCCTAAGCAAACTCTTAACACCTTCTGAGTAAGCTAAATTCAACTTAGAAACAACCAGGACTGTTTCTGAACCCATAGTTGCTAAATTGTAATGGAAGTGATGACAATTTCTTTAGAAAAGCTCTCTGAAGAGCATAGGCCGCCGAACTGTTGTTACACCAATTCTTGTACTGTCGTTTTCTAACATTTTCATTGAGAGCAGCAATTACCACTGCAAGGCATCTGGTCTTCTTGTTTCTGCTTCAAAATTTGCCTCTTCACATCTACAGATCCACTTTCCAGTAAACTTGGCACCTCCAGCATCTGTTCAAACATTAGGATTTAAGCATAATCAGATGAAAGCCTTGAAGCATAATCTGTTCAAACATTAGGTCATAAGAAGCTATTAATACATGTTGCAGACAGAATATATACCTTCAATGTGAGATCTCTGAAACATTGTTGAACATTTTCTCTAGTTTTAGCACTACATTCAAGAAACAGACATTTATGCTCCTGTGCAAGAGCCATTCCCTCTTCTCTACTTACAGCCCTCTCGTTTTCCTGGAAAGTGTTAAACAACATAGGAATGAGATATCCCCAGCATCTTTGAAGAACATGAAAACTCAGAATACATTAAAACAAAGGAAGTATGTAACGTTTAAGATATACCCTGTCAACTTTATTCCCAACTAGAATTTTGATACACTCAGGATTTGTGGAGTACATCTCTACTTCCTTTGCCCAGATATTCGACAAATTTGTAAAGGTTTCTCGCCGTGTCACGTCATACACTAAGGTTGAAATCAAATGACAAATCAGTCAGATTTTTTCCACCACAAATAAGCTCTATTGCTAGAGAAAAAATTATTATAAACTAAGCCCACGAACAGAAACAAAAGATTAAGATTTTTTCGGAAGAGTTATTTTCGTTAATGCAATTACGTACCAAGAATAATTCCATGTGCACCTCTGTAGTAAGAGCTTATAACAGTTCCAAACCTCTCCTGTCCAGCTGCAAAAGAAAAAAAGAAGCTTAAAAGCTATGTAAAATCAACAATTTAGCATTCAGTGAAAAAACCAATGAGGGCAATTAATGAATACCTGTGTCCCATATTGTAAGCTTCAATCTCTTCCCACCAACTAAAAGCTGTTTGATCTTGAAATCCACACCTTGAAATGGTTGTTAAAGCATATCAGCACTAAAACTAACTACATCAGAAAATTACAAGAAAGTAAAAAGTTTTACAATTTTCCTTGAAATTGCAGAATAATTTCCTATGCTCTTAACTTAGTCACCAATTAGTCTACCTACATATATGAACACCCCAATTGTAGTCACAGATTTTGCATATTGCATCATGAAAAATACAAGAAAACCTTTGTAATCTCTTCCCTCCCTCACCCCTCAGAACAAAAAATTTCAAGAAAAGTAGACAAATCAAAACTAATCTACTAAAACTATCAAAACAATGCATGTCATTGCCACCAATATAAAGAAACCAACATGTACTTAATTTGCAACAGAATGATACAGAACATGAGCACTTCACAGGACTTTACCATGAAATGAAAATCTTGGGAGAGGAAAAAAAAAAGGGCATTCAAAGAATATAAAAGAAGAAGAAATACCAATGGTGGGAGACAGGTCTTGTACAAAGTTGGAGATGAAGCTGAGCAGAAGACTGCTCTTTCCAACACCACAATCACCAGCCAACAAAATCTTGAAAGAGTAATCATAATTGTTGCTTCCTCCTTTTGGTGAAGAACCCTTCATTCTTGATGCTCAATTAATTACACTCACCAAAAAAAATAAAACTGAAAATATAAAAGCCTGTCACTGTTTCTCTTGTTGAGTTATTTGAAGGTGGTATGTCTTTCATTAAGCACACAAGAACTAGAGAGAGAGAGAGAGATAGAAAACTAAATGGGAAACTTCCTGAGGTAGAAGGAGACAGGTGGCGTTGGCGGGTAGCATACGTGTACACTGTATATGAGAGATATCTGGTTTGTTGTCTAATGATTTTTTTTAAATAATTATTACATTACATAATAATTAATTTTGACGTT
Source organism: Prunus avium (assembly GCF_965620075.1). Lineage (NCBI taxonomy): Eukaryota > Viridiplantae > Streptophyta > Magnoliopsida > Rosales > Rosaceae > Prunus > Prunus avium. Next base: position 36,998,579 of record NC_142285.1, on the reverse strand, counting down.
GATTTAAAAAGGATTAAGAATGATTGCAGTCCTAAAACAGTGGAATTAGTGTATATGAATTGCAGGTTTATGTATTTGTAGGACAAAATTCTTCTTTTTTTTTGTTTATAACAAAATTCTTCTTTCCTTGAACGGCTTTTGCAGCTTTGTTAGACTCTTTGCCCCACACGCACTGTTAGCCGGAGTTTTGGCATTTAACACTTTGTCTCCTTGTGAATCAAATGCTTAATGGCTTAATCAAAGGACAGTGGAGCATAGTTTTATCAGATATGTAGCCCACCTAACATAAGATTAGTGACATCAACGGGGTCTAATCTAGTGAAAAATGTTATTAGAACGTAGATTAGTGGTTTTAAATTTAATCTTTATGGGATTCTTGTAGTGTGTATGTGGGAAACCCCCCTCCTGCTTGTAATTTAAAAATATATATATGGGATTAGTGACTGTTGAGACCTGTGAGTGTTATCCATTGTCAGGTTGAACCTCTTCGTCCACTATTGATTGATTTTAAGTTAGATGTTCAAATTTTATTAATAAATTTGTATCCAGTATATTTATTGGCTTTTTAACTTATAAAGAATAGGTATAAGAAGAAAACAAATTATTCCAATTTCCGACTTCTTCCACGTGTGTATAAGGAATTAAAAAACCATTTCAATTTCACTTTAAAATATGTAATTGAATAACATCAAACCAGAAATAAATTTTTATTTAGAAAGAACATCAAACTAGAAATTGAATCAATTAGGAAGAGAATAGTTGATCGAATTCTAATTTCTTACGACTCTTTCTATATTCCTAAATTCACCAACTTCTTACTTTATCCATTTTAATTAAATAAATATGCCAATAAAGCATTAAAGTGTCATATTATGGATAGACTCAATAAAAATTTTATTTTAGTGAGAGACCCTTTTCTTTTGAGATATTTAGTCATATACTAATTCTTAACACTAATAATATAGATAAATCATACACCGTTTAATTTCTATAAACAAACCCAAAAAAAAAACTCAAAAAATGAGAGCTAGTCCTATTGAATTTAATTTTGATTATGAAATTACTTTGATGCCCTATTGAGTGTTTGGGGATTTTTTTATGAGATTTTGGGGTTGAGGTTGTTTTAAGAAATCAATGACAGTTTTGTAATTTAAAAGAAGTTAAAAGCCTTTTTGTTATGTTGTAAATGGGCTTTGGGTGTGTTTCTAAAATCTATTTCTTATAGGTATTTTTATAATTTGGGCTCCTATATTGAGTATAATAGTGAATCTCCCTTTTCTTTTTGGTTGATTATGTACTATAACAAAAAAAAAAAAAAAAAAAAAAATTTTTTTTAAAAATGAAAGGATTGGATTGGAGCCTTCATCTAATCCAGAAATGACATCATGTACTTACGCAAGCACATGGCGATGAGCTAAGCGGTCCGTGCCACAGCTCAACAAGTGTTCACCATGCAAAGCAGCATGCAAAACCAGCACGCAAGCGAGAGGTAGACCAACGGCCATCCTCGTCATCTTCTTCTATATATCTATTTATTCTTATAAAAATGTTGAAAAATACACAAATATTTAACCGCTCAATCGACAAGGTGAATTTCTACACAAATCTAAAATAAAATGATATTTCCAAGAAAGGATTAACAACAAGCGCCCATGGCCTAATGGATAAGGCGTCTGACTTCTAATCAGGCGATTGTGGGTTCGAGTCCCACTGGGCGTGCAAATCAATATTTTTCCTTTTGTTTTTTAAATTTTTAAATTTTTCAAACGATAACTGTTTTTCTTTTCTTTCTCCGTATAATATTGTTGAAGCCCAACCACCCCCAAATCTTTTACGCTCCCAAATTATGAAATCAGTTAACACATAATAAGGACTTGAAAGCTCGGGCCAGTGAGGGAGAAACACTTGTGTGAAACGGGGATAACACTCTTTTGCTATCCCCGACCAATCACGACATGCCACGCATGATAATTTTCCACATGGCCGTCCGTGATTGGTTGAGAATAGCAAAGTAGTGCTATTCCCATTTCATAAAAGTTTTTCTAGTGAGGGTGGGAACAAAAGAGGAATTTAGCAACGTTGAAGTTCAAATCATTTAATCATTTAATCATTAATCATTGCATTTGCTTTAACCTAGTAGCATACAAAGTCTTGTCAAATTCAAAAGCCTGCATTACATGAGAATAAAGAGAATCATCTAAGTACTAAAAACAGAGTCCACCCAGGAAATTAATGAACATGCCACACTACTGTTTCAACTTTGTTAAAAATCAGTCTTTTCCATCCACATTCTTCTTGCCTCCATCGACCACCAGGTCAAAGTGCCTCAGAAAAACGCAACTCAGCAGGGCCGGGACCCAAAATCCCTTTTTGTTCACTAATCTTGCCCAGGCCAGGAGGCGGCTCTACCGGTACGCTCTTTTCATCATCTCTCCAGACAGTCGTCACTGGCACTTGCCACTCTCTCTACAGTATCAAAAGAAAATCAGAAAAAATAAAATTAGAGTAGTATAGAAAGGAAGGAAATTCAGGCCAAGAAAGCACAGATATAAAAGTAATATAGAAAGGAAGGAAAGAAAAAAGCACTGAAGAGCACCACAATACGAGGTTTCCATCATAACTATTAATATCAAATCTACCTTAAAACAAGTTGATTATTAGGATTAAAATTGTGGATTTTTCAGTGACTAGGAGACTAGTCATGCTTCGTACGCCCAATTTCAATGTAATTTTAGCAAATTTTCAAATACTTGCCTCATCCTGAATGTAAGTTACATCATGCAGCAATGGTGTCGTAAGCGGGGGAGCAACATCAGGGTCTGGCTTTTGAAATATAAATGTGGTGTACAGACCTGCAAAAGGAAAATGCCCAACAAATGGGAAACTATACATAGAGCAAGTTGCAAAAGACAACATTGTAGAAACAAATGGAAACAAATGCATTACCTAACACATCATATGATCGAGGAAGAAGCCTTCCTCTAGGATCCACAAGGTTTGGACCAAAATTCATTATCATGCCTGCAAATTGTGCTCTTACAGAGAAAAGTGAAATAGGAAAGAAGAAAAATCAGCCAGATAAGTTTAAACAAACTTATGCAAAATGAATAGAAAATAATAACTATGGTTTTAAGGTTTTATTCACAGGATTTTTTTTTCTTCTTGAAAAATACACTGGAGACATGCTTGTGAAAAATTTAACAAGAAAACAAGAAATCAAAACCTGTTGTCATCATAAAATTCTGTTAAGTTTTGAATCTCCACATACTCCAGACCAGCTTCTCTGGCTAACCTGAATTACTTACGAAAGAAACGGATAATCAAGATCAATTGAAAATCACCATTAAGGCATTAAAGAAGTAAAAGACAACCAATCAAAGAGAGCATGTGTGTGCCACGAAGCAAAGGAGTTGGTTAAATGGTGCTATGGTTGAAACCCATATTCACTTGATAGTCAAACATACCATTCCTACTCTGGCGTAAATTTTAAATTTTCAAATATCCATTCACTTAAGAGGCATGATAATGGTTAATTAATTTCAAACCAACGAAGAAGCATCAGTCAGAAAACCATCTTAAAATATGGAACCTCCATGTGTGAAGCTTTAAAAAAGAGGGAATCTTGTAATGCCAGAAAGTACTATGTATGCCACACTAAGAAATATAACAACCTACAACCAGAATCAAAGTTTGAAAGCAAAATTATAACAGAAACAAAACTAAACCTGATGAAGCTCGGGAAATGAACCAAGCAATGAATTTCGGGAGAGATGTCATTAGCAAATTTCAGCTGGTATTTCTTTCCAAATAACGGGAACCTGAAAGTTTGAAGTATATTCATTGAGGAAAAAAGATTGAGCACCCAAAATCATCCAAGAAAACAAAAGCTAAGAGATACATGTTTAATATCTCAAACTTATACGTACTTCTCGTCCTCAACTTCAAAGGTGATCATGTAGTTCTCTGATCTAATGCAGTTGGGAACAATGTTCGGTTTCATGCCACTGCTTCTATTGTGGTATGCTTCAACATTCTTCTGGTACTTTGCCCTGTATGAAAACATAATGTCAAATAATCTAGCAATAACTATTTCCCTGCCCCAAGGCTGAATTAGAACTATTTTGATGTTTCACATATAAGAGGGCCATGTATATCAAAACAATTCAACAAATGTTCAAATTTAACCAAATAAATTTAAGATATAAAATAACAAATTAAACAACAGGTCTTTTGCAAGCATATTCCATACCATATTGTAGATGAGTCAGGAGTAATACCAAAAAAATAACCCCCCGGCTTCAATAAGGATGATACATTAAACAATAGTTTCCTTGCTCTCTCCTCAGTTTCAAAACACAGCTGCAAGTGAAAATGCTTTTAAGATTCGGAACATGCAATTCTTAAGTATCATTAAAACTAAAGAATAAACAAGCACACGACCATTAAAAGAAAAGAAAAATAAAATCTTTAGAGAAATATATTAGAAACCTGCAAATTCTTCAAGCAGCAAACTAAATCTGCCGGGTTTGTCTGATCTTTCAGATGTATCTCTACATCTTCCTATCAAAGCAATCCACTGTCAAATAATGCAGGACTGAAAAGACAGAAAATTATCCAAAGCAACTTAAAGCAGCCAAAATTTTCAACCCATATATATAAATTTCTCATCTAGAGCTATATTTCATATCAGTTGAGTCCTGGATAAATGTCAACGAACAACAGTCATCAGATACAGTTGAAACTTGTGACTGAAATTGCACAGTACCAACTACGACAAAATTTCAATTGTTAGTTTATGGAAAAACAGTCTGTGCGAAATCAAGAGTAACTACAGAACCAAAGGAGAGAAATCAATAATTTAAGTCAGCACACTTCGTATCTGGCTAGTGACAATTTTGGGTTTCAAACGACAACAAAATCTTTACTTTCACATTTCATGGAAACTTCTTAAAGGCACTGCTAAATAATTCATGGAGTTACATTGGTTAAATTGTCCGCCAAAGTGAGTCATAAGATGCATGAGTTGCTCAACCATATGGCTCATGAGGACAATTGCTTTAAAGCTATAGAAATGATATCTTATATCACCAGTTCCCAAAATCGTTATCTTTTCATGCAAACCAATTCCTCTGAAGGCCTCCACTACGACAGTTATTAGACAAATAACGAAATTGAACACCAACGAAGAGTAACACCAACAAAGACACCCAATTCATGCTAGAATAAAGCCACCTGATTCTAAATCTTCAAATAAAGGAAGCAAAAACAACAAAGACAAACAATGCAGTAAGAGTGTAAGAGTAAAGAAAGAGAGTCTGACCATGCAAGGGTCAAGCTCAAAAAAGTCAGCAGTGTAAGCCTTCCTCTGGCTCTCCCATGCTTCTCTTCTTTGGCTTATTCCAGATGATGAACCATCTACCCATTGCAACAACAAGCACCACCATTTTTAACTCAGCCATTGTACAAATATATACACAGAAAACACACGAAACCATACCAATTCCAATGTAATGGCCAATTTGAGCTTCGTCCCATTTCTCTGCATCAACTCCTCCACCGCAATACAATTCACACACCTTGAAAACCACCACCACAAATATCACTCAATTATACAAACACAAAACTGTGCCTGTGAAGAGAGAGACTGAGATTTCTAGGGCAGAAGAAACAGACCGTGGCGTAAGGATGCACGAAGATCCTGGTGAGTGCAGCTTTCGCGAACTCGTAGAGTCGGTGGTGAGTCGACTCGGCCCTCGGGCCCGCGTGCTGACTCATCCCTGCAGTTCAAGTCCCACAGAGTCAGGGACAACAACACAGTCACAGACGACGCTTGTCACAAAATGCAATTACCTCCAACCTCAGGTCCTGCTTGGCAAATTAAATTTTCCGCGAACCCGACCCGAATTAAACGCAGCAAATTCGGACTTTTCTCTTTAGGTAAAAGTTTCTAGCCACAAAAAGTTGTTTAGGTTTGGCAGAAGAAAAAGAAAAAAACATGAGCGGGGACGAGAGTTTGGTGGAAGCGGCGCTCCGAGTTTTGAACACGGCGGACCCGTTCGAGAAGGCCCGAGTTGGCGACTCGGTGGCGGCTCAGTGGCTCGGAGGGGCCATCACTCGCGCATACGACGCTTCCGTGGACCTTCCCGTACCGGATCGTCCTGCCAGGCTCAGCAACGTTGCGTAGGCTTTGTCAATTTACAGTGCTGGAGCCTGGAGTGTGTGTTGCTTTTGTGCGCCAAGTGTTTGATGAAATGCGTGTGTGTGTGTGTGTGAATGCAGGTGAAGTTGGTGGCGCCGGGGCTGATGCCGAAGCTGGGAAAAGGCGGGAGCTTGCAGAGCAGGCAGGCCATAGTCCATAGCCTCGCGCACACTGAGAGTTGGGCTATTGACTTGTCTTGGGTATTGTAGAGCTGGCCCTTAGCTGCTTGGGCCCTTTCAAAACCTTTTTCAATTTTATTTTATTTTATTTGTGAAAATCAATAGAAGCATTGGTTCTTGGAGCTTTCAATCTCTTGACTCTTCATACTTAAACAAAATAATTAATAAATCATTGTGGGGCTATGAGTAAGATCTTCCTCATTGCCACATTGTAAATATTTGATAAAGATATGGATTTAATGTTTAACAAAAAAAATTATAAATTGACCATTTATGTTTTCAGATTTAGTGGTTTAATTATGCATTTGTTATTGTGTGTCTGTGAGTTGAGATTGGTGCTTTGTATTTCATGGCTTTTTCTCAGCCTTGAAGTTTTCTTTTTCAAACCTAGTTGTGTAAGATACGTTCAGAGAGTATGTTGCATTGTTTGTCACATCTAGTTGATCTTCTTATCTTATCTCTTCTCAAATGAGAAGGAAGAAAGAAAAAAAAGTGATACATTCATGTTGGGAATTAGGAAAATCCTGATTAGGGAATCGTAGCGGCGTATTTCAAAACGCGAGGTTTCCCCAATGCAGGATGAAAGTTGCGTAATGTGAGTGCCAATTGATCGCCATGGGCACGTTACATATCAACCAGCACGCATCCTGTAACAATCTCGCATTACTCATCCTGCATTGGAGAAAAATTATGCATAGTAGCTTTCTGTCTCATATTGTTGTTTGGTATTTCAATCATGTCAATTCTAAGTTATTTTATTAAATTTTAAGTTGAATTTTGATTATTTAAATCAGTTGTCTTTAGTTTTTGAAAATCTGAATTGGTCTTGTTCATGCTTATATTAATAGTATATTCGTATTGATTGTTGTAGGACATAATTGCTAGGTTTGGGAAGCAAGAGGCAATGCCGAGTGAGTTCTTCACGGATTTCGTAAAGGTGGCTCAGGACGAAGGTCGTCACTTCACTCTCCTCGCAGCTCGGCTTGAGGAGATGGATTCGTTCTATGGAGCATTGCCGGCTCACGACGGCCTCTGGGCCTCTGCCGCTGCCACTTCCAAAGACTTAACCGCACGCCTGGCTGTCGAGCATTGCGTGCATGAGGCAAGAGGGCTGGATGTGCTGCCAACAACCATCTCCCGGTTCCGAAAAGGAGGCGACGACACAACAGCTGATTTGCTAGAGAGCGTGGTTTACCCTGAAGAAATAACCCACTGTGCTGCTGGAGTGAAGTGGTTCAAGTATCTTTGCATGAGGCTGGTGACTGATGAGGAAGAAGATGAAGTGATTAAAAAGTTTCATGCCATTGTGAGGACGTATTTCAGGGGGCCTTTGAAGCCTCCTTTCAATGAAGAGGCGAGGAAAGCTGCTGGGTTTGGGCCTCGCTGGTATGAGCCTCTTGCTGTCAAAGAGCAGGGCACCAACCCTACCCAGCATGAGGGAGCATGAAGGGCATGACCATCACCATTGTTGAAGCAATAAAATATCCTTTTCTTTTCTTTTTTCACGTGTGGTTTGATATCTTCAAATTAGCGAGATTAAGAATTAAAATACTAATACAATTGAAAAGAAAAATGGATCCAATACATATACTATTAGGTTGTAGAGGGTAGAATGTTTAATACTAATACATATACATGAGACTCCAGAAGGTCATGTAGCAGCAGGAGCAGTCATACAAGTAATATAGTTATTTTCATTGCTAAACATCTCCCACTTCCGTGTCCATCTGCAGCATGTAATCCTGTAGCTGAAGTGCAGGAAAGATAAATTCTAGTTTTTCTGGCCGAGGAAATTCCTGTATTAAGAATCATAAACACGCGAGCCAGTAAGTTTGGATATACTCCATAATAAGAAGTTGAATATTTAAGGAAGTTGAGGTTCCACCTCAAACTCCAAAACCAATTACGCGTATTGAGAGGAGTTGGACTAGTCCTCGTATTGCCAATTGGTTATGCGGTGGAACCCCAACTTCCTTCATGGTATCAGAGAAAGCTATCTCACCTCTGAAATCCTATGTCATTCATCATATGCAGGTTCAGCTTCAGCATAGATTGAAGTATGCTTCTTATCATCAGCTTTTTTCTTCAAGCGACAGAGAACAAAATCCCTCTGCATAACCCATATCAAAATCATAAGTACCTCCCTACATTAAGCCATTAACTACCAGCAATTGCAATTCTTATAAGATCACACACACATCAAAAGCATTAGTTCATGAACACACACTAAGCCAATGGACAAAACTTGATGCTGCACAATCCAAACACAGCACAAAATATATATATATATATATATATATATATATATCAAACTTTGCAAATAATCAAGCACGGATGAAAGAGAATGACCTGCTGGGCCAGCGTAGGATTAGGGTTGGCTTCATCTTCAACAAGATAATACTCGTACATGACCCAGTTGGTCTTCTTCGATTGACGCACACGACCTTCATAGAAGGTCAAGGTCTTCTTTCTCCCAGTGGACCCTCGAGCCTTGATCACACGTTCTTTGCCTGTGATTTTCCAGAAGCCTAGCGCAGTGGTCCTTTCGATGCGAGCGCTGTTGTTGTACTTGTAAACCCTTGGGCTGAAGAAGAACATATCCTGATATGGCGACTCTGGCTCTGTGAACAGCCCTGCATACAGCCCTGCATACGCACCACAAAACAAAATATCCTAATTTGAACCCAACCCAATTCAAGTTTACTAAAAACACAACTTTTATTTTTATTTTTTATTTTTTCCAAGTAATTTTTATTAACAACAGATCAAGATTGTATATACATAACAATCATGCATTATTAATGAGAAATGTGTAGATAAGTAAGAAATTAGGAGAGATAGATTAATGGATTACCAGGAACATCCCAAGGCTCGTGCTTGCAGATATCAATCTCAGGGATGATGTGGTCAACCTGTTTCTTCTCCCTCAAGTAGTGGCTCACCAGTTCCTCTTCAGTGGGAAGGAATCTGAAGTAGCTGTCCATCTCTCTCTCTCTCTCTAACAAGCAAGAAGAAGAAGCAATGGCATCAGTAGAGTGAAGTTGTATTTTATAGACAAACTCAACCTACGAGTTTCTTTTTTCTTTCTTTTTTTTCTAAATGTTGTTTTTCATCAGCCCCTCTTGGAGGTTAGAATACTTTACATTTTGGAATCTCCCTCAAGTCATAAAAGTCTTTTCTGTTCTTTGAATAAGTTAAGAGGTCCTTTTCCTACATTGAATTCCACATCAAAATATAAACAAAATATGAATAGTTTTACCAGGCTAACAAAAATTGTGTCACCAAAGTAATGTCAAATTTGAATAAATAGATGACGCATTGCTACATGTAGACAATATTTGACGAATAAATTTAAGGTGTAATTACATACATTTTAACACCCACATGGTTCGTTACGAATCCTTACACCATCGGCCCCTCTGTTTAGTTTAAACGTCATGTTAACTTTAGAATTTTTAGTGCAACTTAAGAGAAAAAGACATAAAAGAGAGATTTTACAATCTTGGCACTGCCATGTGATAATGGTTTTGATTTTATTCTTCTCTGTATTTATATATAATAAAAAATGTATATTTTAGAGTTTGTGATTGGAGAAATGGTGATATATCCAATAGGTTTTTGAAACATTTCAACCAACAAGTCTTTCATGAACTTGTTCACCAAGTAGTCTTCTTCGACCCCACCTCAAATATTTGCCTCCATATTCTCTGCACCAAAAGTACCATGATTCACATTTTTCTTTCTTCTTTCTGTTACATGCTCCCCACTTGCCAATTGCCATTGTAACTCTTTCTAGTAAATCAGATAATCTAACTTTTGATAAAGATATGGACTGATCACATCGAAAACTTTATAATGAATTTCAATGCAAATGTGTAATTCATACATGGGCAATTCTGCACCATAAATTATGGATATTATTGTTCACATCGGAACAACTCTATCAAAGACGGTTTACAGCCCTAAGCACAATCTCTTTTGGCTTGCAATGAAACAAGTATTCGACTCAAAACATAAAATTTTAAATAAAAAAGAAAAGAAAAGAGAGACACCGAATCCTAACATTAGTAAAAAGGAAACTCATTTTCCGCAACTATTAAACAAACATAATGAAATGATTTGTTCATTTGAGAAATAATTGAGAGAGTATTTTGTTGTTTTGGCCTTGGGAGAGTACATAAATACATACAAACCCGAAATACTTACGTGAATTAAAAATAAAAATACAAAATTCTGCACATTAAAAAGGAAATTTATTCTTGAAAAATCGTAGTGATCTTTTCCCGTGCCATGTTTGTAAATTATCATTTGGAATTAGATGGGAAGTCATGCAAAACCTTTTTTTTTTTTCTTTTTTCTTTTTTATGTTAGAAAGTTTAGGGGAGGGAAAGGCTACCCCCACACCCAGGGCCAGGGCAAACCCCAGATCTTTTCGTATTTACAGATTACCCACCAAACACAGAACTACTGGCAGCAGGACTTGAACACTGGTGGGGCGACACACAGTGCAGAGACCTTACCCGCTAAACCAAAACTTTGCACCATTGGTACCTCAATGATTTTGCTATCACCAAGCAATTGAATTTCATGTGACAAAAAAAAAGTTACAAAGAAAGATGGCACAACAACTGCGAATGTACAAGCAATGGATATGATGGGAACAAAAATACTGTGATTTTCTCAAATAATTTGAGAGTGAACCGCCACCATGGTTATTTCTGGCAATCTTTCCTAGCTTAATTTAAAGAGCAGGGCATCAACCCTACCCAGAACGGGGGAGCTTGAGGGCATGACCATAACCATTGTTGAAGCAATAAACTATCCTTTTTCTTTTTTCACCTGTGCTTTGATATCGTAAAATTAGCGAGACTATAAGAATTAAAATACTAAATGTGAATTTAGTGAGATTAAGAATTAAAATACTAAATATGGAAATACCAATACATACAATACAGTACAATACTCACAAGGATACAATTGAAAAGAAAATGAGATAGGTTTAATACTAATACATATAGTAAGACTACAGCAGGTCATGTAGCCGCAGGAGCAGTCATAAAAGTAATATAGTCATTCTCATGCTAAACATCTGCAACTTCTGTGTCCATCTCCAGCATGTCATCCTGCAGCTGAAGTGCAGGAAAGATTAATTCGAGATCTTCTGGCTGGGGATGTTCCTGTATTAAGAATCACAAACAATCAAGCGGTTAAGTTTGGATATACCTATAATAAGACGATCGTATTGAAGGAAGTTGAGGTGCCATTTCAAAACCAATTACATGTATTGAGAGGAGTTGAGCTACTCCTCGTATTATCAATTGGTTTGGTTATAGAGTGGAACCTCAACTTCCTTCGTGGTATCAGAGCGAAAAACTATCTCACCTCTGGAATCCCATGCCATTCAGTATATGCAGGTTCAGCTTTAGCATAGGTTGAAGTATGCTGCTTATCGGCTTTTTTCTTCAAGGGATCGGCTATTTTCTTCAAGCGACAGAGAACAAAATCCCTCTGCATAAGTTGGAGACCCCATATCAAAATCAAAAGTACCTTCCTACATTAAGCCATTAACTACCAGCAATTGCAATTCTTATAAGAGCATACACATGAAAAGCAGTAGTAGTTCTTGTAACACACTAAGCCAATGGACAACTTAATGCTGCAGAATCCCAGGATGAAAAAGAATGACCTGCTGGGCGAGCTTAGGATTAGGGTTGGCTTCATAATACTCGTACATGACCCAGTTGGTCTTCTCCGATTGACGCACACGACCTTCATAGAAGATCAAGCTCCTCTTCATCCCAATGACAGCTTCGGACCCTCGAGCCCTGATCAGACGTTTTTTGCCTGTGATTTTCCAGAAGCCTCGCGGAGTGACCCTGTTGATGCCAGCGCTGTTGATGCACTTGTAATCTCTTGGGCTGAAGAAGAACCACTCCATATCCTGATATGGGGACTCTGGCTCTGTGAACAAGAGCCCTGCAAATGCAACACAAAACAAGTCTTGATGTACCAAATACTAAAAACACAACAAGAATTTTTAGTTTTTTCAAGTCATGAAGTACTTAGCAGTAAAAACAGAACAAGATTTTGTGTTGTTGGGGGTAATTAACAACAGAACAAGATTGTATAAACATAACAATCATGCAGTATTAATGAGAAATGTGTAGATAAGTAAGGAATTAGGAGAGAAAGATTAATGGATTACCAGGAACATCCCAAGGCTCGTGCTTGCAGATATCAATTTCAGGGATGATGTGGTCGACTTTAAAATCCTTGTCCTGTTTCTTCTTCCTCAAGTAGTGGTTCACCAGTTCCTCTTCAGTGGGAAGGAATCTGAAGTGTCTGTCCATCTCTCTCTCTCTATGTGGATATAACAAGCAAGAAGAAGCTGCAATGGCATCAGCAGAGTGAAGAAGTATTTTATTTTATAGGCAAACTCACCCCAATTCCTCCAAGGAATTAAGTCCTGAACTTCCCAAACAAGTTTTGTTGACACGTCACGTTTTTTTATTTATTTTTCAAATGTTGCTTTTCATCAACCCCTCTGGGAAGTTTTAGCTTTTACATTTTGGAATCTCCCTCAAGTCATAAAATCTGTTCTTTGAGTAAGTTAGCAGTCCTTTTTGCTAATTATGGGTTACAAGTAGGGATGACAAAAATCCCCGCGGGAGCGGGTCTCCGTTGGGTCCCCGACCCTAACGGAGGAAGATTTCGGGGCCAAATGGGTATCGGGCATGGGGATCCCCGAACTTGAAAAATCCCCGACGGGTATGGGGAGGGGATGGTATTGGCGTCCCCATCCCTGAACCCGACCCGAAAATATATATGTTTAACCCTAAGTTAACCTCCCTCTCCTAATTCTTCCTAATCTTCTTTGGAATTTCATATTGATGTGATTTTGAATAGTTGAGTTAAACTTTATAGTTAATTTGGATGTGTTGAATGATAATTTAATATGAAACTTAATGTTAAAATGTATTATAAATTTTTTTTTATGCAAAAAAAATCGGGAATTAGGGGCGGGTATGGGGGATAGTCCCCCGACGGGGATGGGGACGGGGATTCCCCGAAACCTATTAAATGGGGATGGTTTAGGGGATGGGGGCGGGGATGGAGAGCGGGGACGGGGATGGTATTGTCATACCCGGCCCCTACCCGGCCCGTTGCCATCCCTGGTTACAAGAGCGAGATTTGTTTTTTTCAAACGTTGGAAGTTCATTGAAAGAGGCCAAAGGCCAGATGAGAGTGGGGTACAAACAAATTGTCTACTATGGTAGTAATGGTACCACCCCAAACACCACCCAAAACAGCACCCAAAGATTCACCGCGGCAGCTATAACCTAAAAGAAATCACCACTCATTAATTTACATCAAAGAAATTCACAGGCTTCTCTCTGCTCTCAATTAACAAAGCAGACAGTAGTGCTTAAAGTAAATTTTGCTAACCAACCAAAAGAGGTAAAAATGTGCAAAATCATGACACTACAAAACAAACATTGACTATGGAAAAGTGCTTTCTCCAGATTCCATTGTAATTTGCATTGGCATTGCTGGGTTGTTGTGATTGGAGAAATGGTGATGATATATCCAAATATGCTTTTAAAACTTGGCCCCCAAGTAGTCTTCATGAACTTCCTCACCAAGGAGTCTTTTTCGACCCCGCCTCAAATATTTGCCTCTATTATGTGACTAAATAAAGTACACTATTATTCACCTTCACATAAAATGGACACATTCTAATCGAATCGGAAACTTATTAAGAATTTCACCATAAAAATCTAATTCACGAATGGGGTGATTCTGCATTATAAATTATGGACCACATTATTGATCACATTAAAACTGCTCTATGAAAAACGGTTTACAATATAATTCATCACATAAAAAATGCTATATTAAAGACTGGTTACAATATGATCGAATTGTGCACCAATTGTCAATGGTAATTTGTAGCTCTCTTTCAAACCATTTGGACCACTGAAAAGGTTTGGGTACAAGAATTCTATATATAGTGACGGTCTTATCTAAGGCTCTTAAATGAGGCCCTATGTGAGAGTCCGTTTTTTCTTAAATGATGATTAAACTAAAATAATTGTTATATATATAGATATATTTATCTTACTCTATTATATATATATATATATATATATATATATATCTGATTCTATATATTTGTATATTCATTAGTAAAATGATTCTTGAATGGGTAGTTAGGCGTCAACAAGGCATGCTAGTGGCCTTGTCAACTCACCAATAAGAATTTAGAATAGGATTGGAATCACAACGTGTCTATAGGTAAAACTTTCTTATCTACAAGACCATAATATATATATATACTTTACTTGGGTAAAAAGTACATAAACCGCTAATGGTAGCCGACCTATCCTTTATACATATAAGTTATATTGTATTTGAATTCAGATTTAGTAGCAAGTAAAGTTGGAGTAGCTTTTTACTACTAGCTGACATTAGTTAAGCATAAGGTGGCAAGTTAGTTTTCATTTTATTGACACCTGCACCCACATGCAAGTATTAAAACGTTAAATATAGTAGATCTTCTTCCTTGGAGAATAAGTAGGCAAGTTCTCCTTTTTGTTTAAACTTATCCATAGTTGTTGCCAATTCTCAACGCTAGTAGGAACCGACATTCTCTAAGTATAAATAGGTCCCTCTATTATTGTTGAAAACACTAGATAACAACCTTGTGTAATATTAGAGGTTGCACACAGGGAGGAGAGAAAGAGAAAGAGAGAGTGGTAATAATATTCTTGGAGGAGTTAGAGTATGTAGAGCTAGGATTGTGACAAGTGTCACTTAGTCATTGACTGATGTTAGAATTAGTTAGTAAGTTGTTGTAATTAGTTGGAGCCTTATAAAGCTTAACTCTCTGTATTGTATGGTTCTCTGAGAAAATAATACAGATTTGTTCATCTTCTTCTTCTCTCTCTACTTCTCTTTTGTTAACAAGACCCTCACTATAGAATGACTCGGGTCTATAATTGCCTTGCAATGAAACAAGTATTTGACCCAAATAAAAGGAAACTTCATCTACCGCAACTATTTATTCATTTGAAAAAAAATTGAGATAGTAGTTTGTTGTTTTGGCCCTGGGAAAGTACTTATACATACAAATACGAATATTCTACATGAATTCAAAATAAAAAGACCGAATTCTGCACATTAACAAGGAAATTTATTCTTGAAAAATCCTGATATTTTTATGTGCCATGTTTGTACATTATTCCCTTAATTTACAGGGAAGATGACATTTGGTATTAGATGGAAAGTCATGCAAAATTTTGCACCCATTGGTACCTCAATGATTTTGCTGTGTCACCAAGCAAGTTGAATTTCATGTGACAAAAAAACTAGATACATTCATGTTGGGATGGGAATTAGGAACCCTGGTTAGGGAGTTGTACGCAGCGGTGTATTGCAAAACATGAGGTTTTCTCAAATGCAGAAGAAAGTTGCGTAATGTGAGTGCCAATTGATCTGTAGCTATATATGACTCCACGTCACGTATCAATCGGCACTCATCCTGCAACAATCTCGCATTACTTATCCTGCATTGAAGAAAAATCATGCAAAGTAGCTTTCTGTCTCATATTGTTATTTGGTATTTCAATTATGTTGGTTTCTAAGTTCTTTTATTCAACTTTAAGTTAAATAAGAAGGAAAAAGAATATGTGACAGCTTTTTGTTGGAATTAGGAACCCTGATTAGGGAATCGTAGGGCTGTATTGCAAAACATTAGCTTTTCACCAATGCAGGATGAAAATTGCGTGATGTGAGTGCCAATTGATCCGTGGCTTTTCAGGTCACATATCAATTAGCACTCATCCAGTAACAATCTCGCATATCCTGCATATTGGAGCAAAATTCTGCACAGTAGCTTTCTTTCTCATATTGTTATTTGGTATTTTCAATTATGTTAATTCTAAGTTCGTTTATTCAATTTTAAGTTGAAAACTTTGATTGTTTAAATCAATTGTCTCTAATGTTTGAAACTCTGAATTCGTCTTATTCATCGTCTTATTAAAGTATCATAAGATTTTGAAATTTTACACAAAATCCCATAAATCTTACAGACTGCCTTAATAGTTTATATGATTTTTGTAGGACATAATTGCTAGGTTTGGCAAGCAAGAGGCAATGCCAAGAGAGTTCTTCACGGATTTCGTGAAGGTGTCTCAGGACAAAGGCCGTCACTTCACTCTCGTCGCAGCTCGGCTTGAGGAGATGGGTTCTTTCTATGGAGCATTGCATGCTCACGACGGCCTATGGGCCTCTGCCGCTGCCACTTCCAAAGACCTAACCGCACCCCTGGCCGTCGAGCATTGGGTGCATGAGGCAAGAGGCCTCGATGTGCTGCCAACAAACACCTCCTGGTTCCGAAACGGAGGTGATGACACAACAACTGATATGCTAGACAGCGTGGTCTACCCTGAAGAAATAACCCACTGTGCTGCTGGAGTGAAGTGGTTAGTATCTTTGCATGCGGCTGGTGTCTGATGATGAAGAAGATGAAGTGATTAAAAAGTTTCATGCAAATGTGAGGTCGTATTTTCAGGGGGACTTTGAAGCCTCCTTTCAATGAAGAGGTGAGGAAAGCTGCTGGGTTTGGGCCTCGTTCTCGTTGGTATGAGCCTCTAGCTGTCAAGGAGCAAGGCACCAACCCTACCCAGCATGAGGGAGCATGAAGGGCATGACCATCACCATTGTTGAAGCAATAAAATATCCTTTTCTTTTCTCTGTTCACATGTGATTTGATATCTTCAAATTAGCGAGATCAAGAATTAAAATACTAAATATGGAAATACCAATACAATACAATACAATACAATACAATAGTCACAAGGATACAAATGAAAAGAAAAATATAGGTTTAATACTAATACATATTACTGAGACTTGAAAGTGACAGAGATAGGTTTAATACTAATACATATAGTAAGACTCCAGCAGGTCCCATGCTAAACATGTCTCCCACTTCTGTCTGTGTCCATCTGCAGTGTGTAATCCTGTAGCTGAAGTGCAGGAAAGATTCATTCCGGTTCTTCTGTATCCTTCTTATCTTGTATTTTCTTCAAGCAACACAGAACAAAATCCCTCTGCATAAGTTGAAGACCCCTTATCAAAATCATAAGCATTTGCAATTCTTATAAGATCAGTGATCACACACTAAGCCAATGGAACTTGATGCTGCACAAGCCAAACACAGCACAAAATATATAACAAGCATGGATGAAGGAGAATGACCTGGTGGGCCAGCTTAGGAGTAGGAGGGTTGGCTTCATCTTCAATGAGAGAATATTCATGCATGACCCAGTTGGTCTTGTTACCTTCATAGAAGATCAAGGTCCTCTTTCTCCCAATGGACCCTCGAGCCTTGATCACACGTTCTTTGCCTGTGGTTTTCCAGAAGCCTCGCGCAGTGGCGCTGTTAGTCCGAGCATAGTTATTGTCGATGTACTTGTAAACCCTAGGGCTGAAGAAGAACATATCCTGATATGGCGAGTCTGGCTCTGTGAACAGCCCTGCATACAGCCCTGCATTGCAAATGCAACACAAAACAAAATATCCAAATTTGAAACCAACCCAATTCAAGTTTTCAAGTACCAAATACTAAAAACACAAGAAGAACTTTTTTTATTTATTTAATTTTTTTGGGGTTTAATTAACAACAGAACAAGATTGTATATACATAACAATCATATACAGTATTAATGGATTACCAGGTACATCCCAAGGCTCGTAGTTGCTGATATCAATCTCAGGGATGATGTGGTCAACCTGTTTCTTCTTCCTCAAGTAGTGCACCAATTCTTCTTCAGTGGGAAGGAATCTGAAGTTGCTGTCCATCTCGCTCTCTCTCTCTCTCTCTCTCTCTCTCTCTCTAAGCAAGAAGAAGCTGCAAGGGCATCAACAGAATGAAGTATTTTATAGACAAACTCACCCCAATCCCTCCGAGGAAACAAGTTTTGCTGACACGTCACGCGTTTTTTCTTTTTCTTTTTTTAAATGTTGTTTTTCATCAACCCCTCTTGCAGGCTAGCTTGTTAGATACTTTACATTTTGGAATCGCCCTCGATCAAGTCATAAAAATATTCTCTGGTCCTTTATTAGTAAGTTAGATGTCCTTTTCCTACGTACATCGAATTCCACATCAAAATATGAATAGTTTTACCAGGCTAACAAAAATTGCGTCGCCAAAGTGATGTCAAATTTAAATAGATGACACATTGCTACATGTAGACAATGTTTGATGAATAAATTTAAGGTCTAATTACATTTAACATCCATGTGGTTTAGAGTATGTAACACCCATGTGGTTTAGAGTATGTAATAGATTGTTCCATATCTTCTAAAAATTGGCAAAACCAAAGTTATGAATCCTTACACTATCGGCCCCTCCTGTTTAAACATCAAGTTAACTTTAGTTTTTTTGGCACAACACTCTTTTTGCCTTCTTTTTTTTTCTTACATGAACTACAAATGGGATTTTCAATGTTCACTCAAAAACCCTTTATCTAGATTCTTCTAAAGACAAATGCATACACTTCATGTTCACTCAATAATTAACATCAAAGAAATTTACAGGCTTCTCTCTACTCTCAATAAACAAAGCAGAGAGTAGTGCATAAAGTAAAATTTTCTAACCAACCAAAGCAGGCATAAATGTGCAAAAGCATGAAACTACAAAGCAAACATCGACTATGGAAAACTCCTTTCCATTTCCTAACCTTTTCAAGATTCCCTTGTAATTCGCATTGGCATTGGTGGTGTTGCTGGGGTTGGCTTTGAATTTTAGATAAGTGCTAATTGGGAGCCTGTTCCTTCCTTCCTACAAAAAAATAAAAATAAATAAAAAAAGGGAAAAAGACAAACATGAGATATTTAAACAATCTTGGCACTGCCAACTGATAATGGTTTTGATTTTAATGGGATTTGTTTTTTAGGGGTGTGAGGCATCCATCTTATTCTTGATTGGAGAAATGGTGTCTAATAGGCTTTTGAAACTTTGCCCCCAACTAGTCTTTCATTAACTTGTTCACCAAGTATTCTTCGACCCCACCTCAAATATTTGCCTCCATTCTCTGCACCAAAAGTACCCATCATTCTCATTTTTCTTTCTTCTTTCTGTTATCTGCTCCCCACTTGCCGATTGCCATTGTACCTCTTCTAGTAAATCAGATTATCTAACTTTTGATAAAGATATGGACTAATCACATCGAAAACTTATAATGAATTTCAATGCAAATAATGTGTAATTCATACATGGGCGATTCTGCACCATAAATTATGGACCACATTATTGTTCACATAAGTACAACTCTATTAAAGACGGTTTACAGTATAATCAAACCGTGTCTATGAAGCCTTAGCACAACCTCTTAATAAAAAAGAACATAAGACCCGGAAAAAAACAATGAAACAAGTATTCGACCCCCAAAAAAAAAACCGAATTCCAAACATTAGTAAAAAGGAAACTTATTTTCCGCAACTATTAAACAAACATAATGAAATGATTTACTTGGACCCAAAAAAAAAAATATTCATTTGAGAAAATAATTGAGAGAGTATTTTGTTGTTTTGGCGTTGGGAGAGTACATATACATACAAACACGAAATACTCTACATTAATTCAAAAAAAAAAAAGATGACCGAATTTTGCACATTAACAAGGAAAATTTATTCTTGAAAAATCGTGGTGATCTTTTTAAGTGCCATGTTTGTACATTATTCCCTTTTATTACAGGGAAAATGACATTTTGGAATTAGATGGGAAGTCATGTAAAATTTTGCACCCATTGGTACCTCAAATGATTTTGCTGTCACCAAGCAAATTGAATTTCATGTGGTAAAATTACTGTGATTTTCTCAAATGATTTGAGAGAGAACCGCCACCATGGTTATTTCTGGGAAATCTTTCCTAGCTTAATTTAAAGTGCAGGGCACCAACCCTACACAGCATGAGGGAGCATGGGGGCATGACCATTACCACTGTTGAAGCAATAAACTAAATTTCAAATTAGTGAGATTAAGAATTAAAATACTAAATATGGAAATACCAAATACAGCATAATACAATACTCACAACACAAGGTACAATTGAAAATAAAATGGCAGAGAAAGGTTTAATACTAATACATATAGTAAGCTCCAGCAGCAGGTCATGTCATGCTAAAAATCTCAGACTCCATCTCCTCCGAGATGTTATCCTATAGCTGAAGTGCAGGAAAGACTAATTCCAGTTCTTCTGGCTGAGGACATTCCTGTATTAAGAATCATAAACAAGAGCGAGCGGTCAAGTTTGGATATACCCATAATAAGACGTTTGTATTGAAGGAAGTTGAGGTTTCATTCGAAAACCAATTGCACGTATTGAGAGGAGTTTGTCTACTCCTCTTATTGCTAATTGATTATGGGGTGGAACCTCAACTTCCTTCCTGGTATCAGAGCAAGCTATCTCACCTCCGAAATCCCAAGCCATTCATAATATGCAGGTTCAGCTTCAGCACAGGTTGAAGCATCCTTCTTATCTGTTTTTTTCTTCAAGCGACACAGAACAAAATCCCTCTGCATATATAAGTTAAAATGATAATCAATTGCAATTCTTACAAGATCACACACAAACACATCAAAAGCATTAGTTCATGAAACACTAAGCCAACAGACAAAACTTGATGCTCAAGCATGGATGAAAGAGAACGACCTGCTGGGCCAGCTTAGGATTTGGAATGGCTTCATCTTCACAGAGATAATACTCGTGCATGACCCAGTTGGTCTTGTTACATTTAGGCACACGACCTTCATAGAAGGTCAAGGTCTTCTTTCTCCCAATGGACTCTCGAGCACCCTTGATCACACGTTCTTTGCCTGTGTTTTTCCAGAAGCCTCGTTCAGTGGCCCTGTTGGTGCGAGCGCTTTTGTTGATGTACTTGTAATCCCTTGGGCTGAAGAAGAACATATCCTGATATGGCGACTGTGGCTCTGCATACAGCCCTGCATTGCAAATGCAACACAAAACGAAATATCGAAATTCGAAACCAACCCAATTCAAGTCTTTAAGTACCAAATACTAAAAACACAACAGAACAAGATTGTATATGCCTAACAATCATGTATTACCAGGTAAATCCCAAGGCTCGTACTTGCAGATATCAATTTCAGGGATGATGTGGTCGACTTTAAAATCTTTGTCCTGTTTCTTCTTCCTCAAGTAGTGGTTCACCAGTTCCTCTTCAGTGGGACGGAATCTGAAGCTGATGTCCATCTCTCTCTCTCTCTCTCTGTGTGTGTGGATATAACAAGCAAGAAGAAGCTGCAATGGCATCAGCAGAGTGAAGTTGTATTTATAGACAAAACTCACCCCAATCCCTCCAAGGATTGGGGTCTCCCTCAAGTCATAAAAGTATTTTCCGTTCTTTGAGTAAGTTGGAGGTCCTTTTCCTACATTGAATTCCACTTCCACATTAAAATAGAAAAAAAAATAAGAATAGTATTACTAGGCGGATCCTTACACATTGCTAAAGTGATGTCAAATTTAAAGAGATGACACATTGCTACATGTAGACAATATTTAACGAATAAATTTAAGACGTAATTACATTTTACATTCATGTAGTTTAGAGTACATATGTAATAAATTGGTCCATATTGTTTAAAAATTGGCAAAAATAAAATTACGAATTCTTACACCATCGACCCCTACGTCAATTTATACGCAAGTTAACTTTAGTTTTTTTAGTGTAACATTCTTTTGCGTTTCTTTTTTGCTTATATGAATGCCAGGTTGATGACAAAATGCCCTATGGACAATAAAGAAGAACTTCTTAAAAGAAAATCTTAACCTTCTAAATGTTGAAAGAGATTAAAAATGGCTGACATATGTAAACCAAATTTATTTAACTCAAATACACAGGGCTTACATGCACTTCATATTCACTCAATAATTAACATCAAAGAAATTTACAGGCTTCTCTCTGCTCTCAATAAACAAAGCAGACAGTAGTGCATAAGGTAAATTTTGCTAAACAACCAAAGCAGGCAAAATTGTGGAATAGCATGAAACGACGAAACAAACATTGACTATGGAAAAGTGCTTTCCATTTCCTCACCTTTTCCAGATTCCACTGTAATTTGCATTGTCATTGCTGGGTGTTGTGATTTGTGGTGATATATCCAATAGGCTTTTAAAACTTACTCCCCAAGTAGTCTTCATGAACTTCCTCACGAAGTAGTCTTCTTCGACCCCACCTCAAATATTTGCCTCTATTCTGTGACCAACTAAAGTACACTATTATTCACCTTCACGCAAAATGGACACATTACTAATTGCATTGGAAACTTATTAATAATTTCATCACAAATATCTAATTTACGAACGGGATGATTTCGCACTATAAATGATGGATCACATTATTGATCACATTAAAACTACTCTATTAAAAATGGTTTACGATAGAATTCATCACATCAAAAATACTATATTAAAAACTGGTTTCAAATTACAATATAATCAAACCGCGCACCAATTGTCAATGGTAATTTGCAGCTCTCTTTCGAACCATTTGAACCACTGAAATTGATTGAGCACAGCCCCTAGAAGGATCTATGCTGGTGAGCAATGTTCCACTAACCACAGAAGTAGCTAGCAAGCCAGGATTTCGAAGTGGGTTGTAGTGGCATGGGCTTTAGACATAAGCTGTAATTTCTTTTGAATCTTTTTCTGGGTTGTGGGCCTCATCTCCGTACAATATCCATAGGTCCAACACCTACACCATATATAGGTTCGGTTATAAACTCGAATACCGTTCGTCGGGTGCCTTAAGTGCAAAGAGGAAACTTTATCTTCCGCAACTATTAAATAATTATAATTAAGTGATTTATTCATTTGAAAAAAGAATTGAGATAGTGGTTTGTTGTTTTGGCCTTAAGAGAGTACATATACATACATACACGAAATACTCTACATGAATTCAAAATAAAAGGACCGAAATTTGCAAATTAAAGGAAATTTATTCTTGGAAAATCTTGATATTTTTCTGTGCCGTGTTTGTACATTATTCCCTTTTATTGCAGGGAAGATAACATTTGGAATTAGATGGGAAGTCATGCAAAATTTTGCACCTATGGTACCTCAAAGATTTTGCTGTCACCAAGCAAGTTGAATTTCATGTGACAAAAAAGTTCTGCAAACCAAGTTGGCATAACAAATGCGAATGTACAAGATGGATATGCTGGGAGCAAAAATGCTGTGATTTTCTCAAGTGATTTGAGAGAGAACCGCCACCATGGTTATTTCTGGGAAATCTCTCCTAGCTTAATTCGAGGCTTCTCTCCTGTCATTACAAAAGAAGCCTTTGGATCTCACTGAAGTTAGAACGTAAAGCTGAGAGGAAAGAACCTGCAAGATGGATTGGGATTAGACCTCATAAGCAAATGTCAAGAAATATAATAGGAGATTGTATTTCATATCTTTTTTTTTTAAGCTACAGTTTGGAAGAAGCTTGTAGCGTTATGTACCTCCAACTTTGCCATCAAAAACGCGATGATCGGCCGATAATGTCAAGTTCATTTTAGTGACAACTGCCGGCCTCTCGATTCCTGGAGTGAGGGAAGTTCACTTTATTATCCCATTCCATAATGCATCAAATTTAGACTGCTAAGTAGAATATATAATCAACAAAATATCTTACCATCACTTCCAATTACTGGTTCAACAACTTTGTTCCCTCTGCCAACTGCAAGGATACTGGCCTGAAGAAGTAAAGCAAAATTTACAAAAGAGATACCAACCATAAGAATATCTGTACGTTGTGCAGTTGAGGCATGTTAACTATGCATGAGAGAGAGAGAGAGAGAGAGTGAACCTGAGGTGGGTTTATAATTGCACAGAAATGATCCACTGGAAACATCCCCAAGTTTGAAATACTGCACAAGGAATGAGGAGTATTTCATAACTACTACATTTAACAAAAGAAACATGGATAAAGCAACTAATAATACTACAAATTTCACCTGAAAGTTCCTCCTTGGAATTCATTGGGCTTAAGCTTTCCTGCTCGTGCCTTCTCAGCTAGTTCCTTGACCTGAGAAGCAAATATCATCGACCAAATTGAAATTTGAAGAAATGTTTAATATGACTTCACTTCCGAAAATAAAATTCTAAAATGAAAAACCTGAAGGAAAATGATGGACCTAGACCAAGTTTGATTCTCAACTCATAATTCTATATTGGATTGACTGTCATTTGACTTGCCACAAATTTCTCACAGTTCCAACTTACCATAAAGCCAGAGCCTAGAGGGCATCACATTAAGAAGTAATGCCTGTTTCTTAAGTGTGAACACATTCTCAGATAGATAAATGGAAAGGGAAATTATGGAACCCAAAATGGAAAAAAAAAAAAAAACTAACTAAATTCAAATTACTGTAAGTACCTCTGAGGAGATTGCTGATATTGTTTTCTGATCTGCATTCCTCACAATTGGAGTCATCAGACCCTGTACCAATACCCTACATGTCATTGGATGCTGTATAATACCTTTTTTTTTTTATAAGAGATGCTGTATGACAACTTTAAACACTAATAATCATAAAATTACCTTTTCGGTAGCCACAGCAATCGATATATCAACAGAATCACAAAAAAAGACTTCTCCTTTTTCAGCATCCCAGTAAGCTGTTGGGTATTACAATGAAAAATGTGTTATTGTCGTCTAATATTTGATTAGAAGTTCATTCCAGAGTATTGAATTGAAATAGAAAAACAAAAATAAAAAAATTTGACAGACTATAATAACCAAAATATGATGTTTAAAAAGACAACAACAAAAAATTATTCCAAGACTTGAACTGTGAATCGTGGAATTCTCTAAAACTACACTTGATAAAAGTGAAAGTAGCTGGCCCCCAGTATCGAAATTCCAATAAGTATCAAAGTTTCTAGTTTTATTATGGATTTCAACGAAAACAAAGTTGGGAAAGAAAAAGGAAAATGAAAGACCACAGAAACTAATACAAAAACTCTGATAAGCATGTTCAACTAATACAAAATTTAACAAAAACTGGAAAGAAAAAGTATCACATGTTCATGTGCCATTACCATTTGCTTCAGGTACATTTCTCAGGGCAACAGCTACAGCTTTGATGACTATGTCATTCACTGAAACTTTAACATTATGCCGCTCTGCGATTAAGGAAACCCGTAGAAAGAAATGATTTGCTTGATTCAAGAATTCTCAAGGATCAAGAATAAGAACAATTTGAAGTTCATAATCCATACCTTTAAGATCCTTTCTAAGAGAAAGAAGAGGGTCCAGTATAACATCTGAATCAAATAAATTGACAAATTTTAGATAAAGGTTAATTTATATTAACAAAAATACTTCATCAAATAGTTACTTGACCTGATGATAAATATAAGTGAGGTATGTTTTGTTTTGATTCCAGCAATCTGGTAGCTATAACCTGCAAAACAAAATATGAATCCCATTGTGACACATAGAAAAGAATCGATAATAAAAACAGAATACCTAATTATCTCATTGTCAGATATATACATAGATACATTTGTATTGAGGCCCTTACATGCATCTCTCTCTCATGCAGTGCCAGACTTTTCTAACCATCTTGGACTTCATAATAGTTTTGTATAAATCGATAAAAAAAAAATTTAAAAATAAACCTTAAGCAAGCAAATGCTAAACACCTAACAGCCCTTGTAATTGTGTCGATTTAAACTCCCACACTTTCTGCCACAAGCACGGCTGGCTTTAAAGCTGTGGACATAATTTTGTTTAAATTTGATAGATACTTGTCAATTACACAGACAGATGAAATTTGATGAATTAATTCAAAACTGACAAAATAAGCAAATTCTTTTGCCCAAATCTAACTATCAAGTCAATGAACCCTACCTTGCGGATTTGACTATTGGGAAAATCTTCAAAAGAATCTGCCTGCTTTGAAGACCTTGACTCTGTTGATGTTGGGGCAGAAGTCTTTGGATGCACCTGAGCAGAAGGAGTTGTCTTTTCTTTAGATGAAACTATTGTAGTTCCTAGTCCTGACTTGATTGCAGCTAAAACATCCCCTTTCAGCAGTGTACCATGAGCACCTGATGCTTTCAATGACGATGTATCCAATCCATGTTCTGTAATTAGCAACTTTGCTGCTGGACTGATCCTTTTAACACTAGTTTTTTCTGATCTAGTTGCATCTCTAGTATCCTGATGGATTGGTTTTTCTTCTTTGACAGTGGAACCACTGAAAACAGCATTCTTTACAACTTCCAAATCAGCTGCATCCTCAACCTTGCCAAACAGACAGAATTAACATTTTCATATGTCCTAAGACGCTAGTAACTGTTTGAAGGCAAGAAGTCAGGAAAGTGTATCATAAATTAACCAACTGACAAAGAACTAAATTACTTTATCTACTAATAAAAATGAGAGAACATAAAGAAGGTCGCTGCCATGTTATGATCAAATTAGATGCAAATTAGTCCTAAAGGACAAGCAAGAGACAGATCATGGAGTCCTACAAGCATTTTTGAACTTACTGTTACTGCAATTGCTTGGCCAACAGCTATATCCTTTGAACCTTCTGGTGCCAGTATCTGAGCCAAGTATCTACAACCAAGATTCCATTAAAAAGATAATTTCAAGTTTACTCATAAAAAGAGCTGCTTCATAAACAATAAGATATTCATCTTTTCAAGATATTCACCAAAGCAGAAGCAGAATGATCAAGAGAAAACGTTCACACTATTACTTGGTTAGAATCAGGATTCCTACAGCTGAACATGAACCTAAAATCTTAAACTATTATGCAGAAAACATTGGATAACACAATGTAAAGTTGCAAACGAAAATCCTCTTTTCCCACGTTCTCTCCATTTAAAATTTTACAGTGAATTCTTAGACAACTCAATACTAGTCTACAAAAAGATTCTTCGTAAATCCCATTTACCATGTTGAACACATATAGGCATATGTTAATAAGACATGTATCCAAAAGAGCCTAGGTTATAATGCATTTCAACTAATTAAAGCATGTCCTCGTGATTTTTGTTCAATGGCAATCTACACTACAACCAATCTACATGTCCTCATGATTAAAGCATTTCAACTAATTAAAGCACATCCTCACGATTTTTGTTCAATGGCAATCTACACTACAACCAATAATTAATACAGTGAGGACACAGAGAAAATTAACATAAGCTAAGTTCTACAACAGATAAACTCAGCATGAGAGTGGAAAAAATAAAAAATTACCCCTCTTCAAGACATTCAAATTCAACAGTTGCTTTGTCTGTCTCTATCTCACATATCACATCACCCACTTCTATCTGTTTCACATATGATCAAGAAAACAGTCCGTGTTGATATGGTCAAAAGTTTTAAAGAATTGAGACGAAAATGTATTCCAACGAAAATTTAAAACCTTACATTAAACATAACTAACCTTATCTCCTTCTTTCTTTTTCCACTTAGCAATGTTTCCCTGGCTCTGAACAGGAACACATGAAAAGCAGCATTAAGTTCTATAGGAGGAAACTCATCTATAATCATAGCAGAAAATCTGATTTAAACTTCCTTACCATTGTTGGGGATAAAGCTGGCATTTCAATAAGAATGTGAGGAGGAAGTTCTGATGTGTTTATGCCCACAGAACTCGTATCTTGTACCCCATCTTCCCTCTTGACATTCTGTTGTGGTGGTATATCCTCTTTGACCTCAGATCCACCCACCACATTAGCAGGGAGATTTTGGATATCATCTTTATCCTCAACCTTGTGAATGCACACAAATTAGTGTCTACAACAACTAAAAGCTTGAGTGGTAATCAAAGTAAATGCTTAAACATTAAAACAAAAATTAAACATTTTTCAATAAAATACTTTAATAATAAATAAATAATATATAAAAAAACTTGTCATTTGAATGACACGAATGAATATATTTTTGTCACAATTGAATTAAAACTCCATTTCATAAGTGGGTGTGGGTATTTGTAAAGCAACCATGGCTAGAGAATAATCCCAGACTACCGTTATTGCAATAGGCTGTCCCACAGGCACATCTTTTGACCCTTCAGGTATCAGTATCTTGGCTAGAAACCTGCAAAACAGAAAGTTGAATAAAGAAAGGTACTACCGTACTAGTGCAGTAAGCATCACATAATTCAAACTGTTCTTGCGCTATGCTCTAAATATTAGTTAAAAAACATGATATAACATAATTACAGAATATAAAAAAGGAATGATAACTAAAGTATTTGCAAAGTTTAACATCAAAGATGAAAAATAATAACAATAACAAAATTACAAATATTATAGAAAGAGAACATTTTCATTGTCTATGCCAAGCAAAACATTTGGAGTGAAAATTGGGACCATATAAGTTTTACTCCAAAGGTAACATAAATCATGCATCATATACTGCCAAATTCTAAGAGATTATAATAATAGAATAAGAATAAGAGTTACCCTTCTTCAAGGCTTTCAAATTCAACGGTAGCTTTGTCAGTTTCAATTTCACATAGTATATCACCCACTTCAATCTGTTAAATCAAAACAGCAGTCAGGAACACAATTTACTTACAAAACCAACATACTGTTATCTGCTATATCGTAAGAAGGGATATGTCTTTGTGCACTTACTAAATCAGCTCACATGAAACATAACCTAGAACACTCATTTTGTGAACATGTTGGTGGAACATACCTTATCCCCTTCTTTCTTCTTCCACTTTGCAATGTTACCTTGACTCTACCAGGTAAAAATGGCAAGTTAGTAATAAACAAGTGAGAGAAAAGAACGTGACCTAAACTTGCTAATAAATTAAGGGTGACACATGGCAGATGTTTAGAAGTAAAATTGTTTCCCACATTCTTACCATTGTAGGAGATAACGCAGGCATCGTGAGGACAACATGTAAAGGATCTGTAATCACAATCAACTTAGTGACAGAAGAATATTATTCATTGACAACACAAGTATAATAAATGTTCCTCTGGCTAAATTTCAAAGCAGACCAAAATAACCATGATATTCGCCATCGGTGAGCATGGCACCAATGCTTTTAGCCCTCCAATTAAACTGAACAGATAAGCATTGTTTTGAAATTTTAGACAATACCACTAATCCAAGAGAACCAATCCAATCCAAACCGTTTTTAATCAGTTAGTCCAGTGCAGATAATTGTTTCTGATAGCACGACACAGTTGCCAACATGGCTAGATGCATTAAGTGTCATCACTAAGAGGAGGCCAAGTTAAGGGTTGGAGCAGAGAGAGGGAGAAAGGGAAGGAATAATCAAGGCAATAATGGAAAATAGGTTGGTTGGGGTAAGCAAGAATGAGAGAAAGTTAAAGGTTCATAATATCTTCTATATCTCCCTAGTAACCAAGCACCAAAGCAATAAACTCAACTTTTGAATTTTAATTACTGGCAGTCTTTCAGTTTGGATTGGATTGGTCGATTAATCAGTTCGTTAATGTTTTTGCTCAATCCCAATACTGCTACCTACATATGGAAGCACATCTGAGACATGTAAGACGCATGCCAAGCACATTTTCACATCCAACATGAGTCAAAAGTGGTACCATCCCTGTGAATGGTCTCCATGACATAGATCCTAAGAATACAATTTGGAAAGTCTCTTGCATCCCTCCTCTCACACTAGATGATAAATTATTTGCAAAACTCATCATTATGAAAACACTAAAAGAATAAAATCAAGTCCAGAAACCAAATGCAAAACGACAATACCAAGTCCAGACACCTTTTAATTTTTAAAAGAAGAGACTTGCAACTAAATGGAAAAGCCATACCTGCAGTTGAGTAATAATTGACACCCGTCCAAGGCTGAAAATTATAAAAGCGTCAAAAAATAATATACCTATGGATAGGTGTGTGCTAATGTACATTTCAAACACTCACCTTGAGCTTTGATAGTTTATCCTGAACTCCAGTGAGCATGGACAAAGTTGCAGGCCTGATCAATTTCATTGTCAGTGAAGATCCAGCAGAGAGAGAGAGAGAGAGAGAGAGAGAAGATGAAAATAACTAGGGAAAACAAGTGGTCATAAAAACTAGCCTCCTCTCATTGAAAAATGGTAGGCCACCATCAAATTAAACATCAAGAATTAAGTAATCATCAATCCATGATGCTGGATATATGGATGACAGAATTATGCAACCAGAACTGAATTTTGCAATAACATCCATGTAAAAGGTCAACAATTACAGACCTTAACAGAGTATTATCACCAAGCGTAGTAGAATTTTGCACTCTGAAAGTTCTGCACCATCAAACAAAAATAGAGATTAATTAGTAGTATTGTCACCAGCATCCCAAACTTACTTTAAAATCAACGACAGAAAATGTGATAGCACCATTGACTGGTAAACAAAAATAAAATACCATATGATGATGCTTTCAATTATGTACTTTTTTCTTTAATAAGGAAGTTATTGAAAAAGACCTATCGCGCACAATTACTCAAACAAGAACAAGAGTTTGAAGCTAAAGAGCACCAGTGACCACAGGGTTGAATCAAGATCATTTCTCACATAGTTTAAGTGAAATTTGATAACATGATTTCCACAGTAAAAATCTTAGCTTATACTTTTTCAAAGGAATAAACCCCACTCACGTATTTACATATTCAGCTAATCCTTATGCGTGAGAGAAATAATATGTACATAGTACAGTGCAAAGAGAGAAACCCGCTTTAATCCTAGAACTGGTGGATGTGTTTATATTGAAAGAGTTTCCTTGAATGCTGAAAAACTAGATTCAAATTCAATCTGCAACTTCGTGAAACAGAATCCTTTGGTTTAACAATTAACACCCTCTCCAATTAGCAAAATCACTAAAACCCATTTCTATTTCATAAACAGAACGCACATTCTCATCAATTAGTGAAAAACATATAGTCCCTACACCGCAATTACAAATTGCCTCTACTCAAACTGATAAGTATGCCAGTATTAAAGACACTCTTAACACTTACCCGCCAATCCCCAACTCCCCAAATCTCAAAATTCTCATCATTCCAATCTAAATTCAGTCAAATACCAAAACTATCAACAATATTCCACCAACCCATTTCAGAAAAATCAATACTTTACTTTAAAAGCATCCCATACAATTCATGAAATGAACATATGTATCGGAAGTGATTGACAGAGGACGAGAGAGAGTGTACCGAGTGAGTGATCTGGTGGATGAGGAGAGAAGGCGAGCTCTCAAGAGAGAGGGCGCGCGAGAGATCACTGGGTGTCGAAGCCGTGAGAGCGCCATTTTTTTTTCCTTTACAGAGAAAAAGAAAGTGTCTTTCTTCTTTTCCTCGTTAAAATTCTGCTCAATGCCACACAGAGAAGGAGAGGTGCATATATGAATTTGTGATTGAGCTCAATATTTTTGGTGGGCTGCGAAGTTTGAACCAACAAGAAAGTCAGATCCCATGTACTAGCAGACTTACCCACCTAACCTCTCTATAGTTTGTACATTTTTTTTTTATCATTTATAAGGCTCTTCACGCATGTTATATAACTAGCCTTTTCACAAGCGCTTTTGGGCATGCGAGAGGCTTTTTTGAAAAAAAAATTAAATGTGTGTAAGAATTAAAAAATAATAATCGGTTGTTCTGTTTCATAAAAATAGGATCCATTATCTGATTTTTCTTTTAATTTTAATTTTTTTAAATATGAAAACGTGTGAATTTACCATATTATCCTCATTTAATTAATAATTTCAATTCTTAATGTTTGCATTAACCAAGGGCATTTTCTAGTATTTTGAATGTTTCACAATTCTCTGTCTTTTGCTATATATATATATATAATAGTTGATGAAGGGTTATATTTTTTTATATATTTTTTATATACTTTGTTGGTGTATTTAAACTCCATTTAAATTTATTTCCAATATGATTGTGAATTACTTTTTAGTTCTTCAAATTTCGTAGTCGATAGTTGTTTGGTTGAAGTGAGAGTTATTAATCCAGGTACAATGGGATGTGAACACTACCTTGGACAACTAATCTGACTCACATTATTTTTTTCAGTCTAAGTCTAACCCACATTTGTGTTGTAATTATAAGATTTAATAAGTAACCATCTTTTTATTAATTAGACCCACCACATTAGTTTAATGAATTGATATAATACAACTAGTATGTGTACGTATATGAGTACTTGCCTTTTGGCTGGAGCAAAAGATCCAAGCCCAACATTGTTCTCTTTTTACTGGCTAATGAGGGTGACTTTGAATATGTTTTGATTGATACACAGTGTGAATATCAAAATCATTATAATTTGCGTATGCTTGAGGCATTTTGATGCATGCTTGATCATAGTGCAAGTAGGCACATTTCAACAATATTGCTTGAGCTTTGTGATCAGTAGTCTGTTTTGGTTGAAATATTTGTGATCATACCTTCACAAGAGAGGGAGAGCATACAAAAATTGGATTTGCAATGTATTTTTAGATGTGGTATACCAGCAATTGAAGAATTAATCTTTTTGATTGGCAACAAAACCCACCACCATAAATTCAAGTTTGTCAATAGGTCACTGCTACATATATGATTGGTTTCGTTTTATAAAGCGCTTATGCTTCTAATGTCTCTCAGAGACAATTTTTTATTACATGGTCAAAACTTAAAACTTAGTTGCAAATGGCTTTATCATGTTAAACGGAGTTCAACATTAGCTTAGTTGTGAAATTTTTAATATAGAATCAATTTTTTTGCATGTATTAGAATATGTTATATAACAGGTACAAAGGGGGGTCAAGGTCACTTCAGGCCTGAATTTGGCTACGCGTAGTTTTACACTTCTCATAAATACGCAAAAGTGAACCATTCTTTAACTTCCAAGTCAGAGACAATTTTTTCTACTAATGTTGAGATTCGGGTTCTTCCCCGTGAGGCCAAGGGACTTCGACTTTGTCTTTGCTCAGTCGACGAAGGCAATTACACTTGTGGCAAGAATGTCAAGCATGAAGGATGCCTACATTGAATCAAAACAGTCTCAATAAATTGCTAGGAAATAGATTTCCTGGCTAATAAGCAAATAAATCACGGCCTACAACAACAGCAAAAAGACCGCCATTGTATTATATATTTCTCCATTGAATCCATTAATGACCAAGTCCTATAACGTGTATATGGAAACTAAACCCTGCCCCTTCCAACAAGGCACACATTTGTTGATATGCTGCAATCTTCATCTATAAATAGAGGCAAGGGAGCCAGGACCAACACAACAAAGCCTTCTTTCATCTCTCTGGCTAGCTACCAAATGCCTGCAATGGCCTCAAAAGCCATCTCAGTTTGTGTAGCCTTTTTCCTCATCTTTGTGTTGCTATCTCAAAACACTCATTCCAAACCTACTCATGATCAGCATGACCCCTTCAAGTTCTTCCAACACTTGGAGGGATGCCACTAGGGTCAAAATGTGAGCGGGCTGCAAGAGCTCAAAAAATACCTCACCAAATTTGGCTACCTGAATTATGATCATTCAAAGCATGCCAACGACGACGAGTTTGATGACATTCTAGAGTCCGCCATCAAGTCATACCAAAAAAGCTATCACTTAAAAGTCACTGGAACTCTAGACACCACCACGGTGAAACAGATGATGGTGCCAAGATGTGGTGTGCCGGATGTTGTCAATGGCACGCGAAAGGGCAGCAAGAAACACAACCATAAGCACAAGTCTATCCATGGGGTTGCTCATTATGAGTTCTTCCTCCCCGGACCGCTAAGATGGTCCAAAACCCATCTGACATATCGCTTTCGTTCAAGTGTGAACCAAGTCCCTGGCACACAGAATGTAAGGTCTATATGTGCACAAGCATTTCAGAGATGGGCACAAGTGACCGGTTTTACATTTGAGGAAGTCCCTGCTACTTCAGCAGCTGATATTACCATTGGATTTCACAGGGGCAACCATGGAGATCGTTCCCCATTCGATGGCCCCGGATGGACTTTAGCGCACGCTAATCCGCCTACAGGTGGGAATTTCCATTATGATGCAGATGAGAGTTGGAGTAGCAATCCAGGACCAAATGAGGTAGACTTGGAATCTGTTGCCGTGCATGAAATAGGCCATCTGCTGGGGCTTAATCACAATCCTGACCTCCCGGACGCAATCATGTATCCCAACTTCGAATATGGGATTATAAAACGGGATCTGCATAGGGATGACATTGATGGCATACGTGCTTTGTATGGTTTACAGTAGCAAACGCATTCTTACCACTTTGACAAAGGGTCTTTATTACCAAACAAAATAAACAGAGGATTGATGAATCCATTATTTTAGTATTATGCTACAAGCATTTACAATAACAAAAGACGGTTCTTTCTCCTTATAAGTACTTACATCTCACCACATGCAATTATATTTTTCCTTCAGATTTAGGGGTGTATAGATCTTGGAAAGCCAGGTTCCCTAGTATCAAGATGCAGTTGCTTGATAAATTGTACAACAACTTTGCAAGCGTTTATAGCTGCAAGAGACCCAAAGGTGTCAATTGAGTTATGTCCTGATTGTCCTCCAGCAAGATCGGATAGCCCTCGAATGACGATCACCGGGAAGCCGTTTGACAAGCTTGTCTGCCAAAACCACCACAGCTTATTTGCTACTTTTGTAGGTGAAAATGAGGGTTTTTTTTTTTTTTGGGGGTAAAATAAATCATACACGTATACGAAATGCTTACCATTACCACAGCTGAACTTTCCATGTCCACGGATGAAACTCGAAAAGTTTGAAAAAGGAAGTCCCTGTAAGCTGCATTGTCCACAAAAATATTGGCTGTTGAGCCCCTAAGACCAACAACTAACTGCGGCTTCTGTGGCAGACACACACTTGAATTCAAACATTGGTTCAGTTTGATCCCCTGAAATAATATGACACAAGTTACAACTAGTTTTCAGGAAAGTTTACCATAAAAGAACAAAGACTTTGATATCAATCATTTGCTTTTCTTGTTCTCTAAGTTTACTCCGGCGTAGATTGACATAGAAATGAGGCGATCTGGATGTCTGACCTTCAAGTTGGCAGCAACCTGAAGCCACTGCCGAGTAGTATTTGCCCAAAACAGCGGCCGAGCAATGTTAGCCTTCCCGTACTCAGAAAAAAATTGTTCATAACTAAATCCAATGTGTCCCAACAGGTTATCTCCTCTTGGTACATTGTATCTTTTAAAGTCCAAGTTTGCGACTTCATCATAATTCAAAGATCGATTTGGGTTCTGTTTGTAAGAGCTATGTTGCAATTAGTTGGACTATAAAATGGTAGAAGCACATAAAAGGATGAAAAGAGATTCAGAATATACTTTACCAGCCAATCCCAAATGCCAGTGTGAGCAAACTCTTGGGGAATGGTCACATCACCAATGGACAAGGAATTGTTGGCATTGCCAGCAATGCCAAAATGGACAATTCCCAGAATATCAAATAGATCCAGCATTTGCTGTGTTGCTGCAGCAGCATTCACCTGATTGAGAAGGGGTTTCGAGGAATGAAAATAATGAAAGCTCGCTCAAATATAGTGGATAAAAATTACCAATTTCTATGTCTCTTCATATTTTATGAATTGTGTGATATAATATAACTGGTTAGTAACTTGTATGCATTAAAAGCCTCTTAAGTGACAAAAATGACAGAAGCTGACTTTTGGTCCATTAAGGGAAGTAGCATGGCTCACCATCCCAACTCCACATCTCACATAGACTACTTTCTTGTCATGGATCTTTCCCACCAGGAATCGCCTCCCTGCAACACCACACTTCCTTTCAGATAAACCAAACTAAAATATGTGAAAATCTTCTTCAAAATGGTAAGGGAGAAGAGAAAAAAAACAGAAAAGTAGCACAGAAAATAACTGTGCCAACCTGAGAGATCCACAGAAGGATGCTTTTGATTAGGCTTAAAAGCCCCAATCTGAAAAAAGGCAGTCTCTTCTGGTGGAAACACTGTGATAAGGCCAATGTATGGTCCTTTGCAGTTTACTTTTTTGATTAAATTCAAAGATCTCCAGTTTAGTGGTAAAGAAAAAGAATAAGCAACTAGTAAGGAGATCAAAACCAGCATAAGAAAGCATGCTGCAAATCGTTTTGCAGCCATGGTTGCGATGAACTAAACGAAATTGCTACACAACAAGGGAGCTGGTGATGAGAACTACTGGCCAGTGGCCACTGAAGACACTTATGTAATGCTTCATACCTTTGGCTGCACGGCAGGCTTTTCATTATTAAAATTTGAAAGGGTGACAAAAGTATGCTAATTCTATACATCGGACAATAATAAAGTTACATAGTCCTGGTTTCAACAATATGTTCTGCGGACAAATAATAAATTTACTTGTCTATTCACGGTTCTGATTATTATATCAGCGTATAAGTATATAAAACTTCAGGGTTCGGTGAATATTAAGCCTTTGAGATATTAATATATAGTTCATGTTAGACCAAGGAAAAACTTGATTATAAATTAAGTCATGGAGATAATGACACATATAATCATCTGCAAACCATTTGACCAGTTCAACAGTGTAATATGAGACCGCCATGGTCTGAGGGTAACTTGGAGCTGACACTGAGATTTGAACCTAAGACCACCACTCTCACGAACTGAGTGCATTCAGGGCGACGCCAAACCTGTGTATGATCTTCATGAGTTTAATCTCGGTATTCCAATTAAACAAGGATGTGTGCATGCTGAAAAGAAGAAATACATAGATATAGAAGACAAGGCACCAAGCACATCTGAGCTCAGTGTCAACCATTTTCAGTGGGGCATGTACCAGTTTTTCTGGACACAAGAAATTAAGGTTTGCAAAACTCGGCCTTTTTTCAGCTACAACTTTCCATGAACACACCAATTAGAGGAACTCCAGTTGTCTTATGATGGACTTCAAACTAGTGGCAATCTTTATGAGTCGATCATTCCAAAGCTTACTAAGTTTAAATATTTCCTTCGGGCTGAACTTGAAATGTTTGATCAATCAGATCTTAAGAATTCAATCCTTTTGAGAAAGTTATGAATGATTTAGAACTCAAAACTCAACAAGGTATGCTTCTCTTTAAGGGGCCAATGGCGCTGGTACTTTTAACAGTAAACTGCAACTGTATCCATCTCAAAAAGTAAAAACAAAATGCAACAATCTCATTTCCCATATGGTTTCTTGGAAACATTATATCTTTCAATGTAAAGATATTTAAAACTTTCATTAATGGATGATACTTTTTAAATACAATAAACAAGTAATGATCCCAGCCCCTTTACAGACCCTACAATTAGGACCTCACAGAGTACAAAATTATGCCACACAAAGCATGAAAATGGGCAAAAAAACCCTTATCACATACTCGGTTCTAGGCATCTAGAGGGGCGGGAGCTTTGCACCTTGAAAAAGATGAATCCGCAGACCCCAGCCTCTTTCATTAAATAATAATTACCAGGGGCACATCCTTGTTCCTCCAGACTATCGTAATATCCAAAAAAAAATGTCTGTCAAAAGAACCACGCATTTCACCTATTTTGAAGCCCTTCAATTGCCTTCTTCCACTGCCAAGCTCTTTGTTTTGCATCCTCAAATTGCAGTACCTTTTTTGGCTGAGAAATGACATAACTTGTATCAGAGAAAAGAAAAAAAACATGCCCTAGTTCATTTCTTGAGAAGCAATTTCATCAACCCCAAGATTATTACACAGCATCACGTTTCATGGCCCTCCAGACTTTGAAAAGAATCATCTCAATGATAGGGCCATGCTGCAAAATCTTAGGGGACAAAACTGACTGAAGATATGTGACTGAGAGATAACAGAGCAGTAAGGCCATACCGTACAAATCTTGAACTGTGATGGAGTAGCAACTTGGATGCTGAGGTCATTAGAGTTGTCAGACCAAATTATATTTCCCTTCACTATTAGCTTGGCAGGATCCACATAAATCAGTTTTGGCTTGTTGGTAAGGATAAGTTGCACCTTCTTGCTGGTCAGTTTTTGAATCTTCTTCACCATTGAGATCATAAGAACTGACTCCCCAGGCTCGAGGAATTGTTGCCTGTTAGCATGGTATACAGATTAAAAGATCAATGTGGATTTCATAACAGAAACAGGAAATGCAATATCATAAACTCTCTACAAGGATTTTAGGAAGTACTTAGGCAATACAGGGAGTCCTTAAAATGCTACAGAAAGAAAAAATTAGCCTCCAAATCAAGTGCTATTATCTCATGTAAGCATATTTCTAGATCTGAGACTCTTGCCAAGAAACAAGAATAACATTGTCTTTATTACACTAGAGCTCATAACAGACCTTGCAAGAAAAAGATTATAATTCTTTTGAAAGTAAAAAATGAGTGATGCTAAGCATGAAGCAGAGGGGTTTAGAGGATACCATTTTGAATCAAAGGAATCAATTGAAGCGAGCCTAGTTACATGACCAGATGCTTCAGAAGATGTGGCACCACTGCTACCCTCAATTTGTCTTACTGCACCATCTCCAATGTGTGAGGGGTTCCATGAGTTATCACGGCTACCACCCTCAACTGACTGAACACAAAAAACATAAAAACACAATGTTCTAAGAAACAATCTAAGAATGCTCACTCAAGAAAGGAAGAATATATGCAAAAGTTGAGTTTCTCTATATTAATATTCTAAAACAACACGAACGTCATACCCCCGTCTCCAATGCAAGTTTTGGAGGGGTTTGCCCTCGTAAATTCTTCCAGTCAACTCCCTTAAAGAATGGATGCATCTTCAGTGCAGCATAACCATCTGGCCCAGCACCTGGTCTCCTGCTGGGATCTAAGTCCTGTAACAGTTGCATGGTGAAGTGAAGGCTGGAACTACATACTAGTCGATGCAATATAAAATACCTGAACATTCTCAAGAATGGAAGTGGTATATAATATAACTCTGTAGCTTTGTAAGGGAAGAATTCCCATAAAGATTTTGAAAATATCGTTTGCCCAATTCACCAAGAAACTTTTTGTTTCTGGGTGTATGGCTATTTACTTGGTCTGACCAAAAAAAATTACCTAAAGGAATCCTAGTTATGACTAGCAGGATTACTAATAGAAGCAGACTGCAATAAGTATAAGTTGGTAGCTTACCAATAACCGGTCAATAAGGTCTTTAGCTTCCTCTGAAAAATGATTTGGAAACCTAATATCTCTTGCTATAATTCTTTGGAAAATAAGCCACTCGCTTGCATCTTTGAAAGGAGAAGTTCCTGAAAGCATTTGGTACACGGTGCAGCCAAGTGCCCAGAGGTCATTTCTGTTTTGATATGTTCAAACGAGCAAAAGAAATGTTATCCTACAAAGGTCATATATTATTAAGAACAGACAAAATGAACAAGGAAACAAAGAAAAGACGAACTACTTGCCAAAATTAGTCAAAAAGTCTACAAGTTTTACACTAAGCTTAAGGCTTTTTTTCGACCAAAAAAAGCTTAAGAAAATTTAGAAATAAAAGTACAAGCCCCAGTAACTCCGCTTAAGTCCCTTACCCAAAAGTTGCAGGAGAAGAATTCAGGACTTCGGGAGGGACATACGCCGCTGTCCCCACAAATGTGCAGGCTTTATCATCTAGACAAAGCATCCAGAAAACAATCTCATCATATTACTAAAAAATAGAACCATGTAGCCTCCACATGACTAAAATTATAAGATACCTGATGCTGCATTTGGAAGAACAGTAATTCGGCTATCCTGCATAGGCTTTACACTCCCAAAATCAGCAATCTTGATATTACCCTCGGATGTAAGTAACAAGTTCTCTGGCTGCCATTTGAAAATCTATTAGCATGTTCATATGACCTTAAAATGCACAAGTATATTCTTAAGAAAATACCTTGATATCTCTATGAATCAATCCCATACTGTGTATGTATTCAAGTGCGTCAACAACTTCTGCTGCATAAAAGCGAGCTTCATCCTCAGAGAGACGACCTTTCTGCACACAATTTAGCAAAATAATGGATCCAGTAGAATGAAAATCTAGAGGGGGCAGAGAATCATGAACTGGAAGCATATAAACAAATTCAATAACACAGAAGAGTTAGACACTGCAAATTAGGTACTTCAAGCTAGTACCTATTTGGCATGTTCACTAATCAGTGATTATGGGAAAAATCATATTTTGAGTTCAAGAAAGAGAAGTAATGCTAGGTCAACATTAATTTCAAGAAGGAATTACAATATTCACCATATTCCTTGATATACAATTGAGGATGAAAAATCACAACATAAAACGAATTCTTCTCATTGAAAAGTAGATGCAGAGGTAATTCCACAATAACATGAAAAGGCACATGTTATAAGCTTAAAGCTTACCCTAGTTATTTGATCAAAAAGTTCTCCGCCTTCACAGGATTCAAGTGCCATGTCTTCACAGAAAATTAAAGAAACCAGTGTCAATAAGATTCCGGAATGAGCAAACAAAGAATAAAAATTTGAGAATACAAAAACACTGAACCAGAAGGAAGAAGTAAATCTGAAATGAGTACAAAAGACATGGTGACTTAGAAGAGGTTACAAGTTTACAACCAAGAATACCTACACAGTGAAAAGGAATCTTGAAATGTAAAAAATAGCCGCACAATTCCTGGATGATCCAGCTGATCAAGAACAATCCGTTCCAGCTTCACATAAGCTGTTTTATTTTCTTTGGTGATGAATTTTTTGTCCATGATCTTTAATGCATAGACAGTTCCTGTGTCCCTCTTCTTAGCTCTCACAACCTGAAATTTATTGGCATTAAGAGACAAATAAGAACCGGGAAAAAACTTTAAGCAGCACAAACAGTTCAACAACAATACGTATAGTATTATATAATATCTATAAAAGTTTTGAAACATGGTCATTATGACAGAAATTACATAACCACAAAACAACCATGAGAAGAAAAAAAAGAATAAAGTATCAGTACCACCATAAGAACATCATTTCAGGTAGCCTCCATCTCACTCCAAGACATACCAGCATGATAATATTTTTCTCATCGAGAAGAAACAAACTTCTCTTAATGCTAACAAAAATTACATCTACGTAGACATTAAAAAGTAAAATAATTTGGATCCTAAAATGCCAACAAACCAACCCCTCCCCCAACACTTCTAACTATTTTGCTCTAACACACCTATTTTGCTCTAACACACTGCAGCCAATCTTGAAGAATACTGCAGCCTTCCCGTCTTGAAGAGTAGCGCAGCCTCCCAATCTTGAAGAATAGAGCAGCCTCCCAATCTTGAAGAATAGAGCAGCCTTCCAATCTTGAAGAACAGCGCAGACCTCCAATCTAGAAAAAAACTGCAGTCCCTCAATCTAGAAGAACAACACCACAGCCCCCCCAATCTAGAAGAATAGCGCACATAGAACTATTTTAATTCCTGTAGAAACCGAAGCCCGTAGAGAGCCCCAAAATCTGATCTTTTCCCAACGCTCCTCCTCCCCTAGTCCACTGAAATCTTCAAAATTCTTCTACCAGCATAAATAACATATTGGCCAACTAAAAATCCTATGTCCTAAAATTTACTATAAGCTCACACCAACCAAATACAGGTTTGAAGCTCTACAGTCCAAAGAGTAAAGAACACAATGTACTCAAGCATCCCAACTCAGGGAAACTGATCGACCCATATGACAGTTCTTTTTCCCCTTCCATTACACTTGCAATGTTTCTATTAGTTTACTCAAAGAAAGGTTGGGAAAGATATAGCCAAAAGCAGGACTTTCCTCAAACAATGCCTTACAGGGTTTGTTTTTTGTTTTTATAACAATTGATATTGTCTAGAAGTGAATACAAACCATTATAAATTGCCAATAACTCACGTTTAAAAAAAAAATGCTGATCACCCAATAAATGTATTGCATATGCAACCCGTTCATTTACATATCAATTACATCATCCAATCACACAACTACGTTTCCAAACCATGAAAATCCACCAGTCTACGAGATTACACAGATAACAAAATCAAAACAATAAAAACCAACAAAGTTCCGAAAATAATAAATTTAAAACCGGACCTTGGAATAGGAACCAACGCCATAGATCTTGCCCAATTCAAAGTCTTGAATGCTGAATTGCTCTTGGGGAGCCCTGAAAGCAAAGCTCTTGGATCTCGGAACATTGGCACCATTAGAAGAATTCCCCTGAATCTTCAACTTAGCATCAAAATCTTTCTCCATTGCCAACATATCTCTCTGTGACAATTCCTCTACATGTTAGCACCAACACCACTTTCTCTCTCCAGGAAAAGCCTTGGGAGCAGAGCAAAGACCATCACTTGGATGGGAGAGAGCCTGCCTCTCTTTCTCTAATATTCTCTTCTGAAAAAGAAAAGGTGAAGGATTGGATTCCTTATTGTTAAATGTGGATATGTGTGTATTCAGGGGAGGTGAGCAGCTTTAGCTTTGGTTCCAATTTCAAAACCCTAGAAAGCAGAGAGAAATTGGATTATTGTGGAATTGGGTAATGGGGAGAGGAGAGAGAGAAAGAGAGAGAAAAGGGAGAGTGGAGTAATATTAGTTTTTGGATGGAGGAGAGGGAGGTATGGGGATGGAAGAAGAGAAGAGAGTGGGCACATGCCACATGGGATTCAATGATGAATAGATGGATAGCTTCCAAGGCCTAAAAAAGGAAATTGGAGGGAGTGGCAATGCTGATGCATATGGCTATTGCTGGCCATAATTGCAAGCTTTTAAGCCTTTTATGGATAGGGAGGTCCCTTGCAACGTCCATTGGGCTTCTCACTAGCTTCCTATCCATCTATCTATCTCTAATGCCATATTGTATTATGATTCAAAACTTTCTTTGCAATTGCATCACTTTTCATGTGTAACGTTTTCTTGTCAGACATATATGATGTTTTAATGTGAATCTGAATCACGCATTTAAATAAAAATTAACCTAATTAACAATCTAAGTTTACATTTCTAAACATTTTATATTGTCAAATTGTCTGATAAGAATATACTTCTTTTCTAAAATGAACTATTCTTCATGACATATGCACAGTTGACTCCGCTACATTATGTTTTTCTTGGCATTTTTCTTTTGGTCGGATTTCTTGGCATTTCAAGCTGTTCATGCAAGGGAACTGCATCAATAGGTAGCTCATGCGCATATTCGAAATTGGCGCAGTTGTTTTGAATGAGCAGAGTGCGACGTATAAGCGGAATGGCATTCGAATAAAATGCTAACTTGGATAAATATTTACGACATTGAATCATAAAATGGTATTAGTTTCAAAGGAAGGTTCAAATGGTCCTGTTAGGCAGCCAAAGACATGAAGAAAAACAAAACTAATACAAACAGAAACTAATTTGCAAAAATTTCCCTAGAAGTCGCCAGAGCTGAACACAGTTGTGTCACTTAACAAAAGGTGGCTTTCCCTAAATTTTCTATTAGCATTTTCATCCGTTCCACTCAATACTAGTCATTGCCTGCACCATGGCCATTAGTTGGTTTTCCTCCTCAACACCTCCATCTCCATCCCCATAATGAACCCATGGTAGCACTGACTCAATACTAGTCATTGCCTGCACCATGGCCATTTAGTTGGTTTTCCTCCTCAACACCTCCATCTCCATCCCCATAATGAACCCACGGTAGCATTGACTCAAGCAAGACCGCCAATGTATTTCGATTTGTAACATTACGGGGAGCATGGCCACCCTCCATTGGATCTCCAACAGGATGCTGCGCAGCATCCCTCATCCTTGGATCAAGCATGAAATGTTGCAAAACTTCAGGTGGGGCAGATGGCGCTGAAGAAGCAAAATCTGAAACCAACAAGTGGGCATACCTATAGTAAACAAGTAGGCAGTCAGTCATTCTACCAAATAAAGCCTTAACGTATGCAGATATAACTTGTAAGTTCATGCAAAAGTGATAAACAAAATACTAGGGAAATTGTAGCTGAAGTATGACTTTACACTTACTCATTTTTCTCAGATGAGAATGCTTCTTTTCTCACGCATGCCCAATCCTTCTTATCACTACTATTATGCCTTAGTCTTTCAATCACAAGCTGTGCGGCATCCCTCAGCAAATTTTGCAGCTCTGGGAGCCTCCATATAAGACTATTTCTCTCAACATATATGTTTATTAGGTGATCCAACGATGGGATTCCTACTTGATCTGCTCGGAAAAATGCATTTTTGAGTATATCCGCCCACACCTTGTCCTTCAAAGGTACCTTGTCCACTAATTTCTTTAAGACTGAGGGGTGAAGCATCAATGCCTGCTTCATAAGATCAGTTGAAGTAGCCTTAGCAGTTTTTACAAGTGCATCTTTTGAAGGTTCCTCTTTCTCAAGATAGG
This sequence comes from Prunus avium, assembly GCF_965620075.1. Lineage (NCBI taxonomy): Eukaryota > Viridiplantae > Streptophyta > Magnoliopsida > Rosales > Rosaceae > Prunus > Prunus avium. The sequence continues at coordinate 36,953,825 of NC_142285.1, read as the reverse complement.
AACGGCAAATGGCAAGGGAATATGAAAAATTTGGGAACAACCATAAGGAGTTATCACTTTTATACTCTTCAGAGAAACGTTCTAGCCATGCATACTCCATTGACCTCAAAGAAAAATAGTCAACACAAAACATGGCCCCCATTGGATCATCAGAATCTAGTGAAAGTAACAACTTGCAAACTTCTAAAGCGCATCGATGGCAGCCACGCATATCCATATTTTTCATGTGAGTAAAAAGTACGGTGAACAGAGGCTTGTTTGTTTCATAGCTGTATTTCACTTGGCAATTACCCTGCAAGGGGGTGAACATTGGATTCCATGCACATTCCAAAGCATATAAACACTTCGAGATCAGTTCTGCTGACATTTGATGCTCACCCGTAAACTTATAGTACTCTGCCACAGTTATAAGAGAATCCAAATGATAAGGATGGTATAATAAAATACTTGCAATGGCATTGATATCATGTATAGCTTTGGCAGCTTCAAATTCACTCTGTGCTTGACGGTAGGATGAGGAATGTACATATCTGCACATAAGATTAAAATCAAGATAATGATGCATGAATCAATACCGAACCAAAAAGATGTGGGATCAAATATCATAACTCCTAATCTGGTCTTGAACACATTCTGACAAACTCTAAACTGTGACTATAAACAATGGGATGGGTAAAAATAGGAAAAACCAAAATTTGAAAAAAATAAAAGGAAACATGAAGATCAATGCTGAAGTAAGAGTTGGCCCTCACTCTTGAGAGTAATACTGCAATCAAACTTTGTCTACCTACCATTAAAGAGTAGTGAAGGTTTTGACTCAAAAGATAGTTATCATTACTTATGCTGCAGGACACCACATTCATGAAGATAGCTGGATGACTGATTATGACTATATGGTACCAACCAACAACAATTTAGTACAGACTGTACTCCTTCTCAGTTGACCTTAATTTCATATAAGCATCCACAAATTTTTCTTGTGCAACTGCCAGGATAAAAAATTGATAGCACTAGCTGTTTTTGTACTCATTTCAAAGACAATAGCTAAGCAACAGAGAATAATCTTACCGAAAGTGATGGTATCCTTCGCTCACATGAAGAAATTCCATGGACAAAGAACCATCCCAGCGAGGCCAATGCTCTGATGGTGTGATCAGGATAGTTTTTCTAGGAATATAAGCACTGCGTCTTCCACCTCGCGCCATTCTAGAACTGCCACTTCGCTCATGTTTCTCAAAGGACCTTACCACCTTAGAGCCAAAGATTCTTCGCATCTCATTTTCAGCATTTAAAAACTTGGGATCCACTTGTAATGTAGACGGTGCACATGGCTTACCCAAATTATCACAATCCTTTGTGTCAGCTGATTTTCCAGGGGCATCCAAAGAGAGTGATTCAAGAATCGCATCCAAGGGCTTTCCAACATTGGATGTACTTGAAGAAGAAGAAACCTCTTTGCCTTTCTTCTTTTTCTTCTTCTTTGATTTTTGATTGGACGTTGAAACCACACCACCAACCTTAGTTTTCAGCTGAGGCACAATCGAGGGTTCATCCAAAGTTTCTGATTCATCCTCCTGCAGCCACCCAAAACGACAATTAAACATCCAAAGTAAAACCCTTTTGCACAATCCAATACCAACCCAAAAACAGCTTATGCAGAATGCTGAACAATAAAATAAATAAAAATTCCATCTTTTTGCTCTGTTGCAGTTTCTCAAATCCCTAATAGGCTTAAGAATATTGAATACGAAAACAAAATTTACACAACCAAAAATACTAAAAAAAGTGAACCTGGTGGTCAAGGTCATGGTCATCGTCGTTGAGGAGGTCGAAGGGATTGATTGAAGCTTTCCCGTTCAGCTGCTGGGCTTCTTCTTCCTCCTCTTCGTGGTCTGATTCTATGCGTTGGTCTTCTTCTTGTTCCTTCAAAACTTTCTTCAACAAACGACCAGACATCGCCACAAAAATCCCAAACCCGATGCTCACAAATTCTCAATCTTCTGATCAAATCAGCTTCGGTGCTTCACCGTCAAACAATTAAACCTAAATAATCAAAACGTTAGCTTGACTCTGTCGATTACGATATCTCACAACACAGAGGAAAAACCAAAACGACCTCACTCGATCGATGCTCCTTTGCTCAATTTGCCACGTCAATACTATTTTATGCTTTAAAAATAGGCAGGATTATTATTAGAGTCTAATTTTTAAGAATAACATTTTATTACAACAATTTTCTTCCAACATGGTGAATATAAATAACACTAAATAAAGAGCTAGTTGATATCACTAATTTCAAAACATAAAACCATAAGGAATCAAAAATTTTGAGTTTCAAGCTTTAAAGAATTAGGGCTTTGAAATTATTGGGGTCTTTTTCCGTCGGAAAGCTTATCCGGGCTTGTTGATTCTTGGATCGCCATAAAGTGATGAATTAAGTCTTCATTGCCTTTTTTTGAGTTAGCGAGAACTAGGCCCAAAGTATTTCAAGGGAGAAGCAAGTCCCAGGGAAGTACTTTCTTCTTTTTCCAGAAATTACGTATTTTGTGTTGATGTCTGGCAGCTAGACGAAGAGTTGGAGATGGTGCATTGATGTTGCACAGGCTTGGTATGAGAGTTTGCTTTGGTGAATTAAGATGCTACTAGGCTTGGCATGAAATGCTTGTGGCGTAGGAGCTAAGAGAAAATGAGTATAAAGAAAGGATTAAGGCTTGAGATTTTTGGTGTTTTCAGCAGCTAGACGAAGAGCTTGCGATGTTTGCGTTTTGATCGGTTCATAATTGTATATCATTTTGTACCCTTCTAGCTTATGATTTGGTTATGTTTTTTAGTTAAACTTGTGCTTTTAATCCTTTTTGTGTTTATCTTTCAGCTTTAGGTAACAATGATGGCTTTGGATAGGAAATGATGCAATCCATGCATGTTAAAGCCTGATTTGGATAAAGGGAAGAAGTGCTTAGAGACAAACTCATTTTGGCTACAGCCCCCTGCCAGTCCAGTTCCGTAGGTCATATTGCAAGCTTTGTTTCAGCAACCTACATAGCTCGGATGAGGCAACATTCTTCATGAAAGTTGTTCCAATGGGTGTGTACTATAACATATCCAAAATTCAGCCCCATTGAATACATATGGAGTCTGTTACCTAGCAAACACAGAGCCATGCTCAGGATGGATTTAATCTGCGCGCAAAATGAGTTAGCAATTTGTTTTGGCCTTAACTTCCTCCTCCGACCTTGGATTGGCCCAAATGATATATGGCTGGAAAGAAGACATTCTGAACTTCAAGTTTGAGTGCTTAAAGTCTTAATTTGCTTAAGGGAAGCCCAATTCGTAAGCCCTTGAAGTTGCTGGTCATGCTGACCTCAGGATGAGCTATTGTTTCTGGTTGGAAGCTTGGTCATGGTGAGCTAGACATGAGCTATTGAGCTGGTTGGAAGCTTGGTCATGGTGACATGAAGATGAGCTAGGGCTGCTGGTGGGATTTATTGGTCAAGTGCATCAACCAATTCAAGATTTTATAATACAAGTGTTGTATGCATTAGCCATATCAAATTCAGATTTTCACTTCCCCTAGGCCTATAAATAGAGAAGTTCTCTAAGCTTGTAAACACACCCCAAGGGGGGGAGCTCTCAAACACTTCTCTAGAGCTCCCTTCCCTTCTCTCCCTCAAATTCTCTTAGTTTCATTTTCTAGTTTTCAATTGTTGTAATGAAATATTTGTGCTGAAATTCTTCTTAAGTTTTTCTTAGTTCCACTTTACTTTTCATTATGTAAATTCTTTTCTTTAGTTTTTCAAGTTTGATTAGTTTCCAAGTTTCAATTATGGTTCATGTTCTTATTCATTATGCTTATAAGTTAATATGCTAGTTTGAATGATTGATCACCATTTAGGCTTGCATGTTAGCTATCTTGGTTTGAATTAAGAGTATACACCATGCTTTAATTCGAATTGAACTATGAATAGGAAGAGTATGTATGGACATTCGACAACAGGGATTAGATACATACTTGGTTGTTTAAATTGTTCTTTTATGCTTAATGGGTTCCTAATGCTTAATTTTAGGTTAGACAACAAATGATCAAATTAGGGAATTAAGAACACAAGGTTATGACCACACACCATGACTTAATCATACTTTAGCTAGAATCAATCCATTAATCTAATTGAACTTGGGAACTTATTTGCTTGAGTTACTTTCTTATTTTCTTCCTTCTTTCATGTTCTTTGTTTTTTGTTTCTGTTTTGTGTAGGAAAACTGAATTGGATCATTCAATCACCAATCCTCGTGGGATCGACCTCGCACTTACATATGCTATACTACCAAACGGCTCGTGCACTTGCGAGTATCACAAGTTGAGGATGCAGCTTAATCCATTTTGGTGCAGCTGAAATCTACACAACACGTTTTCTTACCAAAAGGGTAATGACTATGGTTTCAACTTAGCTTGAGAAGATGGGTGTTTCAGATTTGGAATGGAGCTTTTTGAGAGAGAGAGAGAGAGAGAGAGAGAGAGAGAGAGAGAGAGAGAGAGAGATAAAGGATGAGTGGCTTTAGTAGATTTCCAGCAGCTTGACAATTGCTTGGTCGTGCTCTGGATGGTTGAAGATGACTTCCTGATGTTGATATGAGATTATAAGAGCTTGACATGAGAACTTGGAGTGTGGGAGCTAAAGACCCACAAGTTTAGCAAATGAGAATGCTTGTGCTTGGCTTGGTGTTTGACTTGAGTTTGGGTGTTGAGAATTTATTGTTTGAAGCTATGGCTATGGTGGTTTGATTCACTGGCAGACCCAGAATTTTTTTAGCGGAGGTGCAATATTGACTAAGTATGAAAAATGGTTTTTCAGAATAATCATTTTCTCATGATAATTTTTGGCAGCTTTTATTCCTTACACATCAAACAAGAAAACTTGATTTTATGGAATTTTAGTATGAAGTATATATTGACTTAATGAGCCATCATTTTTAGCCTAAATCGCATTTTGCACTAAAACCAATTTTTCGTATTTTGATTTGGTGGGAATTTGATTTTCTAGCATTTTGATTTGAATCCAAATGGGGGGTGTTTCCTTATTTACATTGTAAACTTAAGTAAATAGAGTAATATAAAAATAAATGAAAGTAAAAGGAGGACAAAGACATTTACTTAAATGTTGAAAATGGAAATAAGGTAATTTATACACCAGTTGAGCAAATGGGCAATTTGAAGCACCTAAAGTGGTTTTTCCAGCGAGGAAATGTGTAGATGCACCTCCTTGCACCTTAATAGGTCCGCCATTGGTTTGATTGTTTGGCTATGATGGTTATTGGGATGCTTATAGGAGTCAAATGAATGGGGTTTCAAAAAGCATAGTTGAGGAAAGAAAAGCTTAAGACTTTGAAGGCTGTGGTGTTTGTGACTATGATTTTAGAGAGATTTATGAGTTTTAAAGGTGGAAGGATGGAAGGAAAATCTTGAGGCTTGAAGGCTATGGTGTTTATAACTTGGAAGGGTATGAGGAGGAAGGAAAAGCTTGGAGTTATGCTTGGTGAGGCTTTATAGGGAAGATAGAGAATCTCAATGGTGAGAAAGTAGAAGAAATGGTTGTGATAATTGAGGAATGGCTGGGATGGCTGCTGGAACGCTTGCAGCTGCCGAAGGGAGGAAGGAAGGTGGTTTGATGGTTGCTGAGGTGCTTGAGCAACCAAGAGATGTTGGTCAATGGTTGTTGGGATGCTTGTAGCAGTCAAAGGATGGAAGTTGATGGCTCAGGAATGACTGTGATGACTACTGAAATGCTTGCAGCAGCTAAAGAAAGGTGAGTTATCATGGTTGCTAAGAGGCTTGCAACAACCAAGAGGGGTTGGTTTTGCCTAGGCAATGCCTCCCAATTTATAGAAGGTGAAGGCTCTCTTTGGTTTCCAATAGGTAAAAAGAAGTGTTGGAGTTAGTTTATTTCCAATGGGTAAAAGGGGGCATTAGGACATTCCTATTTCCAACAAGTAAAGGTAGGCATTAAAAAATAACTATTTCTTATGGGTAAAAGGAAGTGTCGGAATTGGCTTGATTCCAGTGGGTAATAGGGGGTGCTTGAAGAATATCTCCTTTGCTCACCCACATTGGAGAACTCCGAGTAATGGGCTTGGACTTTGGTGCTCCCAAGTAGATAGCCTAAAGTCTCCATTATCCAAGAGCTTCCATGGGCCTTGTGGACCTCCGTAACCTTCCACACCACAATACCTCATGCATGCCCTGTAAACCACATGACTTGGGTTCATGTGAGCTTGGTAGATGATTGGCATATGAAAAATGTATTATTAGCTTGGCATGGCATGCATACTATTTTTATATTTATTTCATAAATTAATTCTCAAAATACAGCTTAAATTAACGTATGACCAACATTATATGTTATATTGGGCTTTAAATGTCTTTGGGCTTCCCGTGACTTTTTTAGGCCTTAACAGAAATTTCATTCAATCCCAACCCAATTTTGCTCGAATATATTTACTATACTCTTTAAATATATATACATAGAGAGCTTTCATTGAGCAATCCCTCAAACAAGCTTATTTGAAAGACACCCTTATAAAGTCCACTCTATATTGTATTTTACTAATTCAAATTGTCTATTTTGTAGATATTCATTCAAATATCATTTATACAAAAAATCACTTGAATCCGATATCATTTGACCACTCAATTGAATGATTGAAATTTTAGTACTTTTTTGAAGCACCGTATTCATTGAAACGTTTTTCGATTTCTCTAATTTTTTTTTTTTTTGCAAGGATGAATGTAGACTTAAAAAAAAGATGGTTTGGATCATTGAAAAAAAAATTCATAGGAGATCCTAAAGTGTGTCCCTCAAGTCCCTCAATAGAAGGGGATATATATATAATAGGCTGGGCCAGTACCTAGTATCAGAGGGCGAAAGTCCCTAGATGAGTTGATAGGTTGAAGGCTTTAACTAAGTTTTGCAGGTTTAATCTTCTAGTTTTTCTATCAAGTTTCCTTTACTCAATAGTCATCGAGTTGTCTAGTTGTCGGATAGGCTCGTTAGCTGTTGCTAGAGAGGCGTAAGGCGTTGAGAGACCTAGGCAGGGACTAGCAACCTTGAATTAGGAGGAGAACAAAAAGAAAGCATAACACCCAAAATATTAAAATGGCAAGCCTTAGGAGAATCTTGTCTACCCGTTCTTCCGGAGAAGCAAGCTCTAGTAGCAGTTCTAGCCATAAAACCCTAAGAGTTAAAAACTCTCAAGAAATAACCATGCGAGACGTAGAAAAAGACTTATGCAACTGGGATATACGTAGAGTACCCATAACTGATATATATTATAAAGGCTCTTTTAAGTTCAGATCTGATTATGCGATAAAAACTGTTGAAAAAACAATATCAGTCCTTAATAAAAATGACAGTTTCCAGCTATTCACTCAGCATCAAATCGACCAACATCTGGATAGAAAATATAATTATTTGCACATAGGCTTGGTGCAAGTAGCGGTGAAACCACTTACCAGAACAGGATTGCCCAGTTTAATCTTGCTATGTGTAAGAGATGGAAGACATAGAAAGTTCACAGATTCTTTATTAGGAATAGTTAAGTCAACCTTAGGGGAAGGCCCGATATGTTTTAACTGCTTTCCAAACTTTTCTATTGCACTTTCTGATATAAATGTCTTAAAAGTCTTAACGTTGAATATTCAAACTCAGGGTTATGATATGGACCTAGGATCCCAAAATCTAGCAATCATTTATAGGGTTTCATATAAGGTTATGAACACTGTCTGTCCCAAAGCTAAAGACTTAGACAGTAAAGGTGAGACTACCTTGTTCCAAACCAACCTTGAAAAGTCAAACGTAGTAGTCCCAAAAATGATAAAGTGGAGTGATATAACTCCACCAGAAAAGTGGATTTTGGATGAAGTAGCCCCAAGGAAGCCCCTTGAGAGTCAAAAGCCTACACGGATCTCACAATTCGCTGATGGAGAAGTAGAGATACAATTCTCTAGCGCTAGAAAAACTAGGATTGATCTAGCACCCTCTAGTTCTAACCTAGAACCACACAGATGTAAAATTTGAAATAAATATGATAAAATCCTTTGAAATCGAACACGAAAAGATAAAAAGGAATTATCTGAGTAATGAGATTATGAATAAAAGAATCTTGTTTGAAACAACCTTTCAAAAGCATAGGCAAGACCATCTCTGGAAAGCTCACACCGCCTTTATGAAAGAAAAGAAATTCAATTGTTTTTTCTTTACGTGGTTAGATTGGTGTGCTAGGAAGTATAACATTCTTGAATATAGGAGTCATATAGAAATGATAGGAAGTCCGTTCTCGACTTACACTTCTAAAGATGGGAAGTCAGTCAAAGCCATACATCAACCTGAAATGGTGATTAAACAAAAGGATGTGATAGCCGCTCCCTATAAAGAAACCATTTTCCTTGAGGATAGTGCCAATATTTTTGCACAGCTAGTAAAGAAGGTATAAGTGCAGTTATTCAGCAAAATAACTACACCAACCTATTTCTACAGTCTCTAGGAAAGCAAGTTACTAGAATTGAAACGTCTGTTTCTGCAAAGGAACATAAATCCGAACCAGGTCCCTCAGAAACTAAAAAGACCAAGGAAATGAGTCAAGCGTTCTTCAAAACCACCTCCCACTTTAGATAATAAAAACTTTAAGATGGGAAGAACATTGTCCGAAGATGAAAACTTTGTTGACGTTCTAGCAAAAAAATTTATCAGGATTGAATCTGTCAGACAAAGGAAAGGGTCCTCAAGTGTCGGTTCTCATTGAAGGAGAAATAGATGACCTTGAAACAATGTTTAAAGAAGAGCAACCTGAAATTAATAGGTTAACAAATGATAAGAGAATCACTCAAACTGCCAAAACTAAAAACTACTACCCTAGACCCACACTAGTAGATTTACAATTTGAAGAAGATGGAATGTGGAATTCCACTCAGTATGACGGAAGCTCCATAATTGAATGGAATATTGATGGTCTGACAGAATATCATATCATTAATACAATGAAACATATGATGATGTACGCTACAGCCTCTAAGATAAAAGGTAATAGAGATAGGAGGGTGGCTGAAGCTATCATTGCAAGCTTTGTAGGTCAATTAAAAGGATGGTGGGATTTCCACCTAAGCAACCCGGCAAGGACTCAAATCCTAAACGCCTAGGTGACCATTGGCCAGCAGAGTGTACAGGATCCAGCAACTGGAGTAATCAAAAGTGAAAACGTTTACCAGTAAGATGCAGTAAATTCACTCATTTATACGACTACTCTACATTTTGTAGGAACTACAGAATTGCAGCACAACATGTATTCATGAGACAAGACTGCAATGTTGATTTTTGGAAAGAGAAATTTATTTCTGGACTACCAATTTTATTCGTTGAAAAGGTTAGGAATAGAATTAAAGATAAAAATGGTGGTGTCATCCCCTATGGGTCATATATCTATGGACAATTATCCTTTGAAATCTGCGCAGAAGGACTAGCCTTTTGCACAGACATGAAATTGAGGAAACAGCTTGATAAGCAAAAAACTCTAGGAAGAAAAGAGTTAGGCGATTTCTGTGAGCAGTTTGGTTTTGAACCTATAAAATCTCATTCCCATAAAAACCCTTAAAAAGAGAAAGAAATTTGGGGGAACTAAGACTAAGAAATATGAAAAATACGAGTCTAAGTTTGAGCCTAAAAAACCATATAGAACTTTTAAGAAAAAGAAATACGCAGGAGAAACTAGCGAAAAGGCTAGTAAAGGAAGAAAAAAAAAAGCGCGATCCCAACATGCTATAAGTGTAGAAATGTTTGACATAATAAATCTGAATGCAAAATGAAAGATAAAATCAGTAATTTAAGCATTAGCGAAGAACTTAAACAACAACTTTGCCAAATAATGCTTAACTCCTCTGATCATGTTCAAAATTAGATTTAGAAATAAGTGGATCAAAATTTTCATTTCAAAAAGACCATGAGATTAAAATAAGTGGAAACACTATAGGAAAAACTTACATCCTACTTTCAAAAATCTAACAATTCATATGAAGTAATAAAATGAAATACACTTAAGAAACCTTAAGGAAAATTCTTTGATTTTGTTTGTTGAGGATAGAAATCATGGTTGAAAGGAGATAAGGTTGTAAAGAGATTTATACTAATTAAACTCTAATTCCTCCTATATGCATGTTCGTTGATTAAGGTAAGTTAATCATAGTCTTGAATTTTAATTAAACTAGCTTTTTGCGCGTGTTCATGCCAATTAATGTTTCAAATAGTCTCCACATAGACATAGAGTTTAATTGACTTTCGTTTAATTATTTAGTTTTATTATATATATACTAGCCTCTCTGTAAGCGCTTCCGCGCCTGCGAGAGGCTTTTTAAAAGAAAAAATTAAATTTATTTTAAAATTAAAAAAGATAATGGGTAGTTGTGTTTCATAAAAAGAGGATCCATTATAGCAAAAGGCTGAGAATGGTAAAACATTCAAAATATCAGAAAATGCCCTTAGTTAATGCAAACATTAAGAATTGAAATTATTAATTAAATGAGGATAATATGGTAAATTCATACTTTTTCATATTAAAAAATTACAGAAAAATCAGATAATGGATCCTATTTTTATAGAACACAACTACCCATTATCTTTTTTAATTCAAAAATAAATTTAAATTTTTTTAAAAAAAGCCTCTCGCAGGCGCAGAAGCACTTGCGAAGAGGCCAGTATTAGATTTATTTTATTTTATTTTATAAATACAACTGATAATCTAAACTACAAACTACAAGGGAAGGGCGGAATCCATGGATTTTTCAATGGATGGGCTAGCTAAAGTTATTAGCTTAAAATCTAATTATCATTTTTTTGATACTTACAGTTTATATTTCCTTTCTAGAAATAAAAGTAAACCTTAAATCATATAAATCACGCTAGTTCATAGCTCTATTGAATAATTTATAATAAGTAAAAAAATACATATTAAATGCAACCGAAAAACACATTATCAAAATGAAAATATGTTCAACAACATAATTGAAAGCGTACCAATTTTAATTTGTATTTTTATTGTTGTTCTCCAACTAAATTCATAAAGAATTTAAAGTTTTTGGAATTTAATAAGTTAATATATATTGTGCTAATATTTAAAACAAGTATTTTTTTATAACCAAGGTGGTTGGTGTAAGTGGTCCAACACTCTCATTCCTTAAGAGAGGTCACGGGTTCGATCCCTACTCTCGTATGGAGTTACCACTTTGCCCAGCACTTTACCCCTTACGGGTCGACTCGGTGTGAGCGGGGATTAGTCTGGGTTGTGGTTAAGGCTTAAAGGTGCCACCCATAGTTGGGGCCCATCCAGGACCACCTCGTGGTTCAGACCAAAAAACACAAGTATTTTTTATGCGATATTTAAAACAAGTTAATTATATAGGTTTGATGTTTTTTTCCTTAAAAAATTTCACTGGGGTACAGCCCACTGTAGCCCTTAGTGTCGTTTTGCTAGTGTACAAGGGGAAATGAGGGTTCCACACACACACACTACCAAGGTGTTATGGGGGTTCGGACCTGAGACCACTGGTTTGCAAGTCAATGCTTTTTTCCATTGGAATGACCCTGTTGGCCTCTTTAGCATTATTTTAAATACAAATTTAGTTATATACCCAATCTTAGATATAGTCTTATAAAGAAACCCTATACCATTTAAAAACTATGAATACACCCAAAATTTGACAACTGTCAATTTTTTCAATTTAATAGCTATTTTTTAGTTTATTTGTGTGTGTAAAATACCTATATTGCCCTTGTACTATGGATTTGAGAGAGAAAAATCAAATCTACCCAGATCTGCCAAAAAACCAAATCTAATTTATTTTCTCCTTTCTCACTGGTGCTTTCTCGGTGTTGGAGCAAGAGGAGCTTCCATTGAAGCTCAGTCTCAAGTCCAACTATATTCTTCATCTCTAATCTACAATTTTCAATATTTCACCTTCGATTTCTTGTTCTAAAACCGTGCTTCTATTAATATATATTTTTTAGATTGTTCGGAACCTCGAACGAACCTCGATCAAATGCTTTTAGCTCTACTCCTCATCTTTGAGCTCTACTCCTTTTTCGCCACATCGTCATCGTCATTGTCGTCACCATTGTCATCGTTGTCATCGTCGTCGTCGTTTGGTTTGGACTTGAGATTTTTAATCTTTTGCTTCAATTATGTATTTCTCTTCGAATTTTAGTTAATTTTTGAAATGTATTTTAAGCATTGATGATCGATTTATCTTTTGTTACTATTTCAATTATGGATCTCATTTTTGTTTAACAATGTACTTCTATGACAAAGTATTAACAATGTACTTCTATGACATAATAGTATTACCAATCTAGGCTCGGCTTGTTTTGAGTTGGTCTGGTTTGTTCTTTCTTCATCTTTTTTTTGGTGGGCATGTATTAGAAATATCAACATGACAAGCATTAATCAACATGACAATAAACTAGCAGTGTTATTACCCTAGACTGGAACATTACAGGGGTAGACATGCATTAGAAATAGGATGTCATAGGAAACTAGCAGTGTTATTACCCTAGACTGGAACATTACAGGGGTAGACATGCATTAAAAAATAGGATGTCATAGGAAGCTAGCAATGTTATTACCCTAGACTGGAACATTACAGAGATAGACATGCATTAGAAATAGGATGTCATAGGAAACTAGTAGTGTTATTACTTTAGACTGGAACATTAAAAGGGGTAGACATGCATTAGAAATAAGATGTTATAGGAAACTAGCAATATTATTACGCTAGACTAGAACATTACAAGGGTAGACATGCATTAGAAATAGGATGTCATAGGAAACTAGCAGTGTTATTACCCTAGACTGGAACTTTACAACCATTATTCAACATGATAGTAAACTAGCAGTGTTATTACCCTAGATTGGAACATTACAACCATTAATCAATATGACAGTAAAGGTGTGGAACATTACAATCATTAATCAACATGACACGTTAATGAAGCTACGATTTTCAAGACGTTTTGTTTTTAATGAATTGTTTGGGTTTTTTAAATTATAAAAGTGGGTTGGGCTTATTTTGGGTGTTATTTAAGTTTTTTTGTGTTGAGCTTCTTTTAAGTTGATCAATATCAGTCACGTAATTTATAGGAACTTCAGCACCAATTTCTTATGTAGTAAATGAGTTTTGGGTGTGTTTCTAAAGTGCATTCCTTGTGGAGGTTTTTATTTTTATTTTTTATAATAATAATTTCAGCCCCTATTTTGGGTATATTAGTGAAGCTCCCTATTTTAAATAAGAGTATTTGTTCTCATTTTCAAAGTTTCACCAAACTCCTATCATCTATATAAATAGATAATCCCATGTCTATCATTAGCTTCTTTTTTTTTCCTTTTTTTTTGGGGGGTAAAAGTGACAAACTAATGGGAATTAATTTGTAAACAATGTTAAATAGGAGTAATGTTATTGCATAATCATTTTCATATGCTTTTCTGGAACTGTTTCGTGATTATGTACTCAAATACAGTTTACATGCTATGCTTTATCTCATGTGTTGTGATAGGTGGCAGCAGCAAGTTAAAGAAAGGGGCTATGCTTTTTTGTGTATAATTTTGCAACCACCAAAGTACTACCTTATGGCTCCAAGAAATCAAAGCTGCAATGTTCATTTTCCAGTGTAAATGCGGGAGATAACAAGCTAACACAGAATTAGGTATAATACATTGCATGCCTGGATTTATAACTTGGTTAAACTAATCAAATATACAGCATGCCAAAAGCAAAAAGGAGCTTTATTGTATCCGCCGACCCACCTCTGCATGCTAGGAGAGAAGAAAAGAACACATTTTTGTGCTTTTATTTTATGTGTTTATAAAGTGCTGTGCTGGTGTGTGATTGGACTTGGACATTGAAGCTGGCATGCAGCCGTACAATAAGTTAGCTTTTGATTTCTCTGGCGCAGATTGTGGAGGAAATTTGAGAGAGTTGGAGGAGGAGGAGAGTTGGAGGGGGGGACCAATTAGGGTTTAGGGCCTAATGTGGGGGGTGGCATGTGAGGATATATGATTGCTCACACCACTATGGGCTGCAAAGCAGCATCATTGCAAACACCATGGTTAACCATCTCATAATTACATATTTTGTGTGGGATTAGATGATTTTTATGTGTATTTTGCACGCCCCTTATGATTGATGAATATTATTACTTGATTAATTATTTGAGCAGGGTTTAAGTTCAAATGTCAATAACCAATGAGACAACTGTATATCTAGTCCTTTTTCCCTCTCTCTTTGTCATATTGACCCTTTTTTGCCGCAGTAAATATTTCAACTGTAAAAGATAACACTTTGACAAGCATAAGTAGGCTTTTGAATCCTCATCATAACCGTGTAATGTTAAATGCATCGCATTGTTAATTATATCTCTCCATGCGCTTGACATTTATTAACTACATTGTTAATTATATCTCTCCATTGTAATGTTATGCACGTCATATTTACTGATCACGTTGTTAATTACATCTCTCGATGCGTAGACTTATTTATTTGTGGAATAAAAGAGATGCTTAAAGTTACCAAATGAAAGGACATTTTTAATGGAGTGGATGGATTTTGACATGATAATAGGTGTGCTAATGATTATTATTGGAGGGATCTCACAGACCCACCAAGCAGAAAGAGAAAGAATCATCTGCATATTTTCTACTTTCTAATATCATGGGAGGGCCTCTTTTGATTTTTGAAACGTTATAGAACAAAAAGAAAAGCTAGTAGGAAAGGAACTAGCTAGGACTATAAAAACAGGCTTCTGTTCCTCTGTTGTTGATGTGCCTACTTCTACAACCAACCATGGCTGGTGGTAACTTGAAGAATGCAGTCGTAGCATTTCTGGCTCCCCTTCCCTCCATTATCTTCTACCTCATATTCCTCAGCAACAACCATCACCAAACCGATGGGATTCTCTCTCCTCTCTGGGCGTGGTGCTACCACCACCCTCTTCTCTTAGCCAATGTCCTCTTCTTCCTCAACGTCAATGTCCTCTTCTGGGTCATCAGCCAAGTTCTAAAAAACCACTGGGTATGTTAATGTTCGTTCAAAATTTGTTCTTTTTAGTTTCAGCTTCCGATTTGAACTGTTTATATAATTGGGCTGGTGCAGATGATCGATTTGTATTGGACTGTGATACCTGTAATGCTTGTTCATTACTATGGCTCTCACCCTCTGGCTGATTATAACTGGTGGCGCTCAACGATCGTAGTTTTGATGACTTGGGTTTGGAGCCTCAGGCTTTCCCACAACTACTTTAGGCGGGAAAATTGGCAATGGGGTGCAAGAGAGGACTGGAGGTTCACCGATATGAGCTCACAGTATGGAAAGCACTGGTGGTGGATTTCCTTCTTCGCCGTCTACCTCTCTCAGCAGGTAGTGCTCTTTAAGTGTTTGCTGAATTGCCTCAATGAGCTTCCAAGCTAGTGAAAAATGGCTGCTTTTTTGTTTTCTTGATGGTTCTTTTTAATCTTTGTAGGTTTTTCTGATTGGGGTATGCCTTCCAATGTATGTGATCCACTCAGTTAATGTGCCACTGAACATATGGGATATTGTTGCCGTCATTGTCTGCATTTCTGGCATTGTTGTAGCATACTGTGCCGACACGCAGCTCCATGACTTTGTAAGCAGAAACAACAAGCTGAAAGAGCTTGGAAAGCCAGTTGTCCCCAATCTTGATGAAGGGTTGTGGCGTTATTCACGGCATCCCAACTACTTTGGAGAGCAGTTGTGGTGGTGGGGACTAGTTATATTTGCATGGAGCCTGGGACATGGATGGGCCTTTGTTGGATCTCTCATCAATACAATGTGTTTAGCTTATGTGACTACTCTTGTGGAACGGCGAATGCTGAAACAAGATTACAGAGCAGAAGCATACAGGCGGTATCAGAAGACAACCTCTGTGTGGATACCTTGGTTCAAGTCATCCCCAGGAGGAAAAGATAAGAATGCTTAATTGATGTTTCTTGCAGTGTGTTATGCTTTGTTACTTTTTTTTATTTGTTTTTTTATCCATAATCTGTTTCCTTGTCTTATAATGTCCTATGTTCAAAGTTGTCATCAACTGGTATTTATTTGAAAGAAATGAATGCAAGTTGGATTTTATTTGTGACCACCTGTCTACCTTATAATAGTAACAAATTGTACAGAATTGTTCTGAATCTTCTGAAAAAAAGTGTCCTTTAACATCTGAAATCCTAAAAGCCAGACATTAGTTTAGCACATTGAGGAATTTCCATGAGATCTGGCTTTGTTCTTAAATTTGGTTGTGTTACGAAGAACTTGAGATCGGAGTCTATACTGTTAGATGTAACACCAGAAGATGAAGATGTTTGTTTGACAAGTTATTTAAAGTATCACCAAGATACGATTCATTCCAGAACTTATTTCAATTGGGATGCATATGGACCCAACCTGTGCAATGGAAGCCAGCAGGAATGAATTAGAAAAGCAGTAATAATCTCTATAACCAGGATATATATCATTTGCCTACTTTTGTGAAACTTCAAAAACTTCCATTGGTATCCCAGGTTACACCGTGTTTGAACTTTAACATTACTGAATGTCACTTTTTCCCTTCTCTAGGGAATCTTGGATGAACCATTGTGTTTCCTAGTTATTCTACTCATTTTAAACACTCATTTATTGGAATATTTGATGCAAAAGTGCAATCAGCTTTACCCACCATCACCTATTAGCTTTCTATTTTCAAATACATATTTGACTTCTCATGGACAGCTAGCTGTTAGCTTTGTCAGTGTACTAAGAGACAGTTTCAGGACCCCTCCCCCTTTCTTTTCTAGGTAAGTAGGAACCTTCTTTTTAACAAACAGAATCCCACAGGTGGATCTGCTGCAAAGGAAAAGGTATAGTAGCTAAAGTGTTAGCGGCTGTAGCATCCCCCGGTAATGTGTGGAAGAGTTGTCCTGGCATGTGCTTTAGCTACATGAGTAGTGGGAAATTATGCTAATGGATCATGATCTTTCTTCAGAGAACTCTAACTTAGAGGTGAAAATAAGATGAGCATCCCAAAATGATAGTTTCACTTTACCAGTGCTGTAAAATTAGTAAAATTGTTTGAAAGATTTTCTCTGTGTACTGTTTTAAACTTTAAAGATTAAACCTTTGAGTATGTTACATGTAAAGAGAATGTTTTACAGTGAGGTAATTCAATGAGTTTAGGCTTGTTAGGTCTCGGTGCTTTTCGGCCCTCTATTTGTCCTGCGAGAGCTGAAAAGCAGCTGGTATAGGATTCTAATTATTACATGTTTGACAGTATGATTGAAAAACAAAGGATCTTGAAATTTGCTTTAAGGAGAGATCTGTTCTTGACCTAGCAGTATTGGAGACCAGAAACATGTTGACTACGAAAAAGAAAACTTGCCTTATTTTAGATTGCCTGGCTAGATTCTTACCTCTCCTAACAATCATGCTATAAAGCATTTTGTTGCCCATCAGTACAAAGACATGCTGCTACCCAGTTGCCATACAGCACCTGCTTCCATTTACAATCATATTGACCACCATGAGAGCTAACAGTATAACAGCTACAATACCCTACATGATGAGTTAAAGGCTTGCATAAATTTCTCATTGTGTTTCACAGTTGAACATGCGGAGGGCTGAAAGCAAAATAAATAGCTGACATGTATTGACCATAAATAATAATGATCATTCATATTCGCACTCTCGAGTTGCAGCAAGAAATCAAGACATATAATGAACTACCAAAGCCTACAAGGCACACCAAGTAACTATGCAACACAAGTGTTTGATTTTGATAATACAACACAGCTTTATTACTGTTTTCTAATAGTTTCTACAACAAACAATTCCACTCATCTATTTCAGCCAGAAAAAAAAAATTATTATACCGTTGTTTACTAAGAATGTGTCAAAGCAAGAGCTGACACATATTTACCAGACACTTCTTCCCTCCCTTCCTGGAAGGTCACATTCCTACTTTCTACAAATTACAATTTGACACATTTGCAAAAATAATGAATCAAATTATGATTGACAGTAAAATAGGAGTTGTTACTTTTAGGGAAGGAGGTAAGTATTTTCTATATAAACCAAAAAAGATTGCTTGTGGTTTTGATTTAGTCAAAAAGTGAACAGAAAAGCAGGACTACGCATATTTAATGATAAGACAGAGAAAGTCTCTCTCTCCTGTAACAAAGGAAAGCCAACCTCATGCGTAGGTTTTTTTTTTTTTTTTTTTTTTGGGGGGGGGGTTCAAGACATACGTACGTAGTCAGGTGTAAATTGTAATTCATGTGTTAGAGCATCTCCAACCGATATGTCAAAAGTGCCACATAGATATTTAACAGCTAGAAATAACATCTCACATCACTCCAACCGAATTGTCAAAGCTGATGTGGAATGAAGGTTGGAGGTTCAGCTGTTATTTTTGACATCCCAAAAGCAAGATGTCAAATAAATATTTTATTATTTTTAAAGACAGATGGCTGTTACTTTCATTTATAATTTTTCTTTTTTATTTTTTTTCTTCTTTATCTTTAATGATTTGACTGTTACAATAATTATTTATTTAACATATAGGTGGAGTGTAAAACTGTGTAAATATCAAATTGCCACATCAGCCATCAAATTTAAATTTGATGTTTAGTATTTGACATCTCCAAAAGTACAACAGTTTTCTTTTGTTATTTTCATTTTATAATATGGCTGGAAATTCCAATGAGGGACTGGCACGTGCCAGCAAGAAAACAAGCTTGTGTGAGCTACTTGCAGTGACACAAAGCCATGCTGATTAGCTCACTTTATGCTTACAGAAATTCTGTCAATTTTGTCTCGAAATATTTATTGTTAATTAAATTATACAGTGAGAGATATCTACCAACAAACAAATTAGACAGGCGGACAAGGGCGTAGAGATTGAAAGTTTTGTTTGATTGTTGGAGAAACGATTAAATGCAAAGTGTTGAATTTCTAATGGTTGTTTCAGACTCTCTCTCATATAAGTAAAACCCAACTGTGGTTCTGCAAGATGAGATTGGTGCATTGAAGATGACAATGAAGGAGGTAAAGATTCCATTTTTAACGGTGGTGGTAGTGGCGGCTTTGCTTCCCATCTGGGTCTTGGCTGCAGCAAAACAACAACACCAAAAAGGAGGTGAGACGAAGAAGCTGAGGTTTGGGTCAGATGGGCAGTTTAAGATTCTGCAAGTGGCTGATATGCACTATGGGAATGGCAAGACCACGACTTGTTTGGACGTGTTGCCGAGCCAGTTTCCAACTTGCTCTGACCTCAACACCACCGCCTTTGTTCACCGCATGATTCAAGCTGAGAAGCCCAATCTCATTGTTTTCACCGGTATTTATTCTCTCATTTCTTTGTCCTTATTAACTGATGTTCATGTTCAATTTCATAATACCAAATTTCACTGCCCATCTCTGGGATCATGCCAATAGGATGGGTTGTTTTATTATCTGATGGGCAGTGAAATTTGGTTTGTGCCTTGGTATTTGACAAAGATGAATCACTCACTGCCACTGTTAGGCATGCTTTGCTTAGCAAGTTTTGATTTAGCTCTGGTCCTTGCATTTCTGATTGGATTTCCTATCTGACCTGTGTGCAACAGGAGATAACATATTTGGGTTTGATGCCGCGGATGCTGCTAAGTCTTTGAATGAGGCATATGCCCCAGCAATCTCGTCCAACATCCCATGGGCAGCTGTTTTGGGGAATCATGATCAGGAATCCGACCTTTCGAGGGAAGGGGTGATGAAACACATAGTTGGGTTGCAGAACACTCTGGCTCAAGTTAATCCTTTGGACCAAGATGTTATTGATGGTTTTGGCAACTATAACCTGGAGGTCTCCGGAGTTGAGGGCTCTGGTTTTGAAAACAAATCGGTTCTTAATCTCTACTTCCTTGACAGTGGAGATTACTCCACGGTTCCTTCCATAGGTGGCTACGGTTGGATCAAACCCTCGCAGCAATATTGGTTCGAACGAACTTCTGCAAAGCTTCGGGTACTAACCTCGCTATTTCGTTCACCAGTTTTGCTGGACCACATATACCTTCACAAGTCATTTCTATCAACCCATGCATAATACGTACCAATGGATTATTTTGTGATGGTTAATATTCAAACTGAATAAGTATCTTGGTTTCTGGTTAATTCTGATGACACAGTTGATACAACTTTTTGTTTTACCCTGCAGAAAGCATACACGAGCAAGCCACAGGCACAGAAAGCACCTGCGCCAGGGCTCACATTCTTTCACATACCATTGCCAGAATTTGGTAGTTTTGACTCATCAAACTTTACAGGAGTGAGGCAGGAAGGAATTAGCTCTGCTTCTGTGAACTCTGGCTTCTTCACAACCATGGTCGCAGCAGGAGATGTGAAGGCAGCTTTCATAGGCCATGATCACCTCAATGACTTCTGTGGGGAGCTATCTGGTATAAACCTTTGTTATGCTGGGGGCTTTGGATATCACGCTTATGGGAAGGCTGGATGGGATAGGAGATCAAGGGTGGTGGTAGCAAGCTTAGAGAAATCCGAAAAGGGAGGTTGGGGAGCAGTCAAGTCAATCAAAACTTGGAAACGCCTTGATGATCAGCACCTCACTGCTATCGATGGTCAGGTTCTCTGGAGCAAGAGCTCTGCAGGTACGTACTCCTTAAAGGACAACGAAAAACTTCAGTGCCCTATTCCTAGCTCATTCTAGACGTTGCTAAGTGATCTAGGAACATATAAATGATAGTACTTATCTTTTATGATATGTCAACGAGACACTTGCATATTTGTAAATGATAATAACTTTGTTTTTGTTATGACCCTGCATAAATGTGGAGATGTTTCATTGCCCAAAACTTCTGCCTATTCACTCAAAGTTGCAGTTTTCTGAAACAACTTGTCAAGTTTTTCAACCCAAGTTTATGTGATAGGATCTAGAATTTTGTTTTTAGCTGTGCAGCTTAGTTTTCCACCTTTTCCATAGCCAATTCCCCAAGAAAATACATTCTTCCAGAATGTATTGATCACAAGCCATCATCGCTTGTTGCCAAGATCTGTTGGAAGTAATGCTGTAACCGTCTTACAGGTTAAAGCTTCCTCATATATTTCTAGACCATCTTTGCGAAACACCTCCTCCCAATTTTCCCACTCCAAATTGGAAAAGAGAAACTGGATATACAGCTGATCTTGAATTATGATTATGATTATTCGTGTTAAACATTGTATTAGATTCAAATGTCATTTTTGCATAATCCTTGATGCAAAGGTCAAAATGCATTCCTATTTCTCACACTGCCACCTGCTTTTTCTCTCAGTTGCTTATTTCATCTCTGTTCAACAGGTACGCGTAGAAAGAAAACCGTTGGTGGTACTTGAGTAATGAGCATATGCAAGACCGCATGTAGGGAGAGTTTATAGGCAAGAAGTAGGCATGAGAAGTGAAAAGTCTTGTGGGGAAATTGTCATACATATTGTTGTAATGTAACAGACAATAAATGAAATTGATTTACGGAAGGAGATTATGTATTAAGTCATTGTATTCTATGTAACTGCGTTTTGAATAATGGCAAAGGAGGAGGCAACTAAGTATAACTTTTTGATTGGAAGTTTCTATTCTACAAAGAACCTGTTCAGTATATTTCAGCTAAGTACCCTGTTTCTCGAGTGCAAAAACTAACAGATAATCAGGGAAATTTTGGGCACTTCGGCGGTTGAACAAGTTATCCACTATACTGTGGTTATTGATCAAGCAAATATGAGAACTTCTTCTTTCACTTAAGGAAATGGTAAAATTATCAAATATGAAAGCTTCTTCTTTCACTTAAGGAAACAGTAAATTTACATGCTAATGCAGCATATCACCAGTATGCTTCTACTCTATTCGATTCATTTCTGATCTCAGACATCTCAGCCATGGCATAACTGATATCCAACCTTTCTCCACGCAACTCTGCAGAGCAAGCGACACCAATTTCTAGAATTGAACTCAAGCTTTCCTCAATTATGATGCGAATCCTCGCCCTATCCTTCTTAACACAATTGTTTGAGCTCGTCTCCACTTCTACTTTTCTAGAACAAGAACGGGATCCACAATCTCTACCACTTGCTCAGGCAGAGCTACCTTGACAAAGTTAAGAGAAATGACCAAAGTTGATAAGCTACATCCGTTGTTCGACTACACTCGAACTGAATAGAACAAATTCTTTTCAACGGAAATCATCCTTATTACGCACCATGGATGCCTTCTGATATCTCATTTTCTCAATCTCCTTTCCCAGAAAATCTAAAGTAGTGTCTGTAACATGGTTGGGGG
This sequence comes from Prunus avium, assembly GCF_965620075.1. Taxonomy (NCBI): domain Eukaryota; kingdom Viridiplantae; phylum Streptophyta; class Magnoliopsida; order Rosales; family Rosaceae; genus Prunus; species Prunus avium. Next base: position 36,931,449 of record NC_142285.1, on the reverse strand, counting down.
AGCAGCCTGCATCCAGCATCATTTTCAAAAATTTATATGCATCTTTGAGTCGGCCTGCTTTACTATGAACTTCAATTAGTGTATTAAAAGTGACAACATCAGGATTTATTCCACTACTCTTCATCTGCTCAAAGAGCTTGTTTACTTCATCAATCCGGCTAGCCTTCCCCAGAGCATTAATCAAGGTGTTGTACATAACCACATCAAGATACCCACCCTGCTTCATTAGTTTATCCAGAACACAACTGGCTAAATCAGCTCTTCCCATCTTCCCCAGGCCTTGAATTATCACATTGTATGTTGCTATGTCTGTGGGGCAAACCTTTTCTCCCATTTCATTAAGTACACCCCATGCCTCATTGAAGTAGCCCTTCTTGACGAACGAACTCATCATGGAATTATAAGTGTAACTCACTGGGTTTTCACCCAGATCACTGAAAATTTCAAACAATTTGCAAGCTAGGCTCAGCTTTCCCTTGGCCAAGAATAAAGACAAAAATGTATTAACCATATCAATATCAAATGAGCCTTCCCCTTTGTCCTGAACTCTTTGCCCCCTAGAGAATGAAAACAGCTGAGAGGAGTGGTCAATGGGCTTAAGCTGATTAGCCAATTGATCCATATATGGAGATGATGACCACTGATCAGTATCAGTGGACACATTCTTATCATCATCTTTAACTCTGGCATCCTCTGAATCAAGGTCTGCATCCATTGTTGAGTTAGCAGAGTTTATTAAGCTCATAATCTCGCTAAAGTCACCTTTACTTGGGAACAATTGTGTGTAATCCTTTCTGCTGCTCTGCGGAGTTTTCATTGAAGCCTCCATATCGGCCTTCCATTTAAGAACACTCGGCACTAGATTACCTTCTCTAATATGCTTCATGAGTTTGTCTGTCCAATCCCACCTACCTTCTTTATACAGCCCAATCAAGAGTGATGATATGGTAACTAAATCAACAGCAAAGCCTCTCCTTTCCATTTCTTCCACCAACCCTAACGCTTTCTCAAGCAGACCTTCCTTACAATGTTGCAACACAACAATGCTGTATGTAACACCATCCACAAACTGACCCTTCTTCTTTAAGTCACAAAATAGGGTGTAAGCAGCCTCAGCTCTTCCATTCTTAAATAAACCATCAACGAGAATATTATACGTCCACGTTGAGACTCTCACCCCGTTCTGAACCATTTTCTCAAAGAGGTGGCAGCCATCATTAACCTTCCTGGCCTTGAATAACCCATCTAGGAGAGAATTATAAACAATGGTATCCGGGATATATCCATTGAGCTGCATTTGACTAAAAATGTTGGTGGCTTCATCTATTCGATAAGATTTACAACATCCTTGAATAAGAATTCGATAGGTGATGGCGTCAGGCTCATGGCCAGAGCCTTTCAATTCCTCCCATACAGTAAGTGCATCATTCACCTTCCCAACCAAGCAGAGCACATGAATGAGGCTATTATAAGTAGGCAAATCTGGACCCACTGATTCCAAGTTAGAGTCTTTCATCTCCTTGTAGAGGCTTAGACTAGTACCCAGATCACCCCAACACCCAAATGCATGAATACAAATATTGTACCCCCAATTATCCATCTCAACCCCCTTATTCTCTCTAAGCTTATCAAACACTTGCTTAAACTCAACCCTCATGTCAGCTTTTCTAAGAGCAACCAGCAATTCATTGGAGGCAATGGAATTGGGTACCTGGGAGGAGCAGCCTCCTTCCAGAAGCTTAAGCAAAATGGACATCGCTAAACCCACCTGGTTTTTCCTAACCAGAGCAACAAGAACCGAGTTATACATATCTGTGTTCAAGCTAGCACCAACCTCTTCCATAATGTCCAAGATTTCAAGCGCATAGTCAAACTTACCTGAACGAATAAACGCGTCGAGCAAGGCTTTGAAGGTCTGGGAATCAACCACAACCCCATCTTCTTTCATGGAGTGAAGCAAATGCGGGACCTCGTGAAGGAAGCCGGCGCGGGAAGCGGTGCGGAGGATGTGGGAGTAGGTGCGCGCCGAGTGTTTGATGTTATGCGTGAGAGAGCACCATTTGAAAAAGTCGAGTTTTTTGGAAGGGTGGAGGGATTGGGCGCGGAGGATTTGAAGCAGAAGAGGCTCGGAGAGTGACAGGGTGTGAGGGTCGGGGAGGTTGCGAGTGCCTGAGCTTGAGAGAGTCTTGGTGATGGAGGCCACAAGCAGTATGTCTCCCAGTTGAGAAGCACTGCGCTGCTCTTTGACCAGGAAAGGCCTTCCATGGCGCATTGCATCTCCGAAAACATAAATCACTGCTGATGAGAAGACAAACTATATTAACTGTTTAGCAGTTTTTACTTGAGTTGGGCTGCACTTGGTAAGGCACTTTTTCTGTTGTAGCCAGGCCCAGATCTTTAATGGGTTAGTTTTGCTGTTTGGGCCTCTTCTCCTATTTCACTCAAACTATTATCATACCGTAATAATTATTGGCGTTATTCGATAAGATAATGGATAAATGAGTCAGGATTAAAATTATGATAAGCGGGTGATACGACCATTTTCAGTGTAAAAAAAGATCAATGGAGTTTTTACATTGGTGACTCTAATTGTAAAAGAGAGTATGGAGCGAGCTGTAAAGTAAGATGTCTTAGTAGGTTCGATCGAATCCTCCCAAATGCCAAAAACATGAGAATTCAACTAATACGTGTGGCTTGCTAGTGATTACATGTCACTACATAGTTTCACATAGTGCATATGAAGTGCTAATATAAATCTTCCCATCATCTCAATGTGAATGAAGGTCTCCATGTACATTGCATAGAAAGATGCTGACACTCATTAGTATATATAAAATATATGTCCAATTTCATCATGTGTTTGGTCATGACGTGTCTACAAACATCAGCTGCATATATACATGAAAATTTTCATCCAAGTTGGTAACAAATTAACTCGTCGTTGCACTTTGCTAGCAAGAAAGAACCATTAGCTTTACATTTGCTTACATCTTTCTTCTTTTTTTTCTCAAAGATTTGACATATTGTTCTGCTAGACAATGCCACAGCAATGAATAATACAGTTTTCTTCCAAATCTTGCACTAATACATACTGTTCAAAAGGGCAGTATTAGATACCATCTTCAACAAATCAGTGCCATCATGTCTGTCTGCCAGTGCCAACCTTTTGAAGATGCTTATTATATCGTGCATATTTCTTATGACTTCATTTTAATGGAGGGATTTGATAATAAAGTTAAATTTGGTACAAAAGTAAGAACAATACGAGATCGAATGCATTTGAAATAATTAGATGCAGTACATTTGAAATGAATACATGTAAAAAATCATTTGAGTCCATTTATTTTCTTCCTTCATTTCCTGTCTAGATTCTTTAACACATGGATTGTTATATTCTAAAGAAAGAATTTTACGTTATTATAACGCCATCTAAATTAACATATTTGGATTTCCTCGGTCCAAATGGAGCCTAATATTTTTTTTTGGACGAAATAAGCTTTCATTGAAAAGGAGAAGAACAAACAGACAGTCACTTATAGAGCATTAGAAACTCAGGGAAAAAAACTAAACTCGCAGAGTCTAGAAACGCAATTCTAGAATTGATTATTTATCTGAGGTCATAGATAGTGATGCACTAATAGACTAGTAGGATTGCTTGGTAATTGATTCTGTACTTAACTTTATGACAAAATTCCATTTGAAGGACAGCTAAAAGGGGTGAAGAAACTATAATATAAAAAAAGCAAGTTGGTTGCATCAACTACTGTTCAAATGATGCCTAGAATTTAACCCTGTCTATCCCCAAATATGGGAGGGTGGTCTGCTCGGCCTATATATATATATATATATATATATATATATATATATATATATGTTTTGGATCACAATAATCAGAAAGAAGTGAGAGGGCAGGCTCACAAACAGTTAAGATGAATTGCTGTGAACAATGGAAGCCTATTGTTGCCATGTTGGTCATAAACTTTGCCTTGGCTATGGTTAATGTACTTCTGAAGAAGACTTTGGATCAAGGATTGAACCATTTGATTATTGTTACTTACCGACAGTCGATTTCTGCTGTTTTCTTGGCACCTATTGCCTTCTTTTGGGAAAGGTAAGACCTATATTTACTTTGCTCAATTCCTCATCGCGATTGATTCGGCTCAGAAATTTTTGTGGAACTATTAAGAGTAATGTTACATGTATCATATCATATATATTTGTTGATCATATTGTTTGTATAGATACAACTTATGACTTTTGGGTTCATCTCATTTCTGCGAAAGACGTAGTCGGTAAATATGGTGTAAATAGTTTCGTTCGACTACCTAAGGTGTAGTTAGAATTCTTGCAGGAAAAGCAGACCGGCGCTTACATCTCGAATCATATGCCAACTTTTCTTCAGTGCTCTTATTGGGTTAGTAATGGCATTGCCAATTGATAAGGTTCCTCTGATTTTATTTTATTTTATCTCATTTTTCATTTGATGTTGTCATATAATGCATTGAGAATCCTTGGCAAATACTTACGTCCTTCAGGGTAACATTCACACAATACTTATTTCTTATTGGACTTCAATACACCTCTGCTACATATTCCTGTGCCTTCATCAACATGGTGCCTGTTTTCACCTTCCTATTGGCTCTACCATTTGGGTAAAGTACAAACAACAAGAGAATTACTATATAAATTACTGACTTAAACCACAATTACTGCAATTAACTTCATTATAATTGGCTTTAATTAACTTTCCAGGCTAGAGAAAGTGAACATAAAGAGCAAGGGTGGCATAGCCAAAATCCTGGGTGCGCTGATATGCATTGCTGGAGCTTTGTCATTGACATTGTACAAAGGAATGCCACTAACAAACCCTAATTCACAAGACACAACTCAAATGCAAAACCATGCCAATAACATGACTTCAGCTAAGAAGACAGAGAGGTGGGCAGTTGGTTCAGTGCTTTTGGGGGCAGGCTGCCTCTTGTGGTCTTCATGGTTCCTCATACAAACAAAAGTTGGCAAGAGCTACCCTTTTCAATACTCCAGCACCGCTATCTTGTCGTTTTTCGGTGCCATTCAGGCAGCCATCTTGTACCTTATCACTGAGAGGAACCTCACCATGTCAATGTGGGCTATGAAGGGAAAGTTGGAGATCTTAAGTGTCACATATGCTGTGAGTATTTTCTTTCTTCTGCATCTCTTGCCCAGTCTTCACCCTTCAAATTTTGCCTAGCTAGCACATGTGTTCGATTCGATTCGATTTGATTTTTGTGTGTGTTCGACACAGGGAGCAGTTGGATCAGGGTTGTGCTATGTAGGGATGTCATGGTGTGTGAAGCAAAAGGGTGCACTATTCACAGCAGCATTTACACCCAGCATTCAGATATTTGTGGCTCTGGTGGACTTCTCTTTCTTTCATGAACAAATTTATCTTGGAAGGTTGACTCAATTATATATATTTTGGATGCAAAACATATTATTTTTACTGTCATGAGATTATATTTCTCTGTTGCTAATTAATAATTAACCTATTGAACAGTGTGGTGGGATCTGTCCTGGTCATAATTGGCATGTACATTTTACTGTGGGGTAAAAGCAATGATCCAAAGTTATTTGTTATCAAGCATACACAAGCAGCTGAAGATGAAGATGCAGAATGTGGTCCAATGCCACAAAACAAATAACTTTCTGTAATTTTGTATTTTAACTTGTTACCATAGTGATCAGCTCAATGTTGGAAGACTAACACCAATTCAAATAAGACAGTAGAATTTGCAACCTCTAAACCGTCTGGCTTTAATATTCTGGTAATCCATAAGCTGGGTTGCCCTTTGGTAAAGAATAATTCTAGGTAGTGGGGGATATTCAAGATTATTAGCACAAGAGGTCATGGTGTAAAAGTGGAGGCACAGGCACATGCACAGCACGGCGGCAATCCTTAGGCGACACCCGTGGACAAAAACCAAAGGGAAAAAAGTGGTCAAATTGAAACCACAAGGATCTTATTGTTTTTTTTTGTGGTAAAAGTAATAAATCATAAGGATCAAAATGACTTTTTCCCTTATTTATTTATTAATCCTAACTCATGCCATTTATTTATTTTTATTCTTAAAAACCTAAGCCAAAATCGCGTCGTTTTGAGGCAGATTATTTTTAAAAAAATTGACTAGGCCAAAACAATGTCGTTTTATCTAAGAAGAAACACGCAGCTGCTGAATAGATGGTGCCTTCAAAGGGTAGCACCAGCCACAAAACTTGACCTCCACAACCATTTTCATGGCTTATAAGGGGTCACTTGACCGGGAAGGCTATAATGAGGAGTTTAAAGTGAGGAGGCTATTTGAGAATGTCAATCTCACCATTAGCAAATATAAAGAAATTATGGGACTTAAATATTTTAAATGTTTTGATGGTGAGAATTGGCCTCCTTAAATAACCTTCTCACTTTAAACTCCTCATTATAACTTTTCCCATCGTTTCAATCATGATGAATCTGATTACAGGGAGGCCACATTTTTAAGAGTCCTCAATCAATATTTTCATCTGGTTTGGACTCTAGTGGGGCTTTTGATCCTTAAAGAATGATGTTGGATCTGTATTCTTGTTATTTTTGGGCTGCAACCACATTACAAAATAGATGGTTTTAATTTCCTTATTGGGTTAAAACTAAAAGTTGTGGGCCGGACCTTAAGCTCATATCTTCATAAAATATAGTCAGAAAATTAAATATTTTCCAAATTCTACAAATGATTTTATTTAGTCAGAATTTATTTTCAGTCACATATTGATTTTATTTTTTTTCATTAAAAAAAAAAAAGAAACACACACAAAATAGAAAAAGACGTGAAGAAAATGAAATCTCAAAAAAAGTGAGGGTATCAAAATTCACACAAAAGGTTGGAATTATTATTTTATAATTCAGGACATAATAATTCCAGCCTTGAGCAAAATAAAATAAAATAAAATCCAGCAGGAAAAAAACACCAAAAAGTAAAGTAAAATAAAATAAAAGAGGGAAATAACTAGATAAACCCTAGTGGCTACTACTGTGGCCGAACAAAAACCCTAACGTGAGGTAGAGGAAGGTGATCTGAGTCTGAGCAAGGTGTGCTATCAATCAATAGAGCAATTGGGAAAATGGGGGCCAATGATAAGAGGAAGCGAAGCGAAAGTGAAGGAGGAGATGAACAACCAATGGAGAAGAAGAGGGAGATTCTGCCCTCAATGATAAAGAACAAGGAGAAGAGGTCGGCGATCCACGCCAAGCTCAAGCAACAGAAGAAACTCGAGAAGCGCAAGAAGGCCAAGGCTCGCGACGCCGCCGAGAAGCGCGCTCTGGAGCTCGGCGAGGAGGTAATTTTGAATTTTGAATTGGTATTTTAATGATTGATTTTTAGTTTTGGTTTATATAGCTAATTGCTGTTGCTAATTGCACTCTGTAGCTTCCGGCGAAGAAGATCCCTAAGACGATTGAGAACACCAGGGAATTCGATGAGACTGTTTGTAAGCCCGATGACGAAGAGGTTTCTCTCTCGTGCTTGGCTTTTTGCTTGTCTTTTATTGCCTTGCAATGTAGCAAATCTGAAAGTGATGTTCTTTATGCATGAAAAATAAAATGATGGTTTGCTTAATTTCAGATTTTTGTATTGTGTTCAATCGCAGCTGTTTGCTGGAAATGATGCCGATGAATTTAGTTCGATTTTAAAGCGCGAAAGGACCCCAAAAATATTAATCACTACTTGCCGTTTCCATTCTTCTGTATGTACTGTCCTCCATGCCCACTTTTTTGCTAATTTGTGTAGGTTATCTTTGGTTTATGGTTTTTGTGTTTTGGGTTTGCAGAGGGGGCCTGATTTAATAAAGGAACTACTTTCAGTGATCCCAAATGCACACTACTATAAAAGAGGAACCTATGACTTGAAAAAGGTGCTCTCTTTAATTAAAAATTCCCCTTTCCAACATAAAAAACATGAAATTCAAACAATTTATATATGTATGTTTCTATCTTTTGCAGATTGTAGAATTTGCAAATAAGAAGGACTTCACATCTATAATTGTTGTTCACACCAATCGCAGGGAACCAGGTTGGTCCTATCTCTTTCTGGAGGTTTCTATAGAATCTTTCTGTCAATACTTGCTCTCGCAGGCTTTTATTCTGATGATAAACTTTTAGGTTGTTGGTGAAGTCACTGAAGCGTTATCTTCTGCTTCTCTTGTTTTGTTGTGAATTTATTTAACTGTCAGCTATTGTAATAATTTTGTAGATGCTTTTGTAATAATTGGCTTACCTACTGGACCTACTGCCCATTTCAAGCTCTCAAATCTTGTTTTACGCAAGGATATCAAGGTTGGTCACATTCCGTTTTTTGTATCAAGACAAAACTAGTGGTTGACACTGTTGTTGCACATACTGCTGAAGGGTGTTTAACTTCTCTCTTTTCACCAATGGAGAGTAAAAAGTGGATACATATTAGAAACTTGTAAACACTCGAACAATACATCCTACAGTTTGTCTAGTCTCCTTGGATTTTCATTCAACTACAGTATTACATAGTGTGTACATATATGAGTTTTTGTTTTGTTTCTTATTCTTTATTTGAAATACCTGCAGAATCATGGAAATCCAACCAGTCATGAGCCCGAGCTTGTATTAAACAATTTTACAACACGCCTTGGTCATCGTATTGGAAGGTTGGGTCCTTTATCTTGTTTAAAATGTTCTCCCAAACTATATGCATTGCATTTTAGCACTTTTAGGTTGGCGCACTCTTCATCATACGTGGTCTAAATTGAAATGAGTGCAACGTACTATTCTATTTTTTTCCCTGTACAATTAGCTTTAATAGCTGTTTGATATCTAAATAAGAATGGTATTAATCCCCCTCTCCCCTTCTAATGGTTTTCATTGTTGATCCATTTTCTTCAGATCAATACAGTCACTTTTCCCACAAGAACCAAACTTTCCTGGTCGGCGAGTTGTAACTTTCCACAACCAGCGAGATTTTATATTTTTCCGGCATCATCGGTGTGCTTCTTTGGCATTTTTAAGTTGTTGCAATGAGAAAATATTTTACTATTTATTTTTTCTAAAGCTTCTCTTTTGCTAATGAATACATTGCATTGCCATGTGTTCAGGTATATTTTTGAAGCGAAAGAGACTAAACAGACTGAGTCAAAAGGTAAAAAGACCAAGGATGCCAAGGGTGAGAGTGAACCTCAAGGGAAAGTAATTGCCCGTCTTCAGGTTGGTGCCAATCAGTTTATCTTTTCTCCCCTCTCACTTCTTTTTATATATCTTGATCTGTTTGGCCCAAGCCTCACTCCACTACTTGAAATATCTTTATGCTTTGTTGGTCCTTCACTGTGACTGGTGTGGTTCACAAATGGAAATAGGAAGGCAGAGTACTGACACATGGCCTTCGTAGGATGCAGTTTACTAGGATGAAATCATGGATTTAAAAGTTGTCTTTATATACTCTCAGAAACAGTTATAAATGTCAGTTATATATGTACCTTGTCAAAAACATATATGGTTTGCCATCACACTGTTTCCATCTTAAACACACAGGAGTGTGGCCCTCGTTTCACCCTTAAACTACTCAGTCTGCAGCATGGGACCTTTGATACTAAAGGCGGGGAATATGAGTGGGTTCACAAGGTAGTCCACTTATCAATTAATTTGTTTCAGTATATTGACTTCATGTTTTTTATCTTAAGAAAGTATTCGATAATATCTCTTACTCATAGTTGGATGTATATTTTTCCCCTACTCATTTGATTTACAGCCGGAAATGGACACTAGCAGGAGGAGGTTTTTTTTATGACTTGCTTTGGAATATTGCTCAAGTTTATCGTTGCTGGAATGCAATCTCTGTCTAATAGTTGCTACCCCGAGGCCAGTAGTAAATCAGCCTGGAACATTTTTTGTATTTTAAGATCAATTTTGTGCTGCTCAATTCCTATGACTCGCAGTAAATTCTGTATCGAATGTTGGAAAAAGATTAGTAATTGGTGGAAACTCATATTTCTTCTTATCATTTTCTCATTTCTACCTTGCTTGTGTTGCAAACAACTGCTGTTCTACATTTATACACAGAATGTAGTTGTGTGATGTGAGTGCATGCTTCTCTGATTACATAAAGGCAAATCAAAACAAGTATACCTCCAAAAGCAGCAACTCGCAACACCAATCTCTCTGGTGGGTTGTTTGTGGTTAGATAAGCACAATCTATGATTATCAAAATCCAGCTTGAGCTCCCGAGCAAAGACCTAATCAGCATGAACTTTCCTCTTTTTGTTCCCCTGAGTCGGCATATAATCCTCCAACACAGGGTGCCCACAACCAAAAAAGTGGTCAATGACCATCCCCTGTAGGATATTAATGTTCCTCCCACAATCAAAACCTCTTTACGACACACACAAGATGCACACTCACCTGAAAAAGTTGATGAGACTAGAGCATCAAAACCAGTATAGTAGGGTAAGATGACAGAATCCAAGTATACGCTTGCATGCAAAATTCCAGAGATGGTTGATGTCTCAAAAAGCACATACTTGATGTCTGTTTCTGCTCCATTGTCGAAGGTTAGAGCAGATATCAGAACCAGCAGGAGGATTGCTGGACCGGTGCATGAGAGAGGAAAGGCAGAGTTTATCCGGTGGCCCTTGGCTAAGGCCAAGATGATCAGTGGAAGAGCAATTGGACCGGAAGGTAGCAAATACCTTTTTGACTGACTAAAACTTTGACCTCTACCTGATATGTGTATCACCATAAAGACCAGGGTTGCCAAGTATGAAGCTGCTGCAAAGAAAAGAAGCAGAAAATCCACAGCAGGCGAGTAGTTTCCTGGGTAAACACTGTCACAGAAGTAGTGGTAAGGGCAATTGATCGGATCCAAGGTTTCCTCCACCTGCCATCTTGTACATTTGAGAAATGTTAACCGGATATCTTCCACGGTCCATTCGGGTTGCCATGCTGCATATTCAGGTCGTAAGACGTTCCAATTCATTGCAGTTTTAGCCTTTTGAAACTCTGTTTCTTCCTGCGCCCCTTTGTTTCACAAACAAACATCTATATATATGTGTATATATCTCCCAGGACATGAATGTTGGGTTTTGCTCTAAAAAAATTGAAACTTGGCTTATTTGTTAGTTGAGATGTTTCTGCTAAAGGTGAACCGGATGAAGAAAGATCAACCAACTATTCTTGTGTTTCCTCATCCGTACATGGCTATTGGGTTTATTTTATTGTAAGGGAAACCATTTATATTAAGAAAAATGTAGCCAGAGGTTATTTTCATAAATGGTGTTGTTATAGCCAATATGGTCTAGCCCAATGAAAAAAGGTTTTGACTTGCAGTCTAGTGGTTTTAGGTTCGAATCCCCATGACATATTGGTAGTGTGTGTGTGTGAGAAACCTCCTCCTCTTGTAATTTAGATTATCGCTTGTATTAAAAAAAAATGGTGTTGCTATTAGTTTGACAACTTAAGCTTTCTCCAATGTGCTTTGCTTGAGAAATACTATATTGGGATTTTATTTTCTTGGTACTTATTATGTTGTTAAAAAAAAAAAAAAATCGACTTATGATGTTGTGATTTTTTTATAGTTACTAAAGAAAAGTAAGTATAAAAAAAAAGGTTGGGATTGATAGAAAATGGCCTCAAAATTGAAGATATATTTTGTAATGAGAAGTGAATTTCGTGGCAAGGTCAAGTGGGTGTGTAGGTAAAATCGAGCAGGAATAAGGGAGGGTGACTGGTTGAGGCAACTTGCTTCCAAAGGGAATGTGCCTGTTGGGTTTGGTAGGTGATTGCAAATTGGCAACTAAATATTGGTGATGGATTAGCAAAGTAGTAGGAGGGGGTGGAGTTTTTTGTTTTGTTTTATTTTTAATTTTTTGGGTTTAATTTGGTTCTAAGCAAAAGGTTTTAAAACACAAAGTTATTAGAATTTGAACCCCAGCTGAGTCTATAAATATATAGAAAAGAGGGTGAGGGTGCGTATTTGTTAAGATGCTGACGAATGCTACTATGGAATAGTTTATAACAAGCTTTGGTGAAGGCCTGCAACTTTTGTGAATTATATTTATATCAGCTTTGGATATGATCTAAGAAGTTTCTGTTCTACCTTGTTATTATTATCACTCACTCTATATATGTGCTATATTAGAAAAACCTTAAGTACAACGTTCGAAGTCTGGCCTTTATGCTTGAATTGTCGACTAATTGATAGTCTAGTGATACTTCTCGTTTTAATGTTAGAAGGGATTACAAGTTCGAGTGTTCTTACTAATGACGAATGAGACTATGATTTATGGACTATAGAGTGATCCTATTGGCCAACTATAGAGCACACAGATTTGATGTAGACTATAGAGTGATCCTTTAGAACACAATATAAGTCGACGATTGAATCCTATCTTAATCCTATCTTCTTTTTTACTTTTTCTCGTTATGGCATGGCAAGAAAAAGAATCTCAGTTCTCCCATTCGTTGTATAAAGATTGCCGCTGTGCAAAAATGGGACATCTGGCTTGGTCCTTGGAGGAGATGTTATTAAAGTAATGCAAGTGGTTTAAGTTTAAGCAAGTCCATTTGATAAAGAAAAAGATTGAAAGAAAGCTGACGGCCCGACAAACAGACAGCAACACGGACACGCTTTCTTCTCAACTTTTGCGCGTTCACTCTTCTTTTTATGTATCCGTACATATAAAGATGCATTTTTTTAAGCTTTCGGTACAAAGATTTCTGTGACACTGAGCGATATATTTTTGTTGCTTGTGCCCCACTCATGGGTTCGATTCAATGTCATGTGACAACTTGATACGCAAAGTATTTGTAATTTCCCACCGTGTTCAAATCCAACATTGCGATTTGTAATTTCTTATATAAATTTATATTGATGGCAACTGACAATTGAGTGCCACATATGAGTCTTTCGACTTGAGATTGTAAGTTTGTCCTGGCGTTGATAATGAGAGTAGTTAATTTCCCTCTAAATTTTTCTTTATTAAAAAAGATTTGTAATTTAAATTATTTATCGCATTTATTAATGCATCCGAAATTTTAGGTTGGATTCCCATTATTGCTTGTGTCCATCGAAAAGACACACAATGGTCCAATTGCTAATTGGGATTTTTGGTTACACAGTCACACTTGCGTCAGAAATTCTCAGAATGAGTAAGCTGGGATCCATTGTTCAAGCAGAAGTAAATGCTAGTTAATGGTGGAGTACGGTACAAATATTGCAAAGCAAATGGTTGTTTTCATTATATAAAGTGATAAAATTGAGGAATGGTTTATAATAAGATTGCAATTATTTTACAGCACAATGTCTAGCTGTACAGCCTCCGCATATTCTCGTTTAAAGATAGAAGCAGAACCTTCGGTTTTGGCCCCCACCACCGCCGCTGGTTTCATTTTCTATCCTCAACACGGACGACAAAACCATCGAACTTTATTCATCACGCGTCTGCTATAAGTAACGGTACATGGCAATCTAGAGCACTGCTTTTCGATCTCAGACTGCAACTACAAACTTAGGAAAGATTGGAATTTGGAAGCAAACCCATCACCCGCTTTTATAATCTTGTTTAAAATCTACTCCAAATTTAGCAACTTTTGCATCAACAACAGTAACAGTGGCAAGGATTTTTTTAACATGGTATGTCAATGTTAAACCTCTCTTTCTCTCTCTCTCTGGCTAGATTGGATTTGGTTTCCAGGAAAGTTATTGGGTACTGAAAATTTGAGAATTTCAGGTTGCGGGTTCTAATGCTGCGAAGCTCAATCTTAGAGAAAGTGAGAGCCTTTCAAGAAGCTATAGTAGCGGCTGTGTATCAGTTTCGTCAATGACAGAGCCAAATCCAGAGACTTTGACAGGGTCTTGCTTAGTTTCGTGCACCACTTTCAATATTTTGGCTCCCATTTACAAAAGACTCGATCAACAGGTCTTATTCTATCCCATTTTTGCTTTTAACTCTGCCAAGTTTCTTACTTTATTTGATTTTGTATACTCAATTTCTTTGTGGTGTGTGTGAGACAGAATCAAGGCCTTCGTGAGAGCGAGTTCAGAGCATTCTGGGTGGCCAGGAACCAGAGGATTTTGGATTGGTTGCTCTATGAATCTTCTGCAATTATATGTCTCCAGGTGATACTTGCGAACCGTTTTGCTTTTGTTTGCTGAATTTCTGTCTAGACTTGTATCTGTGAACAAAGTGAACTTCTTTAAGGTTTAAAGGGCATGGCCCTTTCAGACTGTTTGTGCTGACTATCCCCGCTTTGCAAAATTAGGAGTTTTGGGTTGGAAATGAAGAATTTGTGAATATGTACCTGGAGAGGCTTGGGGATGCAGGCTATAGTACCTTCAAGCTTGCGCGAACGAACAACCGTGGAGATGGTATATTTCTATCTTTAATCGATCCCTTAATGTCAGTTTTATCACATTGGACTTATCTGACATCATTCAATTTTAGTTAAATCTCATTATCTCATTGTTTCATAGGTAAAATTCGTGGTTGTGTTCATATTCGTATGTTAATCCCAACTTCAATATTAGACAGATGCTGAATAACTTGAAAGTTCTGACAAAATTTTTACATTTTTCTGCACACATTTAGTTTAATGTGATTGGTTGAACATTCATGTTTCATGCATCAGCGTGCTTTTTCACAACACTTTCCATTTGGATTGCGTTTTTCTTTCATATGTTTTTTCCCCAGCACAATTTTCTCCCGTACCCCTCTATGTTGTCAGAAGTCAAAGATATAGGAGTTATTCTGCCTTTGGTTCGCTATAAATATCAGCTGGATTTTATCTTTAGCCTAGCAATTCCGAAGGAGTTGTGCCTTACTTGCAGACTGGTCTTTAAGTTTAGTATCAGTTATATGGGTTTCTAATATTACTGTTATCAAATTTGTTTATAGCTCAGAAATAATGTCATGATTGAAATGAACGTTTAAAGTACTACTCCATGTTCTATGGCTTGACTTATTGTATCTTCTCTATACAGGTTTGCTCACTGCTGTGCGAAGAGACTGCTTTAGGGTTCTAAACTATCGAGAGTTGCACTTTAATGATTTTGGAGACCGTGTTGCTCAGTTGTTACATGTTCAGTTAGCTGCCCCCTTTTCACAAAACCAGAAAGGCAATGTTCAGCAAGAAATGCTAATTGTGAATACGCACTTGTTATTTCCTCACGATTCCAGTCTCTCTATAGTAAGATTGCATCAGGTATTCAAAATTTCCATGAAGTTCAACTTTTGTGCATATCATGGTGTATAGCTGCACTAGGAATCACACTAACCTTCATATCTTGTAACTTTTGAATAGGTTTACAAAATTTTGCAATTTGTGGAATCTTATCAGAATGAAAACAAACTAAACCCCATGCCCATCATACTCTGTGGGTGAGTCTCCTGTCTTGTCTTTCTTAGTTAATTAATGTTCCATGACAAAAGATTTCTTTTGTGTAGAATGCTCATTCTTATATTTGTATTCTTTTGCGTAATGCTCGCTGCAGTGACTGGAATGGAAGTAAGCGTGGCCATGTGTACAAATTCCTTAGATCTCAGGGGTTTGTATCAACATATGATACTGCTCATCAATATACTGATGCAGATGCTCACAAGGTAGGTGGTTTTTGGATTTCAATTTTTAAGTCAGTGATTTACTTGGCTGCCACAATGCTCATCAGTTGTATTAACTGAATATTTGTATTTTATATCCTACAGTGGGTTAGCCACCGCAATCATAGGGGAAACATCTGTGGTGTCGACTTCATTTGGCTTTGTAATCCCAATAATTCACGTAAACCACTAAAGACTAGTTGGTGTGAAGCTGTTTTTGGTATATTAAGGGTGAGCAATTCATTGATCATTTTCTATATTAGTTCCTTTAAAATCATCCATTCACCTTTTCTCTACCTACTTCTAATTCCTTGCCACAAAAAGGAGAGAACTCGTAGTTCATGTAAGATATATAGTGCATATAAACTCTGTTTGAAAAACTTCAAAAATGATGCATTCTATATTATAGTGCATGCAAGCTCTGGTTAATTGTGTGGACAGTTTCCACATCCTATGCTGATTATCTTTTTCTTTTTTTCCTTGTGGGGTTTCCAGCGCCAGCTCCGAAAAGCTTCAATGGCTGAAAATGATGCATTTGCCTTTTTGAAGGGTGATAGCCGTGGTGAAGCACTCCATCAGGTTCGTTCTATTAGCCAATAAACTAAATAAAGTTCAAATGGAAAGATAAGACTTTCTCATTTAGGCATTTTGCAGGTTAATTTAATTGGTCATCCTTCGGGACTGGGTTTCCAGGAGACAAGGGATCTCTGGATCCAAGCAGATGTTGATGCAAACGGTGTTCTTGATTATGAAGAATTTAAGGTACCTTGCATGCATAAATTGTGGGATATTGTTTTCATATATTTTCAGTTTTGAACTTGCATTAGCATTGCCCTCTTATGTGATAGTCATTCCAAAGTACTATTATTAACATCTTGTTGTGCCTAAAACCATTGACATTGCAGAATAGGATCTGGATATCTACAGTGTCAGAGGAAAAGGAAAACCTTAAGGGAAGTAGAGAGGAGTCCATACGAGGCACACAGGACGCCCTTGGATTCAACGTGAAGAACGCAGTTCTGTACCCACGTGAGGCGGAGAAGGGAATATGGCCTGAAGATTATACTCTTTCTGATCATGCCCGACTCTCCGTTGTACTCTCGCCAGAAAGGATGTGGTGTTCTCAGTCATAAACCATACTTAAATTGTTGATAAACATATAGTAGAGCAGAGAGGAAAATTGCATATCTGTAGGGAATGTGTATAGCCAACAGAGAAACGTCCCTTCTGGGCTACTTGTGTTTGTGAATTCAATTTTCTGGAAGTATGGCCTGGGAAAGAGAGAAAATAGCAATTTAGATTTGGGAATTTTCTGTATGATATTCTTCATTCTCGCAACTGTTTCTTGCCAGCCTTAGCCAAATTTTTCAGGCAAGTAGCTGGAACATGCGTGCTGCTGTCAGCTGTAGCGTGTTATGATTACCAGAAACAACT
This sequence comes from Prunus avium, assembly GCF_965620075.1. Lineage (NCBI taxonomy): Eukaryota > Viridiplantae > Streptophyta > Magnoliopsida > Rosales > Rosaceae > Prunus > Prunus avium. The sequence goes on along the minus strand of NC_142285.1, from coordinate 36,914,391 downwards.
GGATTTTTGAAATCCTAAGTATGACTTGATGATGTGATTAGCTTTTGACTTGTCGCTTCAAAATCATAGCAAGAGACAGGACAAAAACTAATAGCAGCATAGGGAGGAACTATGGTAAATAACAGGCAATCGTTTGTAGAAGATCAGAAGGGATGTGTATGCTGGATGATACATTGCAAGTACTTAATCAAGAAGAAACTTATCCACAATCAAATAAAAAATGCAGGCTCATGTCTGCTTCTTTTCTGCCGAAGAACAGTCTAAATTTGACCGTGGTTGCATCAAAGAATCATGCAATCTAGGAAGATTAGGTACGCCAATCCTAGTTTTAGTAAAATCATAGAGCATTTTCTAATTAAATTGCTCATTTAAATAGAATCCACCTAGAAAATGGTCTCATATTTCAATAAAAGATGTGATTAATAAAGAAATATATATATATATATATATATATATATATATATATATATATATATATATATATTGGCATAGAAAGAGATACAAAACTAAGGGTTTCACGATCACATCATTACATAATGTTACTAGGTTTAATTTGGATGATCGACAAGATTATTAAATGATGGACTGACGTCATACGTACAAGATTGTTGTATTATACATACATAACATGAGTGTATTTAGTAGCATCAATGTCACCGTCATACTAAAGAATTGCTCGTGAGCGGGAGTGAGTGGGTGGGCTCCACCATATACCACGACAAAAATTCCAAAGACATGTAAGCCGCAGAGGCAAAGCAGTACGCAGGGGAAGCCAAAGACTTGGAAGTCAATTCCGTACTGTTCTGTTGTTTTTAATCATTAGAAAAGAAGAACCAACGCATTAATCTCAAAAACCCAGCGTTCCAATTTCCCAATTGCCTCTCACAACTCAACACTTGACAGAAACATATAGATAGTTGAATTAATCAAATCAACAAATTGTAACATTCTCTCTTCATATAGGACAGACAGAGATGATCAGCTTCAGCAGAGCAGCAGCAGAAGGAGGTGACTTGACGCTGCCAGTGGGGTTCAGATTTCGTCCCACAGATGAAGAGCTGGTGGACTACTATTTGAAGAATAAGGTGCAGGGCATGGATTTCCATGCGGAAGGCATCATTGATGAAATTGATATCCTCAAGTTCGAGCCATGGGATTTAGTTGGTAATTATCAACAATATCAGTTCTTCAATTTTCTTACTTCACTTGTTGTAATTTGCATTTGAATCAGTCTCAAACTCAATTGGGTCCGATCCAAATGTTGTGTTTTATGCTATGCAGCGAAATCGTTGATGAAGCCGGACGATGAGAGCGGGTTCTTCTTCAGTCAACCAGAGTACACCCCAAAAAAAAAGACCAAGAGGACCACAGAGGTAGGCTTTTGGAAGATAACAGGCAGAGAACATGACATCAGGACTCGAGACAGGAGAAGAACCGTCATCGGCAAAAAGAGGATTCTGACCTTTTACATAGGTCAAGTTCGCAATTCCGACAAGACCAACTGGGTCATGCATGAGTATTATATCCCTAAAGCCCATCCTAATGCCAACCAGGTAATCATTCTCTTTCTTTTTTGTACAATATGATATACATGTTGTGCTATAGAAATTTAGCTTCGAAATCAACAGATGGCTCGAAATTGAGACCCCTACCTGCGAGCCAAATTGGTTTGTTATGTAAATATGCAAAAAACTTAGAGATGTCGGCTTGCGTTAGAAGTTACCTCATTTGATTTTCTATTGCCTCTGCTTTCATTACATAATTGGTTTTCCAACTTAATTATATGCAGAGGGACTTCGTTCTCTGTCACTTGAAGAATAATGTGAAAAATGCTGATGTTGCAACAACCTGTGATGAAGGTGAAACTCACAATGCATCTGATGTCGAATATCAACCAGTAAATGACATGAATATGGTGAGACTCTAATTTCCTGAAAAAGAGACATTCAATAAACCAACCCTTGCTGCAAAGGGCGTGTAGAGTGTTCACTCTGCACACGAGGGTCCTTGGTTTGATTTTCCCCTCCCCAAATTCACTATATATATTAGATGAAAAAATAATAACCAACACTTATTTATTGTTCCAAATGCAGGAAGATACTCGGCCACCAGAAAATGGGGACTATTTTGAGCGGGCAAGGGATCTTTTGCTTGCAAATTCCCTTAGTAATAATGATCACAATGCGTTTCCACCTGAATTTTCAGCTAATGACCAGGAGTTCCTAAGAACGCTTATTGTTGAACCACAATTTAGAGTAACCAGTGACACAGACAGGGAACCAGTCCATCACCGGGTAAAAAGATGCTCTCGATTCGCTCCAATAGCTAGTGAACCACTCTACTTTTTTCTGTAGGAAAATATGACAAGGAACCTCTGTAGTAATGTGAATAATATGCCTGTCATTCACATTATTACAGTCCTTTCTAATGACACTTTTCCTATAGAAACTTAAAATCAAAATTTTGTAATGTGCTGATAGTTTGCACAGGTCAAACACTCAAAACTTTGCTTCATTTTTTGTCAGTATAGGCTTTGGAAACTTGCTCATTTTTTGGGACATATTTCTTTCAGGTCCAGAGTTTACAAATGCGTTGTGAACCACAAATACTTTATAAACTACAATGTGGTTCGAGCCAGTCCAGACGAGATACAGATGTTATACTTCATAACCAGTTATCCAGACAGGCTTCTTCCTCTGTCAATGTAGCATCCAAACCCCAGACTGAAGTTCAATTACAGTCTGGTACATATCAAAGAGAACAAAGACCACAACAGCAATCAGGTCCCATCAATGTCCTTAGGGATACTTTTGCTGACGAATATTATGTTAGGGAGATACTTCTTATTCTATTAGGATTTTTATTTATTTCCATTTGTATAGATATTATGTAATTAGGATTTCACTTATTTACTAGTTTAACCCTAATAGGGTTATAACCTTGTATTATAAATACCTCCTTTCGGAGAATGAAATATATCTGAAAATATTCTACCATATTGTTTGACTTGGCATCAGAGCTGACTTTCTGGTGACCTGTGTGTGTTGTGCCCACCTGTGTTCTACTGTGTGCCCTAATTTCTTTTAGGGTTCTTGTGCCCGTGCCTGTGCTGTGTTTGTCGTATCTGCTTCGTGTTGTGTTTTTTCCGCTGCCATCATGGGTGATGATTCCAAAGTTGTGGTTGGTACTAGTGCGTCTACACCAAAGGAGGACCGTCCCTTGCGTGATTACTCTACCCCAATTACTTCTGACAAATTGGATGGCTCCAATTATGCCTCTTGGTCTCATGGTGCGCGTATTACGATTACTAGTCGTCGTTAGGCCTGGGCTCGGGTTGGATTGGTTTGGGTTTGGGCCCAACCCGAACACCGAACCGAAACTTTCGGTGTGCTCTTTTTCCAACCCGAACCCGAACCACATAAGTGAAAAACCGAACACTTCAGGTAACCAAACCTTATGGTTCGGTTTGGTTTGGTTTGGGGGAAATGGGCAATTTTGTTAACTTCAAATTTTGCCCATTTCTTTCAGCACAAAACATGATATTTTACTCAAACCTGAGCAACTAAAAATCATATTTAAGCACATTCCATCTATCTCATACATAGAAAAGCTGGCCATCCATTCATCCTCCAAAATATCCATCATCAAATAAAAGGTTCAATCCCATTATAGAGCATCAATATCTTCATGCAATATTCATGCCATTCATCTAGTTCCCATCCATTATGGCAGATACAAATTAAAGGCAAAAACATGAGCAGTCAACCCCAATTTAGATTCCAAACCAAACAAAAGGGTAGTTTAATATGTTCCATTACATTACAAAAACAAAATATCTCCAAAAAATGTAATGGAACATATTAATGGTCCTTCATCTTGACTGATGTTGATGATTGGTACATATGTTTTCTTTTCCAATCATTTGCAATGTTTCCATTTCTACCACATTGAAAAACATAAATTAATATAAACAAAGTTAAAACAAAACCAAATACATGAAAAACAATACAAAGCAAGAAAGCAGCCCTTACCTTTCTCCATCTTCTCCAAAGTCATATAAAATTCCAATTCATCTTCAGTCGGTTCTTTGTTGAAGTTAAAGCCATCAGCCCTTAGCCAATCATTGGAGCAAATAAGGGTCTCCACTGTTTTTGGAGTCAAAGAAGCCCGAAAAGGATCCACAATTCTTTTCCCAGCACTAAAGGCAGCCTCTGATGGAACACTTGATATACAGGGACAACAAAGATATCCTTTGCAACCTTAGATAATATCGAAAACCTTGGATGGTTTTCTTTCCACCGATCCAACAAATTAAACCCAGCATTTTTAGGATTCTCAGGAGGCTCCAACAAATATTTATCAACTTCATTCCTAATTTGAACCACTTGTTTCTCTTTTATTGATCTCATAAAATTTTCAAGCCTTTCATCACAGTCAACAATACTTGTTTCCCCCTCACCTTCGAAATTAGTCTCCACATAAGCTTGGGCAACAACTGGATCTTCTTTCTTGTACTCCTCGTACAACTTCATTACAAGATCCTTCACCCTACTTATCATCGCATTAACTTTGGAAGCATCCTCTTCCAAATCACCAAAGCTAAAGTGGACATAATCCACTTTTTAACGGGGATCAAGAACCACAGCCACTATTAGGAGTTGGTTCACATCCTTAATATTACCCCAATACTTGTCATACTTGGATTTCATTGAAGTGGCCACCTTTTTCATAAAAGGATCTTCACTTGTCATTATTTTCTTCAAGAGATCAACAATAGAGCACATCTCATGGAAGGCTACATGGGAAGTTACCGTCTTATAAGCACTAAGCTTCAAGGTAGCCTCATAAAACCTTTTCAAGAACTTCACAAAAACCTTTGCATATTCCCAATCCACTAAACTTGGGGGGCTCAATTTTGTTCTTAAACTCCCTTGCGTTTCAAGCCTTCTTTTTTTTTTTTTTTTTTTGGTCTCTCATCCTCATGGTCTCCAAGGGTTTCCTCAAAGTAAGATGCAAAGTTTGAGTCCTCATCTTCCAACCTCTCGAAACCTTTTTGCAATTTTAAGGCGGCTTCTAGCATCTCATAGGTTGAATTCCACCTTGTTTTGCACTCCAAAGGCAATAGACCTTTGCTATCAATCTTTTGCAACATAAAACATTGCCTAAACTTGTCCAATCGAGATGGTAAGGATCTTGTATACATACAAGCTTTTTGAATCCTCTTGATTGAATCATTCAACTCACACAACCCATCAAACACAATCAAATTAGTTATGTGAGCACAACACCTCATATGTAAAAGTCCCCATTCAACGAAAGAGTGCCCCATTGGCCCAATTGCCTCTTCATATGCCTAATAGCACCATCATTAGCGGATGCATTGTCAAGTGTGATAGTAAAGACTTTTTCTATGGTATATAACAGGCAATCGTTTGTAGAAGATCAGAAGGGATGTGTATGCTGGATGATACATTGCAAGTACTTAATCAAGAAGAAACTTATCCACAATCAAATAAAAAATGCAGGCTCATGTCTGCTTCTTTTCTGCCGAAGAACAGTCTAAATTTGACCGTGGTTGCATCAAAGAATCATGCAATCTAGGAAGATTAGGTACGCCAATCCTAGTTTTAGTAAAATCATAGAGCATTTTCTAATTAAATTGCTCATTTAAATAGAATCCACCTAGAAAATGGTCTCATATTTCAATAAAAGATGTGATTAATAAAGAAATATATATATATATATATATATATATATATATATATATATTGGCACAGAAAGAGATACAAAACTAAGGGTTTCACGATCACATCATTACATAATGTTACTAGGTTTAATTTGGATGATCGACAAGATTATTAAATGATGGACTGACGTCATACGTACAAGATTGTTGTATTATACATACATAACATGAGTGTATTTAGTAGCATCAATGTCACCGTCATACTAAAGAATTGCTCGTGAGCGGGAGTGAGTGGGTGGGCTCCACCATATACCACGACAAAAATTCCAAAGACATGTAAGCCGCAGAGGCAAAGCAGTACGCAGGGGAAGCCAAAGACTTGGAAGTCAATTCCGTACTGTTCTGTTGTTTTTAATCATTAGAAAAGAAGAACCAACGCATTAATCTCAAAAACCCAGCGTTCCAATTTCCCAATTGCCTCTCACAACTCAACACTTGACAGAAACATATAGATAGTTGAATTAATCAAATCAACAAATTGTAACATTCTCTCTTCATATAGGACAGACAGAGATGATCAGCTTCAGCAGAGCAGCAGCAGAAGGAGGTGACTTGACGCTGCCAGTGGGGTTCAGATTTCGTCCCACAGATGAAGAGCTGGTGGACTACTATTTGAAGAATAAGGTGCAGGGCATGGATTTCCATGCGGAAGGCATCATTGATGAAATTGATATCCTCAAGTTCGAGCCATGGGATTTAGTTGGTAATTATCAACAATATCAGTTCTTCAATTTTCTTACTTCACTTGTTGTAATTTGCATTTGAATCAGTCTCAAACTCAATTGGGTCCGATCCAAATGTTGTGTTTTATGCTATGCAGCGAAATCGTTGATGAAGCCGGACGATGAGAGCGGGTTCTTCTTCAGTCAACCAGAGTACACCCCAAAAAAAAAGACCAAGAGGACCACAGAGGTAGGCTTTTGGAAGATAACAGGCAGAGAACATGACATCAGGACTCGAGACAGGAGAAGAACCGTCATCGGCAAAAAGAGGATTCTGACCTTTTACATAGGTCAAGTTCGCAATTCCGACAAGACCAACTGGGTCATGCATGAGTATTATATCCCTAAAGCCCATCCTAATGCCAACCAGGTAATCATTCTCTTTCTTTTTTGTACAATATGATATACATGTTGTGCTATAGAAATTTGGTTCCGAAATCAACAGATAGCTCGAAATCGAAACCCCTACCTTCGAGCCAAATTGGTTTGTTATGTAAATATGCAAAACTTAGAGATGTCGGCTTGCGTTAGAAGTTACCTCATTTGATTTTCTATTGCCTCTGCTTTCATTACATAATTGGTTTTCCAACTTAATTATATGCAGAGGGACTTCGTTCTCTGTCACTTGAAGAAAAATGTGAAAAATTCAGGTGAGATTCATACTGATGTTGCAACAACCTGTGATGAAGTTGAGCCTAGTACTCACAATGAATCTGATTTCGAAAATCCACCAGCACATGATATGATTGATATTCTAGAGGTGAGGCTTTCATTTCCTGAGATGAGCTTCTTCGTATATATCCGGTGCAATGCTGCAAGGGGCTTCATAAGAGCTTTTATCTATGCACTCAAGCTCCTGTATTGGATTCCCCCTCCCCCAAATTTTCTTGGACATTGGAAAAACAAAAACAGCACTTATTTTTTCTTCCAAATGCAGGAATATGTTGATTACAATGCGTTGCAAACTGCATTTGTAGCGAATGACTCGGATGCTGAATTCGCAGAGTTCTTAGAGACGGTTCTTGTTGAACCAGATGGTGGAGTAACCAGTGACACAGACATGGAACCATTCCATGGACATGTACAGGTAAAAAAAAAATGCTCTCCCTTAGCTACTAGAGAACACTCCAATAGCTAATGAACCACACTATGTCCGTAGGAAAATATCACAAGGACCCTCTGTAGTCTGTAGTAATGTGAATAATGTGCCACTACACAACTGAAACCAACATCATCAGTGGATTACAATATATAAATGTTGAATCTGTGTACGAGAATCTGAGAAAAAAAATATCGAACTGAAACCGAACAGATGAACACTAAAAAAATCCTTTTAAAGTGCTTTAACACTTTTTTTTAGCAATCATAATGTGATATAAATCTTGAAAGTAGTAAGCTTCTTTAACAAAACCAGATGAATATCAACATTTGCAGCTTTAGTGTTCACACATACCATATGAATATCAACAAAATATAGTATACAGAATCACGAAAACGAAGGACGTTGTGTGTGCTCAAAACCAATACCTTCTTCTCCTGATCAATTAAACTCTCTGCGTTTTGTGGTGTGAGTTTAACTGCTGACATAATCAAGATATAGGGGCTTCTTTTATAATTTATCAAGTGTTGTGAATTTTAGACAACTTGAAAAATGGAGATTATAAAGATTAGTCTAAACACAAATTATAATTGCAAGTGCACAAAGTCAATCGTAATATAGTATGGCAAATACAAGGTCATTCCCACGAGGATTGAGTTCAACTTCCAATTAGTCCAACCTAATTTACTTCACAAAATACTTTAACTACTCTAATTATATAAACAAGAAATTAAACACGTAGCATACTCACGTAAACACAAAAGGGGTTTTTGAAAGAATGATTTAATTAACAATGAAATTAAAAGACAAAACAAGTAGAAAGTCACAAAACACAAGGATGAGAAATTCAAATTGATAAAAGCACTAGGATAATAAATTCACCACTAGTAATTCGATCTAGCCTCTTATTCACCTACCTATTAACTAACCATTTGATGTCGCCGCTTAGTTTTCCTTTTTCATGAATTACCTATGATATTTAGGCTAACTCGTATATTCTTACATGCAATTCGCCTATGGTATTTAGGTCAAATATCAACACATAGAAACTCATTAACATCAGTTAAAACCTCTAACAAGCATGTAAACCATAGGAGTATGGTATTTACCCCAGACGAATTACAAATCCTAATCACAAGAAGCAAGCCTCAAATTAAGTTTGGTATTTACTCTAATTTACATCCGATTAACTCAATTAAAAGTCTAGATGGTGATCAAGTATCAAGATAATCAACTAGGTTATTAAGCACAATGATTAAGAATCCAACATCAAATTGCAATCAATAGATAGGTAAAATAAGAGAACTAGATTATCATACTAGGGCTACATCATGCCCTAGCAAAAGAAAATTAGTTACACATAATCATAGAATTCGACATAAACAAAAAACATAAGGAAGAAACAATCAAACTTAGCCAATTGCGATACTCTTCCGGCGTCTCCAATTTCTCATAGTCTTTGTGTGTCCCCCCTAAGAAAAACCTAATTAAAACATAAATCTCAAATAGGTAAGTAATTGACTCCTCTTCCTACTTGGACTAGGATAACACGTCAGTTACTTTGCACGCACGTTTGGGATTGTTCCTCCTCCAAGAAAATTTGGGAAAAATATGTAAATTGTAGGTTTTTGTCTGATCTTTCCAGCCATATATTGTCCGCCTTGAGGAAAAATCAGGAAAGTCTTCAAATATTCATTCTTTCATAGAAGCACAGTTTTGACGGGATTGCACATTATGCTGACTTAACTTCAAAGACTGCTCTCATTGGCTGCTCCAAAAATTCTAGAAAAATTCCACAATCATCTTCAAGATCTTAGCTTTCATCTCCAACTGATATCGTACTAAAACTCCACCAAAAAGTCGTGTTTCCTTTGGAAACCAATAACTTGCTCCAGAAAGCTGAAAATTGAGAAAATAAAGTAATAAGTCCTTTTTAAATCAAATTCTCCTATAAAAACTAAGTATAAAGAGTACATAAATATGTAAATTTATGGACTTATCACTAAGCGAGCAAAATCACTAGATTTACCAAAACCATAAGGAAAATTTTGCTAATTGTCCAGTGTCAAAACCATATATAAGGACACACACCTTTAGGCAGAAGTATTTACTGCAATACTCTAATCTTGAGTCGGACTAATTCATCTGTCAATAACTTAAGGTCATGTTTCGTAACTAGTATTTGATTGGCTTGGATAAGTGAGTAAATTTAAGGTATATTGAAGGAGAAAGTGAAGGTAGGGGTGAATGACTTTCCATGTTGGGGGATTAGGAGGGATCAGTTATAAGGTGTTGTTATCTTACCATTGTGGTAAAAAAAATTGTCATGCAATAAACAGAGAGCCAACTGTAAGTCATAATTCAGTCTCAGCTCATAGAAAAATATAGAAAAGAATTGGTTCCAGAATCTATTGATGGTGTTTGTTTATGAACAATAACAATGGTGTCATATCACTGAGTGTATTACATAAAAAAAGAAATAACTTGCTCATATTTGTGGACATATTTTTGTTTCAGACAGAAATGGATAGAGGAGTATTCTATGGTTCGAGCCAGCCCAGCCGAGATACAGGTGGCATATTTCGTAACCAGATCTCCCCACAGGCTGCTTCTTCTGTCAATGTAGCACCTAAACCTGAGACTGATCGAGTTCAATTAAAGTCTGATGCATCTCAAGGAGCACAAGGACCACGACACCTATCAGGTCCCATCATTGATACTTCCGCTGACGAATATTATACAAAGGAAAAAACACGCCGAAGAACATATCCACCAGCAAAGGTGAGAGAACCAAAACTCCAGGACAGAGAACATGAAGAAAGGCTTCTTTCTCTCTCTCTCTCTCTCTCTCTCTCTCTAAGCTAGATATATGTTCTTATATTGAAGCTTTGTAGAGGCTTTTTCCTCAATTCAGTTTGGTTTCCTTTCGCAGCCCAAACAACCTGCATATCGTGGAACTGCTGCTGATTTGCCCCAGAAGCAGATCTCTGTAACAAATTCTAGCCAAGACAAGAAGGTGGCTCAAGGCAAAAATGCAGAAAAGGGTATGGAGCAGACACAGAATAGAACAACCGTCAGCAATTGGAAGGGTTCCTTCATTACCTGGCAAACATCCCCGTTGACAACAAGTCCCCCATCAGTCTACATTTCCAACATTTTTCTAGGCCTTTTTTTGTTGTACTCTTGTGTCCGGGAAGTAGTTTTATATGGGGAGTGAGCTAAGCTCACTCACCAGAAAATATTTCATTCTAGTACAAATAGAACCCATCTATAAAATGGGTCTATAATTTTTACAAAATATTTCGGTACGCTAAAGATGTATATATGAATATAGTCCATATAATTTTTACAAATTCTATCAAATATTGATGGAAAAAAAAATAGAGATACAACGCGAAGGTTTGACGGTCACATTGTCATGTGTTGTAATGTGTACTACGAGATTATTATACAATAGACTTAAGGTGTAGTATTAATGAATGGATATACCATTATCACATGATTGAATTAGTAATATAAACTCGACTATGTGACGGATATACTTAAAATTTCCTCCATGATGGGAAGCTTCTCGATCCCCGCCGGGAAGCACACACAGCCATACATTGAATTTCACACGGTTTAGAGTGCGTGGGTGGGGTCCACCCTATGCCACGACAAAAATTCCAATTCCGAACCATGAAAGCAGTCGAAGCAACTCAACACTTGACAGAAACATACACAAACGCATTACTCTGAAAGAAAAGCCAAAGACTTTGAAGTCAATTCCGTACAATTCTGTTGTTTTCAATCATTTTGAAAGAAAAGCCAACACCAACGCATTTCTCACAAAAACTCAACATTCCAATTTCCAACTAACACAATCTCACAGCAACTCAACACTTGACAGAAACATACACAGACAGTTCAATTAATCCAATCAAAAAATTGTAACATTCTCACAATTAATCCAATCAAAAAATTGTAACATTCTCACTTCATAAAAGGATAGAGAGATGATCGTCATCAACAGAGCATGAGCAGCAGCAGAAGACGACTTGTCAGTGCCAGTGGGGTTCAGATTTCATCCCACAGATGAAGAACTGGTGACCCATTACTTGAAGAAGAAGCTGAAGGGCATGGATTCCCATGTCAGCAACATCATCCGAGAAATTGATATCTTAAAGTTCGAGCCTTGGGATTTACCTGGTAATTATCAACAAATCCCAGTTCTTAAAGTTTTTTTTCTTACTTCACTTTTCATTTGCATTTCAATCAATCTGAAACTCTCTATATGCAATTGGGTCCAATCCAAATGTTGTGTTCTTACTTTTTTACCAAATCCCAGTTCTTGAATTTTCATTTTTTTGACAATTAATTTATTCTGATACCTTTTCAATTCGCATTTTAATGAGTGAAATTTTGCATATGCAATTGGGTCAAATCCAATGTTGTGTTTTATGTTTATGCAGAGAGATCGTTGCTTAAGTCGGATGATGAGAATTGGTTCTTCTTCAGTTGACCAGAGTACAACAACTGGATTTTTGAAATCCTAAGTATGACTTGATGATGTGATTAGCTTTTGACTTGTCGCTTCAAAATCATAGCAAGAGACAGGACAAAAACTAATAGCAGCATAGGGAGGAACTATGGTAAATAACAGGCAATCGTTTGTAGAAGATCAGAAGGGATGTGTATGCTGGATGATACATTGCAAGTACTTAATCAAGAAGAAACTTATCCACAATCACATAAAAAATGCAGGCTCATGTCTGCTTCTTTTCTGCCGAAGAACAGTCTAAATTTGACCGTGGTTGCATCAAAGAATCATGCAATCTAGGAAGATTAGGTACGCCAATCCTAGTTTTAGTAAAATCATAGAGCATTTTCTAATTAAATTGCTCATTTAAATAGAATCCACCTAGAAAATGGTCTCATATTTCAGTAAAAGATGTGATTAATAAAGAAATATATATATTGGCACAGAAAGAGATACAAAACTAAGGGTTTCACGATCACATCATTACATAATGTTACTAGGTTTAATTTGGATGATCGACAAGATTATTAAATGATGGACTGACGTCATACGTACAAGATTGTTGTATTATACATACATAACATGAGTGTATTTAGTAGCATCAATGTCACCGTCATACTAAAGAATTGCTCGTGAGCGGGAGTGAGTGGGTGGGCTCCACCATATACCACGACAAAAATTCCAAAGACATGTAAGCCGCAGAGGCAAAGCAGTACGCAGGAAGCCAAAGACTTGGAAGTCAATTCCGTACTGTTCTGTTGTTTTTAATCATTAGAAAAGAAGAACCAACGCATTAATCTCAAAAACCCAGCGTTCCAATTTCCCAATTGCCTCTCACAACTCAACACTTGACAGAAACATATAGATAGTTGAATTAATCAAATCAACAAATTGTAACATTCTCTCTTCATATAGGACAGACAGAGATGATCAGCTTCAGCAGAGCAGCAGCAGAAGGAGGTGACTTGACGCTGCCAGTGGGGTTCAGATTTCGTCCCACAGATGAAGAGCTGGTGGACTACTATTTGAAGAATAAGGTGCAGGGCATGGATTTCCATGCGGAAGGCATCATTGATGAAATTGATATCCTCAAGTTCGAGCCATGGGATTTAGTTGGTAATTATCAACAATATCAGTTCTTCAATTTTCTTACTTCACTTGTAATTTGCATTTGAATCAGTCTCAAACTCAATTGGGTCCAATCCAAATGTTGTGTTTTATGTTATGCAGCGAAATCGTTGATGAAGCCGGACGATGAGAGCGGGTTCTTCTTCAGTCAACCAGAGTACACCCAAAAAAAAAAACCAAGAGGACCACAGAGGTAGGCTTTTGGAAGATAACAGGCAGAGAACATGACATCAGGACTCGAGACAGGAGAAGAACCGTCATCGGCAAAAAGAGGATTCTGACCTTTTACATAGGTCAAGTTCGCAATTCCGACAAGACCAACTGGGTCATGCATGAGTATTATATCCCTAAAGCCCATCCTAATGCCAACCAGGTAATCATTCTCTTTCTTTTTTGTACAATATGATATACATGTTGTGCTATAGAAATTTAGTTTCGAAATCAACAGATGGCTCGAAATTGAGACCCCTACCTGCGAGCCAAATTGGTTTGTTATGTAAATATGCAAAAAACTTAGAGATGTCGGCTTGCGTTAGAAGTTACCTCATTTGATTTTCTATTGCCTCTGCTTTCATTACATAATTGGTTTTCCAACTTAATTATATGCAGAGGGACTTCGTTCTCTGTCACTTGAAGAATAATGTGAAAAATGCTGATGTTGCAACAACCTGTGATGAAGGTGAAACTCACAATGCATCTGATGTCGAATATCAACCAGTAAATGACATGAATATGGTGAGACTCTAATTTCCTGAAAAAGAGACATTCAATAAACCAACTGTGGGAGCAAATTTCCTCCCACGAGAATATTCCGTTGAAAGATTCCCCTTTCTTCTTCACCGCCTCTTTCTCCCTGCAAAATAAATTGGATAAGAGGACCACACCCGGGGGGTGTTGGCCAAAGGCCCTCCGATGCCTAAGTTAGTTCAATTGATTTAGGGAAAAACCAATAGCTAAATAGGGTACGGAGATATATATGTAAGGTGTAAACCGGGCGGCCGGAGCCTTATGTAAAAGAGAGAGAGAGAGAGAGAGAGAGAGAGGTGGCTAGGATTTGTGAAGGGAAGAGCTCTCTAGAGTTGACGTACCTCATTCTGACGTACCTCATTCCTTGTGCGTGGCCAAGTATTTATAGGGGGCCTTGACGAGGTTGGTGTGGTTGGTGAGGTTGGTACATTTAGGGATTTGATTAATTAGGGAATTAATCAAATCCCTAATTGTGGTAGGTGAGGTTAGTGGGGTTGGTGTATTTAGGGATTTGATTAATTAGGTATTTCTCAATTTAATTGGATAACCCCCAATTAAATTGAATAACCCCCAATTAGGTTTAGTAATTCCCAATTAGGTCAAATAATCCCCAAAAGGAAGGAATTACTTGACCTAGGGTTCTGATTTAATTTGGTTCCCACAAATGCCCCCCAGCTTCTGCATGGCGCGTGGTTGCATGCAGGAGATGTAAATCATCTGTTAGGCTAGCTGTAACTGGGCTTTCTTCTTGGATTTGGGCTCCTGAGTGGTTGAAGTTGGTGGTCTGCCCCCAGCCCAGGATGTTGAGAGATGGGAGCAGAATCGTCCAGACTCTGATGATCTGCTAGTTGGGCAGGAGAAGTGTTCTGCTAGTCTCCCCTCCTGGGTGTAGACAACAAGAAGGTTGGCGCTATGCGAAACACTCGAGACGTTCTGCTCAAGCCTTCTGCTAACAAGCTTGGAAACCGTGATCTGCTCCATGAATTAGTCCGCTCGCGAACTAGTTCACCTGCCGAGAAGCAAAGAGATGTTGATATTCCTCTCTGAAGTTCGAGTCGCCGGCACCAGTCAAGGGATGGAGATCGAACTGGGAGGTGTGTTCATCCGCCCAACTATCGCGATCCAGCTATTGAGTCACGAGTAGTCAAGTGTAGATGAGTGTCGATGAGTGTGGCCCGTTTGGCCTACGTCCGGAGACGTGTCGTTGAGAGTGACCCGTTTGGCCTACGTATGGAGACGTGTCGATAAGAGTGGCCCGTTCGGCCTACGTCCGGAGACGTGTCGATGAATGGCCCGTTCGGCCTACGTCCGGAGAACGTCCGGAGACGTGTCGATGAGAGTGGCCCGTTCGGCCTACACCCAGAGACGTGTCGATGAGTGTGGCCAGTTTGGCCTACGCCCGGAGACGTGTCGATGAGTGTGGCCCGTTCGGCCTACGTCCCGAGACGTGTCGATGAGAGTGGCCCGTTCGGCCTACGTCCGGGGACGTGTCGATGAGAGTGGCCCGTTCGGCCTACGTCCGGAGACGTGTCGATGAGTGTGACCCGTTCGGCCTACGCCCGGAGACGTGTCGATGAGAGTGGCCCGTTCGGCCTACGCCCGGAGACGTGTCGATGAGAGTGGCCCGTTCGACCTACGCCCGGAGACGTGTCGATGAGTGTGGCCAGTTCGGCCTACGCCCAGAGACGTGTCGATGAGTGTGGCTTGTTCGGCCTACGTCCGGAGACGTGTCGATGAGTGTGGCCCGTTCGGCCTACGTCCGGAGACGTGTCGATGAGAGTGGCCCGTTCGGCCTACGTCCTGGGACGTGTCGATGAGAGTGGCCCGTTCGGCCTACGTCCGGGGACGTGTCGATGAGAGTGGCCCGTTCGGCCTACGTCCGGAGACGTGTCGATGAGTGTGGCCCGTTCGGCCTACGTCCGGAGACGTGTCGATGAGAGTGGCCCGTTCGGCCTACGTCCGGAGACGTGTCGATGAGTGTGGCCTGTTCGGCCTACGTCCGGAGACATGTCGATGAGTGGCCCGTTCGGCCTACGTCCGGAGACGTGTCGATGAGAGTGGCCCGTTCGGCCTACGTCCGGAGACGTGTCGATGAGTGGCCCGTTCGGCCTACGTCCGGAGACGTGTCGATGAGTGGCCCGTTCGGCCTACGTCCGGAGACGTGTCGATGAGTGTGGCCCGTTCAGCCTACGTCCGGAGACGTGTCGATGGAATTTGTGAATACTCCATTAGAAAGAAAAGTTTGAACTTGTATTGATGTCTATTTGACTACATTGCTTTATTGAACAAAAGAGATGAGTCGTATGGGTAACATCAAAAGTAACTTGTCTTCAATGGAGGTGAGGGAGGCTTGGCCGCCTGCTTGGAGCCGAGCTGATAGGTGAGGAGCTTCATGGATAGTACCTCCGGAGGAAAAGTCGCTTGCTTGATCTTTCTCTGCTGCTCCTCGGTGGTCAGCTCGGGCTCTTAGAGTCAGCTAGGATCGTACTGATCCGTATGACTTTTTTTTCGTGGAGGCTCATTGGCAACTGCGTCACGATCCTCGATTTGTTGGATAGCTCCCCTTGCAATGAATTCCGTGCAACGGCCGTCTCCGACCAGCTCTTCGAGGTGCTTTTTCCAGGCAAAGCAGTCCTTTGTGTAATGACCGTGCCCTTCATGGAATTCGCAGTATTTACTGGTATCCTTCTTGGCTGGGTTTCCCTTCAAAGGAGATGGTTTCTTCAACCAAGGAGCGTTCTTTACTTGGGCCAGGATCTGGTGTATCGGGATAGTGAACTTGGTATAGCTCTCGGCTGCTGGGGCACCTCCCTGAGGCTGTAATCCGTGCTTGCCTCCATCTTTGTCATTTATCCTGCCGTTCCTTTGGCTTGCCTGCTCAACCGGTTGATCGGCTTGCTTGGCAGCCTTCCTTGCGGCGATCCGGTCATCGTCTCAAAGTGCGTAGCGCTCTGCTGTCACGAAGACTTCTTCTAGTGTTTGGCAGGGAGAGATGGTCAGCTCACGATACAGCTCACACTCAGTTGGCAAGCCTCTCTTGAAGGCAGATGACGCGATCCGGTCGTCACATCCTACAATGTTGGCCTTTTCTGCTTTGAATCTCTTGATGTAGTCTCGAAGGGATTCGTCGGACTTCTTACGTAGGTTGAACAGGTGGTCAGGGTTCTTCTTGATCGTCCGGTAAGAGGTGTATTCTTTGGTGAAGGCGTAAGCTAGCTCCTTGAAGTTGCTGATCAACCCAGATGGCAAGGTGTGAAACCAGTCTTGGGCTGCTCCTCGCAAGGTCATTACAAACACCTTGCACATCAATGCGTCGTCGGTCTTGGGAAGGATCATGACACTTTTGAAGTATTTTAGGTGGCTTTCGGGATCGGAGTCCCCTTTGAATTGGGTAAACGAAGGCGTCGAGAATCGCTTCGGGGGAGCAGCCTGCTCAATTTCGACAGTGAAAGGTGTGGAGTTAGCTTGATCCATCTCCTTGCGTAGGGCATCTTCGAAGTTCCCGCCGGCTTTCAGGTCTCGTAGTTGGTCATTCACAAGCTTCTTGATGTCCTCTGCACGCATTGCTGGTTGGACACGTTGGCGACCCTCGCGATTTGGACGACGCTGATTGACCTCCTTATTGATTCGCAAGGTTCGAGCTTCTCGGCTGCGTTGCCTAGGAGGCGTGTTGGTGGACTGCGCTTGCGAGTGATTCTCCTCAGCTTGTCGACGAGAATCGGTCCTTCAAGAGTGAGCAGCGGAGCGCCTTTCCTCGCGGTTCTCACCGTGAAGGTTGTCAGGTTGCTCTCCTTGGGAGCCTAGCCTTTGAAGACTATTCCTCGACGAGTGAACAGCAGAGCGCCTTTCTTCACGATCCATATTGCGATGGGTGTCAAGTTGACGACCCTGGGAGCCTAACCTTTGAAGAACATTTCCCTGCGGGCCCAGTCGGGCGCGGATGTCAGGTTGTGGGCCCAACCTTTCACGCACATTGCTCTGAGTGTGGCTTGCGGATGCTTGTGACATGTTGGCAAACTGATCACGTTGTTGTCCCTCTCCTTGTCTGCTTGCTCCTGCTCGACCTGCTTGGTACCCATCGAGCTGCCTATCGGCGCATTCGTCCATCCTTCTCTCTTCGCCCAGTGGTCCAAGGCCAAGGTTTTGAGCTAAGCTTATATGGTTGATGAGCTGGTCAACTTTCTGAGCTAGCTGGTCGACTCTTTGATTAAGGTCTGCTTGACTTCGTGGATCGGGAGGAGAGAAGTGTGTGGAGACCAACTGCATACGGGCTAGGGTTTCATGGGAGGTGTGCGCAGGAGCGTGTGTCGAGCGTGGAGGCAATGGAGGGAATGCTTGAAGTTGTTCCAAGATTGGGCCTAAGTCAGCGGTGGTAATGAGCCCACCTTGATGGGAGGTTCCACCATGCTCGGCGGTGGTGCCATGAGGGTGGCTAGATCCGGCCACGGGGCCTTGGATGACAGCGGTGGCCGGCGCGGTGGTGAGAGGTGGTGGTGCCACCATGTCGATCGCGGGATCATGGGTGGAGTGGCTATGAGCCGTCGCGGATTTTGCCATCGCGGCGGTTTTGCCTCTCGTCTTCTTGCTTCCAACCATGGTTGTTTGGAAGGCTTCGGTGGATTGGAAAAGTGTGGAAAATGGATTTAGAGCACGCTTTGAGTATAATTCGTGCTCTCAATGAAAGCACCAATTTGTGGGAGCAAATTTCCTCCCACGAGAATATTCCGTTGAAAGATTCCCCTTTCTTCTTCACCGCCTCTTTCTCCCTGCAAAATAAATTGGATAAGAGGACCACACCCGGGGGGTGTTGGCCAAAGGCCCTCCGATGCCTAAGTTAGTTCAATTGATTTAGGGAAAAACCAATAGCTAAATAGGGTACGGAGATATATATGTAAGGTGTAAACCGGGCGGCCGGAGCCTTATGTAAAAGAGAGAGAGAGAGAGAGAGAGAGGTGGCTAGGATTTGTGAAGGGAAGAGCTCTCTAGAGTTGACGTACCTCATTCTGACGTACCTCATTCCTTGTGCGTGGCCAAGTATTTATAGGGGGCCTTGACGAGGTTGGTGTGGTTGGTGAGGTAGGTGAGGTTGGTGAGGTTGGTACATTTAGGGATTTGATTAATTAGGGAATTAATCAAATCCCTAATTGTGGTAGGTGAGGTTAGTGGGGTTGGTGTATTTAGGGATTTGATTAATTAGGTATTTCTCAATTTAATTGGATAACCCCCAATTAAATTGAATAACCCCCAATTAGGTTTAGTAATTCCCAATTAGGTCAAATAATCCCCAAAAGGAAGGAATTACTTGACCTAGGGTTCTGATTTAATTTGGTTCCCACACCAACCCTTGCTGCAAAGGGCGTGTAGAGTGTTCACTCTGCACACGAGGGTCCTTGGTTTGATTTTCCCCTCCCCAAATTCACTATATATATTAGATGAAAAAATAATAACCAACACTTATTTATTGTTCCAAATGCAGGAAGATACTCGGCCACCAGAAAATGGGGACTATTTTGAGAGGGCAAGGGATCTTTTGCTTGCAAATTCCCTTAGTAATAATGATCACAATGCGTTTCCACCTGAATTCGCAGAGTTCTTAGAGACGGTTCTTGTTGAACCAGATGGTGGAGTAACCAGTGACACAGACAGGGAACCAGTCCATCACCAGGTAAAAAAATGCTCTCGATTCGCTCCAATAGCTAGTGAACCACTCTACTTTTTTCTATTGGAAAATATGACAAGGAACCTCTGTAGTAATGTGAATAATATGTCTGTCATTCACATTATTACAGTCCTTTCTAATGACACTTTTCCTATAGAAACTTAAAATCAAAATTTTGTAATGTGCTGATAGTTTGCACAGGTCAAACACTCAAAACTTTGCTTCATTTTTTGTCAGTATAGGCTTTGGAAACTTGCTCATTTTTTGGGACATATTTCTTTCAGGTCCAGAGTTTACAAATGCGTTGTGAACCACAAATACTTTATAAACTACAATGTGGTTCGAGCCAGTCCAGACGAGATACAGATGTTATACTTCATAACCAGTTATCCAGACAGGCTTCTTCCTCTGTCAATGTAGCATCCAAACCCCAGACTGAAGTTCAATTACAGTCTGGTACATATCAAAGAGAACACAGACCACAACAGCAATCAGGTCCCATCAATGTCTTTAGGGATACTTTTGCTGACGAATATTATGTTAGGGAGATACTTCTTATTCTATTAGGATTTTTATTTATTTCCATTTGTATAGATATTATGTAATTAGAATTTCACTTATTTCCTAGTTTAACCCTAATAGGGTTGTAACCTTGTATTATAAATACCTCCTTTCGGAGAATGAAATATATCTGAAAATATTCTACCATTTTGTTTGACTTGGCATCAGAGCTGACTTTCTGGTGACCTGTGTGTGTTGTGCCCACCTGTGTTCTACTGTGTGCCCTAATTTCTTTTAGGGTTCGTGTGCCCTAATTTCTTTTAGGGTTCTTGTGCCCGTGCCTATGCTGTGTTTGTCGTATCTGCTTCGTGTTGTGTTTTTTCCGCTGCCATCATGGGTGATGATTCCAAAGTTGTGGTTGGTATTAGTGCGTGTTTGTGCCTGATAAATCTCGGCCATGAGCTGGCCGAGGGAGCCCTTTCTCTCGGCCCTGGCACTTGTTCGCAGAAGCTGAAACGCAGCGTTTCGCCAGGGTATTTCGCCTTCCTAAAAATAAAAGAAGAAATGCCAAGGCATGATCATCTCGGTCTCAAGCGTAGGCCGAGGCCAAGGCCGAACAAAATTGCGGCCAAGGCATTAAAGGCAAATCATCACGTGACAGCAGGGTCCCAGGCTTCATTTAATGAAGTAGTGCCTGTTTAATGCAGCAAACCCATTGGCCACAAAGAAGCTTTTAATGCATGAGGGAAGGTGGGAAGTGACTGAAGTCAGGATTTGGTGATGAGGATCAGAGTGATTAGATGTGGACATTCTCACAAGAATTCTGACAGCCTGAGATATTGGTTCACCAGCTATCCAGGCCATAAATGCGTCTCCACGGCCAGAGGCTCAGAACCCCACGATCAAGAGCGGCGGCCGAGATTCACCGGGATTTCTGGGGTCTCACCACCATACTTCACGATCCCAAATGTCGATTGGACTGCCCACTTGCGCTAATCAGACTCCACTATGCGTAAATTCAGCCTCGATTACTCATCCAGGGACTCTTCCTATAAATACAAGACTTGAGCTACATTCAAAAGGTTCAACACCAAAACAAAGCCTCCCACGGAGCAACTTATTTTTTCCTGTAATGCACTTTCAATATCTTTACTTGCTTTCCTAGGAGTAGTGGTAGATTGTAAGGAAAATCCATTCATCAATATATCATACGACCCTTGATTTTCAAGGCGCCGGAGCACCATCCTTGTTGTTCGTTCACTCACCCCATATATCATACGACCGTCGCTCCCTGAGCAGCGCGCCGGAGCACCGCCCAAAACCCACCACCAACACCATCACTCGACGGCCTTGTAGTTCAGGCCGTGAACCTAACAGCCGAGACCAGTTCCTCTCTCGGCTACAATCGTTTGACCAGGAAGACAGATCAAATAGGCGCACCACTTACCCATCCAACACTCATCAACACATCAACGCACGGTAGACCGTGCTGGCACGCCCGTGCACAAACCGCACTGCACCCAAAAGCAGGAAACCCCGTGTTAACGCACATCCCCTCGGCCCGGAACTCCAGGCCGTGAGATTTGCGCGGCAGACAGTGCGTCTACACCAAAGGAGGACCGTCCCTCGCGTGATTACTCTACCCCAATTACTTCTGACAAATTGGATGGCTCCAATTATGCCTCTTGGTCTCATGGTGCGCGTATTACGATTACTAGTCGTCGTTAGGCCTGGGCTCGGGTTGGATTGGTTTGGGTTTGGGCCCAACTCGAACACCGAACCGAAACTTTTGGTGTGCTCTTTTTCCAACCCGAACCCGAACCACGTAAGTGAAAAACCGAACACTTCAGGTAACTGTTGTGTAGATACAGCTCCACCAAAATGGATTTAGCTGCATCCTCAACTTGTGATACTCGCAAGTGCACGAACCGTTGGTAGTATAGCATATGTAAGTGCGAGGTCGATTCCACAGGGATTGGTGATTGAATGATCCAATTTAGTTTCCCTACACAAAATAGAAACAAAAAAAAAAGAACATAAAACAAGGAAGAAAGAAATAAGTAACTCAAGCAAATAAGTTCCCAAGTTCAATTTAGATTAATGGATTGATTCTAGCTAAAGTATGATTAAGCCATGGTGTGTGGTCATAACCTTGTGTTCCTAATTCCCTAATTTGATCATTTGTTGTCTAACCTAAAATTAAGCATTAGGAACCCATTAAGCATAGAAGAACATTTTAAACAACCAAGTATGTATCTAATCCCTGTTGTCGAATGTCCATACATACTCTTCCTATTCATAGTTCAATTCGAATTAAAGCATGGTGTATACTCTTAATTCAAACCAAGATAGCTAACATGCAAGCCTAAATGGTGATCAATCATTCAAACTAGCATATTAACTTATAAGCATAATGAATAAGAACAAAAACCATAATTGAAACTTGGAAACTAATTCAACTTGAAAACTTAAGAAAAGAATTTACATAACAAAGAAAAATAAATTACAACTAAGAAAACATTAAGGAAACTAAGAGAACTTTGAGGAAGAAAGGAAGTGTTTGAGAACTTTGAGGAGGGAGAAGAAAGTGTTTGGGAACTTTAGAGAATTTTGGAAGAACATGTGTTTGAGAGCTTTGAGGATTTTGGAAGGGAATGTGTTTAAGACATGGGGAATTTGGAAGAGAGTGTTTGAGAACTTGGAGGATTTGGAGAAGAAAGTAGAGAGGTGTTTTGAGAGCTTTGTGGATTTTGGAAGAGAGTGTTTAGGAACTTTGAGAATTTGGAAGAGAGTGGTTGAGAACTTGGAGGATGTTTGTGAACTTGGAGAATTTGAGAACTTAGGGAAGGAAGAGAAATGTGTTTGTGAAGTGTTTGAGACATGGAGACTTTTGGAAGAGAAGGGAAGTAGAGAGATGTTTGAGAACTTTGAGGATTTTGGAAGAACATGTGTTTGAAAGCTTTAGAGAATTAGAAGAAGAGAAAGGAAAAGTGTTTGATATTTAGTACAAAGAAAATTTAATAGAATGATCTTATTACAACAATTGAGAACTACAAAGGGAAACTAAGAGAATTTGAGGGAGAGAAGGGAAGGGAGCTCTAGAGAAGTGCTTGAGAGCTCCCCCCCTTGGGGTGTGTTTACAAGCTTAGAGAACTTCCCTATTTATAGGCCTAGGGGAAGTGAAAATCTGAATTCAATATGGCTAATGCATACAACACTTGTTTTATAAAATCTGAAATGGTTGATGCACTTGTATTAGAAAATCTAAATTGGGTGATGCACTTGTATTAGAAAATCTTGAATTGGTTGATGCACTTCACCAATAGATCCCACCAGCAGCCCTAGCACATCTTCATGTCACCATGACCAAGCTTCCAACCAGAAATGATAGCTCATACCTAGCTCACCATGACCAAACATCCAACCAGCACATGCTGAGGTCAGCATGACCAGCAACTTCAAGGGCTTACAACTTGGGCTTCTCTTAATCAAATTAGGACTTTAAGCACTCGAAATTGAAGTTCAGAATGTCTTCTTTCCAGCCATATGTTATTTGGGCCAATCCAAGGTCGGAGGAGGAAGTTAAGGCCAAAACAAATTGCTAACTCATTTTTCGCGCTGATAAGATCCATCCTGAGCATGGATCTGTGTTTGCTAGGTAACGGACTCCAGATTTATCCAATGGGGCTGAATTTTGGATATGTTATAGTACACACCAATTGGAACAACTTTCATGAAGAATGTGGCCTCATTCGAGCTATGTAGGTTGTTGAAACAAAGCTTGCAATATGACCTACGGAACTGGACTGGCAGGGGGCTGTAGCCAAAATGAGTTTGTCTTTAAGCTCTTCATCCATTCATCCAAATTAGGCCTTAACATGCTTGAATTGCATGAATTATTCTCTCTAAAGCCATCATTATTACCTAAAGCTCAATGAACTGAAAGATAAACACAAAAAGGATTAAAAGCACAAGTTTAACTCAAAAACATAACCAAATCATAAGTTAAAAGGGTACAAAATGATATGTAATTTATGCACCGATCAAATACCCCCAAACCTAGATTTTGCTAGTCCTCGAGCAAAACAAAAGGAAAACAAAGATAAAAACAAACAAGAAGTTAATTAAACCACTTTCGTAGGTAACTCGATTGCATTTAGCGTATGCAACAAGCCTTTAAACCTCTAGGCATCCCTAGTAGGAGGAGTTGTGTCTCCTGAGGGTTTAACAGATACGATACCCACAAACGTTTTTCTAACTCTACAAAACAAAATGGTTAGAAAACTTATTAGATTTGTTAGTCCTTAAGCAAAATAAAAATAAAAATAATTATACAAACAAAAATAAAACCAAAAACCAAAAAAATAAATAAATAAAATAAATAAATAAAAACAAAACAAAAGTAAGACTCAAAACAATCTTCCCGAACATTTTCTGAAGAGAAATGACTCATGCACATGACTCAAAAGTTTTTAACAATAAAAACTCAATTTTAGACATTATTCACAAAGCGGCAAAGTTCAAAACATAATATGCTCAAAGTGTAGTAGTGTGATAGCCAAATGCAACAAATTCCCCAATCTTAGTTTTCACACAATTTCAAAAATCATACAAAGCACAAGTTCAACTTCAAATCTCACCAAAGTTGTCCTCTCACAAATGAATCACTTAGAAGAGGGCTATAATGCAACACTCAGTTATAAACATGAGATTAGAGTTAAACCATAAAGACTTAACTCAAAATAGAAAGATGAAGAACTTGCATTAATATGATCTCAAGAAGGATGCCAAACACTTAAAAGCAGAAAATGAATGCAATTCAACCACATGACATTTAAGATCAATTTAGGTCTTTAGTAAAGGTTGTAACTGGGCCAAGGGAGTAAGGTGAGTAAAAAATGAAAGGTATGGATAATACAAAGTCCAAGGAACTCGCAATGTAAGAGCATAAAATAATTGTTTACAAGACTTCGAATCATCACGATTAGATTTTTTCTTTTACATGATCAAAACTCCTTATACCTTCATTTACATTGATTGATACTCCTTTCCTTTAATTGAACAAACACCAATTTATTTTGAAGGCCCAAAAATGAAATTTCAATCAACCACCACTTAAATTTTCTCTTTTCTTTCACCAATTGTGTGATTTTTTTTTTCTTCGAAATGTAACACCCATTCCCAAACTTAGTATGAAAAACACATCCCAATTAAAGCTCATGAGTTCCTTAGAAAGGTAAATATTTGTTTTTCAGGCTAAGGCGAGGAAATATAATTGGTAAATGAAAGAAAAAGGTTTACATGTTGGCTCAAAATGTTTAACAATGGAAAATCATGCTTAAGCATGCATAAGGTTAGCTTGAAAGGTACAAACGATCCAAAGAGGGCCTTAATATCATTTCTTAAATGTCATGAAATCGAATTGCAAAAGAATGAATGACTTTTAAATATTCAACCAAATCAATGAATAATGAGATCAAACAACAACTTTGATGACAAGAAAATAAGAGTATGTGTATAACACTCATGAAATGAAGCACAAGGCTCAAAAGCTCACATTTATGGTTATATAAGTCTAATTTATGCTTGATACAATTCTTTGGGTCATGCAAATCCTTTAATTGGAGAATTATGAAACAAATGGCAAGTGCAAAGAAGGTTTCGAACATATCATGCTAGAACGATGCCAAATTAATTATATATATTTTTTTTTTACAGTAAAAATTTACAAGGAAAAAAAAAATTAATAATAAAAAATAAATAAAATTCAATTTTCATTTAAGTCATGCAAACATTTATCACAATCTCATCAAATGTGTTCGGAAAGTGAATAAAATCAAAATCAAAATAAAATAAAAATAAAAGCAAGACTTAAACAAAATAAAGTAAAAATAAAGTAAAAATAAAAACAAGAAAATAAAAAAAAAAATTAATTAAATTAAGGAAAAACCAATTTTACATGCTAAACTCCAATACCCCCAAACCTAGAAATGAACATTGTCCTCAATGTTTAAAAATTAGCCACAAACAATGTCATAACAACAAATGAAAGGTATTAAAGCAAATAAAAAAAAAATTCACAAAATCACAAAAGAAAACAAGAACAAAATAATTATAAAATAAAAATTACAACACAAACAAACAAACAAACAAACAAACAAACAAATGAAACAGTAAACCCTAATCACACAATTCTGAAACCCAAAAAAAAAATTTTGAAGCCCAAAGCCCACAATTTCGAAACACAAACCACGGTGAATTTAACCCACTTTGAAACCCAAACTAAAGTGAAACCCGACCCACAATTTGTTTTCATTTCCGGCTTTTTATTATTATTTAGTTTTGTAAAAACAAACTATCGAACCGTGATTAGCAACACAAAGAGCGGGATTTTAACATGGGTCATGATGTCTCGGTTCAGTGTAAGGGACCAACAGACAGGGCGAGACACGTGTCGACGCATAGAGGCGCCGCAGACTCCACAAGCAAAAATTACGGGCTCATGGAAAGGCGCAAAGACTTTACTGAACGCGTTCGTTCAGAAAAGACACGTCGTGATAAATGAGTTGGGTATGGTTGGAAGGCGAGAAGGTTGTGGGACTCAAGGAATGCTGGAGATTCAGAAAATGCTCAGATGCTGCAATGGCTAGGGTTTGTCAAAGACTAAGTCTATAAGAAAGGGTGAAAAAAAAACGCAAACTCAGAAACACACAAAAGAGAAAAGAAAGAAAGAAGAAAAGAAGTGAGAAATCAAATGGCCTCTTCCTACCCCTTTTCGTTGGATCTCAACCTAGCTCCACCGACTCAGACACGAGGCCAAGCAGCGGCACCAGTATGGATGCCCTACTTTGCTTCCGCACGGGGGCCTGTGACAGTAACTGACTCAATACTCCTGGACAACGATGTTGCCATTGGAGTGGCTAGAAATTTAGTGACTCCTAAAGATATACGTGTTCTGGGGACAAGGGATGACAACCGGGTCGTGAGCGATGCCCTGGCACTGAGCGTGCAGAGTACGGCAACAGTCGCAAGTTTGGGTCATCGCCTACTTGCGAAGTCCCATGAGGTAGAGGTGCTGAAAGGTCAGTTGGCGGCGGAGCGAAGTATGGTTGAGGAGTGTCAGACTGCTATAAAAAGCTTGAAAAGGGAGAGGTCAAGGATAGTGGAGGTGAATCGACACCAGCTAGAAGTATTGCGGGACGAGAATAGAAACCTATCAAAGATGGTAGAGTTGTACTCTCGCGACATGCGAAAACAGCTGGAAGACCTAGACCGACCGGGTAAACGCAAACAAGCAGATCACGAGAGTAGTTACGCTCAAGCTAAGATTGCGATCTTTGGGAGCCCAAGTGATGAGCCCCAAGAAGCTGTGCGTGAAGCCCCGGAAGAGGACAGCCAGAGGGCCAAACTCAAAGCTCCAATGGTCGAGACACCAAGCACCGAGAAGAAATGATTTCCTACTGCATTATTGTTGTTTTTATTTTATTTTGTTGTTTTTGTATTTTCGTTATTTTGTTTCGGAAATAAAATAGTAAAGTTGCAGAAGAAAAAAAAAAAAAAAAAAACGGAAAAGAAAGCACACTTCCCAAACTTAAATCAAATAAAGACGACAAACGGAAAAGAAAGCACAGTTCCCTAACTAAAATAAACTAAAGATGATAGCCGAAAGGGAAAAGCAAAAACACAAAGCTCTAGAAAATGAAAGTAACGGGCAAAAATATTAAACACCAGAAAACACGGAGGAAAAAAAAGTAAAGTAAAGTAAAGGTGCTCCCCCTTGAAGCGATTAGGTCGAGCATGCCTGGGAAATCCGAAATGGTGTTGGCTCTCTCTCATCAGCATATGTCTATTTAAACCACACCTCTGCAAGCGGATGATACCCAGCATTTCTTCCTGCAACTCAAGGAAAAACATCAAAAAATCCAAAAACAGAAAAAAAAAAATGGCATCCTCATGCACTCACCTTGATGATCTCAACCTTGAGCTCTCACTTGCACCACCGAATGCCCAGACAAGGGCTCCTCCAACTCCTGTCTTCCCAAACTCCACATATCATCACGGCACGGCCTCAAACTTTGCTGAGGCAATACCGAACTTTTCTGAGGCACTGTCGAACAGAACAGTGCTGCTAGGAGGCATGATTAGCAGCAAGCTCACTCCGACAGATCATCTGCATGTGGCACAGAGGTCTGATAAGGCAGCGGTAGAGGAGTCCCACAATTTAACTGTGCTCCACGCGGTCTCCGCTACCAATTTGGGCATGCGATTACTGGCGAGGACAAGGGAGTGTGCCGCGATGAGCGAGGAAATAGCTTCCTTGAAGGCTATGGTGGCGGACTTGCAGAAGCGGCTCTACTGTGCCAATCAGCACGTGGAAGCACTGCAGAGAAAAAATGAGGACCATGTGGAGCTGCTGCAGATTCTACAAGTGCGAGAAAATAGAGGCAAGCCATGATGATGATGAAGAAGATGAAGAAGATGATGATGATGTTTTTTTTTTTTTTTTTTTGTGTGGTTGTTTTTGTTGTTTTTGTTGTTTTTTGTTTTTTGTTTTTAATGCAGCGTTTGAAATAAAAATGTGTTTTAACACTCAAAAATAAACTAACTAACCATACCACGTAAATAAATAAATAAACTAACATAACAACACAAAAACAGAAACAAAACAAAAACAAAGACTCAACAGAAAATAAAACAAAGAAAATAAAAAAAACTTAATTTTAAAACACACAATATACAAGCAACTCACGGATGACCAGTTAAGGGCCTCAGAAAACACAGCCAGGGGATCCGGGAAGGTTGGAGGGGTCACAATGGTCCCACTTAAAACCCAAACTTCTTAGACACCGAAGGTGTCGCCTAAAGAACTCCTAGACACTGTATTGACGAAGGTGCTCACTGGAGTTACCATAAGTCAGCTCATAAATGCGTCTCCACGGCCAGAGGCTCAGAACCCCACGATCAAGAGCGGCGGCCGAGATTCACCGGGATTTCTGGGGTCTCACCACCATACTTCACGATCCCAAATGTCGATTGGACTGCCCACTTGCGCTAATCAGACTCCACTATGCGTAAATTCAGCCTCGATTACTCATCCAGGGACTCTTCCTATAAATACAAGACTTGAGCTACATTCAAAAGGTTCAACACCAAAACAAAGCCTCCCACGGAGCAACTTATTTTTTCCTGTAATGCACTTTCAATATCTTTACTTGCTTTCCTAGGAGTAGTGGTAGATTGTAAGGAAAATCCATTCATCAATATATCATACGACCCTTGATTTTCAAGGCGCCGGAGCACCATCCTTGTTGTTCGTTCACTCACCCCATATATCATACGACCGTCGCTCCCTGAGCAGCGCGCCGGAGCACCGCCCAAAACCCACCACCAACACCATCACTCGACGGCCTTGTAGTTCAGGCCGTGAACCTAACAGCCGAGACCAGTTCCTCTCTCGGCTACAATCGTTTGACCAGGAAGACAGATCAAATAGGCGCACCACTTACCCATCCAACACTCATCAACACATCAACGCACGGTAGACCGTGCTGGCACGCCCGTGCACAAACCGCACTGCACCCAAAAGCAGGAAACCCCGTGTTAACGCACATCCCCTCGGCCCGGAACTCCAGGCCGTGAGATTTGCGCGGCAGACAGTGCGTCTACACCAAAGGAGGACCGTCCCTCGCGTGATTACTCTACCCCAATTACTTCTGACAAATTGGATGGCTCCAATTATGCCTCTTGGTCTCATGGTGCGCGTATTACGATTACTAGTCGTCGTTAGGCCTGGGCTCGGGTTGGATTGGTTTGGGTTTGGGCCCAACTCGAACACCGAACCGAAACTTTTGGTGTGCTCTTTTTCCAACCCGAACCCGAACCACGTAAGTGAAAAACCGAACACTTCAGGTAACTGTTGTGTAGATACAGCTCCACCAAAATGGATTTAGCTGCATCCTCAACTTGTGATACTCGCAAGTGCACGAACCGTTGGTAGTATAGCATATGTAAGTGCGAGGTCGATTCCACAGGGATTGGTGATTGAATGATCCAATTTAGTTTCCCTACACAAAATAGAAACAAAAAAAAAAGAACATAAAACAAGGAAGAAAGAAATAAGTAACTCAAGCAAATAAGTTCCCAAGTTCAATTTAGATTAATGGATTGATTCTAGCTAAAGTATGATTAAGCCATGGTGTGTGGTCATAACCTTGTGTTCCTAATTCCCTAATTTGATCATTTGTTGTCTAACCTAAAATTAAGCATTAGGAACCCATTAAGCATAGAAGAACATTTTAAACAACCAAGTATGTATCTAATCCCTGTTGTCGAATGTCCATACATACTCTTCCTATTCATAGTTCAATTCGAATTAAAGCATGGTGTATACTCTTAATTCAAACCAAGATAGCTAACATGCAAGCCTAAATGGTGATCAATCATTCAAACTAGCATATTAACTTATAAGCATAATGAATAAGAACAAAAACCATAATTGAAACTTGGAAACTAATTCAACTTGAAAACTTAAGAAAAGAATTTACATAACAAAGAAAAATAAATTACAACTAAGAAAACATTAAGGAAACTAAGAGAACTTTGAGGAAGAAAGGAAGTGTTTGAGAACTTTGAGGAGGGAGAAGAAAGTGTTTGGGAACTTTAGAGAATTTTGGAAGAACATGTGTTTGAGAGCTTTGAGGATTTTGGAAGGGAATGTGTTTAAGACATGGGGAATTTGGAAGAGAGTGTTTGAGAACTTGGAGGATTTGGAGAAGAAAGTAGAGAGGTGTTTTGAGAGCTTTGTGGATTTTGGAAGAGAGTGTTTAGGAACTTTGAGAATTTGGAAGAGAGTGGTTGAGAACTTGGAGGATGTTTGTGAACTTGGAGAATTTGAGAACTTAGGGAAGGAAGAGAAATGTGTTTGTGAAGTGTTTGAGACATGGAGACTTTTGGAAGAGAAGGGAAGTAGAGAGATGTTTGAGAACTTTGAGGATTTTGGAAGAACATGTGTTTGAAAGCTTTAGAGAATTAGAAGAAGAGAAAGGAAAAGTGTTTGATATTTAGTACAAAGAAAATTTAATAGAATGATCTTATTACAACAATTGAGAACTACAAAGGGAAACTAAGAGAATTTGAGGGAGAGAAGGGAAGGGAGCTCTAGAGAAGTGCTTGAGAGCTCCCCCCCTTGGGGTGTGTTTACAAGCTTAGAGAACTTCCCTATTTATAGGCCTAGGGGAAGTGAAAATCTGAATTCAATATGGCTAATGCATACAACACTTGTTTTATAAAATCTGAAATGGTTGATGCACTTGTATTAGAAAATCTAAATTGGGTGATGCACTTGTATTAGAAAATCTTGAATTGGTTGATGCACTTCACCAATAGATCCCACCAGCAGCCCTAGCACATCTTCATGTCACCATGACCAAGCTTCCAACCAGAAATGATAGCTCATACCTAGCTCACCATGACCAAACATCCAACCAGCACATGCTGAGGTCAGCATGACCAGCAACTTCAAGGGCTTACAACTTGGGCTTCTCTTAATCAAATTAGGACTTTAAGCACTCGAAATTGAAGTTCAGAATGTCTTCTTTCCAGCCATATGTTATTTGGGCCAATCCAAGGTCGGAGGAGGAAGTTAAGGCCAAAACAAATTGCTAACTCATTTTTCGCGCTGATAAGATCCATCCTGAGCATGGATCTGTGTTTGCTAGGTAACGGACTCCAGATTTATCCAATGGGGCTGAATTTTGGATATGTTATAGTACACACCAATTGGAACAACTTTCATGAAGAATGTGGCCTCATTCGAGCTATGTAGGTTGTTGAAACAAAGCTTGCAATATGACCTACGGAACTGGACTGGCAGGGGGCTGTAGCCAAAATGAGTTTGTCTTTAAGCTCTTCATCCATTCATCCAAATTAGGCCTTAACATGCTTGAATTGCATGAATTATTCTCTCTAAAGCCATCATTATTACCTAAAGCTCAATGAACTGAAAGATAAACACAAAAAGGATTAAAAGCACAAGTTTAACTCAAAAACATAACCAAATCATAAGTTAAAAGGGTACAAAATGATATGTAATTTATGCACCGATCAGTAACCGAACCTTAAGGTTCGGTTTGGTTTGGTTTGGGGGAAATGGGCAATTTTGTTAACTTCAAATTTTGCCCATTTCTTTCAGCACAAAACATGATATTTTACTCAAACCTGGGCAACTAAAAATCATATTTAAGCACATTCCATCTATCTCATACATAGAAAAGCTGGCCATCCATTCATCCTCCAAAATATCCATCATCAAATAAAAGGTTCAATCCCATTATAGAGCATCAATATCTTCATGCAATATTCATGCCATTTATCTAGTTCCCATCCATTATGGTAGCTACAAATTAAAGGCAAAAACATGAGCAGTCAACCCCAATTTAGATTCCAAACCAAACAAAGGGCAGTTTAATATGTTCCATTACATTACAAAAACAAAATATCTCCAAAAAATGTAATGGAACATATTAATGGTCCTTCATCTTGACTGCTGTTGATGATTGGTACATATGTTTTCTTTTCCAACCATTTGCAATGTTTCCATTTCTACCACATTGAAAAACATAAATTAATATAAACAAAGTAAAAACAAAACCAAATACATGAAAAACAATACAAAGCAAGAAAGCAGCCCTTACCTTTCTCCATCTTCTCCAAAGTCATATAAAATTCCAATTCATCTTCAGTCGGTTCTTTGTTGAAGTTAAAGCCATCAGCCCTTAGCCAATCATTGGAGCAAATAAGGGTCTCCACTGTTTTTGGAGTCAAAGAAGCCCGAAAAGGATCCACAATTCTTTTCCCAGAACTAAAGGCAGCCTCTGATGGAACACTTGATACAGGGACAACAAAGATATCCTTTGCAACCTTAGATAATAATATCGGAAACCTTGGATGGTTTTCTTTCCACCAATCCAACAAATTAAACCCAGCATTTTTAGGATTCTCAGGAGGCTCCAACAAATATTTATCAACTTCATTCCTAATTTGAACCACTTGTTTCTCTTTTCTTGATCTCATAAAATTTTCAAGCCTTTCATCACAGTCAACAATACTTGTTTCCCCCTCACCTTCGAAATTAGTCTCCACATAAGCTTGGGCAGCAACTGGATCTTCTTTCTTGTACGCCTCGTACAACTTCATTACAAGATCCTTCACCCTACTTATCATCGCATTAACTTTGGAAGCATCCTCTTCCAAATCACCAAAGCTAAAGTGGACATAATCCACTTTTTAACGGGGATCAAGAACCACAGCCACTATTAGGAGTTGGTTCACATCCTTAATATTACCCCAATACTTGTCATACTTGGATTTCATTGAAGTGGCCACCTTTTTCATAAAAGGATCTTCACTTGTCATCATTTTCTTCAAGAGATCAACAATAGAGCACATCTCATGGAAGGCTACATGGGAAGTTACCGTCTTATAATCACTAAGCTTCAAGGTAGCCTCATAAAACCTTTTCAAGAACTTCACAAAAACCTTTGCATACTCCCAATCCACTAAACTTGGGGGGCTCAATTTTGTTCTTAAACTCCCTTGCGTTTCAAGCCTTCTTTTTTTTTTTTTTTTGGCCTCTCATCCTCATGGTCTCCAAGGGTTTCCTCAAAGTAAGATGCAAAGTTTGAGTCCTCATCTTCCAACCTCTCGAAACCTTTTTGCAATTTTAAGGCGGCTTCTAGCCTCTCATAGGTTGAATTCCACCTTGTTTTGCACTCCAAAGGCAAAAGCCCTTTGCTATCAATCTTTTGCAACATAAAACATTGCCTAAACTTGTCCAATCGAGATGGTAAGGATCTTGTATACATACAAGCTTTTTGAATCCTCTTGATTGAATCATTCAACTCACACAACCCATCAAACACAATCAAATTAGTTATGTGAGCACAACACCTCATATGTAAAAGTCCCCATTCAATGAAAGAGTGCCCCATTGGCCCAATTGCCTCTTCATATGCCTAATAGCACCATCATTAGCGGATGCATTGTTAAGTGTGATAGTGAAGACTTTTTCTATGGTATATAACAGGCAATCGTTTGTAGAAGATCAGAAGGGATGTGTATGCTGGATAATACATTGCAAGTACTTAATCAAGAAGAAACTTATCCACAATCACATAAAAAATGCAGGCTCATGTCTGCTTCTTTTCTGCCGAAGAACAGTCTAAATTTGACCGTGGTTGCATCAAAGAATCATGCAATCTAGGAAGATTAGGTACGCTAATCCTAGTTTCAGTAAAATCATAGAGCATTTTCTAATTAAATTGCTCATTGAAATAGAATCCACCTAGAAAATGGTCTCATATTTCAATAAAAGATGTGATTAATAAAGATATATATATATATAGGCACAGAAAGAGATACAAAACTAAGGGTTTCACGATCACATCATTACATAATGTTACTAGGTTTAATTTGGATGATCGACAAGATTATTAAATGATGGACTGACGTCATACGTACAAGATTGTTGTATTATACATACATAACATGAGTGTATTTAGTAGCATCAATGTCACCGTCATACTAAAGAATTGCTCGTGAGCGGGAGTGAGTGGGTGGGCTCCACCATATACCACGACAAAAATTCCAAAGACATGTAAGCCGCAGAGGCAAAGCAGTACGCAGGGGAAGCCAAAGACTTGGAAGTCAATTCCGTACTGTTCTGTTGTTTTTAATCATTAGAAAAGAAGAACCAACGCATTAATCTCAAAAACCCAGCGTTCCAATTTCCCAATTGCCTCTCACAACTCAACACTTGACAGAAACATATAGATAGTTGAATTAATCAAATCAACAAATTGTAACATTCTCTCTTCATATAGGACAGACAGAGATGATCAGCTTCAGCAGAGCAGCAGCAGAAGGAGGTGACTTGACGCTGCCAGTGGGGTTCAGATTTCGTCCCACAGATGAAGAGCTGGTGGACTACTATTTGAAGAATAAGGTGCAGGGCAGAGATTTCCATGTCGAAGGCATCATTGATGAAATCGATATCCTCAAGTTCGAGCCATGGGATTTAGTTGGTAATTATCAACAATATCGGTTCTTCAATTTTCTTCCTTCACTTGTAATTTGCATTTGAATCAGTCTCAAACTCAATTGGGTCCGATCCAAATGTTGTGTTTTATGTTATGCAGCGAAATCGTTGATGAAGCCGGACGATGAGAGCGGGTTCTTCTTCAGTCAACCAGAGTACACCCCAAAAAAAAAGACCAAGAGGACCACAGAGGTAGGCTTTTGGAAGATAACAGGCAGAGAACATGACATCAGGACTCGAGACAGGAGAAGAACCGTCATCGGCAAAAAGAGGATTCTGACCTTTTACATAGGTCAAGTTCGCAATTCCGACAAGACCAACTGGGTCATGCATGAGTATTATATCCCTAAAGCCCATCCTAATGCCAACCAGGTAATCATTCTCTTTCTTTTTTGTACAATATGATATACATGTTGTGCTATAGAAATTTAGTTTCGAAATCAACAGATGGCTCGAAATTGAGACCCCTACCTGCGAGCCAAATTGGTTTGTTATGTAAATATGCAAAAAACTTAGAGATGTCGGCTTGCGTTAGAAGTTACCTCATTTGATTTTCTATTGCCTCTGCTTTCATTACATAATTGGTTTTCCAACTTAATTATATGCAGAGGGACTTCGTTCTCTGTCACTTGAAGAATAATGTGAAAAATGCTGATGTTGCAACAACCTGTGATGAAGGTGAAACTCACAATGCATCTGATGTCGAATATCAACCAGTAAATGACATGAATATGGTGAGACTCTAATTTCCTGAAAAAGAGACATTCAATAAACCAACCCTTGCTGCAAAGGGCGTGTAGAGTGTTCACTCTGCAGACGAGGGTCCTTGGTTTGATTTTCCCCTCCTCAAATTCACTATATATATTAGATGAAAAAATAATAACCAACACTTATTTATTGTTCCAAATGCAGGAAGATACTCGGCCACCAGAAAATGGGGACTATTTTGAGCGGGCAAGGGATCTTGTGCTTGCAAATTCCCTTAGTAATAATGATCACAATGCGTTTCCACCTGAATTCGCAGAGTTCTTAGAGACGGTTCTTGTTGAACCAGATGGTGGAGTAACCAGTGACACAGACATGGAACCATTCCATGGACATGTACAGGTAAAAAAAAAAATGCTCTCCCTTAGCTACTAGAGAACACTCCAATAGCTAATGAAACACTCCAATATAAATGTTGAATCTGTGTACGAGAATCTGAGAAAAAAAATATCGAACTGAAACCGAACAGATGAACACTAAAAAAATCCTTTTAAAGTGCTTTAACACTCTTTTTTAGCAATCATAATGTGATATAAATCTTGAAAGTAGTAAGCTTCTTTAACAAAACCATATGAATATCAACATTAGCAGCTTTAGTGTTCACACATACCATATGAATATCAACAAAATATAGTATACAGAATCACGAAAACGAAGGACGTTGTGTGTGCTCAAAACCAATACCTTCTTCTCCTGATCAATTAAACTCTCTGCGTTTTGTGGTGTGAGTTTAACTGCTGACATAATCAAGATATAGGGGCTTCTTTTATAATTTATCAAGTGTTGTGAATTTTAGACAACTTGAAAAATGGAGATTATAAAGATTAGTCTAAACACAAATTATACTTGCAAGTGCACAAAGTCAATCGTAATATAGTATGGCAAATACAAGGTCATTCCCACGAGGATTGAGTTCAACTTCCAATTAGTCCAACCTAATTTACTTCACAAAATACTTTAACTACTCTAATTATATAAACAAGAAATTAAACACGTAGCATACTCACGTAAACACAAAAGGGGTTTTTGAAAGAATGATTTAATTAACAATGAAATTAAAAGACAAAACAAGTAGAAAGTCACGAAACACAAGGATGAGAAATTCAAATTGATAAAAGCACTAGGATAATAAATTCACCACTAGTAATTCGATCTAGCCTCTTATTCACCTACCTATTAACTAACCATTTGATGTCGCCGCTTAGTTTTCCTTTTTCATGAATTACCTATGATATTTAGGCTAACTCGTATATTCTTACATGCAATTCGCCTATGGTATTTAGGTCAAATATCAACACATAGAAACTCATTAACATCAGTGAAAACCTCTAACAAGAATGTAAACCATAGGAGTATGGTATTTACCCTAGATGAATTACAAATCCTAATAACAAGAAGCAAGCCTCAAATTAAGTATGGTATTTACTCTAATTTGCATCCAATTAACTCAATTAAAAGTCTAGATGATGATCAAGCATCAAGATAATCAACTAAATTATTAAGCACAGTGATTAAGAATCCAACATCAAACAACAATCAATAGATAGGTAAAATAAGAAAACTATATTATCATACTAGGGCTACATCATGCCCTAGCAAAAGAAAATTAGTTACACATAATCATAGAATTCGATATAAACAAAAACATAAGGAAGAAACAATCAAACCGAGCCACTTGCTGTACTCTTCCGGCGTCTCCAATTTCTCCTAGTTTTTGCGTGTCCCCCCTAAAGAAAAACCTAATTAAAACATAAATCCCAAATAGGTAAGTAATTGACTCCTCTTCCTACTTGGACTAGGATAACACGTCAGTTACTTTGAACGCACGTTTGAGATTGTTCCTCCTCCAAGAACATTCGGAAAAAATATGTAAATTGTAGGTTTTTTTCTGATCTTTCCAGCCATATATTGTACGCCTTGAGGAAAAATCAAGAAAGTCTTCAAATAGTCATTCTTTCACAGCAGCACAGTTTTGACGGGATTGCACATTATGCTTACTTAACTTCAAAGACTGCTCTCATTGGCTGCTCCGAAAATTCTAGAAAAATTCCACAATCATCTTCAAGATCTTAGCTTTCATCTCCAACTGATATCACTGAGTGTATTACATAAAAAAAGAAATAACTTGCTCATATTTGTGGACATTTTTTTGTTTCAGGCAGAAATGGATAGTGCAGTATTCTATGGTTCGAGCCAGCCCAGCCGAGATACAGGTGGCATATTTCGTTACCAGATCTCCCCACAGGCTGCTTCTTCTGTCAATGTAGCACCTAAACCTCAGACTGATCGAGTTCAATTAAAGTCTGATACATCTCAAGGAGCACAAGGACCACGACACCTATCAGGTCCCATCATTGATACTTCCACTGACGAATATTATACAAAGGAAAAAACACGCCGAAGAACATATCCACCAGCAAAGGTGAGAGAACCAAAACTCCAGGACAGATAACATGAAGAAAGGCTTTTTTTTCTCTCTCTCTAAACTAGATATATGTTCTTATATTGAAGCTTTGTAGAGGCTATTTCCTCAATTCAGTTTGGTTTCCTTTTGCAGCCCAAACAACCTGCATATCGTCGAACTGCTGCTGATTTGCCCCAGAAGCACATCTCTCCAACAAATTCTAGCCAAGACAAGAAGGTGGCTCAAGGCAAAAATGCAGAAAAGGGTATGGAGCAGACACAGAATAGAACAACCGTCAGCAATTGGAAGGGCTCCTTCATTACCTGGCAAACATCCCCGTTGACAACAAGTACCCCATCAGTCTACATTTCCAACATTTTTCTAGGCCTTTTTTTGTTATATTTTTGTGTCCGGGAAGTAGTTTTATATGGGCCAATGGGTTCCCACCACAGTGGTGGTGGATTCCCCCTTCCCCCCATGGCACCCATGATCGAACCCCAGTGCCAGTGGGATTGCCAGTGGGATTTCTTTCCTCCAATGTAACCAAAAAAAAAAAAAAAGTAGTTTTATATGGGGACTGGGGGCTCACCAGAAAATATTTCAGTCTAGTACGAATAGAACCCATCTATAAGGAGTATAAAATGGGTCTCATATTTCGGTACGCAAAAGATGTATATATTAATATAGTCCATATAATTTTTACAAATTCTATCAAATATTGATGGAAAAAAAAGCAGACTACGAGATTATTATACAATAGACTTAAGGTGTAGTATTAATGAATGGATATACTATTTTCACATGATTGAATTAGTAATATAAACTCGACTATGTGACGGCTATACTTAAAATTTCCTCCATGATGGGAAGCTTCTCGATCCCCGCCACACAGCCATACATTGAATTTTACACGGTTTAGAGTGCGTGGGTGGGGTCCACCCTATGCCACGACAAAAATTCCAATTCCAAACCATGAAAGCAGTCGAAGCAACTCAACACTTGACAGAAACATACACAAACGCATTACTCTGAAAGAAAAGCCAAAGACTTTGAAGTCAATTCCGTACAATTCTGTTGTTTTTAATCATTCTGAAAGAAAAGCCAACACCAACGCATTACTCACAAAAACCCAACATTCCAATTTCCAACTTACACAATCTCACAGCAACTCAACACTTGACAGAAACATACACAGACAGTTCAATTAATCCAATCAAAAAATTGTAACATTCTCACTTCATAAAAGGATAGAGAGATGATCGTCATCAACAGAGCAGCAGCAGCAGCAGAAGACGACTTGTCAGTGCCAGTGGGGTTCAGATTTCATCCCACAGATGAAGAACTGGTGACCCACTACTTGAAGAAGAAGCTGAAGGGCATGGATTCCCATGTCAGCAACATCATCCGAGAAATTGATATCTTAAAGTTCGAGCCTTGGGATTTACCTGGTCATTATCAACAAATCCCAGTTCTTAAAGTTTTTTTCTTACTTCACTTTTCATTTGCATTTCAATCAATCTGAAACTCTCTATATGCAATTGGGTCCAATCCAAATGTTGTGTTCTTACTTTTTTACCAAATCCCAGTTCTTGAATTTTCATTTTTTTGACTATTATTCTGATACCTTTTCAATTTGCATTTTAATGAGTGAAATTTTGCATATGCAATTGGGTCAAATCCAATGTTGTGTTTTATGTTTATGCAGAGAGATCGTTGCTTAAGTCGGATGATGAGAATTGGTTCTTCTTCAGTCGACCAGAGTACAACAAGCAGAAAAAAAACAGGACCACACAGGAAGGCTTTTGGAAGATCACAGGCAGAGAACATCCGATCAAGGCTCGAGACAACAGAAGTGTCATCGGTAGAAAGAGGATTCTGACCTTTTACAGAGGTCGTGTTCGT
This sequence comes from Prunus avium, assembly GCF_965620075.1. Classification (NCBI taxonomy): domain Eukaryota; kingdom Viridiplantae; phylum Streptophyta; class Magnoliopsida; order Rosales; family Rosaceae; genus Prunus; species Prunus avium. The sequence goes on along the minus strand of NC_142285.1, from coordinate 36,874,105 downwards.
AATTCCGAAAAGACCAACTGGGTCATGCATGAGTATTATATCCCTGATGACAATCCTAATGCTCAGGTCATCATTCTCTTTCCTTTTATTTTTCTTTTTAGTTTTATGGTTTTTGTTTTCCAGTCACATTAACACAATGCTCCTCTTTTACAATATGATATGCATGTTGTGCTATAGATATTATTCAGTAATAATGGATTACTAATTTTCAGCTCGAAGGGGTTTTGATTTGGAAACCAATGGATGGCTTGAAATCGAAACCCCTTTGAGCCAAATTGGTTTGTTTTGTGAATATTGTTTTGTAGATTACTACTTTCATTACATAATTGGTTTTCCAACATAATTATATGCAGAGGGACTTCGTTCTCTGTCGCTTAAAGAAAAATGTGAAAAATGCTGATGTTGCAACAACCTGTGATGAAGGTGAAACTCACAATGCATCTGATGTCGAATATCAACCAGTGAATGACATGAATATGGTGAGACTCTAATTTCCTGAAAAAGAGACATCCAATAAACCAACCCTTGCTGCAAAGGGCGTGTAGAGTGTTCACTCTGCACACGAGGGTCCTTGGTTTGATTTTCCCCTCCCCAAATTCACTATATATATTAGATGAAAAAATAATAACCAACACTTATTTATTGTTCCAAATGCAGGAAGATACTCGGCCACCAGAAAATGGGGACTATTTTGAGCGGGCAAGGGATCTTTTGCTTGCAAATTCCCTTAGTAATAATGATCACAATGCGTTTCCACCTGAATTTTCAGCTAATGACCAGGAGTTCCTAAGAACGCTTATTGTTGAACCACAATTTAGAGTAACCAGTGACACAGACAGGGAACCAGCCCATCACCGGGTAAAAAAATGCTCTCGATTCGCTCCAATAGCTAGTGAACCACTCTACTTTTTTCTGTTGGAAAATATGACAAGGAACCTCTGTAGTAATGTGAATAATATGCCTGTCATTCACATTATTACAGTCCTTTCTAATGACACTTTTCCTATAGAAACTTAAAATCAAAATTTTGTAATGTGCTGATAGTTTGCACAGGTCAAACACTCAAAACTTTGCTTCATTTTTTGTCAGTATAGGCTTTGGAAACTTGCTCATTTTTTGGGACATATTTCTTTCAGGTCCAGAGTTTACAAATGCGTTGTGAACCACAAATACTTTATAAACTACAATGTGGTTCGAGCCAGTCCAGACGAGATACAGATGTTATACTTCATAACCAGTTATCCAGACAGGCTTCTTCCTCTGTCAATGTAGCATCCAAACCCCAGACTGAAGTTCAATTACAGTCTGGTACATATCAAAGAGAACACAGACCACAACAGCAATCAGGTCCCATCAGTGTCTTTCGGGATACTTCCGCTGACGAATATTATACAAGGGAAAAAACACGCAGAATAACATATCCAGCAGAAAAGGTGAGAGAACCAAAACTTCAGGACAGAGAACATGAAGAAAGGCCTTTTTTTTTCTCTCTCTAAACTAGATATATGTTCTTATATTGAAGCTTTGTAAAGGCTATTTCCTCAACTCAGTTTGGTTTCCTTTTGCAGCCCAAAGAACCTGAAAAACCTAAACCTGCACCAGAAAAGGTGAGAGAACCAAAACTGCAGCACAGAGAACACGAAGAAAGCCTTTTTTTTTCTTTTCTTTTTTTTCTTTTTTCCTTCTCTACACTAGATATATGCTTTTATATTGAAGCTTTGTAGAGGCTATTTCCTCAACTCAGTTTGGTTTCCCTTTGCAGCCCAAAGAACCTCCATATCCTCTAACTGCTGCTTATTTTCCCCAGAAGCAGATCTCTATAACAAAGTCTAGCATAGACAAGAAGGTGCCTCAAGGCAGCATGGAGCAGACACAGAATAGAACAACCCCCGGCAATTGGAAGGGTTCCTTCATTACCTGGCAAACATCCCCATTGACAAGTCCCCCGTCAGTCTACATTTTCAACACGGTTCTAGGCACGATTTTGTTCTTGTTTTGTGTCCGGGAAGTAGTTTTATATGGGGAGTGGAGCTAAACTCACTCACCAGAAAATAGTTAATTCTTGTTCTCTATATTCTGTAACACATTGAGTAATGCCAGTCTTACTGGGTACTTATTGTTTGGTATAAAAATATGCTCTAATCTCAGCCATGGCGATGGCTTTGCAGTGATGAAATGTTCATATATTCCTATAGAGATTAACAGTCTTTCTTTCTACTGACCAGATGTAAGGATGTATTGAGGTCTTGAATTGTATTGCTGGAGTTTCGAATATAGCAGTGTTTGCGTTATTAAGGTCTTGAATTGTTTGGAACCTTTAATTGTTGAGGTTCAAAAATAAAAAAGATGAAATGGGGTGAGAGAGAGGCTCGAACTCTCGACCCTCAGGATAACTCACTTTCCACGCTATGAGACCTACGCACTAGCCAACTGCGCCGCCTTCCTGCGTGAAATGTTCAGGCAGGGGGTGGGGTTCGGCGGAGGGGTGTTTGATTCTTGCTGAGACATTTTTCATTTATAATCTTTTATTAAATTTTTTTTAAAGACCTTTTTTTATTAAGAGAGGCAGTAACCTTACTTTGGAGGAGCAATTGCTCTAAATCACTATACTAGTGGGTCATTTGCAAAGAAATGCTTACACTGACTGATTAAATTCGTTGGATTAATCTAATAATTAATGTTTCTTTACATGTGTATACCGATGCAAAATACAGAGCACACCCCAACATATAACACGGATAGAGAGCCGGGGTCCACCATGTGCCACAACAAAAATTCCAAACCCATGTAAGCGCCAAAGCAGAAAGCCAAAGACTTGGAAGTCAATTCCGTTTCCGTACGCTTCTGTTGTTTTTAATCATTAAAAAATAAGAACCGACCTCATTAATCACAAAAACCCAGCATTCCAATTTCCCAATTGTCTCTCACTCACTCTCACAGAAACTCAACACTTGACAGAAACATACAGATCAATTAACCAAATTGTACCATTCTCTCTTCATAAAGGAAAAGGACAGAGAGATGGCCAGACTCAGCAGAGCAGCAGAAGAAGAAGAAGGTGACTTGTCACTGCCGGTGGGGTTCAGATTTCGGCCCACAGATGAAGAGCTGGTGAACTACTATTTGAAGAATAAGCTGGAGGGCTCCCATGCCGAAAACATCATTGATGAAATTGATATCCTCAAGTTCGAGCCTTGGGATTTACCTGGTAACTACGACATTACCAGTTCTTAAATATTCATTCTTTTTTACTACTTCATTTGTAACTTGCATTTCAATCAGTCTGAAACTCTCTACAGGCAAGTGGGTCCAATCCAAATGTTGTGCTTTTACTTATCTACCATTCCCAGTTCTTGATTTTTTATTTTTTTTTTATTTTTACTTTTTCAATTTGCATTTCAATGAGTCTGAAGCTCTGTCTATGCAATTGGGTCCAATTAAAATGTTTATGCAGACAAATCGTTGATAAAGTCGGACGATGAGAATTGGTTCTTCTTCTACAAATACAAAAAAGGAAGTAGGGCCACAAAGGAAGGCTTTTGGAAGATCACAAGCAAAGATCGTGTGATCAAGGCTCGGGACAACAGAACTGTCATCGCCAAAAAGAGGATTCTGACCTTTTACATAGGTCGTGTTCGTAAGTCCACGAAGACCAACTGGGTCATTCATGAGTATTATATCCCTGATGATGCCCATCCCAATGCTAAGCAGGTCATCATGTTCTCTTTCTCTTTCTTTTTTTTTTTTTTTGGTTTCTTTTCCTTTTTATGGTTTTTGTTTTCCAGCACTAATAACACAATGCTGCTCTTTACAACATGATATACTTGTTGTGCTATAGAAATTTAGTCATAATGAATTACTAATTTGCAGCTCAAAGGGGTTCCGAATTTGAAATCAATGCGTTGGAACGTCATTTGATTTTCTATTGCATCTACTTTCATTACATAATTGGTTTTCCAACTTAATTATATGCAGAGGGACTTCGTTCTCTGTCACTTAAAGAAAAATGTGAAAAAATCAGATGAGAATACTGATGTTGCAACAACCTGTGATGAAGGTGAACCTAGTACTCACAATGCATCTGATTTCGAAAATCAACCAGTACATGGCATGGAGAGTCTAGAGGTGAGACTTTAATTTCCTGATATGAGCTTCTTGATATATATCTGGTGCAAAAGAAACATGTCCAATAAATCAACACTTGCTACCAAGTGCTTGTAGCTCAAATGATAGTGAGCGGTCACCCTGCATACATAAAAATATATATAAAAAATAACCAACACTTATTTTGTAGTTCCAAATGCAGGAAGATACTCGGCCACGAGAAAATCTGGACTATTTTGAGCGTACAAGGGATCTTTGGCTTGCAAATTCCCGTAGTAATAATGATCACAACGCGTTTCAATCTGACTTTGAAGCAAATGACCCCGAGGCCGAAGAGTTCGTCAGATCGATTCTTAATATTGATCCACAATGTGACACGGACACAGACACAGAACCAATCCATGTAAGGGTAAAAAAATGTTCTGGAGTAGCTATTGGAAAACACTCCAAGAGCTACTGAACCACACTACGTTTATCTGTAGGAAAATATCACAAGGAACCGCTGTAGTAATGTGAATAATGTGCCTGTCATTCACATTATTACAGTCCTTTCTAATGATATTCTCCTATAGATATTAAAATAAAATTTTTGTGCTGTGTTGATAGTTTGCACAGGTCAAACAGTCGAAACTTTGCTTCATTTTTTTTTAATATAGGCTTTGGAAACTTTTTCATATTTTTGGACATTTTTCTTTCAGGTGCGTTTGCAAGGTGGATTTACTTCGAGTCCATCCACGCGAGATACAGAGGTTATACTTCATAACCAGTTATCCAGACTGGCTGCTTCCCCTGTCCTTGTAGCACCTCAACCTCAGACGTCTGAGCTTCAACTACAGTCTGGCACATCTGAAAGAACACAGAGACCACAACCAAGATCCATCAATGTCTTAAGGGATACTTCCGCTGTCAATGTAGATGCATTTAACTTTTCCGTTAATTGTATACAATTAGCGACTGACGACGAATATTATACAAAGGAAAGAACAAGAAGAAGAACATATCCACCAGTAGGCAAATTGAGAGAAATAAAACTACAGCAAAGCAAGGTGAGAGAAGTAAAAACTGCTGGACAGAGAACATGAAGAAAGTCTTCTTCTTTTTATTTTTTATTTTTTTTTCTCTTCAGTCGTTATATATATGCCCTTCTATTGAGGCTTTGTAAAGGCTATGTCCTCAACTCAGCTTGGTTTCCTTTTTGCAGGCCAAAGAACCTGAAGAACGTAGAACTTCTGTTGATTTGCCCCAGAAGCAGATCTCTATAACAAAGTCTAGCGTAGACAGGAAGGTGGCTCAAGGCAAAAATGCAGAAAAGGATATGGAGCAGACACAGAATAGAACAACCCCCAGCAATTGGAATGGTTCCTTCATTACCTGGCAAACATCCCCGTTGACAAGTCCCCCATCAGTCTACATTTTCAACACGGTTCTAGGCGCGATTTTGTTCTATTTTTGTGTCCGGGAAGTAGTTTTATATGGGGAGTGGTGCTAAACTCACTGACCAAGAAATAGTTCATTCTTGTTCTCAATATTCTATAACACATTGAGTAATGCCAGTCTTACTGGCTACTTTCTGTTTGCTATAAAAATATGGCTAATGTCAGCCATGGCCTTGCAGTGACAAAATGTTGATATATAGTATATAGAGATTAACAGTCTTTCGTTCTACTGACCAGATATAAGGATGTATGGCTGGTGGCTACTGGAGTTTGAAATATAAGTATTGTTTGCGTTATTGAAGTTTTGAAATTGTTTGGAAGTTAGAAACTTAATTATTGAAGTTGCAATTTGTTTTTTTACAAAAAGATAACCTGAAATGGGGTGAGAGAGGCTCGAACTCTCGACCTCAGGATAACTCAACTTTAAGCTATGAGACCTACGCGCTAGCCAACTGCGCCACCACCCCTTGTTGTCTATTGCTTGCTTTTTACGAATTTTATAACAAAGCCAAATACGGTGAAAGCGTTGGGGTTATGGATTAGAGTACATTTCCCAAGTTTTATGTGGCTCTAAATGGGTCATTGCAATCCTATTGTACAAGAGATGAGGCCCAAAACCCAGAAAACAAAATCCAAAAGAAATTACAGCTTAAGTTTAAATCCCATAACTACCCCCACCACCTCAAAAACTTGGCTTGGTGGTTGCACTTATGTGGTTAATGGCACATTGCTCAGCAGCATAGCATGAACACAAGAATTCTATAGTGAGGCCTTATATATGGCCTTTAGGTGAGACTACATCTCTTCATTGTTGGATTAAATTGGTTAACTTGATCCTATGATTAAAAGATAGGACCTCACCTAATGGCATATATAAGGCCCTCACTATAGAATGACTCAGCATGAACATATAAATCAGATTCTAGATCCACTTAAGGGTTGTGCCGAATCCTTTTCAACGGTCCAAATGGTATGAAAGAGAGCTGCATTACCATTGAAATTTGGAGCATAAAGAAAAAAGTAAGGTTTGTTGTAAAGTCAAGAATGTGGAGCCCAAAATGATAGGGTCCACTACTTAATTGATTGAAGAAAATTCTGAAGATACACTGCACATCCACGGGGAGCCGAGAGACCTTCACGAGTCTTCTATTTACCGAATAGTTAGCCAAAGCTTTTCATATAAAACTATGGCTTCATTCTCGTTTGTATGGTGAGAGATACAGAGAAAGACTCAATGAAAATATCAGAAGAATATTTCTATCACTATTTGAATTCTCTAAATTCTCTCCTCAATCTCTTTAGTTTTATAACACGTTATCAGCACGAATATCTCTAAGATACCAGCTGGGATATTCGACCAAAACACTCTGCTTCATTGTTTTTCTTTCTTGGGTTTGATTGAGTTGCTCATGCTCTTTCTGTGTATATCAATACAGCTTCTGTGAAGCTTTGTTCTCACTGTCTCAGCCCTTTTACTCTCTATCTCTCCCTCTGTGTGTCACTCTTCATAGCTTCACAAAGAGCTGTCTGTGTCACCTTGAAACAGAGGCAGTCCATGGTGTGAGGACCTGATCCTCCGTGGCACAATCCTCACCGTACACTTCCTCAACACCTCCACCAAACCCTGCCTTGCTTTCAGTATCAGCCACTGAGTGGCCACCGTTCTGCTGCTCTAATTGTGCTTGCTCAAAGGATCACCAAAGTAGCAAAGGTTTGCCAGGGACTTCATGAACAAGAAAGAAAGTAGAGGAAGAAGAAGCAGCAAATCTTCAAACCTTCCAAGGAGAACAGCAAACCCACCGAAAGAATAATCAATAAGCTCTCTGCCCCTTATATTCTCTATTATTTTATTATTATCCTATAATCATATTGATTATAAAGTAAGTAAAGGTGTGCAGGAGAAGCTTGTGCAGGTTCATGTTCATCTACTTTATTTATGAAATTATCACTCAAGGAAGCAGACAAACGTGAAGGCAGACAAACGTGAAGGCAGACTAACACTATGGTTGGTCTCTACTTATCTAGTTACATATATTAATATAATAATATTATATCTTTTCCTATTTCCTCTAGCTTTAAGAGGAATTCCACCGAAAGAAAAAAAGGGGGAGGCAATTCAAGTTGACAACATATATATTATTTAATTGTGGTGTTGACAAGAATCCACAAATAATTGCCGTTACTTTATCCATATATATAGTATGGACAGTTTCACTTCCTATATTTTTAAGTGGTGGTTTTTAATCCCGCATTTACTTTATTTACTGTATGGTGTAGGTTCATTACCCATACAATATATTTACTGTATGGTGTAGGTTTATTGCCCATACAACAGTATTTATTTAAAAGTGTGGCGCGGGTTTATCGTCCACACAACTGCCTTTACTTTTATTTAAAAGTATGGAGTAGAATTAGTGCCCATACAAGCACGTTTACTTTATCGCACATTTACTTTATTATTTAAAGTATGGTGCGGAATTAACGTCCATACAGCAAGCAATTTAATTTATGAATTTACTTTACCGCACATTTACATTTATTTAAAGTATGGTGCGGGTTTATCGTCCATATCAGCAATTTATTTACCAGTAATTTATTTACAAGCTATTTATTTTATGAATTAATTGTGTGATATGATGAGTTTTTACAGAATACAGAGATCAGGACCAGAAGTTCCTTGATCCTCATCATCCAACTACATCAGGACTTGAAAGATCCTTGATGATGATAATGATATGAGAGCTGGCAGTCTCTCCGGTACTGTATTTGTAAATAAGAGATCGGATCTGAAGATCCTTGATCCTTGACATGTAAATATGGACTTGGAGTTCCTTGATAATGTAACAGTACCGTATTGGTTAATAGTGCCGTACACATGAATAGTAATTGTACTGGCAAATGTACTGTACGCATGAATAGATACGTATTCATGACCTGATGAATAGTACCATATACATGAATAGTGACGTATGCATAAATATTAACCATTTGGGGTAAACCGTCACTATATACAAAAGGGAACCTGCAATTCCTTAAACTCATGGATGAGTAATTAAATGAGATGCCAGGAGATCCTCATGGACAATTATGTAAAAGACTAAAGTCCTGAAATATGTACAGGAATTTATAAAAATGTCCATACCATGAGAATATGTGATTTTGGCCTGAAGTTCAAATCTGGCAATATTGAGAACCTGAAGTTCCAACAATTAAATGGACAACCCTTGAGGTATTATTGCGAATTGTGGAACACCACATATTTCTTTGGACATAAGAAAATGATGAATTTGATAAAGTTCGATTATGTTACAATCGACACCTCAAGAAAGAAATATATTTTGTGAATTCCGGTTGTTAAGAATACACCGTGAAATGGATAATATCAGGATAAACCTCAAAGGATAACAGAAAAGGAGCATACAACAGATAGATTTTCTTCACCTGCAAGAAAGGAGCAGGCTCTGTTAAAATCTATAAAATTCCATTATGTTCTGGAAGCCTCTGCAGGAAGAGGACGACGCCTCTTAAGCTTAGCCATGAGCCACTCGTGTTCTTCCAGAATCTTTTCATTGGAAATCTGCAGCATGTTAAGCCTTGTCTGCGTATCAGTGGAGTATGAACTCACTAGTTTCAACAAGGCATTATTCTCCTCTTTAAGTTTCTCAACCTCCTGTTGAGACTCCTGAAGCTTTCTCTGAAGAGAAGAATTTTCAGTGTTCAACTCCTGAATCTCATTTGCTCTAGCACGCAAACGATTAGCCATGTTAGAAACAGAAGCAGCACTCTGAATGCTAAAAGCCAATGAGTCATCAATGGCCTCTTCTTCAGACCTCCAGGTTAACAACATGTCATCCATAGGAATAAGGAAATTCCTAGCTACTGTGACAGCAGTAGCATCATTCATCATCACAGAATCATCAACTGTGAGATGACGATTTTGGGATGCAAAGGATGGCTGCCATATTTTGATGTCACGAGCTGTTTTGGGGTCAACATTTAAATCAAGATGATTTGGGGGGGAAGAAGAGGAAGCCATTTTTAGAAGGTTTTTGAGGAAAGTTTTAGAAAAACTGGACTTTCAGAGAATGAAAAGGAATTGAGTTGAAACGCAGTTACTCCAATCAGATGTTACAGATGCAATATCTATAGGTGGAAATGTGGCACCGTATCCAGGATCCCAATATTTCCCCGGATCCCCATATTCTTCTTCTTTTCCCAGGTTCCAAAACTTCACGTGGTCTCCAGTAATGTCTGTCGGCACTTTCGGCGTTTCCAGGATTATTTTCATCAAAGCTGATCCTGCTTTGCGGATTTCACGGAGTTCCTTTTTCAAAAGCTCCCCGAGAATCTCGCAAATCTCTACGGTTAATTTGAAATTCACCGAATTTACTTATTCCCCTTATTTGTGTATAAATATGTTACTAACGAAATTTTCTTTGCAGAACACACTCAGTTTCCTCCAATTTTCTTCATATCCAATGATGCAATATCTACTTGTTTTTCATATTAGTGAGCCCTCGATGTGCTTTAGAAGCGAGACTATCTCTGATCATCCATTCTGGAAGCGAGATTATCCCTGATCACGTTTCCGCTACATCAGGGAACTGCTAGAATGAACACATGCTCTGATCTCCTGAAGTTCTCCTTGACTAGGAGAGATGAGAGTTTGTAGTTTGCTCCCACCAGCTTCCTTCCTTGATTGCTTACCTTACCTTGCAATCAATATCACAATTTTTTGTATTTTTTCTTTCTTTTTTATAACTCTCTGTTCATAAGGGATTTTGTTTCTTCAGATCCACCATCAGAAGAACAAATCCATGTAGTGATCCTAACACTGAGGGTTATATTTTTGACAGAAACAGAAGGATTGTGATTTTTGCTCTTGCAGGATATAACTAGATCATCAAGCATCACATTATATTTGCAGAACCGATACGAGCTTGAATGATACTTGAGAAAAGTTTCTCCCACCTAATGATGTAAGAAATACTTGTGTTATTTCATGCTTGTACTATTATTTTGATATTTTGTACTACATCCTTAAAGGTAACCAAATGAGGAGATAAGGCCGTTCCGGGAGAACGCCGTGCAAATGGCTATTCCAGAAAAGTGGCTTGTATCGTTCTAATATGTATCCATGAATTATTAATGCAAATTTCACAGATTGCAAGTTGGATACATTGACAATACACTGCACAGATTAAAGTCCCATAAGAATAGAATATGGGTATAGCAGTGATCAATATGATGCACGCCTGTTGCGTAGTGATCGGTGCATATTTACATATCATTTTGTACCCTTCTAGCTTATGATTTGGTTATGTTTTTGAGTTAAACTTGTGCTTTTAATCCTTTTTGTGTTTATCTTTCAGTTCATTGAGCTTTAGGTAATAATGAGGGCTTTGGATAGTAAATGATGCAATCCATGCATGTTAGGGCCTAATTTGGATGAATGGATGAAGAGCTTAAAGACAAACTCAATTTTGGCTACAGTCCCCTGCCAGCTCAGTTTCGTAGGTCATATTGCAAGCTTTGTTTCAGCAACCTACATAGCTCGGATGAGGCCACATTCTTCATGAAAGTTGTTCCAATGGGTGTGTAATATAACATATCCAACATTCAGCCCCATTGGATAAATATGGAGTCTGTTACCTAGCAAACACAGAGCCATGCTCAGGATGGATTTTATCAGCGCGCAAAATGAGTTAGCAATTTGTTTTGGCCTTAACTTCCTCCTCCGACCTTGGATTGGCCCAAATGATATATGGCTGGAAAGAAGACATTCTGAACTTCAAGTTTGAGTGCTTAAAGTCTTAATTTGCTTAAGGGAAGCCCAATTCGTAAGCCCTTGAAGTTGCTGGTCATGCTGACCTCAGGATGAGCTATTATTTCTGGTTGGAAGCTTGGTCATGGTGACATGAAGATGAGCTAGGGCTGCTGGTGGGATTTATTAGTGAAGTGCATCAACCATTTCAGATTTTATAAAACAAGTGTTGTATGCATTAGCCATACTTAATTCAGATTTTCAGCTTCCTTAGGCCTATATATAGTGAGGTTTCCCAAGTTTGTAAACACACCCCAAGGGGGGGAGCTCTCAAACACTTCTCTAGAGCTCCCTTCCCTTCTCTCCCTCAAATTCTCTTAGTTTTCCTTTCTAGTTCTCAATTCTAGCTTTCTTTAATGTTTTCTTAGTTGTAATTTATTTTTCTTGTAATGTACATTCTTTCTTAAGTATTCAAGTTTAATTAGTTTCCAAGTTTCAATTATGGTTTTTGTTCTTATTCATTATGCTTATAAGTTAATATGCTAGTTTGAATGATTGATCACCATTTAGGCTTGCATGTTAGCTATCTTGGTTTGAATTAAGAGTATACACCATGCTTTAATTCGAATTGAACTATGAATAGGAAGAGTATGTATGGACATTCGACAACAGGGATTAGATACATGCTTGGTTGTTTAAATTGTTCTTCTATGCTTAATGGGTTCCTAATGCTTAATTTTAGGTTAGACAACAAATGATCAAATTAGGGAATTAGGAACACAAGGTTATGACCACACACCATGGCTTAATCATACTTTAGCTAGAATCAATCCATTAATCTAAATTGAACTTGGGAACTTATTTGCTTGAGTTACTTATTTCTTTCTTCCTTGTTTTATGTTCTTTGTTTTTGTTTCTATTTTGTGTAGGGAAACTAAATTGGATCATTCAATCACCAATCCCTGTGGAATCGACCTCGCACTTACATATGCTATACTACCAACGGTTCGTGCACTTGCGAGTATCACAAGTTGAGGATGCAGCTTAATCCATTTTGGTGCAGCTGTATCTACGCAACAAGTTTTAGGGAAACTAAATTGGATCATTCAATCACCAATCCCTGTGGAATCGACCTCGCACTTACATATGCTATACTACCAACGGTTCGTGCACTTGCGAGTATCACAAGTTGAGGATGCAGCTTAATCCATTTTGGTGGAGCTAAATCTACGCAACAAGTTTTTGGCGCCGTTGCCGGGGATTGGCAACATAGTTTGGTTCTATTTCTTTTCCCTACTTGTTTTATTTTTATTTTTCATTTTCATGTTTTTCTAGACAATTTCAAGTTTTAAAGTTAATGACGTTAATGGACAAGTTGTGTTTGTAGTCCAACAGAAAAGGACAATTGCCCAACAAGCAAGAGAACTGGGTTTAAGTCCCAGCTTACACAACCCATTGGTGCTTGTTGCTTTGAAGCATGGAATTGGATGTGTGTTGATTTTCCTTTTCATTTTAGTTTTTATTTCCTAATCCTTTTAATTCCATTTCAAGTTTGTGTGTTTGTTTTAGTAATTTATGATAGCTTAATAAAAATGGAGAGAGATGGCAACCTCAATCATAAGAATGGGAAGTGTGGAGCAATGGGAGAAGTCGCGACCTCCAAGTGCATCCATGCTCGACCTAATCGCTTCAAGGGGGAGCATTTCAATCCTTTCTCTTCTTTGAATTATGTTTATTTCCGTCATTGTTTTTACCTTTTGGTCCGCGAAGAGTTCTTTGTTTTTCTGTACTGAATCCAACCATATAAAGAACCTAAAATTTGGACTTACGGTTGGAAAGTTATAGCCTAAAAACTGAACAGAGGTCGAAGCTGAAAAACATAAAAACGAATCTGTCCAAATGGTGATAAACGGGTGATAGAAAGTGCTGTTTGTTTTTTTTGTTTTTTGTTTTTCTTTCTTTGGTTTCTTGGTTTGTTTCTTTTAGTACAACAATTTATGTTGTTTGTTTGAATTTGTTTAGAGTACTTAGTTCATTTTCGTTTATGGTTTGTTGTTCCATTTTATCTTAATTTGTTTTTGTTTCTTATCTTAAAAATTTTAAAAAGATTTTTCATATGAGCTGACTTATGGTAACTCCAGTGAGCACTTCCGTCAATACAGTGTCTAGGAGTTCTATAGGCGACACCTTCGGTGTCTAAGAAGTTTGGGTTTTAAGCGGGACCATTGTGACCCCTCCAACCTTCCCGGATCCCCTGGCTGTGTTTTCTGAGGCCCTTAACTGGTCATCCGTGAGTTGCTTGTATATTGTGTTTTTTAAATTAAGTTTTTTTTATTTTCTTTGTTTTCTTTTCTGTTGAGTCTTTGTTTTTATTTTGTTTCTGTTTTTGTGTTGTTATGTTAGTTTATTTATTTATTTACGTGGTATGGTTAGTTAGTTTATTTCTGAGTGTTAAAACACATTTTTATTTCAAACATTGCATTAAAAAAAAAAAAAAAAAAAAAAAAAATTTATAAAAAAAAAAAAACAAAAAAAAAAAAAAACATCATCATCATCATCTTCATCATCATCATCTTCTTCATCTTCTTCATCTCCATCATCATCATGGCTTGCCTCTATTTTCTCGCACTTGTAGAATCTGCAGCAGCTCCACATGGTCCTCATTTTTTCTCTGCAGTGCTTCCACGTGCTGATTGGCACAGTAGAGCCGCTTCTGCAAGTCCGCCACCATAGCCTTCAAGGAAGCTATTTCCTCGCTCATCGCGGCACACTCCCTTGTCCTCGCCAGTAATCGCATGCCCAAATTGGTAGCGGAGACCGCGTGGAGCACAGTTAAATTGTGGGACTCCTCTACCGCTGCCTTATCAGACCTCTGTGCCACATGCAGATGATCTGTCGGAGTGAGCTTGCTGCTAATCATGCCTCCTAGCAGCACTGCTCTGTTCGACAGTGCCTCAGAAAAGTTCGGTATTGCCTCAGCAAAGTTTGAGGCCGTGCCGTGATGATATGTGGAGTTTGGGAAGACAGGAGTTGGAGGAGCCCTTGTCTGGGTATTCGGTGGTGCAAGGGACAGCTCAAGGTCGAGATCATCAAGGTGAATGCATGAGGATGCCATTTTTTTGTTTCTGGATTTTTTGATGTTTTTCCTTGAGTTTGCAGGAAGAAATGCTGGGTATCATCCGCTTGTAGAGGCGTGCTTTAAATAGACATATGCTAATGAAGGTGCCAACACCATTTCGGATTTCCCGGGCATGCTCGACCTAATCGCTTCAAGGGGGAGCACCTTTACTTTCACTTTACTTTTTTTTTTCCGTGTTTTCTGGTGTTTTATTGTTTTGCCCGTTACTTTCATTTTCTAGAGCTTTGTGTTTTTGCCTTTCCCTTTCGGCTATTATCTTTATTTTATTTTAGTTAGGGAACTGTGCTTCCATTTCCGTTTGTCGTCTTCGTTTGATTTAAGTTTGGAAAGTGTGCTTTCTTTTCCGTTTTCTTTTTCCTTCTGCAAATTTACTCTTTTATTTCCAAAACAAAATAAAGACAAAAACAACCAAAAAAATAAAATAAATTAAAATAAAAACATCAATAATGCAGTAGAAGTCATTTCTTCACAGTGCTCAGTGTCTCGACCATTGGAGCTTTGAGTTTGGCCCTCTGGCTGTCCTCTTCCTGGGCTTCATGCACAGCCTCTTGGGGCTCACCACTTGAGCTCCCAAAGATCGCAATCTTAGCTTGAGCGTAACTACTCTCACGATCTGCTTGCTTGCGTTTACCCGGTCGGTCTAGGTCTTCCAGCTGTTTTCGCATGTCGCGAGAGTACAACTCTACCATCTTTGATAGGTTTCTATTCTCGTCCCGCAATACTTCTAGCTGGTGTCGATTCACCTCCACTATCCTTGACCTCTCCCTTTTCAAGCTTTTTATAGCAGTCTGACACTCTTCAACCATACTTCGCTCCGCCGCCAACTGAGCTTTAAGCACCTCTACCTCATGGGACTTCGCAAGTAGGCGATGACCCAAACTTGCGACTGTTGCTGTACTCTGCACGCTCAGTGCCAGGGCATCGCTCACGACCCGGTTGTCATCCCTTGTCCCCAGAACACGTATATCTTTAGGAGTCACTAAATTTCTAGCCACTCCAATGGCAACATCGTTGTCCAGGAGTATTGAGTCAGTTACTGTCACAGGCCCCCGTGCGGAAGCAAAGTAGGGCATCCATACTGGTGCCGCTGCTTGGCCTCGTGTCTGAGTCGGTGGAGCTAGGTTGAGATCCAACGAAAATGGGTAGTTAGAGGCCATTTGATTTCTCACTCTCTTTTCTTCTTTCTTTCTTTTCTCTTTTGTGTGTTTCTGAGTTTGTGTTTTTTTTTACCCTTTCTTTTTACCTTTTATAGACTTAGTCTGCTAAACCCTAGCCGCTGTGGTTCTGAGTTCTGTGCGGCCCTTACGGCTTATCTCTATATGTCGCCGCACCCGTTTCCCAACCCCCCTTAATTGCATTTTCACCTTTCACCACCTTCTAGTGAAAAAGTCGTCCCGCTTCACCCAAGAAGCCAATAATTCTGGCTTGGGGGATGTGACAGCTGCTTCTGCGCGGCGACACGTCCCTCGCCCCTTTCACCCGTGACTTCCCAGGAACCAAGGCATCAGGGACCACACATTTTCTTTTCAGAAATCCCGCCTTCGCGCTCCCAATTCAAGTTTCATTTTATTTATAAAAAAAAATAAAAATAAAAATAATAACAAACGTGTGGGCTTCAGATTTCATTGTGGGTTAGGTTTTCACCGTTGTTAGGTTTCAAGGTGGGTTAACTTTCTTGTGGGCTTTGGGCTTCAAAATATTTTTTTTTTTTTTTGGGTTTCAGAATTGATTAGGGTTTACTGTTTCTTTTTTGTTTGTTTGTTTGTTTGTGTTGTAATTTTTATTTTATAATTATTTTGTTTTTGTTTTCTTTTGTGATTTTGTGATTTTTTTATTTATTTGCTTTAATACCTTTCATTTGTTGTTATGACATTGTTTGTGGCTAATTTTTAAACATTGAGGACAATGCTCATTTCTAGGTTTGGGGGTATTGGAGTTTAGCAAGTAAACTTGGTTTTTCTTAAAAAAAAAAAATTTAAAAAAAATTTAAATTTCTTTCTTGTTTTGAATCTTGTTTAGTCACTTTCCGAACACATTTGATGAGATTGTGATAAATGTTGCATGACTTAAATAAAAAATTGAATTTTATTTATTATTTATTTTTTTCCTTGTAAATTTTTATTGTAAAAAAATAATAGTTAATTAATTAATTAATTTGGCATCGTTCTAGCATGACATGTTCGAAACCTTCTTTGCACTTGCCATTTGTTTCATAATTTTCCAATTAAAGGATTTGCATGATCTAAAGAATTGTATGAATCACAAATTAGACTTATTTAACCAACTATATAAAGTGAGCTTTTGAGCCTTGTACTTCAATTCATGAGTGTTATTTACATACTTTTATTTTCTTGTCATCAAAGTTGTTGTTTGATCTCATTATTCATTGATTTGGTTGAACACTTAAAAGTCATTCATTCTTATGCAATTTGATTTCATAACATTTAAGAAGTGATATTAAGGCCCTCTTTGGATCGTTTGTGCCTTTCAAGCTAACCTTATGCATGCTTAAGCATGATTTTCCATTGTTTACCATTTTGAGCCTACATGTAAACCTTTTCTTTCATTTAACCAATTATATTTCCTCGCCTTAGCCTGAAAAACAAATATTTACCTTTCTAAGGAATTCATGAGCTCTAATTCGGATATGTTTTTCATACTAAGTTTGGGAATGGGTGTTACATTTCGAAAAAGAAAAAAAAAATTCACACAATTGGTGAAAGAAAAGAGAAAAGTTGTAATTAAGTGGTGGTTGAATGAAATTTCATTTTTGGGTTTCATTTTTGGGCCTTCAAAATAATTTGGTGTTTGGAAAGGAGTTTGAATCAATGTAAATGAAGGTATAAGGAGTTTTGATCATGTAAAAGAAAAAAAAATCTAATCGTGATGATTCGAAGTCTTGTAAACAATTATTTTATGTTCTTACATTTTGAGTTCCTTGGACTTTGTATTATCCATACCCTTCATTTCTTACTCACCTTACACCCTTGGCCCCATTACAACCTATGCTAAAGACCTAAATTGATCTTAAATGTCATGTGGTTGAATTGCATTCATTTTTCTACTTTTAAGTGTTTGTCCTCCTTCTTGAGATCATATTAATGCAAGTTCTTCATCTTCCTATTTTTGAGTTAAGTACCTTATGATTTAACTCTAATCCCATGTCTATAACTGAGTGTTGCATTGTAGCCCTCTTCTGAGTGATTCATTTGTGAGAGGACAACTTTGGTGAGATTTGAAGTTGCATTTGTGCTTGGTATGATTTTTGAAATTGTGTGGAAACTAAGATTGGGGAATTTGTTGCATTTGGCTATCACACTACTACACTTTGAGCATATTATGTTTTGAACTTTGCCGCTTTGTGAATAATGTCTAAAATTGAGCTTTTATTGTCAAAACGTTTAAGTCATGTGCATGAGTCATTTCTCTTCACAAAATGTTCGGAAAGATTGTTTTGAGTTTTTATTTTGATTTTGTTTTTTTTGTGTTTTGTGTTTTGTTTTTATTTTTATGTTTGTTTTTGGTTTTGGTTTTGCTTAAGAACTAACAAATCTAATAAGTTTTCTAACCATTTTGTTTTGTAGAGTTAGAAAAACGTTTGTGGGTATCGTAACTGTTAAACCCTCAGGAGACACAACTCCTCCTACTAGGGATGCCTAGAGGTTTAAAGGCTTGTTGCATATGCTCAATGCAATCGAGTTACCTACGAAAGTGGTCTAGTTAACTTCTTGTTTGTTTTTATCTTTGTTTTCCTTTTGTTTTGCTCGAGGACTAGCAAAATCTAGGTTTGGGGGTATTTGATCGGTGCATATTTACATATCATTTTGTACCCTTCTAGCTTATGATTTGGTTATGTTTTTGAGTTAAACTTGTGCTTTTAATCCTTTTTGTGTTTATCTTTCAGTTCATTGAGCTTTAGGTAATAATGAGGGCTTTGGATAGTAAATGATGCAATCCATGCATGTTAGGGCCTAATTTGGATGAATGGATGAAGAGCTTAAAGACAAACTCAATTTTGGCTACAGTCCCCTGCCAGCTCAGTTTCGTAGGTCATATTGCAAGCTTTGTTTCAGCAACCTACATAGCTCGGATGAGGCCACATTCTTCATGAAAGTTGTTCCAATGGGTGTGTAATATAACATATCCAACATTCAGCCCCATTGGATAAATATGGAGTCTGTTACCTAGCAAACACAGAGCCATGCTCAGGATGGATTTTATCAGCGCGCAAAATGAGTTAGCAATTTGTTTTGGCCTTAACTTCCTCCTCCGACCTTGGATTGGCCCAAATGATATATGGCTGGAAAGAAGACATTCTGAACTTCAAGTTTGAGTGCTTAAAGTCTTAATTTGCTTAAGGGAAGCCCAATTCGTAAGCCCTTGAAGTTGCTGGTCATGCTGACCTCAGGATGAGCTATTATTTCTGGTTGGAAGCTTGGTCATGGTGACATGAAGATGAGCTAGGGCTGCTGGTGGGATTTATTAGTGAAGTGCATCAACCATTTCAGATTTTATAAAACAAGTGTTGTATGCATTAGCCATACTTAATTCAGATTTTCAGCTTCCTTAGGCCTATATATAGTGAGGTTTCCCAAGTTTGTAAACACACCCCAAGGGGGGGAGCTCTCAAACACTTCTCTAGAGCTCCCTTCCCTTCTCTCCCTCAAATTCTCTTAGTTTTCCTTTCTAGTTCTCAATTCTAGCTTTCTTTAATGTTTTCTTAGTTGTAATTTATTTTTCTTGTAATGTACATTCTTTCTTAAGTATTCAAGTTTAATTAGTTTCCAAGTTTCAATTATGGTTTTTGTTCTTATTCATTATGCTTATAAGTTAATATGCTAGTTTGAATGATTGATCACCATTTAGGCTTGCATGTTAGCTATCTTGGTTTGAATTAAGAGTATACACCATGCTTTAATTCGAATTGAACTATGAATAGGAAGAGTATGTATGGACATTCGACAACAGGGATTAGATACATGCTTGGTTGTTTAAATTGTTCTTCTATGCTTAATGGGTTCCTAATGCTTAATTTTAGGTTAGACAACAAATGATCAAATTAGGGAATTAGGAACACAAGGTTATGACCACACACCATGGCTTAATCATACTTTAGCTAGAATCAATCCATTAATCTAAATTGAACTTGGGAACTTATTTGCTTGAGTTACTTATTTCTTTCTTCCTTGTTTTATGTTATTTGTTTTTGTTTCTATTTTGTGTAGGGAAACTAAATTGGATCATTCAATCACCAATCCTCGTGGGATCGACCTCGCACTTACATATGCTATACTACCGAACGGCTCGTGCACTTGCGAGTATCACAAGTTGAGGATGCAACTGAATCCATTTTGGTGCAGCTGTATCTACGCAACACGTAGCAAATGATATGGATTGAAGTCCCTAAAGGACAATCCTTTAACATGTCAATGGTAATACAGTGCACGCTTGATGCGTAGCAAATTATATGGTTTCAAGTACCATAAGGACAATTAATTGACATGTATGTATTAATCTGTGGCATGCCTGTAGCATGACAGATATATGGGTTCTAAATGTTCCAACTCCTTAAATGGAGATTATCCACGCCCTACTGTAAAATAACGCTCTACTGGAGGTTATGATCCACATTCTCACATAATTCATTCTATAAGATATGTCTGTCTGGAAAGAGACAGTAAAAGCCCCTTGAAGTGGCTCGGGTACCCAAAAGCAAAGAAACGCTTATAATTGATGCATGCGCATGCACATGAGAATGGTGGGATCATGAATTGATGAATGAAAATTTTGATTTTGGAGTAGCTACTCAAATCATCAATGGGCTGTGTTGATTGGAACCACGTTCTATTATTAAATGTCGACAATATCATTGGCCAAAATGGAAAGAGGCAATTCCATTACAGATGAGAATGAACGTGAAAGAACAAACCCATAGTACGAACCCCAAAAGATGTTATACTGAAAGATATACTTGGGTGTTCAGAATAAATGGGAATATACCCATTTTGTATGACACAATGTTTCTGGCAGAAACAAGGAATGTTGGGTTTCTCCATATTTACAGATGCAATTGTGCTTTCCTATTGCACATCTACTGAGACCAACATATTATCTTTAAGGGTTATTAAATGCACGTAGCATATCGCCAGACGCGATTCCCTAAAGATGTATCAGCAAAACAAATAGCTGGATATAAAGCTATATAATGTGTCATGAAGTATAATCTCTTAAATCCATGAAGGATTGAAATTGCATGAAGCAAGTCCTTGAAGGACGTATGCATGAAGCACAAATTTTGTACTCAATACTAATATGTATAAATTGCCTCAGTGAGTACACTAATTACGATATGGTTGCAACCCATTACAGCTCTTAAAGAGTTGATAATTGATCAAAACTCATGAAGAGTTAATACTTGGTTAAAACTCCTGAAAAGTTCAAGTAACATTTGTCTCGGCTTGAAGATCGAGCATTATGCCAACGAGATTCTTGCTTATACTAAGAAAGTATTGAAGCATTTTATGTGGATTATCCGTTGAGCACTTAAATGATTTTCCGGAAATATACTGGACTGGACATTGTATTTTCCAGGTTTTGTTAGATACGCGGACTTTGAAAATTTCTATGATTTACATAGAGATAGCTCACTGGAAATATATTTACTTACTCAACTACATGAATTGTTGGTGGCTACATCATTCACTCAATTCGAAAGATCTTTTCTCTAGAAAGATAGTAATGAAGATATCAGGGGGAGATACTCTTCAGGGGGAGCATCCAACAATATTATAAGACTGACTCACAGAAGCAGTGTCAACTATGACATTCAGAAAGATGATCAACAGTACGGCTTAAAGATATTTTGCCAATCATCAGGGGGAGCGTGCTGTCACTAAAGACCTTCACACACTGTACTCTTTTTCCTTCGTTCAGGTTTTTATCCCACTGGGTTTTTCCTGGCAAGGTTTTAACGAGGCAGTGTCGCACGCACGTCAATATACACAGAATTTTATGTTACACATGGTTATGTACTCTTTTTCCCTTCGACCAGTTTTTGTCCCATTGGGTTTTACTGGCAAGGTTTTTAACGAGGCATATTTCATATCATTTGTGGTCTCCAAGGGGGAGTGTTGTAAAGTCAAGAATGTGGAGCCCAAAATGATAGGGTCCACTACTTAATTGATTGAAGAAAATTCTGAAGATACACTGCACATCCACGGGGAGCCGAGAGACCTTCACGAGTCTTCTATTTACCGAATAGTTAGCCAAAGCTTTTCATATAAAACTATGGCTTCATTCTCGTTTGTATGGTGAGAGATACAGAGAAAGACTCAATGAAAATATCATAAGAATATTTCTATCACTATTTGAATTCTCTAAATTCTCTCCTCAATCTCTTTAGTTTTATAACAAGGTTTAATTATATTATAAACTGTCTTTAACATAACAGTTTTGATGTGATCAATAATATAATCCATATCATACAGTTTTGAATCACCCCATTTATGAATTACACTTTTATTGTGAAATTCACAGTGTGGTCCTATCTTTATTAATTACGTTGAAGTACATATATGATTCTCTCAAAAAATAAAATAAAAGTTAGATGATTTGATTTATTAGAAACGTACAGTAGCAACTGGCAAGTGGGGAATATATAAAGAGGGAAAAGAAAGAAACAAATGTGAATGATGGTACTTTATTTGGTCAGATAATTTGAAGAAGACTACCTGGTGAGGAAGTTCATGAAAGATTACTTGGGGAGAAAGTCTTAAAAGCCTATTGGACATCACCATTCTCCAATCACAAAATTCTGAAATATTTTTCATAAATAGAGAGAGAGAGAGGAAAAAGATGGATCCCTCACCCACAAACACACAATCACATCAAAATCAAAACCATTATCAGTTGGCAGTGCCAAAATTCTTTTTATTTTTTTGGATTTTTGTTTATAGGATGGATGGAACAGAGCAGACTCCAAATTATTACTTGAAATGCAAAAAACTGATCAAAGATGGATCAAGATTCAAGATGAAGATCAGCCAATCCCAATGGAATCTGGAAAAGGTGAGGAAATGGAGAGGACATTTCCATAGTCAAATGTTTGTTTTGTAGTTTCATGCTTTTCCACATTTCCGCCTGTTTTGGTTGGTTAGCAAAATGTACTTTATGCACTTTAAATGTAAGCATGTGTATTTGTATTTAGAAGAATCTAGAATTAAACAATCTGGAACTGTGAAAACCCCATTTGTGTACTCTTGTTTCAGTGCAGCTAGAGTTAAGTTTGGTTAGCAGTGCCAACATCAAGTAGCCCATTTATTTAAAAATAAAAATAAAAACTATCGATGCTAAATACGATTTTAATTTCTTTTCAAGCACTCTCATACCTTTCTTCTTCTTTTTTAATAATAAAGATGGCAGATTGATGCTACGTACGCGATTTTTATTTATAATTTCTACGATATATGGCGTTCATCTAAGGAAAAAAAAATATGTCAAAAGTTAACTTGACGGTAAAACTGACAGAGGAATCAATGATGTAAGAAATCATAATAAGAGTTGTTTTTGACAATTTTTAAGAGATGGAGACCACGGTTGTAAATTGTAATTGCCTCCTTAAATTTACTCTTATTCTGTTTAAATTTTGATGTGGAATTCACTGTAGGAAAAGGACCTCTAACAGATTTCCAAAATGTACACTATTCTTAGAGTTGAACTTCGAAGAGCGGTTGATGAAAAAACAAAAAGAAAAAAAAAAACGCGTGTCGAGTCAGCAACACTTGTTTAAGAAGTTCAGGACTTAATTCCTTGGAGAGATTGCGTGATCAAACAGCAGTGACAGTGTGACTGAGTTTGTCTATAAAATACAACCTCACTCTGCTGATGCCATTGCAGCTTCTTCTTGATTGCTTATTATATCTAGAGAGAGAGAGAGAGAGAGAGAGAGAGATGGGAAGCAAGTGCTACAGAAAAACAACAGGAGGGGTTCCAGTGCCACTAGGGTTCAGATTCCATCCCACCGAAGAGGAACTGTTGGATTATTTGAAGAACAAGAGACAGGACAGGGATTTTAACGTTAACCACATACCCGAGATTGATACCTGCAAGTACGACCCTTGGGAAATACCTGGTAATAATCCCTTAAGCTATCTTGTTCTGTTTGTAGTTCTTGGTACTTCAAGACATGAATTGGGTTGGTTTCAAATTTTGATATTTTGCTTTGTGTTGCATTTCCAGGGCTCTTGTTCACAGAGCAAGACTCTCCATATCATGATATGGAGTGGTTCTTCTTCAGCCGAAGGGATTATAAGTACATTAACAGCAATCGCTCCAACAGGGCCACACCGCATGGCTCCTGGAAAATCACTGGCAAGGAACGTATGATCAGGGCTCGAGGGTCCAACGCTGTCATTGGGAGGAAGAGGACCATGACCTTCTATGAACGTTGTGTGCCGAAATCGAAGAAGACCAACTGGGTCATGCACGAATATAGTCTCTTTGAAAGTGAAGCCAGTCCTGATCCTCAGCTGGCCGAGGTCATTCTCTTTCATCCATGCTTGATTATTTACCAAGTTTGTTACTTGGTGCTGTGTTAGGATTATGCAGCATCAAGTTTTGTCTATTGGATTAGTGTTTCATGTTTATCATAGTGGTGGAGTTTTAAATGCACAAAAAGGTTGTGTAATGATTTTGATGTGTGTTCTCTTATAATAGAATTGAAATTGATGGTAGTTGATAGCTCAATGTGGGAAGGTACTAATGATTTTGATATAGGGTCTCCAACTTATGCAGAGGGATTTTGTTGTCTGTCGATTGAAAAAAAACCCTGATAAGAAGGATACTTTAGTCTTTGCTGAAGGTGAACCTAGCAGCTACAATTTGTGTAATTGTGAAGATCAAGCTGCAGCTGATGTGACTCCAGAGGTGAGAATGAGCGTGCTCTTTTTCTTTTGAACATTTTTCTTATGAAACACAAGAATTTTGCGGATCTTAATGCTTCACTCTTTTGTGCACTTTAGTCACAGGATCACAGCCCCTCCACACTGCAATCACCAGCATGGATAGAGCTGGGAGATGTTCTGCAAGCTAATGGCCTTAATGAAGATTGTAATGATATGCAATCACCATTTGGAGATAATGACTACTCAGTTACCGATAAGAATGATATTTCAACCTGTGATGAAGGTGAACCCCATGGCTTCACCGTTACTAATATCGAAAATGAAGTCGCATATGATATGTCTCAAGAGGTGAGTATAAACATGCTTTTTGATGTTTTGATAGGAACTCAATATAAGGCAAAATATTATCTCGAAACTTGATCTACATGTTCTTAATCCAGCTATATGCGCAGCAAGAAAAAAACAGCTATATGCTCACGCCTCAGTCACCAACATTCAGGAATCTAGAAGATTTTATGTATATTGATGCCTCTGATTTTGGAAATCAAACTGCAAATAATTTGGTTCTAGAGGTGAACCCAAACATACTTCTTGGCATTTATGATACTATAACTTCTTAGTATGGAGTACAAGAAGTATACATTAACTTACGCTTGCTTGTCTGTGATTCTTAATCCAGCAGCCATGTATTCAGCAGGCACAGGATTACCACTCTTTCACACTGCCGTCACCAATATACAGCGAACTGGGAAGCGTCGTCCCTCATGTTGATATCTATAATAATGAATGGCAATCTAAATATGCTAATTTTGAAAATCAAACTACAAATGAAAGGATTTCGGAGGTAGAATGAGCATACTCTTTTGAACATTTTGTTATATAAACTTCTTATTATGGATTTATCCAAACTTAACCGCTTACTTGTTTATAATTCTTAATATAGGAATGTCCTCAGCCAAAAGAGAATCTGAGATCAATCTTATCTGCATCTCAGCTAGCGGATTACACATCGCAGCTGCTAATGAACACGTAAGTGGGAAATGTTTTGCATGACTATAACTACATTGAATGCATTGAGTTTTAATCCCAGAAAGTTCTTGAATAAAGTTATTGTTAACTAGAATTATTACTTCCATGAAAACAGAGAAGAATGTCAAATGAGGCCTTGTGAAATAGGCATAGAAGGGGCAGCTGGGATGAATTGGGAGGGCTCTCATTCTTTCATTTTCCCCTGAAGCCGTAGATCGAAGTCCTCTATGGAATAATGTTCGCACCAAGTTGAAGTTCTAGCCTTAGAGCAATGCTTTTGTTCTGCAGTTGCTATTCTGGAATTGGCGCATTGTAAGAGCTGCTCTACATGACTGCTGGAATCTCAGTCTATGCATATGTATTATTGAAGTTTGAAATATAAGTATTGTTTGGAAGTTAGAACCTTAATTATTGAAGTTGCAATTTGTTTTTTTACAAAAAGATAACCTGAAATGGGGTGAGAGAGGCTCGAACTCTCGACCTCAGGATAACTCAACTTTAAGCTATGAGACCTACGCGCTAGCCAACTGCGCCACCACCCCTTGTTGTCTGTTGCATGATATTTTCAAATTTTATAACAAAGCCAAATACGGTGAAAGCGTTAGGCTTATGGGTTAAAGTACATGGAGAGGCTAGAATGAGGAGGTTGAGTGAGGAGCTTATTTGAGGAGCTAAAAAAAAACAAATGTGAATGATGGTACTTTATTTGGTCAGATAATTTGAAGAAGACTACCTGGTGAGGAAGTTCATGAAAGATTACTTGGGGAGAAAGTCTTAAAAGCCTATTGGACATCACCATTCTGAAATTCTGAAATATTTTTTATAAATAGAGAGAGAGAGAGAGAGAGAGAGAGAGAGAGAGAGAGGAAAAAGACGGATCCCTCACCCACAAACACACAATCACACAATCACATCAAAATCAAAATCATTATCAGTTGGCAGTGCCAAAATTCTTTTTAGTTTTTAACATTTTTGTTTATAGGATGGATGGAACAGAGCAGACTCCAAATTTGTACTTGAAATGCAAAAAACTGATCAAAGATGGATCAAGATTCAAGATGAGGATCAGCCAATCCCAATGGAATCTGGAAAAGGTGAGGAAACGGAGAGGACATTTCCATAGTCAAATGTTTGTTTTGTAGTTTCATGCTTTTCCACATTTCTGCCTATTTTGGTTGGTTAGGAAAATGTACTTTTTGCACTTTAAATGTATGTAAGCATGTGTATTTGTATTTAGAAGAATCTAGAAGTAAACAGTCTGGAACTGTGAAAACCCCATTTGTGTACTCTTGTTTCAGTGCAGCTAGAGTTAAGTTTGGTTAGGAGTGCTAACATCAAGTAGCCCATTTCTTAAAAAATAAAAATAAAAACTATCGATGCTAAATACGATTTTAATTTCTTTTCAAGCACTCTTATACCTTATTTTTTTTAATAACAAAGATGGCAGATTGATGCTACGTACGCGATTTTTATTTTTAATGTCTACGATATATGGCATTCATGTAAGGAAAAAAAATATGTCAAGAGTTAACTTGACGGTAAAACTAACAGAGGATCCAATGATGTAAGAAATCATAATAAGAGTTGTTTTTGATAATTTTTAAGAGATGGAGACCATGGTTGTAAATTGTAATTACCTCCTTAAATTGTAATTATTCTGTTTAAATTTTGACGTGGAATTCACTGTAGGAAAAGGACCTCTAACAGATTTTGATTCGATGGAGATTCCAAAATGTACACTATTCTTAGAGTTGAACTTCCAAGAGCGGTTGATGAAAAAACAAAAAGAAAAAAAAACGCGTGTCGAGTCAGCAACACTTGTTTAAGAAGTTCAGGACTTAATTCCTTGGAGAGATTGGGTGATCAAACAGCAGTGACAGTGTGACTGAGTTTGTCTATAAAATACAACTTCACTCTGCTGATGCCATTGCAGCTTCTTCTAGATTGCTTATTATATCTAGAGAGAGAGAGAGAGAGAGAGAGAGAGAGAGAGAGAGATGACAACAGGAGGGGTTCCAGTGCCACTAGGGTTCAGATTCCATCCCACCGAAGAGGAACTGGTGGACCATTACTTGAAGAACAAGAGACAGGACAGGGATTTTAACGTTAACCACATCATCCCCGAGATTGATAGCTGCAAGTACGACCCTTGGGATATACCTGGTAATAATCCCTTAAGCTATCTTGTTCTGTTTGTAGTTCTTGGTACTTCAAGACATGAATTGGGTTGGTTTCAAATTTTGATATTTTGCTTTGTGTTGCATTTGCAGGGCTCTTGTTCACAGAGCAAGACTCTCCATATCATGATATGGAGTGGTTCTTCTTCAGCCGAAGGGATTACAAGTACATCAACAGCAATCGCTCCAACAGGGCCACACCGCATGGCTCCTGGAAAATCACTGGCAAGGAACGTATGATCAGGGCTCGAGGGTCCAATGCTGTCATTGGGACAAAGAGGACCATGACCTTCTATGAACGTGGTGTGCTGAAATCGAAGAAGACCAACTGGGTCATGCACGAGTATAGTGAAGCCAGTCCTGATCCTAAGCTGGCCGAGGTCATTCTCTTTCATCCATGCTTGATTATTTATGGGTTGGGTTCCTTTTCATTATTTGCAAAGTTTGTTATGTATTTTGTGCTTTGCTCAAATAAGAATTGCAACTGCTGGTAGTTGCTAGCTTAATGTAGGAATGTACTTTTGATTTTGATATGGGGTCTCCAACTTATGCAGAGGGATTTTGTTCTCTATCGATTGAAGAAAAACCCAGATAAGGATACTTCAGTCTTTGCTGCAGCTGATGTGACTCCAGAGGTGGCAATGAGCATGCTCTTTTCTTTTGAACATTTTTCTTATGAAACACAAGAATTTTGTGGATCTTAATGCTTCACTGTTTCTTGCTTTTTAGTCACAGGATCACAGCCCCTCCGCACTGCAATCACCAGCGTGCATAGAGCAGGGAGATGTTCTGCAATCACCATTTGGAGATATTTCAACCTCTGATTTCGAAAATGAGGTCACGCAGCAGTCACCAACATACAGGAATCTAAAAGATTTAATGTATATTGATGACTCTGATTTTGGAAATCAAACTGCAAATAATATGGTTCTTGAGGTGAGCCCAAACATATATACTTCTTGGCATTTATGATACTAACTTCTTAGTATGGAGTACAAGAAGTATACATTAACTTACGCTTGCTTGTCTGTGATTCTTAATCCAGCAGCCATGTATTCAGCAGGCACAGGATTACCACTCTTTCACACTGCCGTCACCAATATACAGCGAACTGGGAAGCGTCGTCCCTCATGTTGATGTCTATAATAATGAATGGCAATCTACATATGCTAATTTTGAAAATCAAACTACAAATGAAAGGATTTCGGAGGTAGAATGAGCATACTCTTTTGAACATTTTGTTATATAAACTTCTTATTATGGATTTATCCAAACTTAACCGCTTACTTGTTTATAATTCTTAATATAGGAATGTCCTCAGCCAAAAGAGAATCTGAGATCAATCTTATCTGCATCTCAGCTAGCGGATTACACATCGCAGCTGCTAATGAACACGTAAGTGGGAAATGTTTTGCATGACTATAACTACATTGAATGCGTTGAGTTTTAATCCCAGAAAGTTCTTGAATAAAGTTATTGTTAACTAGAATTATTACTTCCATGAAAACAGAGAAGAATGTCAAATGAGGCCTTGTGAAATAGGCATAGAAGGGGCAGCTGGGATGAATTGGGAGGACTCATTCTTTCATTTTCCCTGAAGCTGTAGATCGAAGTCCTCTAGCCTTAGAGCAATGCTTTTGTTCTGCAGTTGCTATTCTGGAATTGGCGCATTGTAAGAGCTGCTCTACATGACTGCTGGAATCTCAGTCTATGCATATGTATTAGTATTAAAACAAATGTTGTATCCATTTTTCTTTCCAACACTGTCCTTGTGAGTATTGTATTGTGTATGCCACAATGTTCCTTATATTTGTACCCACAATGTTCTCTTCTTATTTTGGCAATCCTTAACTTCAATCCCAAATGGTGCATGAAAATCTTCACTCATTTTCCTTTGGGTTTTAACAAGAAAACTTCAAATATATAACCTTTGGATTACAAGACAATGATAGATAAGACAATAAGATGATCTAGGTTCCTTCTCTTCCTATTGTACTGTTCTTTTTTCTTTTTTTGGTTGGAAACTAAACCCATCAGTGCGTAATGTGCATTACTTCAAACAAGGATCATATATAAGCACAGAACAAGGGCCCAAACCACAAAAAGAAATGGAAGGGTGCCCATCCGTAGAATTCTATAGTGAGGGCCATATCTAAGGTCCTTAGATGAGGCCTTATCTTTTAATCGTTGGATCAAATTGGTTTATTTGATATAACAATTAAGAGATAGACAATTTGATCCAATAGTTAAGGGATTGGGCCTCATCTAAAGGCCTTAGATAAGGCCCTTACTATAGAATGACTCGTGCCCATCCAACAACAATAAGAATTCTATAGTGAGGGCCTTATATATGGCCCTTAGGTGAGACTCTATATCTTAACTGTTGGATCAAATTGATTAGCCATTTGATCAAATTAGTTAGCCTGATCGAACGGTTAAGAGATATGACCTCACATAAGAACCATATATAAGGCCCTCACTAGAATCCCAGCCACAAAGCAAAAGAAACATAAGCCAAATAAGCGTTATATGTGGGCTCTAATTGGGTCCTTGGTATCCTATTGTCCTGGATAAAAGGCCCACAACCCATCTCAAAATCTTGGCTTGGTAGTTGGTGAATCATTCTATAGTGAGGGCCTTATATATGGCTCTTAAGTGAGGTTTTATCTCTTAACCGTTGGATTAGGCTAACTAATTTGATCCAACAGTTAAGAGATATAGCCTCACTTAAGGGCCATATATAAGTTTCTCACTGTAGAATTCTTGGAGAGCTGGTACCTACATAAACATATATAAGATTCTAGATCCTTCCAAGGGTTGCGCTCCATCCTTTTTAGTGGTCCAAATGGTTTGAATAAGAGCTGCATTACCATTGAAAATTGGTGCATAAGGAAAAAAAGTAAGGCTTCATAGACACGGTTTGATTATATTTTCAACCGTCTTTAATAGAGTGATTGCGATGTAATTAATAATGTGTATAATGGTGCGGAATCACCCATTTATAAAATTACACATTTGCGGTGAAATTCATCGTAACTTTTGGATGTCACCAATTATTAAACGTTAGAGAATATGATTTACTAGAAGAGGTACAATGGCAATTGGCTAGTGGGGAACATATAACAGAAAGAATAAAAAAACGAATGTGAATGATGGTACTTTTGGTGAAGAGAATCGAAGGTGGGGTCGAAGAAGACTACTTGGTGAACAAGTTCATGGAAAACTACTTGGGGCCAAAGTTTCAAAAGCCTATTGGATATCACCATTTCTCCAATCACAAACTCATAAATATTTTTTTTAAATTATCTAAATACCCTAAAGAATCACATATTAAAATCAAAACCATTATCAGTTGGCAGTGCCAAGATTGTTTAAATCTTTCTTGTTTGTTTAATTTTTTTTTTTTTTGGGGTTTTTGTCGATAGAAGAATCTAGAATTAAAGTAGGGGTCTTTGTATTTAGAAGAATCTGGAATTGTATGAAGGTTTTTGGGTGAACCTTAGAATACTCCATTTTGTTTACTGCAAAATGTAATTGCCCTTTAAATTTATTCTTCAAATATTGTCCACGTGTAACAATGTAGACAATACTATTCTTACTTTGTTTGTTCTTCGATGTGGAATTCAATGTAGGAAAAGGACATGTAACTTACTCAAGAACAGAAATGTGAAGTATTCAAAAAGCTAAACTTCCGAGAGGGGTTGTTGATGAAAAACACCCAAAAAAGAAAAAGAAAAAAAAGGGTGCCATGTCAGCAAAAACTTGTTTAGTAAGTTGAGGACTTATAAATTCCCTGGGAGGGATTGGGGATCAAACAGCGGTGAGAGTGTGAGTGAGTTTGTTTATTAAATACAACTTCACTCTGCTGATGCCATTGCAGCTTCTTCTCGCTTGCTTAGACAGAGAGAGGGAGAGAGAGAAGGAGAGAGGGAGAGCGAGAGAGAGATGGGCAGCAAGTGCAACAGAAAAACAACAGGAGGGGTTTCAGTGCCTGTAGGGTTCAGATTCCATCCCACTGAAGAGGAACTGGTGCACTACTTGAGGAAGAAGAAACAGGATAAAGATTTTAAAGTTAACCACATCATCCCTGAAATTGCTTTCTGCAAGCACGAGCCTTGGGATTTACCTGGTAATAATCCCTTAATCTATCTCAGTCTTAGTTTCTTAACTACCAATTTCTCATTAATGATGCATGGTTTTGTATATACAATCAATCTTGTTCTGTTTCAATAATTGAAGAACTGGGTTGGTTTCAATTGTTATGTAAATACAAAAACGCAAGGAAAAAAGTAATCTTGTTCTGTTTTTAGTTCTTGGGTTGGTTTCAAATTTTGATATTTTGCTTTGTGTTGCATTTGCAGGGCTCTTGTTCACAGAGCCAGACTCTCCATATCATGATATGGAGTGGTTCTTCTTCAGCCTAAGGGATTACAAATACATGAACAGCAATCGCTCCAACAGGGCCACGCGGAAAGGCCACTGGAAAATCACAGGCAAGGAACGTGTGATCAGGGCTCGAGGGTCCAAAGTTGTCATTGGGAGGAAGAGGACCTTGACCTTCTATGAAGGTCGTGTGCCTAAATCGAAGAAGACCAACTGGGTCATGCACGAGTATTATCTCATTGAAGATGAAGCTAATTCTAATCCTAAGCTGGCACAGGTCATTCTCTCTCGTCCATGCTTGATTATTTATGGGTTCCTTTTGATTATTTACAAAGTTTGTTACTTTGTGCTGTGTTTGGATTCTGCAGCATCAAGTTTTGTCTATTGGATTAGTGTTTCATGTTTAATATAGTGGTGGAGTTTTAAATGCACAAACAGGTTCTGTTTGGTTGTGCTGTGTAATGCTTTTGATGTGTGTGATCTTACAAGAATTGCAATTGCTGGTTGTTCATAGCTTAATGTAGGAAGGTATTTTTGATTTTGATATGGCGTCTCCAACTTATGCAGAGGGATTTTGTTCTCTGTCGCTTGAAGAAAAAACCAGATAAGAAGGATACTTCAATCTGTGCTGAGGGTGAACCTAGCAACTGCAATTTGTCTAATTGTGAAGATCAAGTTGCAGCTGTTGTGACTCCAGAGGTGAGAATGAGCATGCTCTATACTTTAAACATTTTTGTTAAGGAACACAAGAAGTTTGTCGCAACTTAATGCATCACTCTTTCATGCGCTTTAGTCACAGGATCACAGCCCCTCCACACTGCAATCACCTGCAAGCATAGAGCTGGGAGATGTTCTGCAAGCCAATGGCATTAATGAAGATTGTAATGAAATGCAATCTCCATTTGGAGATAATGAGTATCATGTTACTGATAACAATGATATTTCAACCTGTGATGAAGGTGAACCGCATGGTTTCACCATGTCTGATTTTGAAAATGAAGTCGCAGATGATATGTCACGAGAGGTGAGAATAAACTTGCTTTTTGAATATTTCTGATATGAACTTAATATCGGGCTAAAAATTGACCTGACCTACATGTTTCTTAATCCAGCTATATGCTCAGCAAGAAAGAAACTTGGATCCAACATATACAGAACTGGAAGGTTTTATGTATATTGATGCCTCTGATTTTGAAAATCAAGCTGGAGAGGTGAGAATAAACATATGCTTTTTGAGCATTTCTGATACCAACTTCCTAATATGGAGCACAAGAAGTATTCATTAACTTACGCTAGCTTGTTTTTTATTCTTAATCCAGCAGCCATGTGCTCAGCCAGAAAAAAACCTGGATCCACGCTTTCATCCACCTCAGCCACATGATTACTGCTCCTCCACACTGCAGTCACCAATATACACCGAACTGGGAAGTGTCCCACATGCCAATGTCTATAATGATCAATGGCAATCTGCATATGATGGCAATGGACAAGTTAGAAACACCATTGCTAATTTTGAAAATCAAACTACATATGAAAGGATTTCAGAGGTGAGAATGAGCATACTCTTTTAACGTTTTATTATATGAACTTCTTATATGGAGATATCCAAACTTAACCGGTTGCTTGTTTATGATTCTTAATACAGGAATGTCCTCAACAAGAAGAGAATCTGGAATTAATCTTTCATGCACCTCAGCTACAGGATTACACACTGCAGCCACTAATGAACAGAGAAGTGGGAGATGTTTTGCATGACAATAACTATATTGAATGCAACGAGCTTCAATCTCCAGTTTGGAGTTGATGACTCTTTTCCCACAAAGTTCTTGAATAAAGTTATTGCTAACTAGGATTATTACTACTATGAGGAAACAGAAGAATGTCAAAAGAGGCCTTGTGAAATAGGCATAGAAGGGGCAGCTGGGATGAATTGGAAGGGTTCATTCTTTCATTTTCCCGGAAGCATCTCCCTGAAGCCGTAGATCTAGCTTTATAGCAACCAAGTTGTAGTTCTAGCCTTATAGCAATGCTTTTGTTCCGCAGTTGCTATTCTGGAAGTGGTGCATTGTAGTAGCTGCTACATGACTGCTGGAATCTCAGTCTATGTATTAGACTAGTATTACACCCATCTACCACCAAATGTTGTATCCATTTTTCTTTTCAATTGTATTTTTGTGAGTATTGTGTTGCGTATCCCAACCTTTTTATTGTGGAATGGAATTTCGCTTATTACTTTCTCTTCTTTATATTTGTAGTACATGCCAGCACTGAAGCAGGCTAAATTGCATCTGCTCATAGCTGACTAAATTACATCTGTTTCACCCAACAAATAAAAAAAGAATATATTCAATTTCTAAAGTATATTATTTTCCCCACAAATCGATGATAAAGAATCCTAAAAGCTGAACTTACGAGAGGGGTTTTTGGTTGCTGTTTTCAAAAGGACAAAAAAGAAAAAGATGAAAAAATGCATGATGATAGGAAGTGGGTGGGATCCACACATATGACTCATCAAGCCATGTATGTCCAGGAAGAGACCTTGGTTGGAAAAGCCCAGGACTTTTGGGATGAAACACAAGTCAAAAACCACAGTGACAGTGCTGTGGCTCGTGGGTTGGTGAGTTTGTATATAAATACAACTTCACTGCTCTGCTGCATCTTCTCTGAAGCCAAAACATTTGATAATCTGATTCCAATTTTCCAAAACAGTTGCAGGAGGGATGAGAAGCACAACAACAGAAGAGTGGTTGCTTCCCTTGCTGCGTGGATTCAGATTCCATCCCACTGAGGAGGAAATGGTGAGCCTTTTGAGGAAGAAGATGGAGGGCCAGAGCTCCCAAGCCATGCCTGAAATCGACTACAAGCCTTGGAATTTACCTGATAATGAATCTGTCTCACTTTTTCTTCGCTTCTTGAAGCAGATGATGCAGGGTAAGGCCTCCCAAGCCTGCCACATCATCCCTGAAATTGATGTCTGCAAGTACGAGCCTTCGGATTTAGCTGGTAAATCCATTAATCTGCCTCACTTTTGCTTCACTACCCATTTTCTCATTTCCAAGATATGATTTTCATGCATGCATAATCTTGATCAATTGTTCTTTTGAAGTGTTGAACTGTTGTTATGTACTTGGGACTTACCTGACATAATCCATTTATCTATCTCAATTTCTCTTGACTACCCATTTCTCATTTCCAATTTAAAATTTCTATGTGTACATAATTTTGTTCAGTAATTTAGTTGAATTCTGTTATTCATTACTTCAAGACTTGAATTGGGTTGGTTTCAATATCTTGTTTTGTGTTGCGTTTTGCAGAGCTCTTGTTCCCAGACTCTCCATATCAACCTAGGATGTGGTTTTCCTTCAGCCGACCTCATTACAAATCCATCAACAGTCTTCGTTACAACAGGGCCACAAAGAAGGGATTCTGGAAAATCACAGGCAAGCCACGAGAAATCAAGTCTCAACAACTCTCCAAATCGGTCACTTGCAAAAAGAGGACCTTGACATTCCATGAAGGTCGTGTGTCTAAGTCGACGAAGACCGACTGGGTCATGCAGGAGTATTATCTCACTAAAACTGAATCGGGTTCTATTCCCAATCAGCTGAGTGACTTTGTTCTCTGCCGCATGAAGAATAAGTCAGCTCATTATGAGTCTGATAATAAGAAGCTGAAGGATGCTTCAATCTGTGATGAATCAGCTGATCCTGGTATTGGTGGCTACATGGCCTCAAATTCTGAAGCTGATCAAGCTCCTGCAAATAATATGATTCCGGAGGCCGACAGACATCTGGCAGACAAAGATCTAGAACATGATCTGCCTGGAAGTGGCAATCATGATGCTGGTGAACCTGGTGGCTGTGTTTCATCTGATTGTGATGATATGATTCAAGAGGTGAGAATGAAACTAATTTTTGAACATTTCTGATGTAAAATTGTTAGTAGGGAGCACAATAAGTATTTCAAAACTTAACGCTTGCTTGTTTGTGATTCTTAATCTGACAGCTTAGTGCTCAGCCAGGAGAATATCTGGATTTACCTTTTCCTCCACCTGAGCCACCTGAGCCGGGAAATGCTTCTGTGCCATCTCCAATTGGGAATAATGATTCTTCTCTTCCAAATAAGAATAATATTACAACCAATTATGACAGTAAACCAGTTAGCAACACCGCCTCTAATTTCGAGAATCAAACTAAAGATGAAGGGACTTCAGAGGTGAGAATGAACATGCTCTTTGAAATTTTCATATATGAACTTTTTAATATAGAGCACAAGAAGAACAACGAAACTTAACGCTTTCTTTTGATTCTTAATCCAGGTTTATTCTCAACCAGAAGAAGATCCGGAATCATTCTTACAACTTAAGCTAGATGATTACACATGGCTTTCAAGAATATTGCAGCCAGAACCGGGAAATCTTCTGCATGCCAATAACTCTATTGGATGCAATGAGTTGCAATCTCCATATCCAGAGACTGCAGCTCTTTTCCCACAATCTTCTTGAATAACAAAAACATCATCATATACTCTTTTCAATGACTCCAGCCTACCAAAGTCATTGGGAAGGGTTTATGATGGGGATGGTGGAGTACAACAGTGAGACAAACACTGAAGTACTTCATGGAAAATATATTCTGCATTAGCTATTGGAAAAACACTCCAATATGGTTAATGAACCACAACATTTTATTTATGGGAGAATATCAAAAGAGTATAAACCATGAGCCCTTGTAAGAATGTGTCTCCAACTCACATTATTACAGACAGTGATATTCTCCTACAAATAATTCGAAGATTTTTCTAATAACTTCTTCGTAGTTTTGGACATTTATGCCCAAGACAAACGACACAAGTTACTAGTCTGTGACACACAGCAATGGTTTTGGGCAATTTGTCAAAAATCGTTTATGCGTGTGTAACTTGTTGGTACAAAGAAAGACCAGCAAATGCAAATGGTTGAAATGCCATCCAGAACTCTCTACCCTTCTCCGAATGCAACGAGTCCAGACAAAGTAAAGACGTCTTTTCTCAGAAGCAGTTTTTTTGGAGACGTCACTTCCTCTTCCTCTTATCAGCACAAACTAGAGATATTTCTCAGATCAGTAGTCTTCTTCAACTAGTATATCTATCCTACAAATTGAAGAACACGCAACCTCCATATCAACCAATATCCATTCATGTCTTCACTGCACCCATGGGAGATGCTCCGAGAAGAATCCGACTGCAGAGTGGCATCACAAGACAAGGTGAGAGAGAATCAAGCTGAAAGAATGAAACGTTTCTGACTTTATCACAGCAATTAAATGACATCTGTTCTAATGAAGCTTTGACTTTGAGGAGGCTAATTGATTTCTGTTTGCAGGTCAGGGAAGCTGCAGCTCCTTGTATTGCTGTTCATACTGTTTTAAGCAGCATGGAATGGGCAGCCGGCAGAAAATTGAAGGATTCCTTTTTTTTTCCTGGAAGCATCTCCTTCAAGCCATAAACCAACTCCCCACATGGTGCAATATTTCCACACCAAGTTCTAGTTCTATAGCCTTACAGGCTTGCTTTTGTTCCAGTCACTATCAATCATTATAGAAGTGGCACTATACAGGAGCTTCTGCTACATGGCTGCTGGAGTCTCAGTTTATCTATTAGTTTAACCAGACACTAGTGTGATGTTATGGTTATTGAAATAGAAGCTTTGAGCTCCGTCCTTAATGGAGTAGTAGTTAC
Source organism: Prunus avium (assembly GCF_965620075.1). Taxonomy (NCBI): domain Eukaryota; kingdom Viridiplantae; phylum Streptophyta; class Magnoliopsida; order Rosales; family Rosaceae; genus Prunus; species Prunus avium. The sequence continues at coordinate 36,836,453 of NC_142285.1, read as the reverse complement.
TAGTTACCGTTGTTTTGAAAATGTACGATTATTTTTGTATCTTGAAGGACTTAAACCTATCAATGACCTATATCAGTCTGAAACATCCCACCCTTTACCACCAAAAATTGTATCCTTGTAAATATTGCTTTTGTTATTATATCCTTGTGAATGTTGTTTATTTCCAACATTTCAACGATGAATGGAATATTGTGTATTATTTCCTCTCTTTATTTTCGGTCTCACAATGTCTACCTGCTATTGCTCAGTGCAAATATTTTCCTCTTTTCTGGTAATGTAGAACAAATGAATCAGCATCTTCCACCCGAGGACAAAATAACTATGTACTCATCCTCTCTCTCTCCCTTCTGAATTTGAATTCCCTTCTTATTTCGGCTATCCTCAACTTCAGTTCCAAATGGTCCATAGGAAATCTAAGGATTCACTCATTTTCTTTTGGATTTGAGCAATAAAACTCCAAAATATGTTGTAACCTTTGGATTCATAATTGACCACTTGAATTAGAAGCCAATGATAGATAAGAGTAAGACAATAAGATGATCTAGCTTCCTTCTCTTGCTAGAGTAAGACACATGCTTGATGCATAGCATAGCAGCACATAGTAAGTGTGAATGCTTCTAGTGTATTTGTAAGATAAATATATTCTCTTAATGGAGCTTTGAATTTGATCCAAATATTAGAGTCTAGGAATGTGCCCTGCTTTGATTAGAGTCTAGGAATGTGTATTAAACTAAATTTCTAGGATTTTTATTAGAATATTTAATACTAATTATTCACTAAAGAAATAATAATTTAAACATAATCACTAATGAAAGTATTTAAAAAAGGCTAACATATTATTTAATGAATGAAAAAGAAAATTTTAAAAAAGGATATTTTAAGAGTCCAGCCACTTTCAAGAGTATCGCTGCACGGCTGTACTCTTTAAATAGAATTTTAAACGTATAGCCGCACGGCTATACTGTTTAATATTTATTTATTTAGTGAATAATTAAATATCTTACCCATTTCATAAATTACTTAATGAATAGTAATTAATTATTATTATTTTTTTGGACTTTGTTTTAAATTTTTGTTTTCACAAAATTAGTTTGGGTAAATCCAAGTCTCGAACCAAAAATCCTAGCTTCCGAAATTTTTCCCAAACCTTTCTTAAGCCTCGAACCCTAACCATAAGCCTACTAAGGAGTAGATACTTTCTATTATTTTCCAATGTGGGACTCAAGTTCATGTATTTCAATCAAACTCCAACAAGCAGTTGATATTATCGAATCACGTTGTGACTTGGATTTAAATTTCGAGGCTAAAATCCATTTTTGGGAATACTAAAATATTTTGGGTACTAAAACTAAATTTCTAGGATTTTTACTAAAATATTTAATGCTAATTAATCACTAAAGAAATAATAATTAAAACGTAATCACTAATGAAAGTATTTAAACAAGGCTAAGATATTATTTAATGAATAAAAAAGAATATTTTAAAAATGATATTTTGAATAGAATATTTTAAAAGTATAGCCGCCCGGCTATACCCTTTGAATAGCATAATCTTGATTTCTCTTTTTTAATTAATATTTACTTACTGAATAATTAGTATTTAAATATTTTATTAAATAAAAATAATAATTACCATTTATTAAGTTAATTAAAGTATTTAATTATTCACTAAAGAAATAATAATTAAATAAGTCTAAGATTTTGCTCGCAAGTTTGAAGGACTGGAGCATTTTAAGAATGATGAACACCCACAGTTTTCTTTGATCCAGGCAGGAAAAAAAGATGAAGAAAGAATAATTTATTTCCTGGATCTTATTATTAGTATCACACCTTTTATTTATTTTAATACATGCACAAATAGAAATTATAACAGTATAGCCGATCAGCTTTAAGTACAATATTTTAGCATTATAGCCGCAAGGCTCTACTCTATAAATAGAAATTATAAACGTACAGCCGCACGGCCATACTGTGTAATTATATTCGAATATTTTAACAGTATAGCCGAACGGCTATACGCTTTAAATATGTTCAAACGAACACGAAGCTTGCACTCGCAGGGGACGGAACTTTCTCTCGCAGTCATTGCTTCGTCCTCCGGGTTCGACACCGGAAAAAGACCCAACCCTCCTAGGCGCTCGCCTAGCTACTACCTAGCCGCCTAGCCACCGCCTAGCCACCGCCCAGCCGCCTAGGGCCCGCCTAGCCACCGCCTAGTTGCCTAGCGCCACCCTAGCCGCCTAGCCGCCCGCCCAGGCCGAATTTTCAAACACGGCCATTGATTGAAAGTCTGAAACCCGAAATTGAAAAAATGTAGCTGCAAATTTGAGCTTGAGATTGGGAAGCCGAAGTAGTGAAGCACAAGTCAGGTCCGTAGAAGAAATGATTCTGAAGTTTAAACATTATTGTGAATGGCATGCGTTTAGCTTCTCTTGCTATGCTTATTCTTTAATATGCAAATTCTATCTCACCTGCCTCTTTTATTGTTTTGTGTGCTGTGTTGGTGGTAACCTGAAGCACTGTGGAAAATGCCTTCAGTTGTCATCTCCAATGCCTAGATAAGCCCCATAAGGAAAAGAAACACATTGAAGTATCTGGCACAAGACAAATACCAATTAAAACCGTTCCGACAAGTCTTGATGATGTTCCTTCCCAAAGGGATGCATATGGGAATAAGTCTAGTGGCAAGAAAGTAGGCTCATCTTCAAATGCTAATGCTGGAGCATTGGTTGATGATAATAATGTTGGAGGGAGGTTAGTTTCTCAATTGGTGATGAATTCCGCTGTAATTACTGCTGATTTTGTAAGACAAAAATCAACATCAGCAGCAGCATCATTTGAAAGAAAAAGCAGCTCTGAATGTGATGGTACAATATTTGAGCTTTAAATACAAAACTTGTTGTTTGAAGTTTTGGGGATGATTTGGCTGTCAACTAATCTTATTTTACTTTTCATGTTTGGAATTGATTCCAGCTATTTTCAGAAGAAAAAATCAGTGACATGTTTTGCCCAGTGACAACACAGCCTGTGGCAGCGGCTTCTATAGCTTCAGGACAAAGAAGAAATTCTTCAGTTGGGAGGCAAAAATAATCAACCAGAACAAGAATCTCCTCTGTTACTAGGTCTATCCTTATCAGAAAACCATTTAACTGCAGGATGTGCAACCAATATCTGCTTCAGTGCATTTCCCTTCTTGAACTCTGTCATTGAAACCAGAGAATTTATCCGAGATGCAGCACTCCGATCTTCCTCGAGCCATTTATCCTCAGTATTGAGACACAAGCTTATGGATGATAGTATTGCAAGCCGAGCAAGAGCTTTCAATGAAAGGAGTAGTTTTCATGGAAATGCAACCTCTGTTGTACAGTGGCGCCGCGCGGCTATACGCTATAAATAGAAATTTTACAAGTATAGCCGCACGGCTGTACTCTATAAATAGAAATTATATACGTATAGCCGCCTGGCTATACTATTTAAATACAATATTAGGAGTCAGAGCAACAAGTCCAAGCATGGAAATGAAACCTCTGTTGACACGGGAAATAGTGGTAGTACTGGGGGTATGTCCACATGAAAGCACAGCTGATACTCATCAAGCTGTTAATCTCTCCTCAGTTGATTTCAATTGAGTTTGGTGAACCCATTCCTCTATTATTATTTCGGATGTATCATAAATTGTTGCTTAATTGTTGCATGTGCTTGTGTTTCATGTAGGTTTTTGAGCTGACCTCAACACAAGGACCGGAGGTGGGTCTTTATTTATTCAGAAAGGTGTCGCACCATAGAAAAGCAAAACTTTGTGTCTCCTCCTCCAGTTGCTATTCTACCTGCCGGAATAGGGAATGATCTGGCTAGAGTTTTCTACTAACTTCTGCTTGATGATGTCAGGTTTGTAGATAATTAATGCTGTAAAATGAGAGAGGCAAGTGCATAGGGTTGCAAGACTAAGAAAGAAACTGAGTTTGTATAGTGCAGCGGCCAACGGCTTTATTTTTAAGCCATCAATATAGTTCTTAAGTCTCTTGAAGAATCGTTCAGCTTTGTAAATTTCCAAGCTCCCTACCAAAGCATCACATCTTTCTCAGTGTATTAAAAACACTTCCAATAACAGTTTTTACTGTCCTGGCGGAAGTGGCCCTAATAGACATTATCTAATAATGAAAACAAAGGCATCTGTAGAAGATTTGTTTGACGTGCAAAACAAAAACGATGTAATGTTAAGTATCCTAGTAAGAGGATATCAGAATTTCACATTTTTGATGTCTTGCACATGATAATAGGAATAAAACCTCGCTGTGGACTAGTGAAGAATCATGTGTAGGAGGAGGAGTAGCCAAAACGCCTCTTGATGGAAAATAAGCCTCTTCTAGCAGGCAATGACTCGGGTTTATCCTCAGATTTATTGTGAGGAAAGTGCCTATGAAAGGCATTCACTGCTCCTGTCACCCCCATCTTCGCCATCCATGGCCTTGGCAATTTCAACAGCACACTCTTTAACCTTTCAACCTAAAATAGTTATTTCTTTGTTAATTTAATCTATTCAGGTTCGCGCTAGGGATTGAAATAACAGAAAATAACCCCAGAGTTGTGACAAGTATTTGCATGTTGAAATTGATTACAAAACAATGTCAACTTCAATTAAATCAGTGTGTATGCATGTGTGATAAGTTTACAGTCAAGAAATGACAAATTATATGTAAATCACTTGGAAGTTTAAAAAGAAAATGGTAAATACCTTTGGATCTAACATGAAGCGTATGGCATCGACCACCTTTTCAAGCGAGAATTCATCAGATGGAATGGGTGCAGGACCTACTCCTCTGGCATGCACCCTCTCCCCCCCACAATGGCTGGTCCCCAAAGAATGGTACAATTGTGGTTGGACACTAAAAAGAACACGGAATATGAGTCGAATGAGTAACTGAATCATTTACAAATGTAAGACATTATTTACAATTGTGATTTTTATTAAAATATTTAATGCTAATTATTCCCTAAAGAAATAATAATTAAAACGTAATCATTAATGAAAGTATTTAAACAAGGCTAAGATATTATTTAATGAATAACAAAGAAAATTTTAAAAAGGATATTTTAAATTGAATATTTTAAAAGTATAGCCGACTGGCTATACCCTTTGAATGGCATAATCTTGATTTCTCTTTTTTAATTACTATTTACTTAGTGAATAATCTATATATATAAAGCAAAAGGCAGAGAATGGTGAAACATTCAAAATACCAGAAAATCCCCTTGGTTAATGTAGACATTAAGAATTGAAATTATTAATTAAATGAGGATAATATGGTAAATTCACACTTTTTCATATTTAAAATATTTTAAATTAAAAGAAAAATCAGATAATGGATCCTATTTTTATGGAACACAACTACCCATTATCTTTTTTAATTCTAAAATAAATTTTAAATTTTTTTAAAAAAGCCTCTCGCAAGCGCGTGCAGAGAGGCTAGTTAGTATTTAAATATTTGATTAAATAAAAATAATAATTACCATTTATTAAGTTAATTAAAGTATTTAATTATTCACTAAATAAATAATAATTAAATAAGTCTAAGATATTACTCGCAAGTTTGAAGGACTGGAGCATTTTAAGAATGATGAACACCCACAATTTTCATTGATCCAGGCAGGAAAAAAAGATTAAGAAAGAATAATTTATTTCCTGGATCTTATTATTAGTATCACACCTTTTATTTATTTTAATACATGCACAAATAGAAATTATAACAGTACAGCCGCGCGGCTATACGTTCTAAATACAATATATTAACAGTATAGCCGATCAGCTTTAAATACAATATTTTAGCATTATAGCCGCAAGGCTCGACTCTATAAATAGAAATTATAAACGTACAGCCGAACGGCTATACTTTCTAATTACATTCGAATATTTTAAAGGTTTAGCCGAGCGGCTATACTCTTTAAATGTATTCCAACGAACACGAAGCTTGCACTTGCAGAGGACGGAACTTTCTCTCGCAGTCGCTGCTTCGTCCTCCGGGTTCGGCACCGAAGAAAGACCCAACCCGCCTAGCTACTACCTAGCCGCCTAGCCACCGCCTAGCCGCCTAAGGCCAGCCTAGGCCGACTTTTCAAACACTGCGATTGACTGAAAGTCTGAAACCCGAAATTGAATTAGACATGCCTCAGTCAAATTAGATATTGAACAACTGAACAACCAAAGGGTCGATTTGTCATCTGTCATGAATAGACCTCCACAACCTGTTCGTTGGGGACCAACATGAAGGTGGTCACTCTTTGGAGATTGTGGCTTTGCTTGATTGTTTTAATTGGGAAGGAACAAGTAAATTTTTTAGGGTAAGGACAAACAGAGCTACTCTGGGATAGAAATGGGAAAAGAATATTAAACATGAATTGAGAAAGCTGCGACAAACTCACAAGGCTATCAAATCCAATATAGACAGGCTGTTCACCAGCTTCAAGCCACTCCGCATGGGAATCTGGGGGTTCATAATTTGAAGCAAGGTCAAGAAAACAAAAAACAACAACATCAACCTTCGGTCCCCAATCTGCCAAACATGTAAAACGTAGAGCATATCAGCAAATAATCAGCATAGTGTATTCTCATTTGGTCAAGCTGGTCTATTTCTGTTGAAATAGCAGACTATTATCTACTCCAGATTTGGATTTTAGAATAGGGAGCTCAGGAGTTAGAGAAGAAATGAAGAACACAGAGAGATTTCAAAATGAGCAGATGAAAAATTGGTAGAAAAATGTGAGTCTGTAATCTCACTTTTTAATTCCACACTCAAACACGCACACTACATGCTTGATATAGAAACAGTTAGGAATAAGAACATTCCTCTCTTACATCAGCTCAATCTAACCATTCAAACCTCTACCCTATGAGATAAGAGACACATGGCAAATACAAACACTCATACCTCAGCTTAAGATCCTAGCCATCCATTGAACTATGATTCAATGGTTCATATTTAAACACTCAGCTAGCATACTTACAGAACCTAAACAGAACATTTCAGCTAATTACACTTATATTTCAACACTCCCTTCTAAGTGTTTAGCTGAAATAACACCAAGCTTCTTCCTCAAATATTCAAACCGATCTCTGGCTAGAGCTTGAGTAAAAATATCTGCTGTCTGCTCTTCTGTCTTGCAGTACAATAGATCAATTTCTCCATCTTGTAAGGCATCACGAATAAAATGAAAACGTCTGTTTATATGCCTTGTCTTGTGATGATGCACAGGATTCTTGGTTATAGCTATAGCTGAGGTATTATCACATAAAAGTGATGTTGCACTGACCTGTTCTTCACCAAAATCTGAAAGAACAAACCTCAACCACATTGCTTGTGCAGTTGCTTCAGCTGCACTCACGTATTCAGCTTCTGCAGTGGAGAAAGCCACACTGCTTTGCTTGACTGATGCCCAAGAAAAGACACCTGATCCAAGATGGAATGCATAACCAGAAGTGCTCCTCATATCATCCTCACTTCCAGACCAATCGCTGTCACAATAGCCAATTAGCACTGCTTCCTTTCCTCTTTCATAAGCTATCCCATAATCAAGTGTGCCTTGTATGTACCTAAGTACTCTCTTAGCAGTTCCCATATGTTTTCTGGTAGGACCATGCATAAATCGAGCTAAGAGACTAGCTGCAAACATAATATCAGGCCTTGTTGCAGTCAGATACAACAAACTCCCAACTACTTGCCTGTACAAACTCTCATCAGCTTGTTCACTACCATCCTGCTTGGACAGTTTCTCATTCACTGCAAGAGGAGTAGCACATGCCTTGCAATCCTTGAGACCAAACCTATCCAAAAGAGTCTTTGCATATTTCTTCTGATGCAAGAAAATATAGGCTTCAGTCTGTATCACTCCTAACCCCAGAAAATGATGTAACAGACCAAGATCTGTCATCTCATATTGTTTCATCATTTCAGTCTTGAAATCCAACAGTAGCTCCTTAGAACTTCCAGTATAGATGATGTCATCCACATAAAGCGAAACTATAAGAATTCCACTCTCTGCAGACTTCACATACAGAGTTGCCTCACTAAGACTTCTCCTGAAACCAGACTTCTCAAAATAGGCGTTAATCTCTTCATACCAAGCTCTTGGGCTTGTTTAAGACCATACAAAGCTTTCTTCAATCTGTAAACTCCATCCTCTCTGTTCTTAACCACAAAACCAGGTGGTTGATCAACATAAACTTCTTCATGTAACACTCCATTCAGAAAAGCCGATTTAACATCCAACTGAAACAGTTTCCACCCTTTCTGTGCAGCCAAAGCTACCAAAATCCGAATTGTGTCAAGCCTTGCCACTGGTGCAAACGTCTCATTGAAGTCTATCCCAGGCTTTTGAGAGTAGCCCTTTGCCACCAGCCTTGCTTTATTCTTCTGAACAGAACCATCCAAGTTTAACTTGGTTTTATACACCCATTTAACCCCAATAACTGGTTTATCCGATGGTCTATCAACCAAATCCCAAGTGTCATTCTTCTCTATCATATGAATCTCATTTTCCATTGCTTTCTGCCATGAATCATCCTTGACAGCTTCTTCAAATGACTCAGGTTCAATTATACACACATTACATCTTTCATAAACTTCAGCTATACTTTTAAATTTTCTAGGAGTGTGATCAAACTCCTGAGGACCTGTGATAGCTTCAGTGTGTTCTACTTCATTTTCTTCAGCCATTTCGGTCTGAACTCCATATGCCTCATCAATTTCTTTTCCATTCTCAGCAACACCATCAGTGAGTGGAATTGAAATGCTGGATTCTTTTTGTGCATTCCAGTCCCAACTACTTTCCTCATTAAAAATAACATCTCTAGAAATGATCACTTTGCCCGATTCAAGATTGTATAACCTGTAACCTTTTTCACAGCTGCCATAACCAAGAAACACACACCTTGTGCTAGTTTGATCAAGCTTCTGTCTCTGCTGCTCTGGAATCTGAGCATAACACAAGGAACCAAACACTCTTAGATGCTTGATCCCTGGTTTTCTTCCACTGTAAGCTTCAAAGGGTGTTTTCTTCTCTAAAGCTTTAGTAGGACATCTATTCAATACATATACAGCAGTGTTAACTGCTTCAGCCCAAAATTCAAGAGGCATTTTCTTCTCAAACATCATACATTTTGCCATTTCAACAATTGATCTATTCTTCCTTTCAGCTACGCCATTCTGCTGTGGAGAATGAGCAACTGTCAGCTGCCTTTCCATTCCCATGTCATCACAAAACTTGCTAAATTCTGTAGAAGTATACTCACCCCCTCTATCGCTTCTTAATTTTTTCAGTTTATAGCCACTTTGCAATTCAACCATAGCTTTAAACTTTTTAAACACACTAAATACTTCAGACTTGTATCTCAGAAAATATATCCAACACATTCTAGTGCTATCATCTATGAATGTAAGGAAATACCTATTTCCTGACTTTGTAGTAGTTTGCATTGGTCCACAAACATCCGTGTGTACCAATTCAAGTGGACTCGCAGCTCTGCTTGTTGCTTCTTTTGGAAAAGGTTCCCTGCAATGTTTTCCAAAAGTGCACCCTTCACACACATGACTTGTGGCTTTAATCTCTGGCAGTCCTAACGCCATTCCTTCATTTTGCAGTATTTTTAAACTATTGAAGTTTAAATGCCCCAGCCTCCTATGCCAAATCAAAGCTGATTGACATACACTTGCTCTTAGTGCTACTTGTAACTCAGTGTGAAGATTCAAGGGAAAACTTCTATTCCCTTTCATCTGTACTCTAGCCACCAGATTAGACAGCGAGCCATCATCATAGATATCTGCTTTGCTATCTCCAAAGATCAGAAAATATCCATGCTCCATCATCTGTCCAACACTGAGCAAGTTCTCCTTAAGACCAGATACAAGCATCACTTCCTTTATATATCTTTTTCCCATCTTTGTGTCAACTACCAAACTTCCTTTTCCCAAGACATCAACCAATTGTCCTGTTCCCATTGCAACCTTTGCTGTTATGCTTTTATCAATGTCAACCAAAACATCCTCCCTGCCAGTCATGTGGTTACTACAGCCACTGTCCAAGTACCACACATCTTCCATAGGCCTTTTATCAGATGCATTGTTGACAAAAAACATAGTTGGTGCAGTAGGAGCTTGAGTTGCATAGTTCAGCTGTTGCTGTGCAGGTTTCTTGCTGTAGCAGTCTTTTGCAATATGTCCCAACTTGTCACAGTTGTAACACTTTGGTTTTCCTTTAAATCTACATTCTCCATAATGCAGTTTTCCACAATGCTTACATGGATTCTTAGCACCATCAGTGGATTTATTTTCCCACTTCTTGTCTCTTGGCTTCCAACTCTTTTGATCTTTACCACTTTGTTTTCCTGTAGATTTATCAGTTTTAGAATTCACACTGAGACTAGCAAATGCTTTCTCAGTTTTAGGCTCAGTGTGTCTCTCCAATCTCTGTGCAAAACCTTTCAATGAGGCAACAACCTCTTGAACTTCAATTGTATCTATATCCCTCGAGTGCTCAATAACAGAACATATAGGATCATACATAGCAGGCAAGCTAATCAACAATTTCTGCACTACTCTTCCCTTAGATAAATCTTCTCCATAACTTCTCATTTGGTTTATAAGATCAAATAGTTTTGCAAGGTAAGCAGACAAAGATTCATCATCTCTCATCCTAGTATATTCAAAATCTCTTCGTAAACTTTGTAATTTTACACCTCTCACCTGTTTATCTCCATGAAATTCTCGCATCAAGAGATTCCAGGCTCCCTTCGAGGTTTCTTCATGAGCAATCCTAGGAAAAATTTCCTCAGAAACTGCTCCTTGGATCAGACCCAGAGCCTTAGCATCTTTCATAAATGCCTCTGTGAAAGATATCTTCACAGCATCACTTGAGTCCTCCTTGTCTTTCTTCTTCTCATCAGATCCAGCAGCTCCCTTCGAATCTGAGATCTCTACCCCTTTCTCAACGAATTCCCAAAGCCCATGAGACTTGAAGATGGTTTTCATCCGTATGCTCCAGAACTCATAGTTCTCACCATTGAAGATCGGAGCTCTCAGCTCACCACCTCCAGATCCAGCCATATTAGACTCGACCACAGAGGAATCGCAGCTTACAGAATCGATTCGAGCTCAGGACCAGCTCAATCGTACTTCACAGATTCCACGCCCAGTTCAGACGAAGGAACCTGGCTCTGAGGCCATGTTGAAATAGCAGACTATTATCTACTCCAGATTTGGATTTTAGAATAGGGAGCTCAGGAGTTAGAGAAGAAATGAAGAACACAGAGAGATTTCAAAATGAGCAGATGAAAAATTGGTAGAAAAATGTGAGTCTGTAATCTCACTTTTTAATTCCACACTCAAACACGCACACTACATGCTTGATATAGAAACAGTTAGGAATAAGAACATTCCTCTCTTACATCAGCTCAATCTAACCATTCAAACCTCTACCCTATGAGATAAGAGACACATGGCAAATACAAACACTCATACCTCAGCTTAAGATCCTAGCCATCCATTGAACTATGATTCAATGGTTCATATTTAAACACTCAGCTAGCATACTTACAGAACCTAAACAGAACATTTCAGCTAATTACACTTATATTTCAACACTACCACATCAAATCATATTCCTGAGGCTTCTGCAATATTATCAGCATACTATTGCTAGAACAAGAAGAAGCCCATGTAATAAGATATGCTTAATAATCCAAAACCACCATGAGGATTCTGAAATGACCATGTATCTCTATCATATCTGCAGCAAGAAATTAAAAAAAAATAGTCTGAGTAATGGCAGAAGGCATCTTCTGGTACTCTCTCCATATTAAATGAAATTATGACTTTAGTTTACGTTTAATGAAATAAATTACCTCGAAGATTCATAAACTAGTGGAGGGATCTAGTAGACAGTAGATTGTGAAATTATTCACATACATTTTTAGCCAACGAGATTATCAACATACTTTAAAGTGCAAAACAAGTAAGAAACAAGGTGAAGGGTAGTAGGGAAATCCACAAGGAAAAAAATAGTAACAAGCTCTGCAAGTTCATACTTGAACTGCATCAAGTGGTATCAGAGCGTCCTTTCTGCATTTTGCATCCTTCCTTGAGTGTAAAGCAAAGAGCTCTCATAGAAGATGCTGCAGGTGCCCTGGACAAAGCAAAAATGATGCGCTTTGATGAGAAAAGTAGCAACTTCTATTGTACAGAAATTGGTCGAATTGCAAGCCACTTTTATATTCAATGCTCAAGTGTTGAGACGCCACATGAATGAGACTGAGGTTATTGTTTTTGTGAACTATTTTATCTTTATTTTTACTCTATTTTCCTACCAGTTACACCCCATTCATTTCTTCTATCAAACTCGTTTTCAGAAAAGAATCCTACGCAAAAATTCCTAAAAATAAACTTTAGATTTAAACTTTAATATTTAAAAGGCTATACTATTTAAATTACAGTTTCTGAGAGTGAATCCAGAAGCAGGACGCTTCTTGTTTGATTCTAATTATCGCCGATGTATTAGTGAGCAGAATTTTACAGGAACTGCAGAATGGTATATGCTACAAGAAGGTTTCTTTTTCCTTAGGCTCTCCTTTGTGTAATGTATGTATTTGAATGATTATTTAACTGAATGATATTTTTTCTGCCAGGTTGTTGACTCAGTCATGCAAGGTTAACATGCAATGGTATTCGTTCATTCTCGAAAGGACACAGCAACAACAGCTCAAAAATTGGTATAAGTTTATATTCCATCTTCTTTTGTATGATACGTTTCCTTTGGAGTAGATGTGCCATCTCTTTTCTCTTATATTGTTTTTAGTTTTGGAGTTAATGATATTGCTCTGGTTCAAAAAGATAACATTTATCAACAGAACATGACTTAAGTGAAAAATAAATATAATACTGTACTAAAAAACGAGGATCTGTATTGATGCAGTAATCATTAGAAGTTTGATTTTACACATCTAACATAGAAACATTGGCTTTCTAAAAGGGAAATAATAATAATAATAATAATAAAAGAAACAATGGAAATAGGTTACTTTTAAGCAGAGTAGTTAAGAAATACGATCATCCGAAATTAAACTAGCAGTGTGAGTGGCAATTGGGAAATGTGTGTACATATTGGGACAATTTTTGAAGTTCCTTAAGGTGTCAGGTAAATGGATTATAAGGACCATGTGGGTATAATTTGAAAGGGATGCAATATTAAATATAATCTGAAAGGATAAAATCTTTTTTTGACATTTAACTTCTTATAAAGCAACCACCAATGTGGTTTATCATATCAAGATGAACTAGTTTCAATTTTTTTTATAATTCGTCAATGTCAATCATGTAAGAAGTGTTCTGCTCTACTTTCACTGTTAACCACTTATTATATGTTGAACAGGTTGATCTTGTTCGCAAGTTTGAAGGACTTGAGCATTTTAAGAATGATGAACACCCATAGTTTTCGTTGATCCAGGCAGGGAAAAAAGATGAAGAAAGAATAATTTATTTCCTAGATCTTATTATTAGTATCACATCTTTTATTTATTTTAATACACATGCACAAATAGAAATTATAACCGTATAGCCGGGCGGCTATACTCTCTAAATACAATATATAGACGCAAGGCTCACCTCTATAAATAGAAATTATAAACGTACAGCCGAACGACTATACGTTCTAATTATTCGAATATTTTAAACGTATAGCCGAGCGGCTATACTCTTTAAATATATACAAACGAACCCGAAGCTTGCACTCGCAGAGGATGGACTGAACTTTCTCTCGCAGTCACTGCTTCGTCCACCAGGTTCGGCACCGGAAAAAGACCCAACCCGCCTAGGCGCCCGCCAAGCTACTACCTAGCCGCCTAGCCACCACCTAGCCGCCTAGCCGCCCGCCTAGGCCTACTTTTAAGACACTGCGATTGACTGAAAGTTTGAAACCCGAAATTGAAAAAATTTAGCTGCAAATTTGAGCTTGAGATTGGGAAGCCGAAGCAGTGAAGCACAAGTCAGATCCATAGAAGAACATATCATGAGACTCTTAATTCATCTAATTCCATTCCTCTCCCAGTTTCCCGCCTTATATTCTTCTCTCTTCGCACTGACGACATGGCGCAGAAGAAAAAAATACAAAATTTGCTGAGTTGGTGTCTGTCTTCAGTGGAAGGAAATGATGAAGTTGTCCTATCATGGAGTTTCTGTGGTCTTGCCAATAACAAGGTTCTGTGAATGGCATGCGTATGCGTTAGGCTACTTGAATTCAAATTCATTCTGAAGTTTAAACATTTCTGTGAATGGCATGCGTTTAGCTTCTCTTGTTATGCTTATTCTTTAACATGCAAATGGCATTTATGATTGTACTCACTGCCTGTGTTTTAGGTGGAGAATGTTAGTACAACAGGCTGGAGAAGTACTTGGCCAGAGTGCTCGAAGTGCAATGGATGTTGAAGTTCTTTGCATGGATCATTTAAGAAAAAGTAGTAATACTAGAGACTCCTCTTCTGAAGCTGCAACTCTATGTAAACCAGGAAAAACCCATGCATTGATAAGAGATGAAGCTCAAGTTTTATCAAGTGCTGATCTTAAAGCAACAGAAACCCCTCATTTAGGCAGATCACCTCCTTATTTGGACTTGTCTGTTATCCCTACTGGTAGGACTTCATTAATTTCTAGGAATGCATTTGAACCAGTAACATTATCAATTCACATTGTGTTCTTACAATACTTTATCTAAAAGAATTCTTACTAGCAGATTCATTTGGCACTGTGGAATGCAATGTTGACTTAAACTTGACTTCTCATAAGCAACCTGACCTGGTTGCGCCAAAAACTATGTGGGACTCCTTGGATTCTACCAGCAGAAATAATGCCACTGTGTTGCATGAACTGTCTCCTCCAGAAATGTCAGCTGCGAGAAGTGAAAGAGTAGAAACTCATGCTTCACGGTTACACAAGATGCATTTGAATTTTTAGAAGTTGTTGACAGCTGCAAAGATGATGATAAAGTTAGTCCTCTATTTTCCAAGGAAATTACACCAAAAAACCAGTGTCTGCAGGTGAGATTTGTAAGTCTTATTGTTTGAAGTTTTGGGGATGATTTGGCTGTCAACTAATCTTATTTTACTTTTCATGTTTGGAATTGATTCTAGCTATTTTCAGAAGAAAAAACCAGTGACATTTTTCAGCCAGTGACAACACAGCCCGTGGCGGCGGCTTCTATAGCTTCAGAAGAAAGAAGAAATTCTTCAGTTGGGAGGCAAAAATAATCAACCAGAACAAGAATCTCCTCTGTGGGTTGGTGAGTTTGTTTATAAATACAACTTCACTGCTCTGCTGCTTCTTCTCTGAAGCCAAACATTTGATAATCTTATTCCAATTTTCCAAAACAGTTGCAGGAGAGATGAGAAGCACAACAACAGAAGAATGGTTGCTTCCCTTGCTGCGTGGATTCAGATTCCATCCCCCTGAGGAGGAAATGGTGAACCTTTTCAGGAAGAAGATGGAGGGCTAGGGCTCCCAAGCCATGCCTGAAATCGATTACAAGCCTTGGAATTTACCTGATAATGAATCTGTCTCACTTTTTCTTCGCTTCTTGAAGCAGATGATGCAGGGTAAGGCCTCCCAAGCCTGCCACATCATCCCTGAAATTGATGTCTGCAAGTACGAGCCTTCGGATTTAGCTGGTAATCCATTAATCTATCTCACTTTTGCTTCACTACCCATTTTCTCATTTCCAAGATATGATTTTTATGCATGCATAATCTTGATCAATTGTTCTTTTGAAGTGTTGAACTGTTGTTATGTACTTGGGACTTACCTGACATAATCCATTTATCTATCTCACTTTTTCTTGACTACCCATTTTCTCATTTCCAATTTAAAATTTCTATGTATACATAATTTTGTTCAGTAATTTAGTTGAATTCTGTTATTCATTACTTCAAGACTTGAATTGGGTTTGTTTCAATATCTTGTTTTGTGTTGCGTTTTGCAGAGCTCTTGTTCCCAGACTCTCCATATCAACCTAGGATGTGGTTTTCCTTCAGCCTAGGGCTGTGCAGGATCCAAACCAATCCACTAAAACCGACCAATCCAATCCAATCCAATCCAATTTTCATTGGTTTCGACAACATTGATGGATTGGATTGGATTAGAAAAATAGAAATCCAATTGGATTGGATCGGATGGCGGATCAAGAATTGAAAATCCAACCTAAACCGAACCAATCCAATATACACATTAATATACTTTCATGTTGTATAATATTTACATTTCATCTTGTTTCTCACTAATATATTAATCTTACTTTCGAAAAAATCAAAACGTTAACATATTAAATATAATATTATATTAATTTATATTAAAAATTAATATATTAATGTCATATCTTTCATCATATTGAATTTTGAATTAAATGTTATGAAAGATTATGAAGTTTTTTTTATCATAATTATTTTTTCATACAAACCGATCATCCAATCCAATCCAATCCAATGTACATTGGATCGGATTGGATTGGATCCTGACATCCAAACACATTGGATTGGATTGTAAAATTTGTAATCCAATAGAAGATTGGATTGGATTGGATTGGTAAAAAACCATTGGTTTCGAACCGATGCTCACCCCTACTTCAGCCGACCTCATTACAAATCCATCAACAGTCTTCGTTACAACAGGGCCGCAAAGAAGGGAAAATCACAGGCAAGCCACAAAGTAGTGATACTAAAGAAATAATAATTAAATAAGTCTAAGATATTATTTAATTACTAAAATGAAAATTTATTGGACCTAAAAGATACTATATTTATATTTAATTTTAAATAAAATCTCTCCCGACAAAATTTCGTCGGCACAGGTATAAGACTTGCCCCGACGAAATTACCTCTACCGACGAAATGTCGTCACAAGAACTCTAATCCGATGAATTTTCGCCGGGATAGACCTTTGCCGACGCAATTTCGTCGGGAGAGGTTTTCTTGCCTCTTTTTTTTTTTTGAAAATTAATTATTATTGTTTATTTTAAACATGTAAAATTAGTTTCTTTAATTCTATTTTTTGGCCAACTTCTTTAGTTTAATATATGTAATTAAGTAATACCATAGCCTTTTTTTAATTACTTTAATTGGTAATTATGTTTAATTATTATTTCTTCAGTGAATATTTAAATATTTTGCCCATTTCATAAATTACTTAATGAATAGTAATTAATTATGGACTTTGTTTTCCCAAAATTAGTTTGGGTAAATCCAAGTCTCGAACCAAAAACCCTAGCTTCCGAAATTTTTCCCAAACCTTTCTCAAGCCTCGAACCCTAACCATAAGCCTACTAAGGAGTAGATACTTTCTCTTCTTTTCCAATATGGGACTCAAGTTCGTGTATTTCAATCGAACTCCAACAAGCAGTTGGTATTATCGAATCACGTTGTGACTTGGATTTAAGTTTCGAGGCTAAAATCCATTTTTTGAATACTAAAATATTTTGGGTACTAAAACTAAATTTCTAGGATTCTTATTAAAATATTTAATGCTAATTATTTGCTCAAGAAATAATAATTAAAACGTAATCACTAATGAAAGTATTTAAACAAAGGCTAAGATATTATTTAATGAATAAAAAAGAATGTTTTAAAAGTGTAGCCGCCCGGCTATACCCTTTGAATAGCGTAATCTTCATTTCTCTTTTTTCATTACTATTTACTTACTGAATAATTAGTATTTAAATATTTGATTAAATAAAAATAATAATTACCATTTATTAAGTTAATTAAAATATTTAATTATTATTCACTAAAGAAATAATAATTAAATTAATTACTAAAAAGAAAATTTATTGAACCTAAAACATACTAAATTTATATTTATTTTTAAATAAAATCTCTCCCGACAAAATGTCGTCGGCACAGGTATAAGACTTGCCCCGACGAAATTACCTCTGCCGACGAAATTTCGTCGCGAGAACTCTAATCCGATGAATGTTCGCCGGGATAGACATTTGCCGACGAAATTTCGTCGGGAGAGGTTTCTTGCCCTTTTTTTTTTTTTTTTTTTGAAAATTAATTATTATTGTTTATTTTAAACATGTGAAATTAGTTTCTTTAATTCTATTTTTTGGCCAACTTCTTTAGTTTAATATATGTAATTAAGTAATACCATAGCCTTTTTTTAATTACTTTAATTGGTAATTATGTTTAATTATTATTTCTTCAGTGAATATTTAAATATTTTGCCCATTTCATAAATTACTTAATGAATAGTAATTAATTATGGACTTTGTTTTCCCAAAATTAGTTTGGGTAAATCCAAGTCTCGAACCAAAAACCCTAGCTTCCGAAATTTTTCCCAAACCTTTCTTAAGCCTCGAACCCTAACCATAAGCCTACTAAGGAGTAGATAATTTCTCTTCTTTTCCAATGTGGGACTCAAGTTCGTGTATTTCAATCAAACTCCAACAAGCAGTTGGTATTATCGAATCACGTTGTGACTTGGATTTAAGTTTCGAGGCTAAAATCCATTTTTTGAATACTAAAATATTTTGGGTACTAAAACTAAATTTCTAGGATTCTTATTAAAATATTTAATGCTAATTATTCGCTCAAGAAATAATAATTAAAACGTAATCACTAATGAAAGTATTTAAACAAGGCTAAGATATTATTTAATGAATAAAAAAGAATGTTTTAAAAGTGTAGCCGCCCGGCTATACCCTTTGAATAGCGTAATCTTCATTTCTCTTTTTTCATTACTATTTACTTACTGAATAATTAGTATTTAAATATTTGATTAAATAAAAATAATAATTACCATTTATTAAGTTAATTAAAATATTTAATTATTATTCACTAAAGAAATAATAATTAAATTAATTACTAAAAAGAAAATTTATTGAACCTAAAAGATACTAAATTTATATTTATTTTCAAATAAAATCTCTCCCGACAAAAGTTCGTCGGCACAGGTATAAGACTTGCCCCGACGAAATGTCGTCGCAAGAACTCTAATCCGATGAATTTTCGCCGGGATAGACCTTTGCCGACGAAATTTCGTCGGGAAAGGTTTTCTTGCCTTTTTTTTTTTTTTTTTTTTTGAAAATTAGTTATTATTGTTTATTTTAAACATGTAAAATTAGTTTCTTTAATTCTATTTTTTGGCCAACTTCTTTAGTTTAATATATGTAATTAAGCAATACCATAGCCTTTTTTTAATTACTTTAATTGGTAATTATGTTTAATTATTATTTCTTCAGCGAATATTTAAATATTTTGCTCATTTCATAAAATACTTAAGTATGGACTTTGTTTTCCCAAAATTAGTTTGGGTAAATCCAAGTCTCGAATCAAAAACCCTAGCTTCTAAAATTTTTCCCAAACCTTTCTTAAGCCTCCAACCCTAACCATAAGCCTACTAAGGAGTAGATACTTTCTCTTATTTTCCAATGTGGGACTCAAGTTCGTGTATTTCAATCAAACTCCAACAAGCAGTTGGTATTATCGAATCACGTTGTGACTTGGATTTAAGTTTCGAGGCTAAAATCCATTTTTTGAATACTAAAATATTTATTTGGGTACTAAAACTAAATTTCTAGGATTCTTATTAAAATATTTAATGCTAATTATTTGCTCAAGAAATAATAATTAAAACGTAATCACTAATGAAAGTATTTAAACAAGGCTAAGATATTATTTAATGAATAAAAAAGAATGTTTTAAAAGTGTAGCCGCCCGGCTATACCCTTTGAATAGCGTAATCTTCATTTCTCTTTTTTCATTACTATTTACTTACTGAATAATTAGTATTTAAATATTTGATTAAATAAAAATAATAATTACCATTTATTAAGTTAATTAAAATATTTAATTATTATTCACTAAAGAAATAATAATTAAATTAATTACTAAAAAGAAAATTTATTGAACCTAAAAGATACTAAATTTATATTTATTTTCAAATAAAATCTCTCCCGACAAAATTTCGTCGGCACAGATATAAGACTTGCCCTGACGAAGTTACCTCTGCCGACGAAATTTCGTCGCAAAAACTCTAATCCGATGAATTTTCGCCGGGATAGACTTTTGCCGACGAAATTTCGTCGCGAGAGGTTTTCTTGCCTTTTTTTTTTTCTTTTTTTTATAAATTAATTATTATTGTTTCCTTTGTTAGTCCCCTTTTCTCTTTCCAAGACTTGATGCTGTGTGCTCCTTTTTTAGGTAAAGATGCCCCAGGATGCATCAAGCAGCACTGTTCGTGACACTAGAGGGCTTTTGATTCAGTTGTGAAGAATGTTTGTTTTTCATTCACAATAGCTCATACAATATTATTTGAGGGAAAAATATGTTTAATGTCCTCTCTCCAGAGAGAAGGCTTCATTCCTCCATCCGTCGTGGGTAACTTTCAGATGATCTTAGGCATAGGATTTTCTTTAGGAAGCAATGTGAAGTAGGGATGAAATCTATTGACTGCTGTTAAGATATCAATTTGAAGGTATCATTATGGACGTTTATACTGAACTAAATCTATCAGTTAAAGTTTCAATTAGTATCTCATTTCCCGGCATAAAGAAACTCAATCTTGCTTATCTTTTCTAGAGATGGGATTCATTTATCTGCTGAAGGGAGCAAAATAGCGGTGGAAGAGATACTGAAGGTACTGAGGGAAGCTGACTGGAAGCCAAGCTTACACTGGAAATCCATGCCATTAGAATTTGCAGAGGATTCACCATATGATCTTGTTGCTGCTGATGGAAAGACAACATTAAATCCCTCCAGCTGGACATTTTATAGGGTGATTCAGTGGGACTAGTTTTGAGAGTAAATGTTCCACCTGTGCTTGAATAGAAGATTGAAGTATCTATTGTTGCATGGAACACTGTACTAATGAAAGAGCCAAAAAAAAAATTGAAGAAAAAAAGAAGAGTGGATGTGGTGAAGGGTCCATGAATTTTATTTTGCAATTGTTTCTAGTAGCCTCATTGTTAGCTATAATTTAGTAAAATACTTCGTTTGTAAACTTTGGCCTTTCTCCATCGTTCAACACATTGATAATTGTTTCTAGTAGCCGTGCGGCTATACTCTGTGAATATATTCTATTATTTAAAAAGTATAGCCGCCTGACTATACTCTTTAAATATATTTGAATATTTTAATGATGCCAGTGCTACTAGAGAATAGTGATTTTCAAAATTCTAATTTTTCTAATTTTTCTATTTTTTTTCTTGCTGGTGAATTCTATTTAATTCTTCGGGTCAAATGTGAAGCAACGACATGCATCCCATTCTAGGTAATTCAACAAAATCATGCATCCCACTCCTCTCAACTAATTACTCTAGTATCTGACACCTATTTTCCCTTGCATTACTTACACTTTAGGAATAAAAAATTATGTGAGTTTCATGTTAAAATCCATAATCAAATACCCTTAAAACTAGGAAAACCGATCAACTAGGGGAATAGTTAAGAGATTTTCTATTTAAACCCCAAATTTCTCTTTGCTCACCCCAATACTTAAATCATTAAGCTGTAAGTTTTATTATTGTGTAAAAAGACTAAAAAGGTCATCCAACTTAATATATAACCCTAATACATCTACACACACCCCACACACCCCACCACTCTTCAAATTAAGCTTCAGTACATAGTGTTTCAATGTTTGAAAACCCCACCAATTCTGGATGGCATTCGGAGGTAGAAATCAAATAAGTCATTAATTTAAGCTTGCAGCTTCAATTACTTACATTAGTTTTGTGTGTGAGAGTTTGCTTACCTTTTATTAATAGCTTTTTTAGGTATGTGAGAGTTTGTGAGAGGTTTTTATTCAGAAGAAAGAAACTTAGATTTGGAGTTTGGGTGGATTTATATTCGATTTGAATATGATTGATTGTATTTGTCCGTAATATTTGGTACCTCATTGTATTTGATTGTAAACAGATGGTCTCCTAAACGAGTCAAATGGTCTCCTAAACGAGTCAAATGGTCTCAGTACTTAGTCTAATGTTTCAGGAGGAGTTCATGTTGAATTTCTTTTTTTCGAGTACTTGGAATGCATGGATACAACTGAATCCTTTTTTTTTTTCTTTTTTTCTTTTTTTTCTGTTCCATTCACATGTGTAGATGGTGTCACTTAATTTGGAGAATCTTGCATTTCGTTCCGGTTATTAGTGTCTTTCACATCTCAATCTTTTTCATGGAAGTGGTATCGCAGTTTGAGTTGTTAACGACATGTTGTGGTTCTGAGATTCAAGCAAACTGAGCTATACAAAAGTAGGTCTCATACAGGAGGGATTAGTATTTGAAGACATAAAAGAACTGCACCAATCTTGGTCGAAATCGAATAGCTTGGTCGACACTCATAAAATGACATTTCCTCCTCTAAGTTAAGGCGATGGTGAAGAATGTTCTCTTGATAATGAGGTGGTGATCCTGGGAAAGCAGACAATGAATAAGACTCTGAAATATCATCAAAAAAATTAATTTAATTACTTACTATTTCTCATGCCCAGATCGTACTTCCTTCTCTAAAGGTAGCTTATGGAGTTTAAATAGAAAATCTCTTTTATTTCTTATTTTTTTCAACTTGGGGTGTATTTAAGGGTAGTTTGGAAAGATAGTGGGGTTTTCTTAGAAATTGTGAAAATTTAAATTAAAAGTTGGGATGAACTTATAGAACATGGGGTGAACTAAGAGACGTGTGGGTTTAAATAGAAAATCTCATAGTTAATCCGATTCCAATTTCTTATTCCCTTATTCTTAAATTCCCCGATTCATGACTTTCACCATTCATAGTACATAAACATACTAAATCATTAGGAATCACATCAAATGCAAATTGTAGACAGATTACAATAATGGATAGTAAATTTTTTTATTACAACAAAAAACCCTTTGGGAACACGTACTATCATTTTTCTATGATTCAAAATGAAACAAATATTGTCTATATTAATATGCAGAATTCAATTCATAAACAAAAATAATAATAAATAAATCAATAAAGAAACCATAAGGTCTTCGTAACTAGACACGTGCTCAGTTAAGTTAATCGGTGTCTGATTCGTAAACGTTTTGCAAAAATGGTACATTGCGTTACACACGAATACCCCCCTCTTCCAATATTTTTGAGTTTCCCTCCTTTTCATTTTTTTTCATTTTTGGATCGTCTTCTTCCCTCCGTTTTAGTTAAATCTCTCTCCTCGGCCACAGATTTCACCCCCAAAAAAGAATAAGGGAAACAAGAACTCAGGTAATTCTGAACTTCTATATCATTAATTTCAACTCTATATCGTCATTTCAGATTGGATTTTAGAGAATTTTAGTTCCATATTATGGCTAGCTATGTGATGCTGTAGATTCATGGTCGGCTTGATCTGATTCTTGCTTTTAAAGTTAGGATTAGTTGGATATGTATGTTTTAACAATGGGGTATTTGTGGGTTTTATCTCTTTTTCTGAGTTTTTAGTCTTTACCCTATACTCGGCCAGACAAAGAAAGAAAATAATTATATATGCTTCTTCTATGAAATCAATAAGGTCTGCTTCTTGCCTGCAACGTGTTTGTCAAAATGCTTCATAGAGTCATAACTTGTTGATATTTGGTATCCTATCAGTTTGAATTGCATAAACAAGAAATCTTGAATCCGTTGGTTCGATATCTCTGTAGAATCCAATTACACATCGTAAACCCAAATGCAACTGTGTCACATAAATATGGGTAATCCTAAGCAATTTAGACCGGTTCAAATACCTTTTATTGAACTACAATGTCAAAATTTTAGCCTTATATTCTATATGTCATTTTGGGTTTTGGTGGCTCATGGATCCGTTGCTGCAGGAGTCTGTCCTGGAGAAGGCAGGGAGCATTGTACGGAAAGTGGGATCTTTTCTGAAAATGGAAAGTTACTATGACATTGATGATATTCTTGTGGAGGGACAGGTTAGTTCCCGTCTCTTTGTATCCTCGAAATCTAAACTCCATTTGCTTTATTTACTTAGTCATTTTAATTCTGTATTCTAAACATGTTTGCTGTTTCCAAGCAGCGTGTCCCAGTTGTTTTCCAGCAAGCAGTAAATGGGGTTGATATTGATCCTAGTGCTGAAACCCATTGTGTAAGTGACCAGAGTGGATTTGGAGTGAATGTTTTTTGTTCAAAGGAGATATTTTCTTATATCTTCTTGGGCCTGTATTTCAGGTTGAACCCGGTTCAAAGGTAGAGCTGCCTTACTGGCTTGCCCATGAGTTACACCTCAGAAAAGTAGCAAAGATGAAGGTTCCTGCATGTTTCAATCAAAGGTAATGATCTGTACAGGTTTATTTAAAAATAATTTATGGCCATTTTTTAGGGCTGAGTTGCAGGGAGATTCATTCTGGCAAGTGGTCATTGATTTTCAGTTATTTCCGTCTTTGAAATCTGATATTCAGACATTTCTTCTTTGCGTTATATTATGTTTTAATTGTCATATCATTGAATTTATTAGTTGGTACTGATTAAACATAGTTGCTGCCAGCCTCCAAGCATGTATTAGATTTTGGGGAAGGCATGAAGAGTGACTTATGTGATTCAAGTTCAAAGTTCAAAATTAGTGATTGGTATTACATATTTAACTCTTGTAGATTTCTTCTTTTGTCAGAACAAAACTGGAACTTGGGGCTGATGGTGCATCTGTGGATTTAAGATCTCAATGTCTATACTTCTATGAATTTGGATGCAAGATAGCACCGCTGTGAGTCTCTCTCCTACCCATTTCTTGTATACATAACTTGATCAGTGTGTTCTTTTTATGCTTTTCTTTGAGTTATCTTCTAATAGATGGATATTTCATATAAATGAACCCTCGTGTGGTAGAGGGTTGATAAAATGGTATATGACAAGACTCCCATTCTGGATAAACTTTTTTCACTGTGAATTGTCATGATCTTGTTCCTTGTCAATTTGAAAATGAAAACTATCCCTGAAGTAATTCAATTTCTCCAACATCATATGTTCATGCTATTGAAAATTCTGGTCAAGGGATATAAAACCCTGAGTTTCTCCTATGAAAGCCAGGTCTATACAATAGATTAATGTGTATATTTGACACACAAGTAAATGAGAAAAATGCCAAAAGCAAAAATAAAAAAAGAAAAACCAATATGTTGAGAATTGGACATTTATTGATTGGCTTGGCACTCTTGGTTTAACATTTGGACCTTCACTTTGTAGACTTGGCCTAGTGTGGTTTATGATCTGGTGGGAGGGTATTTAGTGTTGACTGATGCTTCTTGTCTGAATCCAAAGAAATACAACTGGATGATTTGTTTTCTGTTCTTGTTGGTGGTAAATTGGACACTGAACAATCTGCGCTGTTCACATGTACTATTTGTGGCCAGACAAACTGATTCTAACTAGTTTTTTCTTTATTTTGTTTGAATCATTTGGATGGATAGGGTTAGTGATAGAGACATGGGATCATTCCTATTGTCTGCATTTAGGACCAGGTATCAGAAAATCCTGGCAAAGGCACATAACGCAGCATTTACAGCACATTCAAAATTGCTGTCGTACTTAACAAAAGAAGAAACCAATCGTAAGATTTATATCACCCATGTTTTATCATATCTTTCATCACTGTCTCTCAAACTTCTTCTATATGAATGTTGACTCAAAATGGTTGCACAATTTTTTCTAGTGTATGAGGCAGCTCAGTCGTCAATGGCAGCCTTTAAGAAGTGGCGGATAGGTGGCCCCCGATTTGAGAGAGCTTCTGTACTTGGGAGGAAGAGGAAGGAAGCCAACTGACTAGTTGTATTGTACCCTCTACTCTACCTCCCATCTGATCCATCCTTACTGAATCATTGTCCCAATTTGTAATTTTTCCTACATTGGAAAAGCTAGTTGGTAATTTTGCTGAAAGTTAATGAGATAATTGTAATTTTAATTAAACATCATTATATAAATATTTGCACTTCGCATTACTAGCACGCACCTATTCATTTATCATTTTATCTTTAAGGCAAACAAAAAGTATGAACTTTATTCTTGATTATAATAAGGGAAGAGGAGCATACAAGTCAAGAATTTCTGAAGTAAGAAAATAAAAACGAAAGGCATCGCAGGAAGTGGCTTGGGACGAAAAGAATCAAGAAACCTAAAGCCATGTACAGTAAGTCCACCAAGAGTCAAGAGACCTCGGTCGGGAATTTATAAATACAACCTCACTGCTCTGCTGCCTCTTCTCTGAAGCCAAAACATTTGATTATAATCTTATTCCAATTTTCCAAAACAGTTGAATTGAAGGAGGGATGAGAAGCAGTAGCAGCACAACAACAACAGAAGCATGGGTGCTGGACTTGCTGCCTGAGTTCAGATTCCGTCCCTCTGATGAGAAAATGGTGAACCTTTTGTGGAAGAAGATAAATGGCAAGGACTACCAAGTCATGCCTGAAATCAATTACAAGCCTTGGGATTTACCTGATAATGAATCTATCCTACTTTTTCTTCCCTTCTTGAAGCAGCTGAGGCAGGGCAAGGCCTCCATCATTCCTGAAATCGATTTCCGCCTTGGGATTTAGCTGGTAATCTGTCTCTCTTTCTCTTCACTGTCCATTTTCTAATTTCCAAGGTATGATGTTTGTTTATACATAATCTTGATCAGTTGTTCTATTGAAATATGTTGTTCATTACTTCAAGACTTGTTTTGTGTTGCATTTTGCAGGAGCAGGACTCATGTTCCCAGATTCTCCATATCAAGCTAGGACGTGGTTCTGCTTCAGCCGACCTGATTACAAATACGTCGACAGTCCTCGCCGCAACAGGCTCACAGAGAAGGGCTTCTGGAAAATCACAGGCCAGCCACGAGAAGTCAAGTCTCGACAACTCTCCAATTCGCTCACTTGCAAAAAAAAGACCTTGACCTTCCATTTAGGTCGTCCAAAAAAGTCGAGCAACACCGGCTGGGTCAAGCAGGAGTATTATCTCACTCCAACTGACCCGGGTTCTAACCCCAATCAGCTGAGTGGCCTTGTTCTTTACCGCGTCAAGTATAAGTCAGCTGACTATGAGTCTGATAATAAGAAGCGGCAGGATGTTTCTATCTGTAATGAATCATTAGCTAATCCTGCTATCGGTGGCTACATGGCCTCTAATTCTCAAGATTATCATTTCATTCCGGAGGCCGAAGAACATGTGCTTGGAACTGGCAATCTTAATGATGGTGAACCTGGTGGCTTTGTTTCGTCTGATTTTGATGATATGATTCAAGAGGTGCGTATGAATGTGCATTTTCAACATTTCTGATGTAAAATTGTAAACGCGGAGCACAAGAAATATGTCAACACTTAACCTTTGCTTGTTTGTGATTCTTAATCTGGCTGCCATGTGATCAGCAAGAACATCTGGATTCACCTTCTCCTCCTCCTGAGCTGCCTCGGCCACACCAGCTACCTCAGTTGGGAAATGTTCATGGTAGTACTGGTGACTACATTGCCTCTATTTCTGATAACCAAGTTGCTGCTATCCATCATATGATTACAGAAGAAGAAGAACTTTTGGCCTTCAAAGAGCTAGAACGTGTTCTTCTTGGCAGTGGCAATCCTGATGATGGTGAACCTGGTAGCTGTGTTTCATCTGATGTGCTTCAAGAGGTGAGACTTTTTGAGCAGTTTCTGATGTGAAATTGTTGATATGGAGCACAAGAAGTATATCAAAACTTAATTAACACTTGCTTGTTTTTTGAAATCTGTGAATGGCAGTTATGTGCTCCGCTAGGAGAAGATCTGGATTCACCTGTTCCTCCTCCTGGGCCACCTGAGCTCGGAAATGCTCCTGATGTCTATTCTGATGAATGCAGTAGCTGGCCATCCCAAATTGAGGATAATGATTCTTCTCTTCCAAACAAGAATAATATTCCAACCAATTATGACAGCAAGCCAGTTAGCAACACAGCCTCAAACTTTGAGAATCAAACTAAAGATGAAAGGATTCCTGAGGTGAGAATCAACATGCTCTTTGAAATTTTCATATATATACTTCTTAATATGGAGCACAAGAATTACACCCAAACTTAACGCTTGCTTGGAATAATTCTTAATCCAGGTTTATTCTCAATCAGAAGAAAATCTGCAATGGTTCTTTCGTTCACTTGAGGTAGAGGATTACACATTGCCTTCCTCAATATTATACGCGGAACAGGGAGATGTTCTGCATGCCAATAACTTTATTGGATGCAATGAGTCGCAATGTGCGGCTCTTTTCCCACAAAGTTCTTGAGTAACAAAAACATCATAAACTCTTTCCAATGACTACAACCTACCAAAATCATTGGGAAGGGTTTATGATGAGTATGGTGGAGTACAACAGTGACACAAACACTGAAGTACTCCATGTAAAGATTATTTGCATTAGCTATTGGAGAAACACTCCATTATGGTTAATGAACCAGAACATTTTATTTATAGGTGAATATCAAAGGGGACTTATAAACAACAAGAGCCCTTGTAAGAATGTGTCTCAAACTCACATTATTACAGACTGATATTCTCCTACAAATATTTCACAAATGACATAAGTTACTAGTCTGTCACACACAGCAAGGGTTTTGGGCAATTATGTCCAAAATCTTTGATGTGTGTGTAACCCCAAAAAAAAAACAAAAACAAAACCAAAAAAAAAGAAAAAGAGAAGAAGCTGTGTCCCAGCATCCCCAAGTTTTGGAAACTTCAACCTTAATTGGTAGGTGAACTTGTTGGTACAAAGAAAGACCAGCAAATGCAAATGGTTGAAATGCCATCTGGAACTCTCTACCCTTCTCTGAATGCAACGAGTCCAGATGAAGTAAGATGTGTTTTCTCGGAAGCAGTCTTTTGGAGATGGCACTTCCCCTATCAACACAAACTACAGATATTCCTCAGATCAGTAGTCTTCTTGAACTAGTATATCTATCCTACAAGTCGAAGAACACACAACCTCCATATCAACCAATATCCATTCACGTCTTCGCTGCACACATGGGAGGTGCTCCTAGAAGAATCCGAGTGCAGAGTAGTATCACAACACAAGGTGAGAAGGAATCAAGCTGAAAACATGACTTTCTCACAGCAGTTAAATGAAACATGTTATAATGAAGCTGTGACATTGAGGAGGCTATTTGCTATTCTCACTCAATTGAATTTGATTTCTGTTTGCAGGTCAGGGAAGCTGAAGCTCATTGTATTGCCGTTCATACTGTTTGAAGCAGGCACGGAATGGGCAGCTGGCACCAAATTGAAGGGTTCCTTTACTTTCCTGGAAGCATCTCCTTCAAGCCGTAAACCAAGTTCCCCCATGGTACTATAATATTTCAATACCTAGTTCTAGTTGAATAGCCTTACAGGCTTGCTTTTGTTCTACAGTCACGATCATTATAGAAGTGGCGCTATACACAGAAGCTTCTGCTACATGGATGCTGGAGTCTCAGGTTACTATATTGGTATAACCAGACACTAGTCTGATGTTCTGGTTACTGATATAGAATCTTTGAACTCCATCCTTACTGGAGTAGTTGTTACTAGTTACAGTCATTTCCAAAATGTACGATTATTTTTGTATTTGGAAGGTCTTAAACCTATCAGTGACCTCCCACCAAAAATTGTACCCTGAATATTGTCCTTGTGAATGTTGTTTATTTCAAACATTACAATGTTGAATGGAATATATTGTGTGTTACTTCCTCTATTTTCGGTCTCATAATGTCTACCTGCCATTGCTCAATGCAAATTTTGTCCTCTTTTCTGCTAATGTAGAACAAATGAATTAGCATCTTCCTTCCTCGCTCCAAAGGTCTGGATAGTCATCCGTTGGTAAATCTAATTTAGGTTTATTATCCTGAATGAAAAAATATATATTGGGCAGTTACTCCAATGTGATTGTATTGTAGGACAGTCGCAACAATATACGAAGAAAAAAATAATTGTTCGGGCTCGTTTGAATTGAACCGTTTGTTACCACAGGCCAATCTCAAATTGTTGTACATGAGTTTTGCCTTGCGACAATATTTTGGCTCCAAACTAATTTTGTCTAATTTGAGCTACTAACTTAAAGGTACTTCGCTCAACCTTTTTATGGTCAAGGTGCAACAAGATTTTGGCTCCAAACTAGTTGTGTCTGATTTGCTTTAGTGAACTAGTTATTAATCTAATAATATTTCTCTCAACTTTCTTATAAATTCTTTAAAATCATTGGTATCTCAAGTTGTTTCTCTAATAAAAATTCTCTTTCATGCGAACATGGTAAGAAATCTAAATAATCATCTTATTTTGTGTAAGGATAAAATCACGTGGGTATTTGATATGATAAATCACTTAAACTATAATGCGTATATAATTATTAATTATAACTAAATCTTAAACTTAAGGACAATACTTCCCTCTTTACCATATGTGCCTTTTTTTTCCTCAAAAATATTTTTGTTTCTTCGCTTTTATTATTCATAGCTGAATTTTTTTTTAATTGCTTTCATCTATCCCACAAACCACCTCTTTAGTTTTTCATAATTAGACAAGGTTATAGATGCATTATAATTTCATATTCTACGGTCTCTACAACTTAAAGTTTGCTTGATTCAAAAATGTCTATATCCTTTTAAAAAAACACCCCTATGAAGAAACTATGCCTACCAACTTTGTCAATGGTAATTTGGATGAAGGTGAATTGTTGGGTTTGGAGTTAGAAAAGTCCAGAATAGACATAAAATTTAACTGAGGTATGAAATAAAAAAGGAAATTAGTTATGCTAATGAAAGAGAAGGGAAAAACACTTTTGGAAGCTTAAATAAAAAGGACACATGTCAATTTATGGTTGGGCCACATTTCTAGGTAAGAAGGAGTTCCTAAAGAGGGAAGGGTTATCCTAAACTTAAATAGATTTTGAACACCACAGCGAACATGCAAATGCAACGGTGTCACGAACAACAACTTATGAAGAAGGTTTTGACCCATGTATCAAGAGTCTAGAATGTTCTTCTTCCCCCCAAAACAATGATTAACTGAAGAATAGAAATGTACTAAAGCCGAACTTACAAGAGGGGTAGATGAGATTCCCGCAAAAGAACAAACTATAAATTATAAAAACTAAAAATTAACGCGTGAAAGGGAATGAGTGTGTGGGGCCTGCCTTTGTATGACCCAAGCCATGTCCTTCTTCAGTCGGGTAAACTTGAACTTGTATGAGAAGCTCAGGGACTTGGGACCAATAATCAAACACATTGACGAAAACAAATATATTAAAAAACATCAAACAAATGTATAAAAACAAATAGTCAAAAGGACTAGTGTTTTGAGTTAGTGGGACCTGGTTAGTGTTTATAAATACTTCACTCTTATTACTGCTTCCCAAAACATTTGAAAATCACAGTTCTAAAGTTCATAACAAGAAGGAGAGATGAGCAGCATCAGCACAATGGAAGAAGGGGATTCAATTCCTGTGGTCCTACCTGGGTTCAGATTCTACCCCACTGAAGAGGTGCTGGTGAGCTACTACTTGAAGAAGAAGATAGAGGGCAAGGACTCTAACTTCAGCCACATCATCCCTGAAATCGATGTCTGCAAGCACGAGCCTTGTGAAGTTCCTGGTAACCCATTAATCTTTCTCACTTCTTCTTCACTACCCATTTCCTCATTTCTACTGTTACTATGCTTTTTGTTTATATAAATTTATGATCTTGATCACTTCTGTTGTCGGGTAGTTCAAGACTTGAAGTGGGTTGGTTTCAATATCTTCTTTTGTGTTGCATTTCGCTTTTAATCCTCTTGAAAGATCCAACCCATCTCACATTTCTGTTGTTCTGTTTTGTTGTATTTATGATCTTGTTCAGTTTTGTTGTATGAGTACTTCTGGAAAGAGCCAACCCATCTCACGTACATTTCTAATGTTCAGTTTCGTTTTATATTTAAAATTTACGATCATGTTAAGTTTTTGTTGTCTGAGTTCTGGACTTGAAGTGGATTGGTTTCAAATTTTCAATACTTCGTTTTGTGTCGCATTTCGATTTCAATGCTCTTGAAAATTTTGATCATGTTCAGTTCTTCTGTTGAGTACTTGAAGACTTGAAGTGGTTGGTTTGAAATTTTGAAAATTTTGTTGTGTGTGGCATTCCAGCGTTCTTTGAAGAGGCAGACTTTCCAGATCATGAGATGGAATGGTTCTTCTTCAGCCAACCTGATTATAAGTACACCAACAGCACTCGCTGCAACAGGGCCACAGATCAGGGCTTTTATAAAATCACAGGCAAGGTTCGTGAGATCAAGGCTCGACGATCCAAAGCTGTGATTGGTAAGAAGAGGACCTTGACTTTCTACGAAGGCCGTGTGCCCAAAGCAAAGAAGACCAACTGGATCATGCATGAGTATTATCTCACCAACACTGAACTGGCCCAACTTGGTCCTAATACCAATCAGAGGAAGGACTTTGTTCTCTGCCGCTTGAAGAATAAGTCAGCTAATTATATGAAGCTGAAGGATGATTCAATCTGCGATGAATTAGCTGATACTGGTTCTGGTGGCGGCATTGCCTCTAATTCTGAAGATGATCAAGCTGCAGGAGCCGATATGATTTCAGAGCCATTAGAACATCTGGCCTCCCAAGAGGTAGGAGATGTTCTGAATGGTAATGGTTCTGGTCTGATAGAAAATAATGATATTTCAATCTGTGATGATGATCAAATTGATGCCTGGATTTTCTCTGATTTCGATAGTCAAGCTGCATATGATTTGCTTCAAGAGGTGAGTATATTAGTGCTTTTTGACCATTTTTTTATATGAAGTTGCTTATTCATGCTTTTTGAGCAATTTTTATATGAACTTGCTTATTCATGCTTTTTGAACAATTTTTATATGAACTTGCTAATTTGGAGCAACAGAAGCATATCAAATACTTAGCACTTGCTTGTTTGTGATTCTTAATCCAGCAGTATTGTGCTGAGCCAGGAGAAAATCTGGATTCACCCCTTCCTCCACCACAGCCACCTCAGCCACCTCTGCCACAGGATTACTGCTCCTCCACACAGCAGTCACCATTATACACAAATCAGGGAAATGTTCCTTATGTCTATGATGGTGACTGCAATAGGCAGCAATCTCCGATTGGGGATAGGAATTCTTATCTTACACATAAGAATAATATGTCAATGAATAATCAAATTGAACCAGTAAGCAACATTACTTATGGTGTTCAAAATCGAGCTACAGGTGAAAGTAATTCGGAGGTGAGAATGAGCGTGCTCTTTGAATTATGTTTTTTTACATATGAACTTTCTAATACGGCACAAGAATGACATCCAAACTTAACGCTTGCTTCGTTATAATTCTTAATCCAGGTTTGTAATAATTCAACCAATGATTTCAAGGAACCAGTTAGCAGCATCACTTATAATTGTAACAATGGAGCTCCAGATGAAAGGATTTTAGAGGTGAGAATGAGCCTGCTATTCGATTTATTATTATTTTAGAAATGAAATTTCTTAATACGTAGCACGAGTACATCCGAACTCAACTCTTGCTTGTTCTGATTCTTATTCCAGGCTGTTAAATTTCAGGGCGACGGGCCAAGAGAAAATCTGGGATCACCCTCTGATCCATTTCAGCTACAGGATTTCACACTGCTGTCACCAATGAACTCAGAACTGGGAGATTTTGAGCATGGCAATAAACTATATTGGCATGCAATGAGTTGAAATCTCTGATCTGGAGGTTATGACTCTTTTCCCTCAAAGTTCTTATATACAGTAATTGTTGACAAGGAATATTATTATCCTGTGAAGAAACAACCAACACTACTTTCAATGACTCTAATCTATCAGAGTCAAAAGGAAGATTCTATAGTAGCGGTAGTGGAGTAAGAAGTGGAAGAAAAAAACAGTGAATTTTACTATGGATGGGAAGTAGTTTTAATCTGCATTAGCTATACGAGAGACAGTGCAACATAGCTAGTGAATCACAATATTTTACTTTTAGGAGAACATCAATAGGGGCCTTGTATACCCCAAGAGGTTACATCATCCTTGTCTACATTTCTGGAACTGGAGGCTTTGGAAACTTCTTCATAGTTATGGACATCTATGTCCAGGACAAACGAATCAGGTTAACTAAGTCTGTTCTTGGTCTTTTGGGCCATTGCTGTGTGTCACAGCATTCCCAACTTTTGGAAACTTGAAGCTTGTTAGGTGAACTTGTTGGTCACCGGAAAGTGGCAACTTTTGAAATGCCATCTGGAACTCTATTCTCCTACGGCAAGTCCAGGCAAAATAATTTGGAGACCATGTCTCTCCTGTCAACAGAACTACAAATGTTACTCAAATCAATTGTCTTCAAATAATGTACTCTCTTAATCAAAGGTCACACCATGCCTCAATATAAACCAACTTCCGTTCATGTTCACTCATGGGAGGTGCTCTGAGAAGAATCCGACTGCAAAGCTGTATCACAAGACAAGGTGAGAGAATTAGCCTAAAACATGAAGAGAATTCTTTATCGCTTTCTCACTGTAAATAAAAGCTCTTTATCGCTATTTCACTGAACTTAACGTGATTTCTGTAACTCTGTTTACAGGTTAGGGAAGCTGCAGAGTATTGCATTGCTCTCCATCTGAAAACCAAGTCCTGGAAGCATACGGTTTGAAGCAGGCAACAATAGGGTTCTTTCATGCTCTTGGAAGCATCTCCTCAAAACCATTAATCAAGTCCCCAGTCCAGTGGGGCATGGTATAATCTCTCAGTACCAAGTTCTAGTTCTAGCCTTATATTCAGGCTTTCGTTCCACGCTGCATTGTTCTGGAAGTGGCATTATACAGGATCTGCTGCTGCATGGCTGCTGGAGTCTCGATATATGTTACAATAACCAGACACTAATGTGATGTCTGTGGTTATTGGAATGGAAGTTTTGAGGTTCCATCCTTAATGAAGTAGTAGTTACAATCATGTTAAAACTGTATGATTATGATTGGTTTAAAACCTATGTATCACCTTCAGGTTGAAACACCCAAACCTTAAGACCAAAAATTGTATTCTTGTAAATGTTGTTGTTGATTTTGTTTTTGTAATTGGCCCGGCCTGTATCAACTGCCGCGGTCCTGTGCAGCATTCCTGCTCCCCTTTTCTACTGTGTCAGTGTTAATATTGTATGTGCAGAACCTTTCAGTGTTGAATGTAATTTTGTGTATTATATTCTCTTTTTATATTTCAACCCCCCAATGTTTAATATGTCTCCAAGTTGCAGAAACTTTGGGTTTTTAGGACAAAGCTATGGTGTTCAAGCCTAGTTTTGCCTCGGAAAAATTATGTTTCATTAGGTAACCTATTACAGAGGGATGTTTCCATAAAATACTTCAAATCGATTCAAATAACATTTATGGGGGTTTTAGTCACTTTCGTGCATAGTATTCAACGTTGATTCATACAATTTCTAGATTTTCAAGATCAAAACTATAAAACTTTGAAGGCTAATCACTCTTACTTATCAAATGAGCGTGAAGTTTTGAAAAATAGATTTAGAACTCCAAAAAATGTTCATCAAAAACCCGAAACTTATTTTAAGTAGAAAAAGACAAATAAATATTTTGAACTTTTCAAATAAGAAGGAACGCTTAAAACTAAACTAAAATACTCAACACATTTTATAATTTAAATACTCTTAACATCCCAAATAATAATTTATGTATTAAGCTTTGATCCATGATCAAGCAAGAGCCCAAAAGGGTAAAAGCCTTTGATCTGATCCATATATCAGAAGTCTAGAATGTTCCAGAAATCTCTCGATTGCATTTGTTTTTCCCTCATAAATTCATGAGTAACTGAAGAAAAAGAAAATTACTAAAAGGTGAACTTGCAAGGCGAGAAATTAGGTCGACAAGAGGACATAAACAAATATAAAATATAAAATATAAAAAACGCGGGAAAAGACCGAATGGGACCCACTGGTGTGATAGATTGCAAATTTGCAACACAAAACAAAGTTTGGTGCCACATTACCAAAATAAATTTTCTAAATTCCCCTTTATGAATAAAGCTTTTATCCTTCAGGCCCAAGTAGTCGTTCGTTGCTACTTTTGGGTGAATAAGCCTTTGGTCACCTCTTTATGAATAACTATTTACTCATCCTCACTCTCTCTCTCTCTCTCTCTTTAAGATTTATAAAAAAAATTAAAAAATTCAGAAACCCTAGATTCCCAAATTAAAATCTACTAAATTTGCATAAACTTTAGGGTTTTCAGGACAAAGTTGTGGTGTTCAAGCCTAGTTTTGCCCCGGAAAAATTATGTTTCATTATACAAAATTATAGGTGTTTTAAGATTTAACCCTATTACAAAAGGAGGTTTCCATAAAATACTTCAAATCGATTCAAATAACATTTATGGGTTTTAGTTACATACGTGCATGGTTTTTCAACGTTGATTCATACAATTTCTAAATTTTCAAGATCAAAACTTAACAAAACTTTGAAGGCTAATCAAATGAGCATGAAGTTTCGAAAAATAGATTTAGAACTCCAAAAAATGTTCGTCAAAAACCCGAAACTCATTTTAAGTACAAAAAAGACAAATAATTATTTTGAACTTTTAAAATAAGAAGGAACGCTTAAAAGTAAACTAAAATACTCAACACATTTAATAATTTAAATAGATTCTTAACATCCCAAATAATAATTCTTTATGTATAAAGCTTTGATCCATGATCAACCAAGATCCCAAAAGGGTAAAGCCTTCGACCTGATCCATATATCAGAAGTCTAGAATGTTCCAGAAATCTCTCGATTGCATTTGTTTTCCCCTCATAAATTAATGAGTAAATGAAGAAAAGAAAATTACTAAAGGTGAACTTGCAAGAGCAGGTCGACAAGATTCCTTCAAGAGGCCATAAACAAATATAATGTTAATATATAAATAACGCGGGAAAAGACCGGATGGGACCCACTGGTGTGATAGATTGCAACACAAAACAAAGTCTTGGTGCCATATTGCCAAAATATATTTTCTAAAATTCTCCCCTTATGAATAAAGCTTTGATCCTTGAGGCCCAAGTTGTCGTTCGTTGCTTGCTACTTTGGGTGAATGAGCCTTTGGTCTCCTCTTTATGAATAACTATTTACTCATCCACTCTCTCTCTCTCTCTCTCTCATCCTACTTTTCTCCTTCTGAATTTGAATAGGAAATCTAAGTGCTCGTTTGGTATCCTACTCAAAAATCATAATTCTTTTTAAAAATATAAGTTTTTAAATACTAATTTTAAGATCTAAAAATTTGTTTGATATTAAACTCCAAACTATTTCTAAAAACTTGATGCCCAGAGAGAGAGAGAGAATTGTAAAACCCCCCCTTTTTTTTTAAAGGGCCGTTTTTTAAGTTGTTTTGGAGATGAGCTTTTGAAAAATGGGCTCCACCACATGCAAATTATGGCTTTAGATTCAAAAATTGTTTTTGAATTTAAGAAAATGGATCCAAGTAGGATACCAAATGGCCCAAAGGATTCACTCATTTTCTTTTGGATTTTAGCTATAGAACTTCAAAACATTTTAAAAGGTTCCTTCTCTTCCCATCGTAACTTTTATCTGAAATAATTCCTAAGACATGGATAGCAGCACATGGTAAGTGTGAAAAATGAACTAAGGTAATTGTAAGATAAATATATTCTCTTAATGGAGAGAAAAGTTAAAAGGCTCTGAATTTGATCCACATATAATACTTTAGGAATGTGCCTTGCTTTTTGTAAATAAATAATCCATGTCCTTCCTTCTTCTGCATGGTGTAGTAAAGCAAAGGAAGCGGAGGATACAAGTCAAGAATTTCTCAAGTATATTATTATTTTCCTCACAAATGGATGAAAAGTTAAAACGCTTATTTATTGATATGCCTTATGAGCTTTGCTTATCATCTCACAATTCAGAGAAAGTCTCATGCAAAAAGCGCTATTTCAGGCTAGTAACACAATGACAGAGTTGATAACTTTTTCGGATATCATTGTGTTATTGGTTGGAAATAGCAAAACAGTGCTATGCCCGTGACGAAAAAGTTTTTGAGTGCTGTTAAATATTTCAATATTAATATTTAACTTGAATTTTAAATTTTTATTAGATAAAACTACTAAAATGTCGATGACACGCCAGCAACTTAAACTTAAAGCCATGTACAGTAGAAGTCCACCAAGAGTCAAGACTTCAGAGACCTTGGTCGGGAAGCTCTAGACTGGTTTGTTGTGATTGGGTGAGTTTGTTAATAAATACAACTTCACTCCTCTGCTGCTTCTTCCCTCAAGACAAAACATTTGATTATAATCTTATCCCAATTTTCCAAAACAGTTGAATTGAAGGAGAGATGGGAGAGATGAGCGGCAGTAGCAGCACAACAACAGAAGCATGGGTGCTGGACTTGCTGCGTGGGTTCAGATACTATCCCCCCGAGGATGAAATGGTGAACCTTTTGAAGAAGCAGGTGGAGGGCCAGGGCTCCCAAGCCATGCCTGAAATCGAGGACAAGCCTTGGGATTTACCTGATAATGAATCTATCGAACTTTTTCTTCGCTTCTCGAAGAAGATGGTGCAGGGCAAGGCCTCCCAAGCCTGCCACATCATCCCAGACATTGATTTCTACAAGTACGAGCCTTGGGAATTAGCTGGTAATCCATTAATCTGTCTCACTTTCTCTTCACTGCCCATTTTCTAATTTCCAAGGTATGATGTTTGTTTATACATAATCTTCATCACTTGTTCTGTGTATACCTGATGTTTGTTGGAACTTACCTGATATAATCCATTAATCTATCTCACTTTTTCATCAAAACCCATTTTCTCATTTTCAATGTTTGATTTTTGTGTATGCGTAATCTAAGATCTTGTTCAGTTGTTCTGATAGAATCCCTAAACCCTAAACCTGATATAATCCATTTATCTGTCTCAATGTTCTTCACTACCCATTTTCTCATTTCCAATTTAAAATTTCTATCTCTATACATAATCTTGTTCAGTAATTTAGTTATTCATTACTTCAAGACTTGAAGTGGGTTGGTTTCAATATCTTGTTTTGTGTTGCATTTTGCAGGACTCATGTTGCCAGACTCTCCATATCAAACTAGGATGTGGTTATGCTTCAACCGACCTGATCACAAATACGCCAACAGTCCTCGCTGCAATAGGCTCACAAAGAAGGGCTTCTGGAAAATCACAGGAAAGCCACGAGAAATCAAGTCTCGACAACTCTCCAAATCGGTCACTTGCAAAAAGAGGACCTTAACCTTCCATTTAGGTCGTCCGTCTGAGTCGAGCAAGACCGGCTGGGTCAAGCAGGAGTATTCTCTTACTTCAACTGTCCCGGGTTCTAATCTGAGTGCCCTTGTTCTTTTACGCATGAAGTATAAGTCAGCTGACTATGAGTCTGATAATAAGAAGCAGCAGGATGTTTCAATAGATGATGAATCAGCTGATCCTGCTATTGGTGGCGCCATGGCCTCTAATTCTCAAGATGATCAAGCTGCTGCAAATCATATGATTCCGGAGGCCGAAGAACATCTGCGTGGAAGTAGCAATCATAATGATGGTGAACCTGGTGGCTTTGTTTCATCTGGTTTTGATGATATTATTCAAGAGGTGAGTATGAATGTGCATTTTCAACATTTCTGATTTAAAATTGTAAATGTGGAGCACAAGAAATATATCAACACTTAACGCTTGCTTGTTTGTGATTCTTAATCTGGCAGTTATGTGCTCAGCTAGGACTGGATTCACCTTCTCCTCCTCCTGAGCCGCCTCGGCCACACCAGCTACCTCAGCTGGGAAATGTTCCTGGTACTGGTGACTCCCTCGCCTCTAATTCTGATAACCAAGTTGCTGCTATCCATCATGTTATTACAGAAGAAGAAGAAGTTTTGGCCTACAAAGAGCTAGAACGTGTTCTTCTTGACAGTGGCAATCCTGATGATGGTGAACCTGGTAGCTGTGTTTCATCTGATGTGCCTCAAGAGGTGAGACTTTTTGAGCAGTTTCTGATGTGAAATTGTTGATATGGAGCACAAGAAGTATATCAAAACTTAATTAACACTTGCTTGTTTTGTGAAATCTGTCAAATGGCAGTTATGTGCTCCGCTAGGAGAAGATCTGGATTCACCCGTTCCTCCTCCTGGGCCACCTGAGCTCGGAAATGCTCCTGATGTCTATACTGATGAATGCAGTAGCTGGCCATTCCCAATTGAGGATAATGATTCTTCTCTTCCAAACAAGAATATTATTCCAACCAATTATGACAGCAAACCAGTTAGCAACACAGCCTCTAACTTCGAGAATCAAACTAAAGATGAAATTCCTGAGGTGAGAATCAACATGCTCTGCGAAATTTTCATATATATACTTCTTAATATGGAGCACAAGAATTACACCCAAACTTAACGCTTGCTTGGAATAATTCTTAATCCAGGTTTATTCTCAATCAGAAGAAAATCTGCAATGGTTCTTTCGTTCACTTGAGGTAGAGGATTACACATTGCCTTCCTCAATATTATACGCGGAACAGGGAGATGTTCTGCATGCCAATAACTTTATTGGATGCAATGAGTCGCAATATGCGGCTCTTTTCCCACAAAGTTCTTGAGTAACAAAAACATCATAAACTCTTTCCAATGACTACAACCTACCAAAATCATTGGGAAGGGTTTATGATGAGGATGGTGGAGTACAACAGTGACACAAACACTGAAGTACTCCATGTAAAGATTATTTGCATTAGCTATTAGAGAAACACTCCATTATGGTTAATGAACCAGAACATTTTATTTATAGGAGAATATCAAAGGGGACTTATAAACAACAAGAGCCCTTGTAAGAATGTGTCTCAAACTCACATTATTACAGACTGATATTCTCCTACAAATGTTTCACAAACGACATAAGTTACTAGTCTGTCACATACAGCAAGGGTTTTGGGCAATTATGTCCAAAATCTTTGATGTGTGTGTAACCCCAAAAAAAAGAGAAGAAGCTGTGTCCCAGCATCCCCAAGTTTTGGAAACTTCAACCTTAATTGGTAGGTGAACTTGTTGGTACAAAGAAAGACCAGCAAATGCAAATGGTTGAAATGCCATCTGGAACTCTCTACCCTTCTCCGAATCAACGAGTCCAGATGAAGTAAAGATGTCTTTTCTCAGAAGCAGTCTTTTGGAGATGGCACTTCCTCTATCAACACAAACTACAGATATTCCTCAGATCAGTAGTCTTCTTCAACTAGTATATCTATCCTACAAGTCGAAGAACACACAACCTCCATATCAACCAATATCCATTCACTTCTTCACTGCACACATGGGAGGTGCTTCGAGAAGAATCTGAGTGCAGAGTAGTATCACAACCCAAGGTGAGAAAGAATCGAGCTGAAAACATGACTTTGTCACAGCAGTTAAATGAAATATGTTATAATGAAGCTTTGACATTGAGGAGGCTATTTGCTATTCTCACTCAACTGAATTTGATTTCTGTTTGCAGGTCAGGAAGCTGCAGCTCATTGTGTTGCCGTTCAAACCGTTTGAAGCGG
Source organism: Prunus avium (assembly GCF_965620075.1). Taxonomy (NCBI): domain Eukaryota; kingdom Viridiplantae; phylum Streptophyta; class Magnoliopsida; order Rosales; family Rosaceae; genus Prunus; species Prunus avium. The sequence goes on along the minus strand of NC_142285.1, from coordinate 36,794,929 downwards.
GCATGGAATGGGCAGCTGGCACCAAATTGAAGGGTTCTTTTACTTTCCTGGAAGCATCTCCTATGGTACTATAATATTTCAATACCAAGTTCTAGTTGTATAGCCTTACAGGCTTGCTTTTGTTCCACAGTCGCTATCATTATAGAAGTGGCGCTATATAGAAGCTTCTGCTACATGGCTGCTGGAGTCTCAGTTTACTATATTAGTATAACCAGACACTAGTGTGATGTTCTGGTTACTGATGTAGAATCTTTGAACTCCATCCTTAATGGAGTAGTAGTTCCTAGTTAGTCATTTCGAAAATGTACGATTATTTTTGTATTTTGAAGGTCTTAAACCTATCAATGACCTACCTTCAGTCTGAAACATCCTACCCTTTACCACTAAAAATTGTATCCTTGTTAATATTGTTTCGATTATCGTTGTATCCTTGTGAATGTTGTTTATTTCCAACATTTCAATGTTGAATGGAGAATATTGTGTATTATTTCCTCTCTTTATTTTCGGTCCCAGAATGTCTACCTGCCGTTGCTCAGTGCAAAATTTTCACCTCTTCTGCATATAGTCATCCCATTAGATTTATCATCCTGAATGAATATATTTACACCCTTATACAATTATCAAAATTTATTAAAGAAAAAAAAATTTATATATATATATACAGGGCAGTCACTCCAATGTTATTGTATTGTAGGATAGTCCCAACAATATGCGCAAAAAAAATAAAAAAAATAAAATCGTTCTAACTCAGTTTGAATTGTATCGTTTCTTACAGTAGGCCAACCTCGAATTGTTGTAAATGAGTTTTGCCTTGCATCAAGGTTTTGGCTCCAAACTAATTGTGCCTTATTTGTTTAGTGAACTAGCTATTAATTTCATGGTATTTTATCAAATTGCTTTGTTACAGAAAAGCTTAAAATCTTCCCCATCTCAAATTGCTTCCTTATATCATGATAAGTAATTTAAATACTCACTTTATTTCTGTGATGGTAAAATCACGTGAATACGATAACACGGTGACTATAACTTAAGTATATTCTTAATACCGCATTGATATTGAATGGAACATGCAACGGCTGTCACAAACAATAATTTATATGAATAAGGTTTGACCCAGGTGAATTGAAGAATAGAAGAGTACCATCGCTGAACTTACAAGAGGGGTAGTAGATGCATGAGATTCCCACCGAAAAAAAAAACAAAATATAAAAATTAAAATTAGCGCGTGGAAGAAAATGCGTGGGGGCTCCCCTGCCCTGACCCAAGTCTTTGGTAAACTTGAACTTGTATGGGAAGATCAGACCAAAAAAAAAAACATAAACTTGTATGGGAAGCTCAAAATCTTAGGATCAATCATCAAACTATATATATATTATAAAATTCATCAAACACTAGTGAAAAAAAGACCAGTGCTTTGAGTTAGTGAGACTTGGTTAGTGTTTAGTGTTTATAAATACAACTTCACGCTTATTACTGCTTCCCAAAACATTTGAAAATCACAGTGCCAAAGTTGATAAGAAGAAGGAGAGATGAGCAGCATCAGCAGCACCACAATGGAAGAAGGGGATGCAGTGCCTGTGGTCCTACCTGGGTTCAGATTCTATCCCACCGAAGAGGTGCTGGTGGGCTACTACTTGAAGAAGAAGATAGAGGGCAAGGACTCTAACTTCAGGCACATCATCCCTGAAATCGATGTCTGCAAGCACGAGCCTTGTGATGTTCCTGGTAACCCATTAATCTTTCTCACTTCTTCTTCACTACCCATTATCTCATTTCTAATGTGACTTTGCTTTTGTTTATATAAATTTATGATCTTGATCAATTCTGTTGTTGGGTAGTTCAAGACTTGATGTGGGTTGGTTTCAATATCTTGTTTTGTGTTGCATTTCGCTTTCAATTCTCTGGAAAGTGCCAACCCATTTCACATTTCTAATGTCTATATTTAAATTTATGATCTTGTTCAGTTTTGTTGTATGAGTACTTCTGGACTTGAAGTGGGTTGGTTTTAAATTTTTAATATTTTGTTTTGCGTTACATTTCTATTTTGATGCTCTTGAAATTTTGTGATCATGTTCAGTTGTTCTGTTGAGTACTTGAAGTGGTTGGTTTGAAATTTTGAATATTTTGTTATGTGTGGCATTTCAGCGTTCTTTGAAGAGCCAGACTTTCCTGATCATGAGATGGAATGGTTCTTCTTCAGCCAACCTGATTATAAGTACACCAATAGCACTCGCTGTAACAGGGCCACAGATCAGGGCTTTTATAAAATCACAGGCAAGGTTCGTGAGATTAAGGCTCGACGATCCAAAGCTGTGATTGGTAAGAAGAGGACCTTGACTTTCTACGAAGGTCGTGTGCCGAAAGCCAAGAAGACCAACTGGATCATGCATGAGTATTATCTCACCAACACTGAACTGGCCCAACTTGGTCCTAATCCCAATCAGCAGAGGGACTTTGTTCTCTGCCGCCTGAAGAATAAGTCAGCTAATTATAAGAAGGTGAAGGCTGATTCTGGTTCTGGTTCTGGTGGCTGCATTGCCTCTAATTCTGAAGATGATCAAGCTGCCGCAACCGATATGATTTCAGAGCCATTAGAACATCTGGCATCCCAAGAGGTAGGAGATGTTCTGAATGGTAATGGTGATCATGATGAATGCACCGAGTCTCCAAATGGTACTGGTCTGATAGACAACAATGATACTTCAACCTGTGATGATGATGAAATTGATACCTGGATTTTCTATGATTTTGATAATCAAGCTGCATGTGATCTGTTTCAAGAGGTGAGTGTAATAGTGCTTTTTGACCCTTTTTTATATGAAGTTACTTATTCATGCTTTTGAACAATTCTAATATGAACTTGCTTATTCATGCTTTTTGAACAATTTTTGTATGTACCTTGCTAATTTGGAGCAGCAGAAGCATATCAAAACTTAGCACTTGCTTGTTTGTGATTTTTATCCAGCAGTATTGTGCTGAGCCAGGAGAAAATCTGGATTCACCCCTTCCTCCACCACAGCCACCTCTGCCACCTCTGCCACAGGATTACTGCTCCTCCACACAGCAGTCATCATTATACACAAATCAGGGAAATGTTCCTTATGTCTATGATGGTGAATGCAATAGGCAGCAATCTCCGATTGGGGATAGGAATTCTTATCTTTCACATAAGAATAATATGTCAATGAATAATCAAATTGAACCAGTGAGCAACATTACTTATGGTGTTCAAAATCAAGCTACAAGTGAAAGTAATTCAGAGGTGAGAATGAGCGTGCTCTTTGAATTATGTTTTTTTTTTACATATGAACTTTCTAATATAGCACAAGAATGACATCCAAACTTAACGCTTGCTTCGTTATGATTCTTAATCCAGGTTTATAATAATTCAACCAATGATTTCAAGGAACCAGGTAGCAACATCACTTATAATTGTAATAATGGAGCTCCAGATGAAAGGATTTTAGAGGTGAGATATTTTAGAAATGAATTTCTTAATACGCAGCACAAGGAGTACATCCGAACTCAACTCTTGCTTGTTCTGATTCTTATTCCAGGCTGTTAAATTTCAGGGAGACGGGCCAAAAGAAAATCTGGGATCACGCTTTGATCCATTTCAGCTACAGGATTTCACACTGCTGTCACCAATGAACTCAGAACTGGGAGATTTTGAGCATGGCAATAAACTATATTGGCATGCAATGAGTTGTAATCTCTGATCTGGAGGTTTTGACTCTTTTCCCTCAAAGTTCTTACATACAGTTATTGTTGACCAGAAATATTATTATCCTGTGAAGAAACAACCCACACTACTTTCAATGACTCTAATATATCAGAGTCATAAGAAAGATTCTATAATAGCAGTAGTGGAGTAAGAAGAAGTGGAAGCAAAAAACAGTGAATTACTATGGATGGGTAGTAGTTTTAATCTGCATTAGCTGTACAAGAGACAGTGCAACATAGTTAGTGAACCACAATATTTTACTTTTAGGAGAACATCAGTAGGAGCCTTGTATACCCCAAGAGGTAACATCACCCTTGTCTACATTTCTGGAACTTGAGGCTTTGGAAACTTCTTCATAGTTGTGGACATCTATGTCCAGGACAAACGAATCAGGTTAACTAAGTCTGTTCTTGGTGTTTTGGGTCATTGCTGTGTGTCACAGCATTCCCAACTTTTGGAAACTTGAAGCTTGTAAGGTGAACTTGCTGATCACTGAAAATTGGCAACGTTTGAAATGCCATCTGGAACTCTATTCTCCTCCGGCAAGTCCAGACAAAATAATTTGGAGACCGTGTCTCTCCTGTCAACTGAACTACAAATGTTACTCAAATCAAATAGTGTACTCTCTTAATCAAAGGTCACACCATGCCTCAATATCTGTTCATGTTCATACATGGGAGGTGCTGTGAGAAGAATCCGACTGCAAAGCTGTATCACAAGACAAGGTGAGAGAATCAGCCTAAAACATGAAGAGAAACCTTTGTGGCCTTCTCACTGTAAATAAAAACTCTTTTATTGAAGCTTTGAGGAGGCTATTTGCTATTTTACTCAAATTAACGTAATTTCTGTAACTCTGTTTACAGGTTAGAGAAGCTGCAGAGTACTGCATTGCTCTCCATCTGAAAACCAGGTCCTGGAAGCATACGGTTTGAAGCAAACATCAACAGGGTTCTTTAAAGTTTGGAAGCATCTCCTCGAAACCATTAATCAAGTCCCCAGTGGGACATGGTATAATATATCGGTACCAAGTTCTAGCTCTAGCCTTATACTCGGGCTTTCGTTCCGCTCTCTGTTGTTTTGGAAGTGGTATTATACAGGATCTGCAGCTGCATGGCTGCTGGAATCTCAATATATGTTACAATAACCAGACACTAATGTGATGTCTGTGGTTATTGGTATGGAAGTTTTGAGGTTCCATCCTTAATGGAGCATGGATACGCCAATTTAGTGGCGTATCCCGTATCGGATACTTGTTTGGATACGATACGCTTCGGATACATATTGCAGTCAACGGATACGTTAGTTGACTAACGGATACGTGTATCCGACATTCCTTTATGATTGGTTTAAAACACCCAAGAATCGTATTCTTGTAAATGCTGTTGATTTTGTTTTTCTACTGTATCAGTGTTAATATTTGTTTATTTAGAACCTTTCAGCGTTGAATGGAATTTTTTGTATTATATTCTCTTTTCATATTTCAACCCCCCAATGTTGAATTAATATGCCATTGTTCAGTTTTAAGAAAGAATGATCGGAAAAAAATTGAGCTAAACGTGGCTCCAAGTTGCAGAAACTTTGGGTTTTTCACGACAAACCTATGGTGTTCAAAAATTATGTTTTTTTTTTTTGGTCTGAACCCTGAGGTGGTCCTGGATGGGCCCCAACTATGGGTGGCACCTTTAAGCCTTAACCACAACCCAGACTAATCCTCACTCACACCGGTCGGCCCGTAAGGGATAAAATGTTTGCCAAAGTGGTGACTCCGTACGAGAGCAGGGATCGAACCCCTGACCTCTCTTAAGGAATGAGAGTGCCGAACCACTCACACCAACCACCTTGGTTAAAAAAAATTATGTTTTCAATATACAAAATTATAGGTGTTTTAAGATTTGAGGATTTGTAACCTATTATAGGAGAAATCGAAGCTCAAAAGTGACAATTACAAAAGGCATTTGTGGATGTTTCTATAAAATACTTCAAATCAATTTAAGGGCTCGTTTGGGAGTGCTTTTGGAGCAGCGAAAAGCGCTTCTAAATGGGTGAAAGCGCTTTTGCCTCTTAAAAATGGTGTTTGGCAAAAATTGCAAAAGCGCTTTGGGTGAGATCCAAAAGCACTTGGAGTGGTTTTGGAAGAAGCACTTGAGAGGTGCTTCTTCTTAAAAGCGCTGCAGGACAAAAACACGGGAAGCACTTGGCTCCCTTTAATGAAACTTTTAAAATGCCAAAAATACCCATATTTAATCTTTTTAAATGCCAAAATACCCTCTCTCTCTTTTTTTTTCTCTCTTTTTCTCTGCCTTAAAGAGCCATCAGCGCCACCTGCTAATACAAAGTCCGTATCAGTCCCTCCCCTGTCTGTACATCCATGCGAATCCGCTCCAAAGCACCATCACCTAACTGATTTGTTCCTTGATACTTCCGAACCTGCAATTCATAGAACACTGAGATAAAAATAAAATTATAAATTTCCTGCAGAATATAAATTACAACCTGCAATATCGGATATGGGTCATAAACAATCAAGCAGAAAGTAAAACCCGAAAAAAAATTGCTGGAATCATAATTGGCTAAATTTGAACATAACTGGAAAACTTAACTTAAAATCCTAGAATGAAGCCTTATAGTAAATCAACATACCACATGATGGGATACTTTCGCCTTTTGGAATTCCTCATAAAAGTTACACCTTCCTTTACTGGAAGCAATGAGATTACCACATAACTCCATGTCATGTAGCAGCTTAGAAGTTTTTACTCTGGTTCGCCTACATGAATTGCACACCTATAACAAGATGAATCAGAACCAGCATTAAAGTCCTTTTATCTCACAATTGGAAAAGTCGTTGGAGAATGATACGACAGATGTATGACTTTCCTATGGAAAAACAAATACAAATAGTTGTTGCTTCAATGGCTCTTCACAATTTTATAAGATATCATTCAATGACAGATCAAGAATTCCAACCGTATGATGCTGATGTTGAGCTACTTCCCTCTGGCGGGGCGGGAGTTATTATAGGGGAAGAGATGGTTGAAGAATAAAATCTAATAAGTATTTTAGTCACGAGAAATTCTCCAATAATGAATGTAATTCAATGGCCGAAATTAGAAATATATAACCAATCCTTAACTTAAATACTTATTGGAGAATCTCCCTTTAGTGACATAGCCCCAATACGTGTATGGATTTTCCATGTTGATTCATACAATTTCTAAATTTTCAAGATCAAAACTTTGAAAGCTGATCAATCTATCAAATGAGCATGAAATTTAAATAAATAAAAAAATAGATTTAGAAACAACTCCAAAAAATGTTCGTCAAAAACCCGAAACTCATTTTAAGTAGAAAAAGACAAATAAAGATTGAATTTTTCAAATAAGAATGAACGCTTAAAACTAAACTAAAATACTCAACCCGTTTTATAATTGAAATAGATTCTTAACATCCCAAATAATAATTCTTTATGCATAAAGCTTTCATCAAAACAAAAAAAAAATAAACTCTTTAAAATTAAAATTAAAATAATAACGGTCTAGCCGTGCGGCTATATTCTTTAAGAAAAAAATAATAATAAAGTATAGCCGCGCGACTAAACTCGTTAAAATATAAAAATAAAAAACTGTATAGCCGCGCGGCTATACTCTTGAAAAACTTAAAAAAAAATTAAAAACCGTATAGCCGCGCAGCCATTCACTTTAAAAATTAAAAAATAAAACACTTTAGCCGCGCGGCTATACTATCTAAAAATTAAAAAAAAAAAGATAGTATAGCGAAGGGCTATACCTTTAAAAATAAAAACCGTATAGCCGCACGGCTATACGCTCTGGAAAAAAAAATTAAAACATGTATAGCCGCTCGGATATACTCTTTAAAGCAAAAAAATTAAATACAGTATAGCCGCCCGGCCATACTATTAAAAATAAAAAAATTAAAACTGTATAGCAGGCCGGCTATACTCTTTAATACAGTATAGCCGCCCGGCTATACGATTTAGATAATATTCGCATAATCTCGCATCTCTGATGCACGAATTCTCTCTAACTCATCATCCAAGGTTCTTTTTCCCAATGTGAGCGAGAGAGAGAGAGAGTCGAAAACCTCAAGATAAAAAATGAGAATCCAGATATAGATAAATTTAATCCATCCAAAGCTGCTCCATCAAACATGTAAGAGCAGCTTCCCATGCCAAATGTGTTTTTCTGACTGAATCACATCCCATTAACCCCACTGTTAACCTGTCAATATACTCTTTAAAATTAAAAAAAATAAATTAAAAAACATATAGCCAAGCGGCGATACTCTTTAAAATAAAAAATAAAAAATAAAAACAGTATAGCCGAGCTGCGATACTCCTTAAATAAATTTTTAAATGCATATCACATTCAAACACTTAAAATTCACTTTAAACTATCATTGTAAAGCCTTTGATCTGATCCATCCATGTATCAGAAGTCTAGAATGTTCCAGAAATCTCTCGATTGCATTTGTTTTCCCCTCAAAAACAAAAACAATGATAAAATGAACTAAAATTACCGAAGCTGAACTTGCAAGAGCAGGTAGATAAGATTCCTTTCAACAGGACATAAACAAATATAGAATACAATTGAAGAAAAAGCGGGAAAGGACCGGTTGGGACGCACTGGTGTGACGCAACGCAAGCCTTTCCGGTGACTCACTCGTTGCCAAAAATAAATTTTCTATGTGGTATTTGCACCCACAGGTGGTTTATGAATAAAGCTTTGATATGATCGGTTGCTACTTCTTTTGGATGAATAAAGCCTTTGATCCTGATGATCCATGTGTCAAGAGTCTAGAATGTTCCTGAAATCTCTCGTCTCTCGATCGTATTCGTTTTCGCATCAGAATCAATGGTAAAATGATGAAAAGAAAATTACTGAAGAAAAGATTCATCCAAAAAGGACAGAAACAAACATAAAATACAATGAAAACGCGGGAAAGGACTGACGGGGGACCCACAGTGAGAGATGAACTTGTATGGGAAGCTCAGAGACCTGTGGGAAAAAAAACACCAGTCAAAACCCTCCACAGTGCTTGCTTTGAGTGAGTGGGTCTTGTTTTCTTTCTATTTTTTCTTTTTCTTTTTTTGGTCAATTGGGTCTTTGTTTAGTGTTCATAAATACAGCTTCACTCTAGTGCTGCTTGCTCACAGAGCCAAAAACATTGATTGATAGGAGGAGGAGAGATGAGCAGCAGCAGCGGCACAACAGATGAAAGGGTTTCAGTGCCGATGGGCCTATTACCCGGAATTAAATTCTCTCCCACCGACAAGGAACTGCTTTCCTTTTACTTGAGGAATAAAATAGCGGGCGAGGACTCTGAATTCAGCAACATCATCCCTGAGATCAATTTGCGAGAACTCGAGCCTCGTGATCTGCCTGGTAACCCATTAATCTTTCTCACTTTTTCTTCACTACCCATTTCCTCATTTCTAATGCTACTATGTTTTTGTTTATAAAATTTTGATCTTGATCAGTTCTGTTGTTGTTATTGAGTAGCTTGGTTTCCAAATTTTGTTTTGGGAGATTCACTATTATCTGCAGTTCGATTTCAATGCTCTTGAAAAAGCCATCCCTTTTCTCATTTCTAATGTACTATTTTGTTGTGTGCATAGATTTATCATCTTGATCAGTTCTGTTCCTGTTGAGTAACTTGGTCTGTTTTGTGTTACATTTCGATTTCAATGCTCTTGAAAAAAAAATTACCAACCCTTTTCTCATTTCTAATGTACTGTTTTGTTGTATGTATAAATTTATGATTTTGTTTAGCTGTTGTGTTGTTGAGTACTTCAAAGACTTGAAGTGGGTTGGTTTCAAATTTTCTATATTTTGCTTGTTTTGCATTTCAGAGTTCTTCTTCAGCGAACCTGATTACATGTCCCCCAACGGCGATAGCTGCCACAGGACCACGAATGAGGGCTTTTATAGAAGCACAGGCAAGCCTCGTGAGATCGAGGATGAACTATCGAAAGCTGTGATTGGTGAGAAGAGATATATGCCTTTCCACGAAGGTCGTGCGCCCGAACACAAGCTGACCAAGTATGTCCTGCATCAGTTTTCTCTCACCAAAACTGAACGCGCTAAACTGGCTACTAATCGGGAGTTTGTTCTAAACCACCTAACAATTAAGAAGGGTTCAACTAAGGCGCGTAACCCTAAACCCAATTATAAGAAGCGGAAGTATGATTCAAACTGCGATAAATTAGCTGAACATGGTATTCCTGGCTACATCGCCTCCAATTATAAAGATGATCAAGCTGCTGCTGCTGCTAATATGATTCCAGAGCCCGAAGAGCATCTCGCAGACAAAGATGGTCTGTTTGGCAGTGAGAATCAAAATGAATGCGCCGAGTCAGAGTCTGCAAATGGTTCTCGTCTTATAAACAATAATGATCCGTTTCATGATGAGGTGATAATAAACCTGCCTTTTGAACAATTTTTTTTTTTCAATATGAACTTTCTATATCAGCACCAGAATCTCATCAAACCTTAACGCTTGCTTGTTATGGCTTTTAATGCAGGTTTCCTTTCAGACAGAAGGAAATCTGATATCACCCTTTCATCCATCTAGCCTACGGGATATTCCTCTGAGATCACCAGTGCACACAGGACTAGTGGGAGATGTTGTGTATGCCAATAACTCTATCCTTATTGGCATGCAATGATGAGTCGCAATCTTCAGATAATCTGGAGTTTACGATTCTTTTTCCCACAAAGTTCTTGAATAATTTCATTGGTGACCAAGATTATTATCCTCTGTAGAAACAACATGCACTATACTTTCAGTGACTCTAATCTACTAGAGCCATTGGGAGGAGTGTATGATAGCTATAGTGGAGTAAGAAGTGAGAAGAACACTGAATTACTCCATGGATCGGTAGTAGGTTTTTTCTGCGTTAGTACTGCAACATAGATAGTGAACCGCAACATTTTAGTTATAGGAGAACATCGATAGAGGCCTTGTAAACCACGAGGTCTTGGAAGGGTAGAACATAACCCTTATCTACTGGAGGATTTGGAATCTTGTTGATAGTTGTAGAAATTTATGTCGGACAGGACAAACGACAAAGGTTAAGTCTGTTCTTGTTCTTTCGGCCATTGCTCAGCATTCCCAAGTATTGGAAACTTCAAACTTGTTAAGTGAACATGAGAACCACCGGCAAGTGCTAATGTTTGAGATGCCATCTGGAACTCTACTCTTCTCTGACGAGTCTGAATTAAAAAAAAAAAAAGTATTTTCTTAGAAGTAGTAATGTGGAGACCGCTTCTCTCCCAATTGTCTTCAAATAGTACTCTCTTAATCATAGGACACACATACCTCAATATCAACCAGCATCCATTCATGTCTTCACACACGGGAGGTGCTCCGAGAAGAATCCGACTGCAAAGCTGTATCACAGGACAAGGTGAGTGAATTTGACCTGAAACATGAAGAGAAAGCTCTTGTATTGAAGTTTTGAGGAGGCTATGTGCTATTTTTCACTAATGTGATTTCTGTAACTCTGTTTGCAGGTTAGGGATGCTGCAGAGTATTGTTTTGCTCTTCATCTGAAAATCAAGTCCTGGAAGCATACGGTTTGAAGCAGGCAACAATAGGGTTCTTTCATGTTCTTGGAAGCGTCTCCTTGAAACCATTAATCAAGTCCCCGATATTTTGGTAACAAGTTCTAGCTCTAGCCTTGATACCTAGGCTTCCGTTCTACCTCTGGCCTTGATACCCGGGCTTCCGTTCTACCTCTAGCCTTCATACTCAGGCTTCCGTTCTAGCTCTAGCCTTGATACCCAGGCTTCCGTTCTACCTCTAGCCTTAATACTCAGGCTCAAGCCTTAATACTCAGGCTTCCGTTCTAGCTCTAGCCTTGATACCCAGGCTTCCGTTCTGGCTCTGGCCTTAATACTCAGGCTTCCGTACTAGCTCTAGCCTTGATACTCAGGCTTCCATTCTAGCTCTAGCCTTAATACTCGGGCTTCCATTCTACCCCTAGCCTTAATACTCAGGAAATTGTTCTAGCTCTAGCCTTAATTCTCAAGCTTTTGTTCCCAAGTTCTAGCTCCACCCTTGTACTCGGGCTTTCGTTCCGCAGGCTGTTATTCTTGAAGTGGCATCATACATGATCTGCTGCTACGTGGCTGCTGGAGTCTCAATATACAATACAATAACCAGACGCTAATCAGACGTCGTGGTTAATCGTATGGAAGTTTTGAGGTTCCATCCTTAATGGAGTAGTAGTTACTATCAGTGTAAAATTGTATGATTATGATTGGCTTAAAACCTTTCTGTCACCTTCAGGTTGAAACACCCAAACCCTACAATTAAAAATTGTATTCTTGTAAAGTTTGTTTTTGTAATTGGCCTGTATCAACTGCTGCGGTCCCTTTGTGTACTGTATCATCAGTGTTAATATTGTGTATTCAGAACCTTTCAGTGTTGAATGGAATTTTGTGTATTATATTTCTCTTTTTATATTTCAATCCCGCAATGTTTAATATGTCATTGTTCAGTATTAAGAAAGAATGATGGAAAAAGAACAGAAACAAATATAAATTACAATAAAGAAAACAAATAAAATCACTCCTATCAAGCCTACGTTTTTCTTCACAATAATCATTCTCTGAGAATTTGGGAATGGGTTTTGCCGAAATGGAAGAGGGGTTGGTTGAAAGCCAAGAACTTAAAATCGCAATAGCAGCAAGAGATGGTGGTAGAGAGACGAGGAGGCGATCATGGGTTTGATTTGAGTGGGAGTGAATAGGTAAAAGACTATGATGGGTTTGAGTTCGATTTTTTGTGGAAGCCATGGAAGCCACTGTGCTTGCTTGCCGATCAAGGGAAAGTCAGATTTTTTTTAGGGGGTGTAGATGTTTTGGCATTTCAGTTTTTAATTGTTTAACTTTTAAAATAATATTTTACTTTTTTTACCCCTCAATTTAACGAAATATTTGACAGTAGGATTGTTTTGATACCAAATAAAGTGTTAAAGGACTATTTAAATGAAAATTTTAGCTGGTAAACCAAAATCATAGTGAATCACTAGTTGGGGGACTATTTCGATCAAAAACCCGAAAGTAAATTTAGAACTCCAAAAAATGTTCTTCAAAAACCCGAACACTCATTTTAAGCAGAAAAAAAAATATATATAACAAAGCAGAAATTTTCAAATAAGAAAGTAGGCACTGAAAAAAGAAAGAAAATTCAACTTAATTAATGGATTAACGACAAATGCAAATTACCATATAGACAAGACAAGGGTAAAAACTTGTAAGAACTACAAAAATGATTGCCAATTTGAAATCTAAACCTGTTTTATAATTTAAATAGATTCTTAACATCCCAAATAATACTTCTTTATGGATAAAGCTTTGATCGAGAGCCCAAAAGTGCTTACTCAAACTTCTTGGGTGAGTAAAGCCTTTGATCTAATCCACGTATCAGAAGTCTAGAATGTTCCCCTAAAAAATCAAATGAGAAGGAAAGAAAATTACTAATCTCTCTGAACTTCCAAGAGCAGGTCCATTATATTCAACAGGAAATAAACAAATACAAAATACAATAAACAAAGGAGGGAAAGTACTGGATGGGACCCACTGGTATGTCGCAAGCCATGCCACGTCACTCACTCATATTTCTTTGAGTGGGAGTGAATAAGTAAAAGACTGATGGGTTTGAGTTAGATTTTTGGTGGAAGCCATGGAAGTCACTGTGCTTGCTTGCTGAGGAAGGGAAAGTCAGATTTTTTTTGGGGGTGTGGGGGTTTAGATGTTTTGGCATTTCAGTTTTTAATTGTTTAATTTTTTAAATAATATTTTACTTTTTTTATCCCTCAATTTAACAGAATATTTGATGATAGGACCGTTTTGATACCAAATAAAGAGTTGAATGACTATTTAAATGAAAATTTTAGCTGGTAGACTAAAATGATAATAAATCACTAGTTGGGGGACTATTTCGGTCGAAAACCCGAAAGTAAATTTAGAACTCCAAAAAATGTTCTTCAAAAACCCGAACACTCATTTTAAGCAGAAATATATATATATATATATATATAACAGAGCAGAAATTTTCAAATAAGAAAGTAGGCACTAAAAGAAGAAAGAAAATTCAACTTAATTAATGGATTAACGACAAATGCAAATAACTACATAGGCAAGACAAGAGTAAAAACTTGTAAGAACTAAAAAAATGAATGCCAATTATGAAACTAAACCTGTTTTATAATTTAAATAGATTCTTAAGATCCCAAATAATACTTTGGATAAAGCTTTGATCGAGAGCCCAAAAGTGCTTACTCAACTTCTTGGGTGAGTAAAGCCTTTGATCTTTGCTGGAAAAGGCATCCCAAACCCTAGCTAAAAGAAAAACTCTCTCTCTCTGAAAGCTTAGCCGCCGCCCCCCTTTGGGGGTTGGTGGCCATTTCCTTTGGTGCAACCCGTCCTGTTTCTACTCCCTTTCCTTCTTCTCATCCCTCCTTTCCTTTGCCTCCCGCTTCCCCTGTTGGGGTTTTATTTTACTTTTCCACGCCTTTTTCTCTTGCTTTGCTTTAGTTTTGACTTTTGGTCCAGATCTCTTCTTACCCATCTTTCTACTGCTACTGTGGCTGATTTTGGGTGGGTTCGTGGTTTTCTGGTAGCTCTTTCGGCGGTCGGCGCGGTGGTGGGCTCTGTTTTGGTGCTCCTGTTTAGATCTACTCAGATCTATTCGTTTCCCCGGGACTGCTCATCGGCCTGGTCGGCTTGGGTGTTCTCGGCTCTCCCTGGAGTTGTCGAGCTTGCGGTGCAGATCTGTTTTTCTGCAGTTTTCTTGCGGTTTTTTAGTGCTTCAACTCGTTTTGCGAGTGTTGCTTGTTCAGTCTCTTCTTGTATTTGCTTGTAAGAGTTTAAGTTTTGTTGTATTTGTAGTTTGGGTGCCTTGGCGTTTGGCTTTAGGCTGTTACTGTTCGATGCCGGAGTTTTCCTGGCCTGCGGTGTTTTTACCGCTTTATCTCTGGTCCTCTGTGGCCATGACTGGAGTGCCCGATTTTTTTGGTGTCCTCCCTCTCTGGACTACTGTCCAGTACTGTTCTCTCTGGCCTGCTATGGCCATGTCCGGAGTGCCCTTTGCTTCCGGTGTCCTCCTCCTTTGGACTACTGTCCACATCTGTATTAACCCTTTATGGGTATCTGTAACCGTTTTGGTTCTTGTTCTGGTTTGTATGGCTTTTAGCCTGGGGCTTGATTCATGAATACAATATCGCTTATTCTCAAAAAGCCTTTGATCTGATCCACGTATCTGAAGTCTAGAATGTTCCCCGAAGGGAAGAAAATTACCAATCTCTCTGAACTTCCAAGAGCAGGTCCATTATATTCCTTCAATAGGACATAAACAAATACCAAATACAATAAAAAAAAGGAGGGAAAGTACTGGATGGGACCGACTGGTATGTCGCAAGCCATGCCACGTCACTCACTCATATGAACTTGTTTGAGACGCTCAGCTCGAAATTAGTCTTTTTGATATTTTTATCAAATTACAATCGGTGGCCTATAATTACAACTCACTCTGGTGCCTTGCTTTCTCACTTTAGTCTCCTTCTTTCTGGGGCTCTCGCAGAGCTTTCTTCCATTTCTGCCATGGCTGCCACCACTGGATCTTCTTCAAGCTCTGCCGCCTCTGCTGATGACCCAGCTCTTGCTCTGCCGTCTGTCCTCAATGTGAAATTGGATCCTACCAATTACCCCATTTGGCTGGCGCAGATCATTCCTCTGCTCAGGAGCCGCCGCCTGATCTCTTTCGTCGACGGCACCAGCATTTGTCCGCCTGCGTTTCTTCTCGGTTCCGACGGAAAACCCACTAACGCGATCAATCCAGCTTATGAAGACTGGATTCAGATGGACCAGTTGGTGCTTTCTTGGATCAATGGCTCCCTCAGCCACCCTGTCCTTGCTACTGTGGCTAGTTCTATCTCCGCCCGTGCTACCTGGCTTGCTTTGGCGGCTCTGCTTTCGACTCCGGTCCCGGTTTCTGATCATGGCACCGCTGCCATGGTAGGTTCTGGTGGGTGTGGCTCAGGAGGAGGAGAGATGAGCAGCAGCAGCACAACAGGTGAAGGAGATTCAAAGCAGATGGACCTGCCCGGGTATAAGTTCTCTCCCACCGGAGAGGAACTGGTTGGCTTCTACTTGAAGAAGAAGATGGAGGGCAAGGACGCAAAATTCAGGGACATCATCCCTGTAATCGATGTCTGCAACCACAAGCCTAGTGATCTGCCTGGTAACCTATTAATCTTTCTCACTTTTTCTTCACTGCCCATTTTTACAGTGTTTTTGTTTATTTATAAAGTTATGATCTTTGTCATTTCTGTTGTTGAGCAGTTTGGTTTCAAAATTTTGTTTTGTGTTTCATTTCGATTTCAACCCTTTTGAAAAGGGCAACCCATTTCTCATTTCTAATGTACCATTTTGTTGTATGCGTAAATTTATCATCTTGTTTAGCAGCGGTTGGTTTCAAATTTCCAATATTTTGGTTGCGTTGAATTTCAGCGTTCTTCTTCAGCCAACCGGATTACAAATACAACAACAGCAAGCGCTGCAACAGAAGCACAGATGAGGGTTTTTATAAAAGCACAGGCAAGGTTCGTGAGATCAGGGCTGAACAATCCCAAGCTGTGATTGGTAATAAGAGGATTTTGTCTTACTACGAAGGTCGTGTGCCCAAAGCCAAGAAGACCAAGCATGTCATGCATGAGTATTCTCTCACCAAGACTAAACTGGCCCAACTGGGTGCTCAAAACAATCAGCAGAGGGAGTTAGTTCTCTGCCACCTGACGAATAAGTCAGCAAAATCTGAGAAGCTGAAAGATGATTCAATCTGCGGCGATGAATTAGCTGAACCTGCTATTGGTGGCGAAATCGCCTCTAAATCTGAAGATGATCAAGCTGATGCAACTGATATGATTCAAGGCCCAGATGAGCATCTCGCAGACAAAGATGTTCTGCTTGGCACTGAGAATCATAATGAATGCGCCGAGTCAGAGTCTCCAAATGGTTTTTCTCCTACAGAAAATAATGATATTTCAACCTGTGTTGGTTTACCTGGTAGCTTTGATGTACCTGGTGGCTTCTTCTTGTCTGATTTTGATGATCTGTTTAACGAGGTGAACTTTTGAACATTTTTGTTTATATGAACTTGCTGTATCAGTACAAGAAGCACTTCAAAACTTAAGGCTTGCTTGTCTGTGTTTATTATTGCAGCCGTCCTGTCCTGATCTTGGAGTAAATATGGATTCAACCTTTCTTCCACCTCAGCAGCTAGCAGCCACATCAGCCACCACACCCACCTCATCCACATCATTTGGTGGCTTTGGTGTTGGTTCATCTGATGGCTTCTTCTTGTCTGATTTCGATGATCTGTTTACAGAAGAAAATCTGGGATCAATCTTTCATCCATTTCTGACACAGGATTACACACTGTTGTCACCAAGGAACACAGAACTGGGAGATGTTATGCATGCCAATAACTATATTGACATGCAGTGGTGAGTCGCAGTCTCCAGATAATCTGGAGCTTACGATTATTTTCCCACAGTTCTTGAATAATTTCATTGGTGACCAGGATTATTATCCTGTGAAGAAACAACATACACTACTTTCAGTGACTCTAATCTACCGGATCCATGGGGAGGAGTCTATGATAGCGATAGTGGAGTAAGAAGTGAAAGGAACACTGAATTACTCCATGGATGGGTAAAAGTTTTATTCTGCATTAGCTGCTGCAACATAGATAGTGCAACATTTTAGTTATAGGAGAGCATCAGTAAACCACAAGAGGTCTTGGAAGGGTAGCACATCACCCCTATCTACAAAACAAATTAGATTTCTTTTCTCAAAAGCAGTACTTTGGAGACCACGTCTCTCCTGTCAACAGAAGCACAAATATTTCTCATGGCAATTCTCTTCAAATAGTGTACTCTCTTTATCATAGCACACTCAATACCAAGCAGCATCCATTCATGTCTTCACACATAGGAGGTGCTCCGAGAAGAATCCGACTGCAAAGCTGTATCACAAGACAAGGTGAGAGACTTTCAATTGAAAACATGAAGAGAAGCCTTTATGGCTTTCTCACGGTAAATAAAAGCTCTTGTTTGAAGTTTTGAGGAGGCTTTTTCCTCTTTTCACTAATGTGATTTCTGTAACTCTGTTTGCAGGTTAGGGAAGGTGCAGAGTATTGTATTGCTCTCTTCACCTGAAAACCAAGTCCTGGAAGTATACAGTTCGAAGCAGGTGACAATAGGGTTCTTTTGATGTTAATGGAAGCACCACCTTGAAACCATTAAGCAAGTCCCGGATAGGGCATGGCATAATATTTTGATTCCAAGTTCTAGCTCTAGCCTTATTCTCAGGCTTTCGTTCCCAAGTTCTTGCTCTAGTCTTATTCTCAGGCTTTCGTTCCCAAGTTCTTGCTCTAGCCTTATTCTCAGGCTTTTGTTCCAGCTGTAGCCTTATTCTCAGGCTTTCGTTCCCAAGTTCTAGCTCTAGCCTTATACTCAGGCTTTCGTTCCGCACTCTATTGTTCTGGAAGTGGCATTATACAGGATCTGCTTCTACATGGCTGCTGGAGTCTCGATATATAATACAGTGACCAGACGCTAATGTGACGTTATGGTTATTGGTATGGAAGTTCGAGATTCCTTCCTAAATGGAGTAGTAATTACAATCATTGTAAAACTGCATGATTATGATTGGTTTAAAACCTATCACCTTCAAGCAGAAACAACCAACCCCTACAATCATTGTAAAACTGTATTATTATTATTGGTATCCTTGTAAATGTTGTTGATTTTGTTTTTGTAATTGGCCTATATCAAATGCTGCGGTCCTGTGCAGCATTCTTGCGGCCCTTGTGCACTGTATCTTTGTCAATTTTGTATATTAAGAACCTTTCAGTGTTGAATGGAATTTTGTGTGTTATGATATATTAACATATTCTCATTTCATATTTCAAACACACCGGGGTTGGAAGCTACAACAATTACAGTGGCTGAATGTCTTGCCCTTAGGGATGTGCTAGCCTATGCGATCCATCGGGGTTGGAAGAAGGTTCTCATTGAGGGGGATTCAAGCTAATCATTGACTGTGTAAACAAAGCTGCCTCAGTTCCTTGGAGTATTCAAGTCCTCATCCAAGATATCAGTTTAGTGCTCCTTTTGTGAGGAGGTTTATGTGAATCATGTGTTTAGAGAGGCCAACTTTAATGATCTTGCGAATTTGGGCCATGGCCTTTCCCCGTCCAATTTGTGGGAGCATGAGCTGCCTCTTTTGTGCTCTTTCACCTTTTATTTTGACCTTTTTGAGTTTGCGTACCTGAGATGTTTTTGTTTGTAACTTTCTTTTACGAATAAAAAAAAGAGATATGAAATGCATTTAAAATTCTTCAAATTGAACTTGTCTGCGTTAATGGGTCTTAAAATACAAGGGGTGAACACGGGTTGGGTCGGGTCGGGTATAGGCCCAAACCTCTCATCGAACCGGCTATGTAGGCAGGCCCATTGGGCAAACCGCACACCTCATTTTTAGGCCCATTTTCGAATGAATTCGAAACCCGATAAGTCGGGTAGGGTTAGGTCGGGTTGGCGGGTTTCTGCCGAGGCCCAAAAAGAGCAACTGAAGGTGAGTGAGAGCAGAGAGAGAGAGCGCGAGTCACTGAGAGAGAGAGAGCGAGATTGACTAAGAGAGAGAGCCACGCTGCGAGAGTGACTGAGAGAGAGAGGGAGCGACAATGACTAACAGAATAAGAGAGATTGGAAGAAGAAGTCGACGGATTTGGTTTGGGGGGAGGAGGTTGAGTTAGAGAGGCAGATCTGATGGAGAGAGAGAAAGTGTTGCCAGTGGCGGGAGGAAGAAAAAATGGAGGAAGAAGAAAAAATAAAAAATGGAGAGAGAAGAAGAAAGTGACGGTTGGGAGAAAAGAATAGGAAAAGGAGAGTTTGTGGGGTAGGAAACCTAACTCTTTTTTTAATGTTGTTTTAATTCTTTAGATTGTACTAAATATTATAATCGTACATACATTTCACAAGAAGACGCATCAGTCCAGTGGAATTTGGGCTTTGTGTCTGCACCTTGGAAAGAGTTCGACTCCCCATCACTGCACTTATTATGAAATTTTAGACAATTTTCATGGAATCGGTCCGGTTTGGGTTTCGACGATTTTGAAAAATTCAAACCGGTTTGAATCGGTTTTTTCTGGGTCGGCCGGTTTTTTCTGCCGATTTCAATAATTTAAAAAAAAAAACCGAACCAACCTGCCAAAATCGATCCGGTTCGGCCAGTTCGGTCGGGTTTTCGGTATAAATGTGCAGCCCTATAAAATACACATAACAAACTTGTAATTTGGTTTTCAAACTTCGACATACAACTTCCAAACTTTCAAGATGAATACCTAACAAAAGTTTGAAGTTGGATCACTCTATCATATGAAAATTTGAAAATAAATTTAGAACTCTAGAAAATGTTCTTCAAAAACCCAAAACTCATTTTAATTAAAAAGAAAACAATTCAAAATTGAAATTTTCAAACAAAAGGTACGCACTAAAATAGATAGAAAAATCAACTTAGTTAATGCAAACAAAACATAGTTTACATAGATTCTAAAATTTATGTAACTAACAAAAAATGCAAACAAAACATAATGAAAGTAAAAACTCGTTAACAACTTCAAAAATGATTGCCAACAATTAAATATAAAATTTATAGTTTACATAGATTCTTAACATCCCAAATAATAATATTTTTATGAATAAAGAGTCTAGAATGTTCCTGGATTGTATTTGTTTTCCCCTCAAAAATCAATGAGCAAATGAAGAAAAGAAAATTACTACAAGAGGGGTGGATAAGATTCCTTGTAAAAATTTCGACAAAAAAAAAGATTCCTTGAAAAGAACAGAAACAAATGTAAAATACAATAATAATAATAATAATAAAACGCGGGAAAGGACTGAATGGGACCCACTTCCACTGACTCAGGTAAGCTTGTATGGGAAGCGCAGCTCAAAAACCTGGAAAAATATAAAGTTTTAAATTTTTTTTAAAAAAAACACCAGTCAAAATTAGTCTATTTTTCTGATCAATTAATACAAGTTACTTCCACTCTGCTGCATCCTTGCTCACTCACTCACTCACTCTGCCCAAAATCTCCTTTTTTCTTGGTGTCTCCTCCTCCTACAGGCTTTCTTCCATTTTCTGTCATGGCCATGGCTGCAACCACTGGATCTTCTTCCAGCTCTGCCTCTGCTGCTGCTGCTGCTGACAAGCCAGTGCCTGCACTGCCGCCGCTCACAGCGAAATTGGATCCTACAAAGTACCCCCTTTGGTTGGCGCAGATCATTCCTTTCCTCAACAGCAACGGCCTGATGTATTTCGTCGACGGCACCGCCACGTGTCCTCCCGCCTTTCTTCTCGACGCCGACGGTAAACCCACCAACACGACCAATCCCGCTTATGACTACTGGATTCAGATGGACCAGTTTGTGCTTTCTTTGATCAATGGCTCCCTCAGCCACTTTGTTGTTGCTACTCTGGAGGGTTCTATCTCCGCCCGTGCTACCTGGGTTGCTTTGGAGGCTCTTCTTCTTAGGGCTGAGCAGCAGCATCTGGTTCCAACTCTGATGGTCTCGGTTTCTGATCATAGCACCGCTGCCGCGGCAGCTTCTCCTGGCTGTGGCTTTGATCATGTTGCTTCAGGAGGAAAGATGAGCGGCCGAGGCGGAGGCGGCGGAAGCGGCGTAGGAGGCGGCGGAAGCGGCGTAGGAGGCGGCGGAGGCGGCACAACGGGTGAAGGAGTTTCAGGGAAGAAAGGCCTACCCGGGGTTAAGTCCTTCTCTCCCACCGAACAGGAACTGGTTGGCTACTACTTGAAGAAACAAATAGAGGGGAAGGACTCAGAATTCAGGGACATCATCCCTGTAATTGATCATGTCTGCAAGCGTGAGCCTCGTGATCTGCCTGGTAACCCATTAATCTTTCTCACTTTTTCTTCACTACCCATTTTTGCTATGTGTTTGTTTATTTATAAAGTTATGATCTTGATCGGTTCTGTTGTTGTTGAGTAGTTTGGTTTCAAAATTTTGTTTATTGTTGCATTCACTACCCATTTCTCATTTCTCAAGTATTATTTTGTTGTATGCCTAAATGTATCATCTTGTTTAGATGCTCTGTTGTTGAGCACTTCAAAGACTTGGGTTGGTTTCAAATTTCCAAAACTTTGCTTGCGTTGCATTTCAGCGGTCTTCTTCAGCAAACCTGATTACAAGAACTCCAAAAGAGATCGCTGCAACAGGACCACAGATGAGGGCAAATATAAAATCACATGCAGGGATCGTGAGATCAAGGATGAACTATCCAAAACTGTGATTGGTAAGAAGAGGTATTTGGCTTTTAAGGATCATGTGCCCAGTGCCAAGAAGACCAAGTATGTCATACATGAGTATTCTCTCACCAAAGCTGAACTTGCCAAACTGGGTGTGGGTCCTAATCCCAATCAGAAGAAAGAGTTTGTTCTCTGCTGCCTGAAGAGTAAGTCAGCAAATTCTAAGAAGCTGAAGGATGTTTCAATCTGCGGCAATGAATTAGCTGAACCTGCTATTGGTGGCGAAATCGCCTCTAACTCTGAAGATGATCAAGCTGCTGCAACTGGTATGATTCAAGGCCCAGATGAGCATCTGTTGAAAGAGGTGAACTCTTGAACATTTTTGCTTATATGAACTTGCTGTATCAGCACAAGTAGCACATCAAAACTTAACGCTTGCTTGCTTGTCTGTGTTTCTTATTGCAGCCGTCCTGTGCTGATCTTGGAGTACAGCAGCTAGCAGCCACATCAGCCACCACACCCACCTCAGCCACATCATTTGGCGGCGTTGGTGTTGGTTCACCTGATGGCTTCTTGTGGTCTGATTTTAATATTCTGTTGGAAGAGGTGAACTTTTGAACATTTTTGTTTATATGAACTTGCTGTATCAGCACAAGAAGCACTTCAAAACTTAACGCTTGCTTGCTTGTCTGTGTTTCTTATTGCAGCCGTCCTGTGCTGATCTTGAAGTACAGCAGCTAGCAGCCACATCAGCCACCACACCCACCTCAGCCACATCATTTGGCGGCGTTGGTGTTGGTTCACCTGATGGCTTCTTGTGGTCTGATTTTGATGATCTGTTGGAAGAGGTGAACTTTTGAACATTTTTGTTTATATGAACTTGCTGTATTGTTGTGAATTTTAGACAACCTGAAAAATGGAGATTATAAAGATTAGTCTAAACACAAATTATACTCGCAAGTGCATAAGGTCAATCGTAATATAGTATGACAAATACAAGGTCATTCCCACGAGAATTGAGTTCAACTTCCAATTAGTCTAACTTAATTTACTTCACAAAATACTTTAACTACTCTAATTATATAAACAAGAAATTAAACACGTAGCATACTCACGTAAACACAAAAGGGATTTTTGAAAGAATGATTTAATCAACAACGAAATTAAAAGACAAAACAAGTAGAAGTCACAAAACACAAAGATGAGAAATTCAAATTGATAAAAGCACTAGAACAATGAATTCACCACTAGTAATTTGATCTAGCCTCATATTCATCTACTTGTTGACAGAACAATATAAAATATGAATTTAGATTATAATAATTCTCAACAAAATTGTAACCATCAAATATACAACAGATTCACATGAAATTAATGTAAATCAACAAACACAAATGTGTAGAAATACTGACAACTTTAGCGATTGAGGCTTGCAAGAATTGCAATGTCCTAAAGACAGATTTCGCCCTTGCCCTTGTGCTCGCTGTTCTTTGGGCGTCTATCTGCCAGGATTCAACAATCAATAATCCTAAATTGAAGCATTTCAATTGAAGACTATGGCGGCGAACCAATTATATATTTGTACTCTCAAGACACTTAGGAAGGAAACTTGAAGATTGATACTCTAACATAGCATAAGTGGGGAAAAACTCCTTATTTGTAAAGAAGGTAATGGGTTTATATATAACCCATCAGGTATCCACCAATGGACGCAACTTTTGATTGCAAAAGATGCTTCTATATTTGATAACTGCATTCAACAAAGCAGTTGCTTTTGAATGGTAACAAATAATATCAATTGCATTTAAAACAATGCAATTGTTTGAGCAAAACTGACTCTTGTACTTTTTCACTCAACCATAAATTTAAATATTTAAATATTTAATTAATATTATAATTATCTAATTTCCAATAATCCCCCCATGAGTGAAAATTTAAGAAGAAATTTGAGAGTACTGATGGAAAAGAGATGCATCCGAAGAGGTGTCTTTTAGACTTGAACCTATCATAGTGAATACCTATCGGATTCACTTGGTGGCGCAGTGGATATAATGAACTTGAACTGTTCACCGCAGTAGTAAATTGAGACAATAGGAATCACACATCTCCAATCCTAATATATTATGGTTCATGCAGTTGTGTTCATTTTGGTCTTGAACAATTCCCGGATTCATGAGAGCTTTAGAGAACTTAGCCATCTCACTCTCATAAAAGTGACCCCACTTCTACTCTCACATAGGTGACACACTGATTAAGAATAGTCTGCTATATTCCTCTTATTTATAAGATATCAATATCATTAAACATAAGTACCATCATTAAACATAAGTACCCTTTATACTTCTGCAGACAACACACTTCTTCCACCATAGGAATAAGGTATAGTGTGTAACAACTTTGAATCATGCCTAACCAGTTTGCCTATTGAACCTAGACCATGGGATCTCCAATCAACTAGGTTTGGTTTCCGCCCGGCCAATTCATTCAATATGTTAGCTTTAACCTCATTCCCCTCGATGCTCAACTCACTCTCTAGTCCAACCTGTTAAATTTTGGATCCACTAGGTTGACTATAAATTGATGGGTGTGCACATTCCATCTTATGAAATTATATTCATTCGAGAGTGGTTATTTTTCAAAAAGTCCTCCATACGTTTTGCAGGGACTTACGAAGTAATTTGCCAACTCTTCAGTAGACTTCCCCCACATTTAAGGTATTTGTAGGGTCATCAACCTTTTTATACCTTAAAATAAACGTTAATCATCTCTTTTAAAGAGCAAATTACTTGTCCATTCTTACACGAATATGAGATTACAAAGATAATTAAGCCACCCCCCACAATTCTCTTACAATTGTGATTGCTATTAAACTACCAATGAATTTTCATACCGTAAGAACTTTGCAAATTACGTTTAGTGCAATTTTGCAATAGACCCCCACATTTTCGGATTCTCATCATTTGTGTAATTTTGTTACACATGAATATCCTCTAGGAAATTTCGAAGCCACTTTACTCGCCCCACCACCCTTGTTAAGGCTATGGATTCACATTCCATTGCAGATCATGCCAATCACTTTGTGGACTTCTTTATCTAAATTGAGATATTCACTTAGGTACTTTGTCTATGTCAAAGAACTAAAGCATTGTTTGAATCCTTCACGTACCCCATAGTTCATGATAATGTACCTCAAGTACCTTAAAGTCATGACTAACACATCTAAATGGCCATATATCCAGGTTTGCCTGCGAAATAAAGAAACTAGATACACAGTGTTTCCCCACACTTTTCTCATCATTTCCATTTAATGGAAAATTTCCCTTTCATACAAACCATTGTAGTTTGAAGCCTCACAGTTAGAAAGTTAATTCTACAAAATGGGGCTTTGCCCCCACATTTCAGTTGTTGTCTTTGTAAGACAAAGAAATATACCACGTTTCTGGTCATTTCAACACTACTTCTCTTCTTGGAAGTATTCGTCAATTGTGTTTGTCAAATATAGACAATACACTGACTTGCTTTCCCTTCTTCAGGAAAATTTGCAAAACCAAATATTTGCAATATATGAATTGCATATCTCGATGTCAACCCAATGCTTCATATACATACGTTTATATGAGTAACTAGAAACAAGCACCATATGATTCTTAATGTATTTGATATGAACAGCCAGAAGCCCAATGAAAGGATTTAACACCCTGCAACCATTAGAAACTGAAAACCAAATTTCTAGTTGGATCACGTCTAGACACAATGGCTTGCATCTCTTCACCAACATGCATATATAATTTGGAGATTTTCCCAACTGTAAACCAAACATGCAGACATGATTCTAGAATTCAGACATTCATAATTCAAGTTTATCCTTCACATGAAGACCATGAATTTACCAACTAGTGAAATAGATACAATAAACTGATGTAATTCATGCTTGCAAACATCATAATCACAACCCAGTACATGGGATTTAGCAAACACAACAAACAGTTACAGTTAACTTGTTCAACGAGATGTGACCACATGCCCTCATCCTCAAAGTCAATTTGAAAGTTATATCAATTGTCCTATTATGTATGCTGAATATACATCATTTCGCATAACATTCAGCCCCCACCAAAATGTAATTTTCCATAATTAAAAAAATCATAGAAACTGCTACAGTATGAAACTGCTCACTTATTCTGCTTATGTGGTTGGGTGACTTGGTTGAAATTTCAAGCCCAGCAACAAACGTTGTAATATTTGAAAATTGCATACTTGATGATCTAAACAAACTAATCATTTATGCACTGCTATCATATGTGTATCATCATAAAAGATGCTTCTATATTTGATAACCGCATTCAACAAAGCAATTGCTTTTGAATGCTAACAAATAATATCAGTTGCATTTGAAACAATGCAATTATTCGAGCAAAACTGACTCTTGTATTTTTTCACTCAACCATAAATTTAAATATTTTAATTATTTAATTTCCAACACTACCTATTAATTAATCATTTGATGTCGCTGCTTAGTTTTCTTTTTTCTTGAATTACTTATGGTATTTAGTCTAACTCGTATATTCCTACATGTAATTCGCCTATGGTATTTAGGTCAAATATGAACACATAGAAACTTATTAAGATCAATGAAAACCTCCAACAAGCATGTAATCCCTAGGAGTATGATATTTACCCCAGACGAATTACAAATCCTAATCACAAGAAGCAAGCCTCAAATTAAGTATGGTATTTACTCTAATTTGCATTCGATTAACTCAATTAAAAGTCTAGATGGTGATCAAGCATCAAGATAATCAACCAAGTTATTAAACACAGTTATTAAGAATCCAACATCAAACGGCAATCAATAGATAGATATGTAAAATAAGAAAACTAGATTATCATACTAGGGCTACATCATGCCCTAGCAACAGAAAATTAGTTACGCATAATCATAGAATTCGGCATAAGCAAAAACATAAGGAAGAAAAATAAAACTTAGCCAATTATGGTACTCTTCCGACGTCTCCAATCTCTCCAAGTCTTTGTGTAATCCCCCAAAGGAGTTGTTTCTCATGCTTAATAAAACACCACGTCTATTACTACCCTAGCTGGGATTTTACAGCAGCCCAAAAATATAGAAAAGCCTAATTAAAACATAAATCCAAAATGGGTAAGTAATCGACTCTTCTTCCTACTTTGACTGGGATAACACGTCAGTTACTTTGTACACACGTTTGGGGTCGTTCCTCCTCCAAGCAAATTTGGGAAAAATATGTAAATTGTAGGTCTTTGTCTTATCTTTCCAACCATATATTGCACGCCTTGAGCAAAAATCAGGAAAGTCTTGAAATAATCATTCTTCCACAGCAGCACAGTTTTGACAGGATTGCAGCTTATGCTGACTTAACTTCAAAGACTGCTCTCATTGGCTGCTCCGAAAATTCTAGAAAAACTCCACAATCATCTTCAAGATATTAGCTTTCATATCCAACTGGTCTTGTACAAAAACTCCACCAAAAAGTCGTATTTCTGTTGAAAACCAATTACTTGCTCTGGAAAGCTGAAAATTGAGAAAATAAAGTAATAAGTCCCTTTTAAATCAAATTCTCCTACAAAAACTAAGCATAAAGAGTACATAAATGTGTAAATTTATGGACTTGACTCTTGCTTGTCTGTGTTTTTTAATGCAGCCGTTCTGGGCTGATCAGCCACATCAGCCACCACACCCATCTCACCCGCATCAGCCACCTCCCCCACCTCACCCACATCAGCCACCACCCGCACCTCAGTCACATCAGCCACCACCCCCATCTCAGCCACAAAAATACTGCTCCTCCACACTGCCGTCAGCATTATGCACCAAGCAGGGAAATGTTCCCAGTCTCTGTAATGATGACTGCAGTAAGCAACTATCTCCAACTGGGAACCCACCTCACCACCATCAGCCACCACCCGCACCTCACCCACATCAGCCACCACCCCCATCTCAGCCACAAAATTACTGCTCCTCCACACTGCCGTCAGCATTATGCACCAAGCAGGGAAATGTTCCCAGTCTCTATAATGATGACTGCAGTAAGCAGCTATCTCCAACTGGGAATAACATTTCAACTAATTATCACTATGAACCGGTTAGCAACACCGCTTATAGTGTTCAAAATGGGGCTACTGATGAAAGATTTTCAGAGGTGAGAATGAGCATGCTCTTCGAATTATTTTTTTCTCATATGAACTTTTTTAATATGGAGCACAAGAATTGCATCCAAACTTAGTGCTTGCTTGTTATGATTCTTAACCCAGGTTTATAATATTTCAACCAATGATCACAATGAATCAGTTAGTTCAGTGGTGAGAATGAGCATGCTCTTTCAATTTTATTTAATATTTTTGTATGAACTTCTCAATATGGATCACAAGAAGTACATCCAATCTTAACGCTTGCTTGTGATGTTTCTTAATCCAGGCTTACCTTCAGCCAGAAGAAAATCTGGGCATTCCTTCATCCATTTCGGCCACAGGATTACACACTGCTGTCGCCAAGGAACACAGAACTGGGAGATGTTATGCATGCCAATAACTATATTGACATGCAGTGGTGAGTCGTAGTCTCCGGATAATCTGGAGTTTACGATTCTTTTCCCACAGTTCTTAAATAATTTCATTGGTGACCAGGATTATTATCCTGTGAAGAAACAACATACACTACTTTCAGTGACTCTAATCTACCGGAGCCATGGGGAGGAGTCTATGATAGCGATAGTGGAGTAAGAAGTGAAAGGAACACTGAATTACTCCATGGATGGGTAGAGGTTTTATTCTGCATTAGCTGCTGCAACATTTTAGTTATAGGAGAGCTTTTGTTGAAAGGAACACTGAATTACTCCATGGATGGGTAAAAGTTTTATTCTGCATTAGCTGCTGCAACATAGATAGTGCAACATTTTAGTTATAGGAGAGCATCAGTAAACCACAAGAGGTCTTGGAAGGGTAGCACATCACCCTCATCTACAAAACAAATTAGATTTCTTTTCTCAAAAGCAGTACTTTGGAGATCACGTCTCTCCTGTCAACAGAAGCACAAATATTTCTCATAGCAATTCTCTTCATATAGTGTAATCTCTTTATCATAGCACACTCAATACCAAGCAGCATCCATTCATGTCTTCACACATAGGAGGTGCTCCGAGAAGAATCCGACTGCAAAGCTGTATCACAAGACAAGGTGAGAGACTTTCAATTGAAAACATGAAGAGAAGCCTTTATGGCTTTCTCACGGTAAATAAAAGCACTTGTTTGAAGTTTTGAGGAGGCTATTTCCTCTTTTCACTAATGTGATTTCTGTAACTCTGTTTGCAGGTTAGGGAAGGTGCAGAGTATTGTATTGCTCTCTTCACCTGAAAACCAAGTCCTGGAAGTATACAGTTCGAAGCAGGTGACAATAGGGTTCTTTTGATGTTAATGGAAGCACCTCCTTGAAACCATTAAGCAAGTCGCGGATGGGGCATGGCATAATATTTTGATTCCAAGTTCTAGCTCTAGCCTTATTCTTAGGCTTTCGTTCCCAATTTCTTGCTGTAGCCTTATTCTCAGGCTTTCGTTCCCAAGTTCTAGCTCTAGCCATATACTCAGGCTTTCGTTCCGCACTCTATTGTTCTGGAAGTGGCATTATACAGGATCTGCTTCTACATGGCTGCTGGAGTCTCGATATATAATACAGTGACCAGACGCTAATGTGACGTTATGGTTATTGGTATGGAAGTTTGAGATTCCTTCCTAAATGGAGTATTAATTACAATCAGTGTAAAACTGCATGATTATGATTGGTTTAAAACCTATCACCTTCAAGCAGAAACAACCAACCCCTACAATCATTGTAAAACTGTATTATTATGATTGGTATCCTTGTAAATGTTGTTGATTTTGTTTTTGCAATTGGCCTATATCAAATGTTGCGGTCCTGTGCAGCATTCCTTCGGCCCTTGTGCACTGTATCTTTGTCAATTTTGTATATTAAGAACCTTTCAGTGTTGAATGGAATTTTGTGTGTTATTATTTGTTAGGGTATACTAGTGATTTGCACCCCGAACTTGTACCTTAGTTTCAATTAGCCCCCTATCCTTTTTTGTTAGAAAATTAAGGATATGAACTATTTTTTTTCCGCCAATTTCCCCCCTGCCGTCTAAATCTGCAACATTTCATTCAATTTTCAGTTAAATTATTTTAAAATTTTATTTTTTTGGAAAAATATTGAAGAAAAACACGAAAATAGACCCAAAAAAAGAAAAAAAGAAAAAGAAAAAAAATTCTAGTACAATGAGATGCCCCCAATTCTCCCATGACCACCCCTCCCCCACAAACCCACAAACCCTAGCCAGTAACCACAAACCCACAAACCTAGAAAATAGGAAAATTGACAACAACAACAAAACAACCAGAAAAAAAAAAATGAATGAACCAAACCTGTCGCCACTCCCCTTCCCCAGCAACCCCATTGCCAACCCCCTTCCCCCACAAACCCACAAACCCTAGCCAGCAACCACAAACACACAAACCTAGAAAAATAGGAAAATTGACAACAACAACAACAACCAGAAAAAAAAAAAAACGAATGAACCTGTTGGCTGCGCAAATCTCACGGCCTGGAGCTCCGGGCCGAGGGGATATGCGTTAACACGTGACGTCCTTCTTTTGGATGCGGTGCGGTTGTGCGCGGGCGTGCCAGCACGGTCTACCGTGCGTCGGGATGGTGATGTGGATGAAATGGTTAAGTGGTGCGCCTGTTTGAGTTCGACTCCTAATCAAACGATTGTGACCGAGAGAGGAACTAATCTCGGCCGTCAGGTTCACAGTCTGAGCTACAAGGCCGTTTAATGGTGGTGTTGATGGTGGGTTTTGGGCGGTGCTCCGGCGCGTTGCTCAGGGAGCGACGGTCTTATGATATATGTGGTGAATGAGAGAGTAACAGAGATGGTGCTCCAACGCCTTGAAAATCAAGGGTCGTATGATATATTGATGAATGAATTTTCCTTACAATCTAACACTACTCCTAGGAAAGCAAGTAAAGGTATTGAAAGTGCATTACAGGAAAATATAATTTGCTCCGTGGGAGGCTTTTGGTTTGGTGTTTGAACCCTTTGAATGTAGCTTGAGCTTGGTATTTATAGGAAGAGCTCTTGGAGGAGTAATCGAGGCTGAAAATCTACGTGGTGGAGCCTGATCAGAACAAGTGGGTACTCCAATCGACATTTGGGACCGTAAAGCATGGAGGTGTGACCCCATAAATCCTGGTAAATCTCGGCCGCCGCCCTGATCGTGGGTTCTGGGCCTCTGGCCGTGGAGACGCATTTAATGCTATGATAGCTGATAACCTAATCTCTCAAGCTGTAAGAATTTTTTGTAAGAATGTCTGCGCTTAACCACTCTGATTTGTCGTCAAATCCTGACGTTAGTCACTTCCCCTCTTCCCTCGTGCATTAAATGCCTCTTTGCAGCCAGTGGGTTTGCTAATCAGAGGCGTTACTTCATTAAATGAAGTGTGGGCCCCGGCTGCCACGTGGCGATCTGTTTCTAATATCTTTGGCAGTGTCTTTTTCGTCCTTCGGCCTCGGCCTGCAATGCCGTGGTCGAGGCCGAGATGATTATGCCTTCGCCGTTTTTCCTTTGCTTTGAAGAAGGCAAACACCTGACGGAACGCCGCGTTTTTGTTCATGAGTAGGTGCTAGGGCCGAGAAAGGAAGTCCCTTCGATCAGTGTACGACCATAATTTATTAGGCACAAACAGAACCAAACTTGTCGCCACTGCCCTTCCCCAGCAACCCCATTGCCAACCCCCTTCCCCCACAAACCCACAAACCCTAGCCAGCAGCCACAAACCCACAAACCTAGAAAAATAGGAAAATTGACAACAACAACAACAACCAGAAAAAAAAAAAAAAAAACCGAATGAACCAAACCTGTCGCCACTGCCCTTCCCCAGCAACCCCATTGCCAACCCCCTTCCCCCACAAACCCTAGCTAGTAACCACAAACCCACAAACCTAGAAAAATAGGAAAATTGACAACAACAACAACCAGAAAAGAAAAAAAAAAAAAAAAAAAAAGAATTAACCAAACCTGTCGCCACTGCCCTTCCCCAGCAACCCCATTGCCAACTAGAGGTGTCAAACGGGACGGGCCGGCCCAGCACGGCACGAGCCCAGCCCGTTTAAATGAGGCACGGCACGGCACGAGCACGAATATTAATGGGCCGTGCTCGGCACAGCACGAAAACTTGGGCCGGGCCGGGATCAAGAAATAGGTCCAATGGACTGGGCCGGGCTTGGCCCAAGCCCGCTTTAAGCACGGCACGAGCCCAGGCACGAGCCCAAGCACGGCCCATTTAGCTTTTTTTTTTTTTTTTTTTTTCTCAAAAAGTAAAAATGCAATAATTGTTTATATGTTTAAAAAAAAAATTTCATAAACATATATTTGATGTCTTTCATTTTAGGGAAATTACTTGGGTCCTTAGTTAATTAAACATATCAACTACAAATTAATTAAACAACATTGGACTTGATATCTAATCAATACATATGACATATACGTTTCTCCTATAATCAAAGCAAAACATTTCTTCACATATAAAATAATAAGTTGTTTAAAGATGAAAAGTTCAAGTGGACTTTGTGGAGTTGGACACTTTTTGCCCTCCGCCCCTTCATATTGTTTGGATGTTTGATTGATTAATGTTTTCAAATAGTTCATAATTTCTTGCCTCAAATGATATTTTTAATGTTTATAATTTGAATTATCTAGTGGAAAAAAAAATCAAGTGAAAAAAAATCAAATTAAATGGGTTGGTTCTTGGGCCCGAGTATGGCACGAGCACGAGCACGGGCACGGCAGGAGCCCGGCCCGGCCCGTTTGAATATGGACATGGGCTTTGGACCGGGCCGAGATCAATGATTTTATTAAATGGGCCGGCACGGCACGGCCCGATAAATTAAATGGGTCGGCCTGGCACGGCACGAAAATGTTAAAAGCACGAGTTTAAATGGGACTGGCCGGCCCAGCACGGCCCGTTTGACACCTCTATTGCCAACCCCTTCCCCCATCTATATCTCCTTCAGCAACCCTAAACCCTAACCCGAGCCGAAATCCATCCCCACGCGAGATCTATTCCAAGCCCCAGCCGAAACCCATCCCTAACCCTTGCCCCCAAGTCCCACGGTTTTGGGTTTAGCCAAAGGAGAAGAAGCAAGGGAGAGATAAAGGCTCGATGACGGCGGCTGCAAGATCTAGGCTCGACGACGGCGACGACTTCACGACAAACAGACATAGAGAAGAAGACGGAGACAGAGGGAAGAGAAAAGAAGAAGAAGAAGAGGAAGAAGAAGGAAGAGAGAGAGAGAGAGAGAGAGAGAGAGAGAGAGAGAGTTTTCAGTTTTTATTTTAAGATTATTATTTCAATTTTCCATTATTTATTTTATTTTTCATTATTTATTTATTTTTAACGTACAAAATGACTATTTTACCCTCATATTTAACGGCAAATTGGATGAAATGTTACGAATTTAGACGGCATGGGGGAAATTGGCCAAAAAAAATAGTTCATATCCTTAATTTTCTAAAAAAAAAGGATAGGGGGCTAATTGAAAGTGAGGTTCAAGTTCAGAAGGTAAATCACCAGTATACCTTTATTTATTAACATATTCTCATTTCATATTTCAACACCCCCCCCCCCCCTCCCCTTCCAATGTTTTGGAGAAGCTATAACAATTACAGTGGCTGAATGTCTTGCCCTTAGGGATGAGCTAGCCTATGTGATCCATCGAGGTTGGAAGTGTTAGCGAGATCATAGTGTAATTAGGAGATTTACTTCTTAGTATATTAGGTTTATATTTATTTCCCTTTTGTATAGATTTTATGTAATTAGGACTTTATCTTATTTTCTAGTATAACTCTGCTAGGGTTTGTAACCTTGTATTATAAATACCTCCTTTCGGAGAATGAAATACAACCTAAAAATATTCTACCCATATTGTTTGACTTGGCATCAGAGCCAACTTTTCTGGTGACTTGTGTTTTGTGCCCACCCGTGTTCTAGCCCTATATATATATATATATATATATATTTTCTACCTGTGTCATGTGTGCCCTCTTGGGTTTGTGTGTTGTGTTGTCGTGTTCGTGCCTCTACTGTGTTCGTGCCTGTCTTCGTGCATCTGCCGTATTTGTGCCTTTGCTGTGTTCCGCTGTGTACTCTGTCGTGTTCGTGCCTCTACTGTCTTCGTGCCTATCTTCGTGTATCTGCCGTATTTGTGCTTCTTCTTGTTCCGTTGTAAACTCTGCCCGTGATCTATTAAGTTTCTGCTGCAATCATGGGTGATAACTCTATTGTTGCTACTGTTGTTGCTGCTTCTGCAAATTTGCGTGTTTCTTACTCTATTCCAGGTAATGGCTCAAATACTTGGATAATTGATACTGGTGCTTCTGATCATATGACTTATGATGCTAAATTTTTTGATAAGTTGTCTAGTAACACTCGTGACCCATACATAACTAGTGCTAATGGCTTGCCCTCTCCAATTACTAGCGAGGGTACAATCTCTCTCACTCCTACTCTATCTTTGTCTCGTGCGTTATTAGTTCCCAATATTCATTGTAACTTGTTATATGTTGGTCGATTACTTGATACACTTACTGTTTCTGCTACTGTCTATCATACACATTGCTCTTTTCAGGATCTTAAGACTCACGAGACGATTGGGCATGGTAAACGGATAGGGGGGTTATATTATTTGACATTGCCTTATGCAGCAGTTTGTGATCATGTCGTTAATACTGTTCAAAGTTGCAGTGTCAAAGACAAACAGTAAATTTGGTTATGGCATCGTCGCTTGGGACACCCATCATCTGGCTACCTTAAGCGTGTGTCTCCATCTTTATTCCACTCTTGTGATGAGTCCAGTTTTAAGTGTGAGACATGTATTTTGGCCAAAAGTCATCGCACTGTGTCTCCTTTGAGTGACAGTAAAGCTGCTAAGCCTTTTGATTTAGTGCATTCTGATGTGTGGGGTCCAGCTCGCGTTACTTCAAATGGATTTCGTTGGTTCGTCACATTTATTAATGATTGTACCCGACTCACTTGGGTTTTCTTGCTGAAAAATAAAAATGATGTTGCTTCCATCCTTCCAGAGTTTTGTACTATGGTGTCTACTCAGTTTCATGCTCAGGTCAAATTATTCCGGACTGATAACGGAGGCGAATATGTGAATAATACTCTGGTGTCTTTCTTTCGTGCTCAAGGTATTATTCACCAAACGATAACCCCTTTTACCCCTCAACAAAATGGTGTGTCTGGAAGAAAGAACTGACAATTGCTTGAAGTTGCCCGCTCACTCATATTGGATATCTCTGTTCCCCATCATCTTTGGGGGCATGCTATTCTATCTGCTGCCTATTTAATTAATCGTACTCCTAGCCGGGTTCTTGATTTCAAGACTCCGCATGATGTGTTTGGTGACCATGTTTCCCCTGTCTCCGTCTCCAAATTGCCTCATAAAATTTTTGGGTGTGTTGCCTATGTTCATGTCTACTCTCATCAACGGAGTAACCTTGATCCTTGTGCTCTACGATGTGTCTTTATTGGTTACTCTTCTACTCAGAATGGTTATAATGGCTATCATTCACCTACCCAGAAGGTGCATGTTACTTTGGACGTGACTTTCCATGAAGAAGTGTCCTATTATCTCTCTCCCTCATCTCCCTCCTCTCCAATTCAGGGGGAGAGGGGGAGTGAATTTGAGAGTCTTGGATTGGAGAATCTAGAACTTGAATTAGAGAATGATGTGTTTGAAGATACTGCTCTCAGAAAGGAAACGATCGGTCGCACTGAAGCAAGCGACTAGTCACCCATATATGAAGATGAAACATGTGGTCTCTGTGAAGAAATGACCGGTTGGCCTTTGGAACTTGACCGGTCGCCCATATCTGGAGATGAAGCAAGTACTGTCGGTGTTGAAACTATCGGTGGCATTGAAGCAAGCGACCAGTCGCCTATATCTGAAAATAGTGACAATGATTCTTGTATGGATGAGTTCGATGCGATACCCCCCCTACCTTGCCAGTGCCCCAATCTACTCATGATAGTGAATCAAGTGAGGTAATTTCTAATGATCTATCTGTGTCAACTTATCAGTTACCCCCATGAATTACTCGTGGGAAACCTAAAGTACAATATTCTCCTGATATACATGCCAAGTCTAAATATCTCATTAGCCATTATGTGTCAACTCATCGTTTGTCCAAGTCATATGCATCATATTTGTGCAAATTATCTAGTGTATGTGTGCCAACTAAGTTGCAGGATGCTTTATCTAACCCCAAATGGATGGATGCCATGAATGTTGAAATGGATGCCTTGAACAAGAATAAAACGTGGGATTTAGTTCCTTTACCATGATAGAACAAAGTTGTTGGATGCAGATGAGTGTTTACTTTGAAGCATAAGGCTAATGGTTCCATTGACCGTTACAAGGCTAGATTGGTAGCAAAGGGTTACACTCAGACCTATGTAGTGGATTATTTGGAAACCTTTGCTCCGGTGGCAAAGCTCAATACTGTGCGTGTACTATTGTCCCTGGCTGCTAATTGTTACTGGCCCTTATTGCAATTCGATGTCAAAAATGCGTTTCTACATGGTGACCTCCAAGAGGAGATTTACATGGATCTCCCTCCTGGTATTCCTGTAACCTCTAAGGAGAGTGTTGTGTGTAAGCTGCGGAAGTCCTTATATGGATTGAAGCAGTCTCCAAGAGCGTGGTTTGGGAGATTTGCAGCATCTATGAAGAAATTTGGGTATGTGCAAAGTAACTCAGACCATACTTTGTTTCTAAAGAGTCATAAAGGTAAATTGACAGCTTTAATTATTTATGTTGAGGATATGATTGTGACTGGAGATGATCAGGCATAAATGCAAAATCTTTAGAAGTATCTGGCTTCCGAGTTTGAGATGAAGTCATTGGGTGATTTGAAGTACTTTCTTAGGATTGAAGTTGCTAGATCTAAACATGGTATCTTTCTGTCACAAAGAAAGTGTATTTGGATTTACTTGCAGAGACTGGAATGTTGGATTGTAAACCAATTAATACCCCTAGTGAACAGAATCATAAGTTGGGGTTGTATCCTGATCAAGTCCCTACATATAAAGAGCGTTATCAATGACTTGTGGGGAAATTGATTTATTTAGCACATACACGTCCTGATATTGCATATGCAGTGAGTGTAGTGAGTCAGTTTATGCATTCTCCTAGTGAAGATTATATGGGTGCTGTGATGCACATTTTGAGATATCTGAAAGTAACTCCTGGCAAAGGGTTAATGTTTTGCAAATATGGTCATACAGATGTGGAAGGGTATACATATGCTGATTGGGCTGGTTCAGCCACTGATAGACGTTCTACGTCTGGGTATTTCATGTTTGTAGGTGGTAATCTTGTTACTTGGAGAAGTAAGAAACAAAAGGTGGTGTCTCGATCTAATGCTGAAGCCAAGTATCGTGGGATGGCTCAAGGCATATGTGAGTTACTATGGTTGAGGTAATTGTTGAGAGATCTTGGTTTTGGGCCACAGAAACCTATGGATTTATATTGTGACAATAAGGCTGCAATTGCAATTGCCCATAACCTGGTGCAACATGATCGTACAAAGCATGTGGAGATTGATCGAAATTTCATTAAAGAGAAGTTGGATGCAAAGATTGTTTCCTTCTCGTTCGTCAGTTCTGAGTATCAATTAGCCGATGTCCTTACAAAAACTGTTTCTTCCTCAACTCGCTTGACAAGTTGGGCATGTGCGACATCTTTGCTCCAACTTGAGGGGAAGTGTTAGCAAGATCCTAGTGTAATTAGGAGATTTACTTCCTAGTATATTAGGATTCTATTTATTTCCCTTTTGTATAGATTTTATGTAATTAGGACTTTATCTTATTTTCTAGTATAACCCTGCTAGGGTTTGTAACCTTGTATTATAAATACCTCATTTCGGAGAATGAAATACAACCTGAAAATATTCTACCCATATTGTTTGACTGGAAGAAGGTTCTCATTGAAGGGGATTCCAAGCTAATCATTGACTGTGTAAACAAAGCTGCATCAGTTCCTTGGAGTATTCAAGTTCTCAAGATATCAATTTAGTGCTCCTTTTGTAAGGAGGTTTATGTGAATCATGTGTTTAGGGAGGCCAACTTTAATGCTCTTGCGAATTTGGGCCGTGGGCTTTCCCCGTCCAATTTGTGGGAGCATGAGCTGCCTCTTTCTTGCTCTTTCATCTTTTATTTTGACCTGTTTGGGTTGGCGTCCTCGAGAGGTTTCTATTTGCAACTTCCTTTTCTGAATTTTTTTTTTTAAAAAAAAGAGATATGAAATGCATTTAAAATTCTTCAAATTGAACTTTGCATTAATGGGTTTTAATCATAAATGGCCAAAATACACATAATAAACTTGTAATTTTGTTTTCAAACTTTGACATACAACTTCCAAACTTTCAAGACCAATACCTAACAAAAGTTTGAAGTTGGATCACTCTATCATATGAAAATTTGAAAATAAATTTAGAACTCCAAAAAATGTTCTTCAAAAACCCAAAACTCATTTTAATTAAAATTGAAATTTTCAAACAAGAAGGTACGCACTAAAATAGATAGAAAAATCAATTGAATTAATGGATTGGACTAAAGCGGAAACAGAATGAAACTAACAAAATGTAATGAAGGTAAAAACTCAAAACAACTTAAAAAATGATTGCCAATAATTAAATCTAAACTATAAACTCAACCCATTTTATAGTTTACATAGATTCTTAACATCCCAAATAATAATATTTTAATGAACAAAGAGTCTAGAATGTTCCTGAAATCTCTGGATTGTATTTGTTTTCCCCTCAAAAATCAATGAGAAAATGAAGAAAAGAAAATTACTACAAGAGGGGTGGATAAAGATTCCTTGAAAGATTCGTTGAAAAGAACAGAAACAAATGTAAAATACAATAATAATAATAATAATAAAAAACGCGGGAAGGACTGAATGGGACCCACTTCCACTGACTCAGGTAAGCTTGTTTGGTAAGCGCAGATCAAAGACCTGTCAAAATATAACGTTTAAAATTTTTTTTTAAAAACACCAGTCAAAATTAGTCTTTTTTTCTAATCAATTAAATACAAGTTACTTCCACTCTGATGCTTACTTGCCCAAAATCTCCTTTTTTCTTGGTGTCTCCTCCTCCTGCAGGCTTTCTTCCATTTTCTGTCATGGCCATGGCTGCAACCACTGGATCTTCTTCCAGCTCTGCCTCTGCTGCTGCTGCTGCTGACAAGCCAGTGCCTGCACTGCCGCCGCTCACAGCGAAATTGGATCCTACAAAGTACCCCCTTTGGTTGGCGCAGATCATTCCTTTCCTCAACAGCAACGGCCTGATGTCTTTCGTCGACGGTACCGCCACGTGTCCTCCCGCCTTTCTTCTCGACGCCGACGGGAAACCCACCAACACGACCAATCCCGCTTATGACTACTGGATTCAGATGGACCAGTTTGTGCTTTCTTTGATCAATGGCTCCCTCAGCCACTTTGTTGTTGCTACTCTGGAGGGTTCTATCTCCGCCCGTGCTACCTGGGTTGCTTTGGAGGCTCTTCTTCTTAGGGCTGAGCAGCAGCATCTGGTTCCAACTCTGATGGTCTCGGTTTCTGATCATAGCACCGCTGCCGCGGCAGCTTCTCCTGGCTGTGGCTTTGATCATGTTGCTTCAGGAGGAAAGATGAGCGGCGGAGGCGGCGGAGGCGGCGGAGGCGGCGGAGGCGGCGGAGGCGGCGGAGGCGGCGGAGGCGGCGGAGGCGGCGGAGGCGGCGGAGGCGGCGGAGGCGGCGGAGGCGGCGGAGGCGGCGGAGGCGGCGCAACAGGTGAAGGAGTTTCAGGGAAGAAAGGTGTACCCGGGGTTAAGTTCTTCTCTCCCACCGAAGAGGAACTGGTTGGCTACTTGACGAACAAAATAGAGGGGAAGGACTCAGAATTCAGGGACTTCATCCCTGTAATTGATCATGTCTGCAAGCGTGAGCCTCGTGATCTGCCTGGTAACCCATTAATCTCTCTCACTTTTTCTTCACTACCCATTTTTGTTATGTGTTTGTTTATTTATAAAGTTATGATCTTGATCGGTTCTGTTGTTGTTGCATTCACTACCCATTTCTCATTTCTAAAGTATTATTTTGTTGTATGCTTAAATTTATCATCTTGTTTAGCTGCTCTGTTGTTGAGCACTTCAAAGACTTGGGTTGGTTTCAAATTTCCAATACTTTGCTTGCGTTGCATTTCAGCGGTCTTCTTCAACAAACCTGATTACAAGAACTCCAAAAGAGATCGCTGCAACAGGACCACAGATGAGGGCTTTTATAAAAGCACAGGCAATGTTCGTGAGATCAAGGCTGAACAATCCCAAGCTGTGATTGGTAATAAGAGGATTTTGCCTTTCTCCGAAGGTCGTGGGCCCCAAGCCAAGAAGACCAAGTATGTCATGCATGAGTATTCTCTCACCAAAGCTGAACTTGCCAAACTGGGTGTGGGTCCTAATCCCAATCAGAAGAAAGAGTTTGTTCTCTGCTGCCTGAAGAATAAGTCAGCAAATTCTAAGAAGCTGAAGGATGTTTCAATCTGCGGCAATGAATTAGCTGAACCTGCTATTAACTCTGAAGATGATCAAGCTGCTGCAACTGATATGATTCAAGGCCCAAATGAGCATCTCACAGACAAAGATGTTCTGCTTGGCACTGAGAATCGTAATGAATGCGCCAAGTCAGATATTTCAACCTGTGTTGGTTCAACTGGTGGCTTTGATGTTGGTTCACCGTGTGGCTTCTTCTTGTCTGATTTTGATGATCCGATTATAGAGGTGAACTTTTGAACATTTTTGTTCATATGAACTTGCTGTATCAGCACAAGAAGCACTTCAAAACTTAACGCTTGCTTGTCTGTGTTTCTTATTGCAGCCGTCCTGTGCTGATCTTGGAGTAAATACAGATGTTGGTTCACCTGATGGCATCTTGTGGCCTGATTTTGATGATCTGTTGAAAGAGGTGAACTTTTGAACATTTTTGTTTATATGAACTTGCCGTATTGTTGTGAATTTTAGACAACTGAAAAATGGAGAGTATAAAGATTAGTCTAAACACAAATTATACTCGCAAGTGCACAAGGTCAATCGTAATATAGTATGACAAATACAAGGTCATTCCCACGAGAATTGAGTTCAACTTCCAATTAGTCTAACCTAATTTACTTAACAAAATACTTTTAACTAATTATATAAACAAGAAATTAAACACGTAGCATACTCACATAAATATAAAAGGGGGTTTTGAAAGAATGATTTAATTAACAACGAAATTAAAAGACAAAACAAGTAGAAAGTCACAAAACACATAGATGAGAAATTCAAATTGATAAAAGCACTAGAACAATGAATTCACCACTAGTAATCTGATCTAGCCTCTTATTCAACTACCCGTTGACAGAACAATATAAAATATGAATTTAGATTATAATAATTCTCAACAAAATTGTAACCATCAAATATACAACAAATTCACATGAAATTAATGTAAATCAACAAACACAAATGTGTAGAAATACTGACAACTTTAGCGATTGAGGCTTGCAAGAATTGCAATGTCCTAAAGACAAATTTCGCTCCTGCCCTTGTGCTCGCAGTTCTTTTGGCGTCAACAATCGATAATCTTAAATTGAAGCACTTCAATTTAAGACTATGGCAAACCAATTATATATTTATACTCTCAAGACACTTAGGAAGGAAACTTGAAGATTGATACTCTAACATAGCATGAGTGGGGAAAAACTCCTTATTTGTAAAGAAGGTAATGGGTTTATATAGAACCCATCAGGTATCCACCAATAAACGCAACTTTTAATAGCAAAAGATGCTTCTATATTTGATATCTGCATTCAACAAAGCAGTTGCTTTTGAATGCTAACAAATAATATCAATTGCATTTAAAACAATGCAATTGTTCGAGCAAAACTGACTCTTGTATTTTTTCACTCAACCATAAATTTAAATATTATAATATTTAATTAATATTATAATTAATCTAATTTCCAACACCACCTATTAATTAACCAGTTGATGTCGCTGCTTAGTTTTCCTTTTTCATGAATTACCCGTGGTATTTAGGCTAACTCGTATATTCCTACATGCAATTCGCCTATGTTATTTAGATCAAATATGAACACATAGAAACTCATTAAGATCAGTGAAAACCTCCAACAAGCGTGTAATCCCTAGGAGTATGATATTTACCCTAGACGAATTACAAATCCTAATCACAAGAAGCAAGCCTCAAATTAAGTATGGTATGTACTCTAATTTGCATTTGATTAACTCAATTAAAAGTCTAGATGGTGATCAAGCATCAAGATAATCAACCAGATTATTAAGCA
This sequence comes from Prunus avium, assembly GCF_965620075.1. Classification (NCBI taxonomy): domain Eukaryota; kingdom Viridiplantae; phylum Streptophyta; class Magnoliopsida; order Rosales; family Rosaceae; genus Prunus; species Prunus avium. The sequence continues at coordinate 36,752,373 of NC_142285.1, read as the reverse complement.
CAGTATCCAACATCAAACAGCAATCAATAGATAGATATGTAAAATAAGAAAACTAGATTATCATACTAGGGCTACATCATGCCCTAGCAACAGAAAATTAGTTACGCATAATCATAGAATTCGGCATAAGCAAAAACACAAGGAAGGAAAAATAAAACTTAGCCAATTATGGTACTCTTCCGACGTCTCCAATCTCTCCAAGTCTTTGTGTAATCCCCCAAAGGAGTTGTTTCTCATGCTTAAATAAAACACCACGTCTATTACTACCCTAGCTGGGATTTTACAGCAGCCCAAAAATATAGAAAAACCTAATTAAAACATAAATCCAAAATGGGTAAGTAATCGACTCTTCTTCCTACTTTGACTGGGATAACACGTCAGTTACTTTGTACACACGTTTGGGGTTGTTCCTCCTCCAAGCAAATTTGGGAAAAATATGTAAATTGTAGGTCTTTGTCTTATCTTTCCAACCATATATTGCACGCCTTGAGCAAAAATCAGGAAAGTCTTGAAATAATCATTCTTCCACAGCAGCACAGTTTTGACAGGATTGCAGCTTATGCTGACTTAACTTCAAAGAATGCTCTCATTGGCTGCTCTGAAAATTCTAGAAAAATTCCACAATCATCTTCAAGATATTAGCTTTCATCTCCAACTGGTCTTGTACAAAAACTCCACCAAAAAGTCGTATTTCTGTTGAAAACCAATTACTTGCTCTGGAAAGCTGAAAATTGAGAAAATAAAGTAATAAGTCCCTTTTAAATCAAATTCTCCTACAAAAACTAAGCATAAAGAGTACATAAATGTGTAAATTTATGGACTTTTCATGTATCAGCACAATATGCACTTGAAAACTTAACGCTTGCTTGTCTGTGTTTCTTAATGCAGCCGTTCTGGGCTGATCAGCCACATCAGCCACCACACCCATCTCACCCGCATCAGCCACCACCCGCACCTCACCCACATCAGCCACCACCCGCACCTCAGTCACATCAGCCACCACTCCCATCTCAGCCACAAAATTACTGCTCCTCCACACTGCCGTCAGCATTATGCACCAAACAGGGAAATGTTCCCAGTCTCTATAATGATGACTGCAGTAAGCAACTATCTCCAACTGGGAACCCACCTCACCCGCATCAGCCACCACCCGCACCTCACCCACATCAGCCACCACCCCCATCTCAGCCACAAAATTACTGCTCCTCCACACTGCCGTCAGCATTATGCACCAAGCAGGGAAATGTTCCCAGTCTCTATAATGATGACTGCAGTAAGCAGCTATCTCCAACTGGGAATAACATTTCAACTAATTATCACTATGAACCGGTTAGCAACACCGCTTATAGTGTTCAAAATGGGGCTACTGATGAAAGGTTTTCAGAGGTGAGAATGAGCATGCTCTTCGAATTATTTTTTTCTCATATGAACTTTTTTAATATGGAGCACAAGAATTGCATCCAAACTTAGTGATTGCTTGTTGTGATTCTTAACCCAGGTTTATAAAATTTCAACCAATGATCACAATGAATCAGTTAGTTCAGAGGTGAGAATGAGCATGCTCTTTCAATTTTATTTAATATTTTTATATGAACTTCTCAATATGGATCACAAGAAGTACATCCAATCTTAACGCTTGCTTGTGATGTTTCTTAATCCAGGCTTACCTTCAGCCAGAAGAAAATCTGGGCATTCCTTCATCCATTTCGGCCACAGGATTATACACTGCTGTCGCCAAGGAACACAGAACTGGGAGATGTTATGCATGCCAATAACTATATTGACATGCAGTGGTGAGTCGCAGTCTCCGGATAATCTGGAGTTTACGATTCTTTTTCCACAGTTCTTAAATAATTTCATTGGTGACCCGGATTATTATCCTGTGAAGAAACAACATACACTACTTTCAGTGACTCTAATCTACCGGAGCCATGGGAGGAGTCTATGATAGCGATAGTGGAGTAAGAAGTGAAAGGAACATTGAATTACTCCATGGATGGGTAGAAGTTTTATTCTGCATTAGCTGCTGCAACATAGATAGTGCAACATTTTAGTTATAGGGGAGCATCAGTAAACCAGAAGAGGTCTTGGAAGGGTAGCACATCACCCTTATCTTCAAAACAAATTAGATTTCTTTGATGTTATTGGAAACATCTCCTTAAAACCATTAAGCAAGTCCCCAATGGGGCATGGCATAACATTTCGATTCCAAGTTCTAGCTCTAGCCTTATTCTCAGGCTTTCGTTCCCAAGTTCTTGCTCTAGTCTTATTCTCAGGCTTTCGTTCCCAAGTTCTTGCTCTAGCCTTATTCTCAGGCTTTCATTCCCAAGTTCTTGCTCTAGCCTTATTCTCAGGCTTTCGTTCCCAAGTTCTTGCTCTAGCCTTATTCTCAGGCTTTCGTTCCAGCTGTAGCCTTATTCTCAGGCTTTCGTTCCAGCTGTAGCCTTATTCTCAGGCTTTCGTTCCCAAGTTCTAGCTCTAGCCTTATACTCAGGCTTTCGTTCCGCACTCTATTGTTCCGGAAGTGGCATCATACAGGATCTGCTTCTACATGGCTGCTGGAGTCTCAATATATAATACAGTGACCATACGCTAATGTGACGTTATGGTTATTGGTATGGAAGTTTGAGATTCCTTCCTAAGTGGAGTAGTAATTACAATCATTGTAAAACTGCATGATTTTGATTGGTTTAAAACCTATCACCTTCAAGCAGAAACAACCAACCCCTACAATCATTGTAAAACTGTATTATTATGATTGGTATCCTTGTAAATGTTGTTGATTTTGTTTTTGCAATTGGCCTATATCAAATGCTGCGGTCCTGTGCAGCATTCCTGCGGCCCTTGTGTACTGTATCGTTGTCAATCAATATTGTTTATTAAGAACCTTTCAGTGTTGAATGGAATTTTGTGTATTATATTCTCTTTTCAATGTTTACATGCCATTGCTCAGTCTTAAGAAAGGAAAAAAAAAACGTTTTCTCCTCTTTCCTTTGGTTAGGGAGCAATTGAAGAGGAAAAATAACAAGAGTACTGATTTATGCACAATTCTATTTCATAACAGGGAGGGACATACATCTTGCACATTTACACCATCGCATTTTACAGCAGTCATACTCACACCAACACTGCCTTTGGAGGAAATGTTGATCTATTTATTAAAAAAACAATAAATTTGAATAAACCTTTCAATACAGAGAGAGAGAGAGAGAGAGAGAGATTTAAAACAACAATGATCTACGATTTCAAAGTTCCCAACTCCAGCACCTTTGTGTGACCAAAAACTTTACCACATGAGCACTGAAGCAGGCTGCTATACATCTACTCATAGCTGACTGAGTTATCACTGTTTCAAACAAAGAAGAAGAACAAAGGATATTCAGCTGCAGTCAGCCATCCATAGTTAAAGAATCTCCCACACAATAAGATTTAAGAAATACTAAAGAAAGCTAACATTTTCTAATGCAAACCTCCACATCAAATCAAGGCTGAGCATCTATTTACATCATGAAACCATGAGTGTTCCTCAAAACTAAAGTAATCAGTTATATGCCTCTAGCAGAAAGCACCTTGCTATAACAAGTTGACTTGATATTTCATTGGTAAAAGTTGACACACATACCATTCTTAATTAATGACATATGCATTGATATTGCAAACTGTAAAAGGATGTCAAGAACTGTAAATACTTTATTATCTGACCTTTGAGTGCCACAGTGTTCGATGATAAAACAAATAAATCAATGATGAAAATCACAGAAGGGCATTCCCAGACCTGTAGAACACCTGCTTAAATTAGATACGCTTTGAACCTAACCTAGTATTCTTCAGTAGAGTAAAAAGATGAGATAAGGAAATAAACTTTTTTATTTGCAAACCATACCATCATTGCAATAAGAAACATCTTGAAGTAACTTGAAATAAATATTGCAAGCAAAAGGTCTTTATACCTGTGCCAGAACAAACAATATAACACCTGCATGTTTCTGTGTGAATATATGCATATAAGTATGTATGCATGTATTGATTTGAAACAAAACCTTATAACACTACTAAAGGTCGGCTAAAAGAATCCTCTTATTAATCATTTATGCCATGACTCATGGGTGATCATAAATTGTCTTTTTCCTTATGTATTCTATATTCTTCCCTAAACTCCAAATTGTGGTCTCGAACCATATGAACTTATGCCTGACCAAATTCCTACTCGTTCTTTATGTCAGCATATTCTTGAATACCCACCAAAATTTTACAGCAGTCGCAAATTAAAGATTCTAGAACAATTCACCGCTTCCGTTATCCCATTCTATCGGCTGATCAAACAGGCATGATTTCTCAGTAAGTGGTTATAAAGGGATGTCTCAATGAAAATTTTATGGAATATATACTGCCATCGTGAGAAGTATCCATAAGAAATGTTACCTGAGTGGTCTAGGGAATGTACTGAAAAGAACCCTCATAGAGAGCAAAAAGGTAGAAAGAAACATGATATTTCCAAAGACAACGTCCATCAGCATCTGAAATGGGAACAAATTTGTTTTTACTGACTAATAAACTGAAATGGAAACATTTTCAACCCATCCGTTACAACTTATCACAGATCGTGTTAGATGCCTGAAACCCATGAAATCCAATAAACCTTCCACCAACCTTTTGAAATCTCCAAAGTAATGACGCGAAGCTCATGGACAAGCCCCACTCTTCCTTACTTCTTTCCAGAAAGAGACTCCTATCTTGAGAAATGTTAAGGCACCCAAATGGTACATGTATATTTTCTAAGAATGAATTGAAATAAATTTCCAAAAAACATAATCCTGATATGGATACAAGCATCCAATAGAAGAAACCCAAAAGTAGACTTCCACAATAAACCCTGCAAAGCGTGTCAAGAAAACAAATTACCAACTCTTGGGATTGAAGTTTTGAAGGCAAAGCATAAAACCCATAAACAAAAAGCTGTCTAGAGTTTTAGATAATGAGTAAGGAAGCATTTTTTCAATACCTGAAAAGAAGGAGCTTGTGGGTCTACCACATTATAGAGTAAATGTGTATAAGCTTTGGTCTTGTGCAGAATTAGATCAATTAGAATAATCTGGCAGTGCCAACAACAACAGCAAAAAAAAAGTTTAAATTTTGTTGAATTTTAAAGAAGAAAAATGAAGAGATTCAGATATAAGCTTACTATGGGTTCGCATTCGATGTACTCATCTGCAACTGCCTTGCAGTTTCCCTATCAAAAGAAAATTCAAACTAAATTTTGTAGCAGCAGCAAAACTGGAAGAAAAAAAAATTAAAACAGAAAAAAGAAGGAAAATTTACGCATTTCATCAGCCGAATGTTGCCAGGTGAGTATTGGACGAACAGAGTCGTCATGCGACCCCCGCACTCTACACATCTGTATTCCATGGCGCGCTCTGGCTTTCCGCCCCTTTTGCTCTGTCTCTCTCTCACTCGGAACACTTCTTCTTCTTCTTCTGTTACCAAGTTTGGGCTTTTGATGATGTCTATTTTGTGTTTGCGGTTAAGTCCAAGTCTTTAGGCCCATAGCCCTTGTTGACCTGTTTTCCTATTTCCTTTTTCCAAAACGGTGCCGTTTAGGGTTTATAGTGCTACATAAATCTGATCACAACCCTCTCTTCTCACCTTACATAATTACATTTTGATCTTAGTAAACAATCTTAAAAGAGAAAGCTGGTTAGACCCTATGTGGTCCATGCAATTTTTGTCTAATTAAAAAAATATTATTTTGCATACGTCCCGAGATAGATGAATATAATTTAGGCAAATGCGCGACAATTGTCTAGAATAAACCCATACGACAATCAATAGTCGATATAGATAAGTATGGAGAATTGTGCTTGTGCATATGTATATATACACCAGAGTTTGTCTTTCTACCTTAGCCATGTGACATGTTCATCATCATCCATTGTGCTTCCTAAGCCTAGGTTATAGGCCATAGGATGGGCACTCCCTGCAGGCCATTGCTATACTTGTTTACCAATTGATGATGATGATCGCATTTTAATAAATTTACCATGCTATATATATGCTTTCCCTTTACATATGTCTCCCTAGATGAAGATTTTTGTACTTCTAAATTTAAACTCATTGCTTGACTTGATTTCCAGTTGAATCTCTTCATGCTTTTCCTTCTTCAACAAAAACAAAATTAGGGTTTTGATAATCATGTTGTTTGACTGGTTAATCCCATTAAGTGATGGATCATGAGTAACCCAGCAACGCTAATCCATGTTGAAGATTGAAGTTCAGTAAGATTAAAAACTGCATGCACATATTAGATTGGAAGAATATGTAAATAAATTTCTTCTGATCACTGCAGCTGTGAAGATATAATCAAACTCAGTCGTTTCAATTGTAAGAGTATTAGGTTATTTTGTGGCGTCATACACAAGAATATTGTTAAAGTTACACTAGGATTGATCTTCATCAAAACCAAATTGAAATCTGAAAAATAAAAAGTAAAGAATTCTATTATTTTATGACAATTAAGATTAATTTGCTGGGTTGCAAGCTTGCAAGTGAAGGCACGTTAATTTATGTCAAACATTGAGCTACCACATGCTATCATCCCTTGGTTAATGTTTCAATTTCCTGTTAACCAGTATAGTATTGAACATTTGATTAAGAACTCATTTCCAGGAAAATCATTGTTAAAGAGCAGTACTATTTGTGGTTACTGATAAAAAGTAATTCTATTGATTACAGGATCCTGACTGACAGTATTAGTACTCTTTCACAGTATATAGAAGTTTATATTTACCCTTCCCATGCCTTTTATTTTTTATACAAGCGATAATCTATTTTAATCTAATCTAAACTACAAGGAGGGGGATTCGGACTTGGGTACAGAGTGAGAGCACATCCGCTCTAGCCAACTTGGTTAAGCCCATGTCTGCGACTTCCCATGCATTTACATTTACTTAATAGTTTGATCCTGTGGCAGTTTTTACACATCAACTATTCTTTTCCTACATTAATTCATGCTTATAAAACAAAGTACATCTCTATGGTTCTATGAAACGAAAAGATACAGCAAGTTTTTTAATCATCAGTAAATGACAGCTGCTAATTAACATGTGAAAGTGCAGGAGATGTAATCAATTAGTAGTTGATTTGACAAATTCAAAAGTGCATGCATTGTCAATTTCTTTCTATGTTAATCAAAAAAGTCTATATATAGTACAAATTCATAAAGCACGAGCTGCCTTAGTTTTTCTTTGTTCATTCATATTATCACAACTAATATATAATATATGATTAAGAAGTGTTAAGAATCACAATCTAGGAATGAGAAGGGGATTACTGAGGGGTGTGTTATAATTTACACCTAAAATCTAGTGCAGTACACAGACAAAGTCAAAACTGGCTGCATGCTAAAGAGAAAAACATATGAATTACCAAGGTAAAAAGTAGGGTAATTAACTACTTGACCATAATGTTATTAGAAATTTCAATGAAGCTAAAAGAATGTGGACTATGACCACAGACAGATAGACACATATATATATATATATATATATATATATATATATATACCTTTTTACATCGCTGAGCTTTCTGCACCTTACCTGTAAAGGGTGTGCCTAATTGAGCTGCAGCTGCTGCAAGCAAGTAAAAAAACTAGAGACATTTTATACGGCAGATCATAAGAAACAACTTTTAAATTATTCATATCAAACATATGCCGCAGTAGTGTGCTATATATGAAACAGTATAAGCAAGAGTTATCTTGTTTTGTAATAAAATTGATGAAAGATTTTGCCTTTCGAACTTGAACTTCAACCGTACTCTTTATGTTCTTTTTCACAACCAAGTAAATGTACAATCTTTGAAGCGGATCGAAGACTTTATAATCATCGAAAAAATTATCAGCCTCCGGTTTTAGATGTGGAGTAGTGATGATCAAGCTAAGTTAGAGTTAATAATATAGATGTAAGGCAAAAGGAAATGCAGGTACTCCAATCAATTCGATCGAACTGCAAATTGACTACTAGTACAATGCTGTAAGGAAAATGCTTGTTCACTTCGTTTTGTAAAATATATTGTGCCAATTCACAAGAAATGAACTCTGCTAGCCTATAGCTTCGGATATATATTTATATATATATATATTCCAAATAAAACGACAAGGAAAGTAGATTTTCCCTTTCTTTGAAAGGCCCTCTGCAGACTGCAGCTACACCATGTGAGCAATAGGGGCATCATTTGGGTAGCCTTAGTTGAAGAGAAGAGAGTGAACCCATGATTTATAATCTGTTCATATATATTTTCCTTGGCAGCAAATCATTAACTCTGCTAGCTAAGCTAGATATAGATAGCCTAGCTAGGGATCCAAATAAAACGACAAGGAAGTAGATTTCCCTTTCTTTGAGAGGTACTGATCTGCTGCACCTGTATTGGGCAGTGGTATTTGGTTGGCACCAATAGTATTGGGCAGCCTTAATTCAAGAGGAGCAGAAAGCGAAGAGGAAGGAAGATGATTATATGGTATTGCTGTTGAAGGCAATATCTGGTATTGATGTTCATCTGTTCGATCTTCTTCAACGTTTGGAGAACACTCCATGTTCACACCGAATAGCCTAAGCCGCTTACCGGTAGAGGCACCAGCGCTAGCTCCACTGGAACTCATCTTCCCATGTTGAACAAACGGCACAGAATCAATCACCATTGGATACTGATGATGATGATGAACCACTTGATCCCTCTCCACTTGCAATTGATGATGAATCTGATGCTGCAAATATTGATGGTTCATGATCTGGTGGTGATGATGATGGTACGGATGATGAACATTGTTGCTTGGATGAAAATGGTCATGGTGTCTAAGAGGCATGGACATCATGGATGGAGGCGGCCGCTGAAGCAGGGAGTATAGCCTGCCTCCGCCTCCACCACATCTGTCATTGCAATTACCAAACTGTCCATGGTGCTGATGATGTGGCGGAGGAGGAGGAGGGGGAGGGCGGCGCCTCCAGTCAATGTACAAGTGGTCCTTACCTGAGTCCCCAACCCCGCGCTCAAACGACACAACGTCACCGGCATCCAGCTTCTTTTCCTTCACAAAACGGCTCCACCCTTTGGTCATCACATAGCTCTGGCTGCTGTTCCAGTAGGAGTACCTAAACCGCCACGGCTTCCCGGTCCGGTCTTGGAAGTTCAAGAGGAGGCCCTTGTCGTTGGCTGTAGAGTCAAGCGGGAAGTATCTCTCGGCATGTTGCTTAGGAATGACTAGCCGGTTGAGTTTTCCCACATCACTTGGCGTGACAACTTTGTCAAACATGTGCTCTCTTTCAGAGTTTGGAGGCCAATTGTTGTTGTTATTGGCTCCATCAGCTGTTGCTTGCTCATGGTTTAGTGATAGGTCCATGAAGTTGATGGCTTCTGGAGACCCATGATTATGAACAGCCCATGGCTTTCGCTGCTGGTACTGATGATGATGAGGAAGAGGAGGAGGAGGAGGAGGAACAAAAGTGGCTTTGTACTTTGGTGATGACCCATAATTGCTGTTATTATAATTATGAGATGAAGAAGAGAACTTACTGGAAATTATATCCTCTTCCTCTTGATCTTCTTGATCTTGATCTTCCTTATCTGAATACCCTTTTTGATCTCGTTGCACAAACTCCATGATTGCTGATGATATGATGAGTTGAAATTAATTTGAATGAGATGGACTTGAACCTCTCCAATTTGATGATCAGCCTCTCTCAGATAAATTCACAGTGGATCATGATCTTATCTCAATCCAAACCCTACTGCCTGTTTACTAAACAAACAAAACCAATTACTAATCAAATTATCAATGAGAAAATATATACAAAAAAAAAAAAAAAAATCATTATTGCAAGCATTTTTCTTCACCTGCAAATACCCTTTTGAAAATTGTTATCTTTTAAGTACTTCTCAGATCTCTAGCTGAGGCCCTAAAGACCCAAAAGGGAGGAGAGAGAGGTCTCAGTCTGAGCAGCAGACTATATAAAAGGGTCGGTGCCTTCCTTGACCAGGACAGAAAACTCAAACCCTAAACGTGACAAAATTAGCCATGGACGGCTTAACAAGGTCAGGTTCTACTTCCTGGTATTTATGTTGACCAAGATAGCTAAAGCTGTAGCATGTAGAAAGAGAAGAGAGAGAGAGAGAGAGAGAGAGAGAGATGGATGTATTGGCCAAACACTAATTGAGTAGCTAATTACCTTCCTTGAAGCTTCCTTACAAGTATTTAGCAGTTACAAGAGAGAGAGCGGGAGAGAAAGCAAACATCAAATTCCGTCTACCATTTTTCTTCTTCAGAAGAAAGACTACTGGAATGAGAGAAGAGAGAGAGAGAGAGAGAAGAAGAAGAAATTTTATACGTAGGGGCCCATGAAAGGATGAGGTTTTGGGTCATGTGAGCTTGTCCTTTTGTTCAATAATTTTTTGGGTGCAAACTCTCTCTCTCTCTCTCTATATATATATATGTGTATATATATGTTGTATCTTCTATGCTGCAAGCAAAAAGACCCAGAACCAGAGAAGAGCTCAATTTAATTACTGTGATGAACTTGGCAAATATTAATAATTATAAAGAGCTATTAATTATTAGTGGTATTTCTACTGTTGCTACAGGGCACTTGTACAAATAGAGAGGACACGTTTGTGTATATTTAGCTAGAAAGTTAGGTTTGGGTTTTTGACTTTTGGTGTCATTGATTGTGTGCTGGTCCTGCCACCCGGTGGGAAAAAAACTTCATTAGCTAGCCAAGCCCCCAGGGGATGATCAGCCACACCACACTTGCATTGCATGCGCCTCCAAAACTTACACCATGTGGTCGGATAGGGATAGTCTCCTAATTGCGTACTAAATGCTTCATGACGTGTTTGTTCACATTTATGAAACATAACTGGAATGTGATCGATCAGTAAATATACTTCACATAATTTTACTCTTTCAAAGGACTCACTAGTGTAGTGGTTTGGAGCAATGGCTCTCTCATGAAAAGTTATAGGTTCGAGTCCTAGCATTCGTGTAGTGTGTGTAAGTTTAGTATATTATCACCCCTCTTATTAGGAAATGTCATCTTTATAAAATAAAAAAAATGTGGTAGACCAGTGGAAAAGGGCATTGCTTGCAAACCAGTGATATCAAGTTTGAATCCCCATGATAGCTTTGATAGTATGTGTGTATGTGAGAAACTCCTTTCATTATTGTAGTTTAGACTACAATACTAAGGGCCAGTTTGGCATTGCTGTGCTGTGAAAATAATCGCTGTCAAATTTGCTGTTAGAGAAATCAGCTGTGAGAGAAAGCAGTTTGGCGTTTGGTAAACTTTTTATTAAAAGTGTTGTTGGTATTGATTCCCGCATAATTAGAAAAAAAAATTGCAGCATAATCATTAAACCCAACGCTTCTTCGAAACTAATTCCTGCATAATCAGAAAATGAAAGCACCTCATTAGCTGCTTTCCCTTATAGCTTTCTCTCACAGCAATTTTTAACAATAAGTGATTTTCTCATAGTTTACCAAACGGGCTGGGCTTCCCAAATTTTTAAAAAAATCACTTATCACCACAAATAATCAATGCCAAACGAGCACTAACTAAACTATTAAATAACTATTACTGTTATCATCGGCCGTATTCGGAAAGAAAAAAAAAGCGCGTCATACCCAATTTAGACGCTCTTAATAAAATTTACTTAATGGCTGCTTAAGTCAAATTAGACTCATAGCTAGCAATCTGTTGGTTTAGAAGCAGGTACAATATCGCTTGAATATTTGTGACATATGGTCCAACTTTTCCAAGACAAAAACATATACACATATATATATATATATATTTTTGTGATATAAAGCAATTCCTAGCTAGCTAGCTTAGCTAGTATTTTCTTTTTAATTTTCAAATTAAAAGTCATCTACTAATTAATAGCAATAAGAGCACAATTAGATAGGGAACTAATTAAATCTACAAATACATATATAACCATACATTTATTCTTTTATTCGGATGTCCATACGTTATTATCGGGCAGATGCTATTATAAACATGCATGAAAGTAGGGAGGGGTAGTATAAAATACACGACGTCTGCACTATAATAATGTCTGGATATCCGCATAGTAGAATTTCTGTATAACCATATACCCAATTTACATCGGGAACTATATGAAGGTAAGTGCCCATATTTGATTTTTGTGGTCCAGTTTTATCTTCGACATTATGGCTTGGACAAAACTTTGGGGGTACCACATATATATATATACTTTGTTGACCTTGAACTCGATTTTTCAAATTTCTTCCTTCACCTTCCAACTCACATTTATAATCACCAGCCCCACTTCTTACTTCTTAGACCGTTGAAATTAATTTAGTCATACCCATCTTAATTTGTATGCTATAAAGTTCGAGCGTGTTCCCTGATTTGAAGTAAAGGAGAAGTTTGACATGTGTTATGAAGATGCAAAGTTAGAATCGACTTCTTTGTAATTTCTATTAGACAATATTATATATGAATGTTGTCGGTTCAATACTTTAAATGTGATACATAAAAATCCCATTTCTGGTGTGATGAATTTGGAAAGAAAGAAAACCAATCTAATATTCAGGGTTGATCAGAACGCTTAAGTCTTATCATATTTCTATTGATGATCAATAAAGTTTCTCTCGTATCTTCGAGATTTACTAAAAAAAATATTATATATTCTTAGAATAGAGATAAATAATTTTATTCATATGCTAATATTCTCGTTTGTTCAAAAATAAAAAATAAAAGTAAACGCAAAGTACAAGTAGAAGCATGTATATATTTATGGAAGTTATGGATGAAGGAGTAGCCATAGAGCTAGCTAACCTATAGCATGTGCATAGTAGATCGCAGCACAAGAATTTTTCTTTCAAAATATCCGATAATTTTATATATGTAAAAGTTATTTTGTTTACACAGAAACAGGTGGTGGTAATTAACTTTTACCGAGAATTTCTGAGGAAGTGTCACAAGTTTACATCAAAGCTAGCCCGCCCAGAGAGAAGAGAAGAGGGTAGGGATGGTTGGTCATCTCTCTCTCTCTCTCTCTCTCTCTCTCTCTCTCTCTCTCTCTCTCTCTCTCTCATTTTTCTCTCTCTTTAAAGCTAAAGGCTATGAGAAGGCTATTGGAGTTGGGGACCTCTCTGCTTCTCTTCTTTTCATTTATTCATATATAAGTGCACCTCTTATCTTATATATGCAGTGATGCTTTTAGATATAGCTAGTTGTTGCTGCTGCTGCTGCTGCTGCTCTCTTCTTATTGCACTATTTACTATTACTGTGTATGCGTCTTTTGGACTTTTTCTAATTACAGTGATAATTATTAATTAGGGTACAACTGGTTATGCATATAACTTTTCTATCTCTACTGTACACTACATCATCTACTCATATATATAGCTAAAGCTTTCCTGCTTTAGCTAGGTTGAGGGCCTTTCAGAAGGCCTAGGGTTTTTAGGACCACATGCATGCAGCAACATTACATATGCCTCTCTCTCTCTCTCTCTCTCTCTCTCTCTCTCTCTCTAGCTACAGATCGACCCAACGAAACCAGAAATGCACCATATATATATATATATATATATATATATATATATATATATATGTATGTATATTATATATACAGTAAGGTACTCTGACTGCCTTACATATACAGTTGGCGGTTACCTTCCTCCATCATAATTCTGGTGCTGGCATTTTGTCCCCCACCCTCCCCCCTCGGTCCTCACACACATGTCAAAATTGTCCTGCTTACATATCCTCTCCTCCGTCGTTATCGTTCTATTGTGGCTTCCGAATGTATCTTGTTCAGCCTTGAAAACCTGTTAACCCATATTATTAACCTTCTTTTTCTTTCATAATTTTTGCATCTACACGCCATCACAATTTATAATTATACCAGCTAAAATTAATGTAGTGGGTAAAATTCGACTCTCGATCATGAGAAGACCACTTGGTTTTATTCCAATCATGCCGCTCTCTAATGATTTAGATTTAGCATAATTAACAATACCCCGGTCAATAAGGATCGTTACATTCTAAGGATTTAGTGGTTAAGCTATTATTCATACACCCAAAGTATTGTGTTCGATTTTCTTCCTTTCCCAATTCTTCTTCTTGTATAAACATTACGTCCTATATGATATGGAATTAATCAAGATTTCCAATCAAGGAGGCCTCATGATACATTATACTCAAAAGTCTATCATTTTATATATGGTTCCCTTTTGGGGACTCATCAAGAAACATCACCATTGACTGGTCTATTCATTGGTGATGATTCAATTGACCTCACTAAGATTTTTTAACAAGGAGTTTTAGGTCGTAACCCTAACATTTTCTGTTTTGTTCCTTAAGAATTGGGGGTAGAATGTTTGATAAAATACATGAAATAGGCACATCTATAACTCATCCTACGGGCAAGTCGTTATCTTCTTCATCACACCCTCAAATAGAAAAATTCCTCAAATCACCACTGAATTACCTCGTTGATCTCTATACCTTTCCTTTCCTAATCTTATGAGGACACTAAGTTTTTCCAGCACAAACACAAATATGAATAGTTTCTGTGAATTGTTCGCATTTGAGAGTGCTTATATATATCCAAAATCTCATCCATATTAATTAGAAGAAGTCTTGAGTATTTCTCTAGCTAATTAACTAATAACATATGGATTGTAAACTAGATGGTGTTTATTTATTTTATTTAAAAAAGAATATCACCACTAAATTATGCATCCATATATATATATATATATTCCACACATGATGATGATGATGATGATGATGAAAATGGGTACTGAAATATTGATGAAAGATCATGCCCAAGAGTCGATCAGTAGGGCTAGGAGGAGACCTAGAGGATGCTATTGAATAAAACAACACATATATAATTGCTTAATGGGAGACACCATGTATGAGGCAAAAGTGGGACCCTATGTAAGGCAAGGGGGACACAACCGAATCAAACCAAAGAGGCTCTCAAGTGAATGGAAGGCGAGATTACCCAAATAATTCCTTTTAGAAATGTAAAACCCAGTGGGGCTGCATTTATAAACTTGCCGGCACCACACCTACAGCAGCATATATACAGCAGCAGAAGCATCAACTTTCAAGCAGCAGCAGAAGCAGCAGCAGCATATTGCTGTGCTGAATATCAGAACCCAGCCCCCATTCCTTTCCTTTTTTTTCTCTTTAATTCTCTTTCTCCTCCTACAAAGTAAAGTTTTAACCCCACTCTAATACTCTATCTATCTACTATATATACCTACTAATAATAATACTGTTCTCTCTCTCTCTCTCTCTCTCTCTCTCTCTCTCCCCCACCCTGCCTTCTGAGAAACCGTTGGGCCTCTCAGCAACTCTCAGGCTGTTAAGTCGCTTTCCTCTTCATTACATTACATATGGCATGGCCCCTAGCTATCTAGCTAAGCTCATAGCTCTCCCTCCCTCTCATTTATTCATGTTTAATTAATTATGTGGTTATGCGCATTAATACATAATTATATATAATTAATTATCTGTAGTAGCAGTACTTTTGTATGTCATGCATGAGTAGTGTATATATTTTCATATCTTTTTATGTACCTTTTTACAGCATCAATTTTATATGTGTAGGCGAGCAAAGTTAATAATATATAGCACTATCTGCCAACCTGCCTGTGATCCTCATCTCGAATAAGGCCATGCCTTTTAGTTTCTTTATTCCAACTACTTAACTTTATATACAGTTCCTCCTCTACTGTATTAGTTGAAGGCTAACAACCCAACAAAAACAATATTACTGCTCCGGTCCGATACATACAAGCACATATATGTCTTTCAGTTAATCAAAGCGCAACAAATCACATTATTGGATTTGTACTCTTCGCAAGTTTACTTACTTTTTTTTTAATACAAGCGATATTGAAGGGAGAGTTTTCTCACACAGAGTGTCAAGGTGTTATTGGGGTTTAAACCTAACAATATGGGTCTGCAAATCAAAACCCTTCAACGTGTCCGCAAACAGAGGGGTTAATATATATCCTTTTCTTTTTTCTCCATCCATGTCTTACAACTAATATTTACAGAGGGAAGCTAGCGAACCCAATTTAATTTTCCACGGCTGTGATTAATTGGTGGAATGGTGCAAAATTAATTTATTCACTGCACTTAAAGGTAACAAATTAATTAGGGTTTTTAATTGTAGAGGTCTTTGAACTTTACCTCTTATTGTTTCAATTGAGTCCCGATCGAAACTTTTTTTTTGGAGGCAATTATATTCTTTAACTTGATAAATAGTTGCAATACCGTCAATTTGACTGTAAATTTGAGGGTTAAAATCGTCTATTAAAATATTAATATGATAATTAAAATTAAAGTAAAATATTATAAAAATTATAAAATAATAAATAAATAAAAATCTCTCAACTCTCCCAAACCCTCAAAATTATAGAAGCCGATGATGTTCCTTCTTCTTTTATCCTTGGCTGCTCCTCTTGCTGTTGATCTTCATCCTCAGTGGCTTTTGCTTTTTTGGACTAACCTTCTTTACTTTTTTTGGCTGTTACTTTCTCTACTGAGAATAGGAAAAAGAAAACCCACACTGCCCAAAAAAAATCCAATCTTGAATGATCCCTTTGTTTCTCTCTCTCTCTCTCTCTCTCTCTCTCTCTCTCTCTCTCTCTCTCAGGTCTCAATGAGCGACTAAACTTGTATATTTGACCTGCACCTAGATTCTGGAAGTCCCATTAAAATCATCTCTTTCAGTCATATCAAGACCCAGTAAAAATCGACCTCCCCTAGACAACAAACGTATTCATGTTATGTGTATAATTTTATGTATTTTTTATGGCGAAGAAAAAACACAGGCGGAACCGTGGAAGAAGGCTTCTACAGATCTGGAAGCATGTGTGGAGTAATTGAAAATAGAGAGATAAAGGTATAAAATAAAATAAAATAAAAAAGGGTCTGCAATATGAAAAATCAACTTAAGACAGATGGAAATGAGGTTTGTGTTGTCAAAAGTCTGAATTACCCTTCTAATAAACGGCTAAATTGATGGAATGTGACGGTAGGACTTAAGTGCAACTACTAGTCGAGTTAAAGGATGTAATTGCTTCAAGAAAAAGTTCTGAGACTCAGTTGAAACTCTGGTAAAATTTAGAACCTCTACATTTAAAAATCCAATTAATTCATATATACACATGAGGAACATAAATAGGGTGACAAATTCAGGTCAACATATATGAACATATGAGGGGATGCCCTCCAGCAGTAGGGTAGCTGCTGGGCCACTAAGCTCACCCAGCTACTTCCTCCTACTTAGGGCTAGTTTGGCATTGCTGTGTTGTGAAAATAATCTCTATTAGATTTGCTGTGAGAGAAAGCAGTTTGGCTTTTGGTAAACTTTTTATTTAAAATGTTGTTGGTATTGATTCCCGCATAATCAGAAAATGAAAGGACCTCGTTAGTTGCTTTTCTTATAGCTTTCTCTCACAACAATTTTTAACAATAAGTGATTTTCTTATAGTTTACCATACAGGCTGGGCTTCCCAAAATTTTAAAAAAATCACTTATTACCCCAAATAAGCAGTGTCAAACTGGTACTTAATATCATCCTATATACATTTTGATGTCCTCCAAAGTTTAAAGATATATGTAGGTCATGAAAGTTGAAATGATCACATCTATTATGTTAGCAGTGGTCCAAGCATATGTATTTATAATGCTACTAAATGTATGTGGATCCCAAATGGATGAAAAAAGTGTACCATCATTATGAATAAGTCTATGGTAAGAAATTAAAGTGCGCAGCACCTGTAGGGAACAAGAATATATATAATGTACAAAATATGCAAGATCAATCTTATTCCTCACTCACAAAGTAAAGGGTAGCGATTTTCCCACTCTCGTTCTATCAGTTTGCACCTTTTTGTCTCGTTTTATTCCTTTCTATCCGTTCCGTTCAACAAGAATGTGAAAATTGTGTACCCTTTTCATAAAACACATCTTTTTCTTGAGGTAGAAAGGGAAACTCAATTTGATATTTGTGTGGGTTTGCAGAGTTGCAGTATTAATGGACTTTGGTGGTCACCTGAAAATTGAACTTAATTCAATTCTATGACTACTATGTGTAATGACAGCATGATCTATATGCAGGGAATTTTGAAAAAGTGGGTTGGGTGGGGCATGTAATATTTGGTTGGTTTCTGGTAAAGATACATCACCAAATTTGCTTTCAGCCTTTGACAGTACATAATAATAAAAAATAAATAATGTGTATAGTTTGCATCAAAGTCGATTGTCATCTTAAGTTCTTTTTCAACTAGAAAAAGTAAACTAGAAACCGTCACAGGATTAATTGCAACACCCACCAAACCAAAGTGCCCAACTTTTGGTTTTCTTCTCATTAATTGTTAAGTTTCTTTTTTTCGCTAATTTATTTTGGATGCAGTTAATATATCAAGGAACTCTAGAGATATTGGACCTAATCATTATTATTATTATTTTTTTAATAAAAGTTTAGGCGGATGGGAGACTACCTCATCCCAAGGCCAGGCATACCTTGAACCTAACTCCTTTTTTTTTTTGGACAAACCTTGAACCTAACTACTTGATTTGGGGTATTTGATGATATTGCTAAGCTTGTTTTGGATTGGACCTAATCATTATTTATTTTTTTGGTGAATAAAAGTTTAGGCGGATGGGAGACTACCTCATCCCAAAGGCCAGGCATACCTTGAACCTAACTACTTGATTTGGGGTATTTGATGATATTGCTAAGCTTGTTTTGGATGCAATTAAGGATGCCAAGGATATATATAGAGATTGGGTCTTTTAGAATTGGAGTGATTAATTTGGTGGTGTGGCAACTTTGAGTGTTTTTGGTGGGGTATGGGTGTGAGGCAGAATTATTATAAAGTTGAATAAGACTACGTAGAGTGATAATTTGGGGCTTAAATCATTGGGTTTAAATTCCGCACAAGAGAACAAAATATGTTAACATGTGTGAAATATTTTGCCTACTTACAAGTAAAAAAAATATATAGAATGAAGTGAATCTCCTTTTCTTCGGTATGAGAGTAGTTATTTATGTGCCAACGGGATCTAGTATAGTAAAAAGGGATATTGATTGGCATACCTAGAGGTCGCAAGTTCAAACTTCCATGAAGAAAAAAAAACCAATTATCCATATAACCGATGTCTTGTGTTCAAATCCCTAAACCCTATAAAATAAAATAAAAAAGATCTTCAAGTGAACCTCCTCTTTAGGCCAAGTGCCACACGTTTGGCCAAGAAACTTGGAATTCAAGACTTGGAACTTCAAGTCCCTTTGGTTAAAGATTTTGGGCTAAAATCTAGAGCATATACATGCCGCCCAATGAAAATCCATGGATCAAAGCCCGGCTGACAGTACTCAAGTGATTAGGGTTAGGGTGAACGGGCCTTGTATGATGCACCAATAATAGAGAACATTCCATAATGCATGAAGAATTGATTGAAATCGAGTCAGAGTCAGTGTCAAGGGTGGATGATGTTGGATTTGGTTTAGGTTAAACTTCTCAACCGCACACTAAATCAATGTGCATCACAATAAGAATTGGTTCGGTTTGGTTTAGATATATGATGCCAGGCCGACTTGTTACCATATATGATGCAGTTATCGATGGGCCTCAAAAATTATATATGCTCTATATATTTTTTAGGTGTCCAAAACTTAATAATTCAAAATAAAAATTAGTGCTAATTCTTTGAAATTCCAGGGATTAAAGGTTAAAAATTCATTAGTTTTTCTTAGGTGCCATGTTTTTCTTGTTTTGTTGGCCTTTTGCGGGTGCCTAATGAAGCTTTATTGACCGAAAAGAAAAAGAAAAAGAAAAAGGGCATGTATAATCTTTTACGTATTTAATTGAAGTTAAGGTGTGATCAAAGATATGTATTATTAATTGCATGATTTAACTATACCTTTTTTCATTGTAGATTAGCATTGTATCATCCTATGTGCAATAAGTTTCAGAAAGCAAAGCTGGATTAATAAAAACTCTGCAAGATTTGTAGAATTTTTTTCTTTATTTCTTGTTAAGCATTGCTTGTATACAAAGGAGAAGGACCTCATTTTAATTTATGCCCTAGGCCACATAAAAGTTAGAGCCGACTCTGATTTGATGTGACTTTGAATAGAGTATGAATTTTAATTTTTGTCATTAAACGTTTGATATCGATGTGTGGCATGAAGCGTGATAATGACTAGTATATTAAAAAAGTATAATTTAACATAAACAGTTCATTTTGATTTAGGCAGTTCCCAAATAGGCCAATCAAAATCGAACAAAACTAATTGCGAGTTGATTCGAATTCGTAAAAGGATACACTTTATATTCTTATTTTTTATTATAACTAGTTCGGAAAGCCTTTGTTGTTGTTATCAAAGTGGCCATGGTGGGTGAGCAAGAAATTAATTAATTTGACCGGAAAAAAAAAAAAAGAAGAAGCAAGAAATTAATTAAAATGAAGCTAATGTTTGAGTTGAATTCTTATTATTTATTATAGAATAAATAAATAAATAAAATAAACATGGAATCATAATAATGCCATAAAGATAGTGTAGATATTCCGGGATAACACTAGCATCCACTAAACAGAGAGCCTAGTCAGGACCAGTCTGATTTGGGGTCCCACGACACAAAAAATCTGATGGGATAAAAATATTCAAAGCAATTATTCCCAGCTCCCCCACTATCTCCAACATACATCCGATCCGACGGTCAGGAAGTCCCATCGCCTTTGACTTTCTGAAGAAACAGTGCGGTGGCTTTTGCTTTACCCCCTTGTCCGGTCCTCAATCTCCGGGTGGATTCCACAGACCACTGGACTTGGCGAGTGGTAAGTACAAAGTG
This sequence comes from Prunus avium, assembly GCF_965620075.1. Taxonomy (NCBI): domain Eukaryota; kingdom Viridiplantae; phylum Streptophyta; class Magnoliopsida; order Rosales; family Rosaceae; genus Prunus; species Prunus avium. The sequence continues at coordinate 36,731,474 of NC_142285.1, read as the reverse complement.
GTGGAAAGTGTTGTCCAACTCGCCAACGAATCAGAACAACGTCGAATGTCTACGTGGCAAGTCTCAATGAAAAGAGAAGGAGGAGGGGCAAAAAGGGAATATTAATTAGAGAGTAGAAAGAGGGCAAAAAGGGAATTTCGAAAAGCATGAAAAGGGAAACCGTGTGTGTCTGCTGTCTCTGTGTCTTTGGCTTTGGCTACTGTCCTCTCTCTCTCTTCTCTCTGCTCCATTTCTCTCTCTAAATCTGAAAGCAGAGCAAAGAATCGAGAGCGAGAGAGCATGGAGCGAGCGTGAGGATTTATGGTCTCTGGTCAAAGAAGGAAGAAGAGAGATAGAGAGAGCATAATAGGCGTAGATAGACCGTGGAATCTCAGAAAGAAGAAAAAAAGAATCCCAAAATCCAAAAAAAAAATCGAAAACAAGAACAAAAATTGGTCATGGTCTTAATTAGGGTTCCTTTTTAAACAAACCCATCTTCTTCATCATTCATTCTGCGTCTCCGTACGGTCTATCCACTCCTCTCTTACTCTCCCTCTCTCTCTAATACTTTTTATCTTTCAATTTCAATTTCAATTTAATTGTTGTTGTTATTGCTAATGGGATTGAGCTTTTCATAGATTTATATACAATTTTACCATATAGATTGCTATACATATAGATACTGATTATAGTCTGATAGATATAGCTTTAGTAGATAGCAGAGCTGTGAGCTTAGAATGGAGGAGGAGGCTAGGGTTTCAGGGAACACTGGGACTGGAAATGGCTCGGAGGCCATTCGAGATTCCTCCTACTGGCTCGATGCTTGTGAAGACATATCATGTGATGTAATTGGTGATTTGGTTGATTTCTGCGACGCTCCAATTGGTGGTCCTCCGGTGTTGGCTAACGGCAATGGCTGCAGCCAGGAGGAGGATGGTCTGGTGAGCGATTTTTTCGGGGGAATTGATCACATTCTCGACAGTATCAAGAGCGGAGCTGGCCTCCCCGGCGTGATTGATCCAAATTCGAATGCCAATGCCAATGGTGTTATTGGCAATGCTGCTGTGGAGGGTTGCTTTCAGATGGAGGCATCCGGGGTTTCGAAGACGGTGGAAGTTAATGACTTGGTTGGGCTCAATGGTGAAACTGGTGGGAGGAATTTGGATATTGCTAATGGAGACACTAAGGGTGATCGAAATGGTTATCATAAGTATGAGAAGGGTAGGGGGAATGGGGTTGTGAGGAGGAGAGAGATGAATGGTGAAGAGAGATGTCCCAAGAGGGTTGCTTTGGATAATGGCAGGCATGAGAGGTATTATGCTTCAGGCAGAATGCAACATCACATGAGGGAGAATAGTTATAGTAGGAAGAGGCCTCGTGATTTGGAGGATATTGATTGGAGGGATAGAGATAGAGATAGGGATAGAGATCGGACTAGGAGAAGAGAGAATTATGGTAGTAATAATAGGAGGGAAGGTGGTAGAGATAGGGAGGCAAAGGGTTATTGGGAGAGGGATAAGTTAGGAACGAATGATATTGTTTTTCGAATAGGGCCTTACGAACCTGATCATAACAAAGAAGGGAAGATAACTGATGTCAAAAACCAGGAATGCAATGGGAAGGCTGAGAAGAAACCCGAAGAGGTTAAAGAAAAAATTCCTGAGGAGAGAGCCAGGCAGTATCAATTGGATGTTCTTGAACAGGCAAAGAAGAGAAATACGATAGCTTTTCTTGAAACAGGGGCAGGAAAGACACTCATTGCCGTTCTCCTCATCCAAAGTATTTGCAATGATATGCAAAAGCAGAACAAGAAGATGCTCTCTGTATTTTTAGTTCCTAAAGTTCCCCTTGTTTATCAGGTAATGCATGTGTAAGTTTAAAGACTTATTTTCTGTTTGTAAGTGTTACTTTCTTTGGTGCAATTTGCACATTTTGAGTTTACGCTTTTTTCTTTTCTTCTTGTTCAATTTCAGCAAGCAGAAGCTATTCGTGAACGAACTGGTTACGAAGTGGGCCATTATTGTGGCGAGATGGGTCAAGATTTCTGGGACACCCGAAGATGGCAGCGTGAGTTCGACACAAAACAGGTACGTCTTACAGTTTTTGTTATTAGAACATGTAGTTTGCTACTCTTCTCATGTTCTGAACACTTTCACTTCTAATGATATATTCTGTAACTCTTTGTTGGGTATCATCTGTTGCTTAGGATGGTTCCTGCTCGGTCCTTGATTCTTGATTACTTTTTGATATTTTTCCCTGCAGGTTCTGGTAATGACAGCCCAAATTCTGTTGAACATTCTGAGGCACAGCATTATAAAAATGGAATCAATCAATCTCTTGATTCTGGATGAGTGTCATCACGCTGTGAAGAAACATCCATATTCTTTAGTGATGTCTGAGTTCTATCACACAACCCCAAAGGAGAATAGACCGTCTGTATTTGGAATGACTGCTTCTCCTGTTAACTTAAAGGGTATTTTTCTTTTGTCAAGTTATGACATTACTCAAGATCATGCATCTTAAATTCAACTCTAGTTTTTTTCATGGCAATGTTTTAAATCACAATATATTGATGCTTCATATGACTATGTTTGATTCAGGTGTTTCCAGCCAAGTAGACTGTGCAATAAAGATTCGTAATCTTGAAAGTAAACTAGATTCCATCGTTTGTACCATAAAGGACCGTAAGGAGCTTGAAAAGCATGTTCCAACTCCCTCTGAAATTGTGGTGCAGTATGATAAAGCAGCCAGCTTATGGTCCCTTCATGAACAGCTAAAACAAATGGAAGGGGAAGTTGAAGAAGCTGCAAAGTCTAGCTCTAGAAAAAGCAAATGGCAGTTTATGGGAGCTAGAGATGCTGGGGCTAAGGAAGAGCTGCGCCAAGTTTATGGTGTTTCCGAAAGAACAGAAAGTGATGGGGCTGTGAACTTAATTCAAAAGTTGAGGGCTATCAATTATGCACTCGGTGAACTGGGTCAATGGTGTGCTTACAAGGTACCATTTATTAATATATGTGTCAAGATTAGCTATATAATCATTTGTGAAACTATTGCTCAGTCTGTTATTTTCTCAGGTTGCACAATCTTTCTTGACAGCTCTGCAAAATGATGAGAGGGCAAACTACCAGCTTGATGTCAAGTTTCAGGAATCCTACCTGAGTAAAGTTGTATCTCTCTTACAATGTCATCTATCGGAGGGAGCTGTTTCTGACAAGGAAGCAAAAGTAGCAGATTCTGGAAGTGCTGTTTCTTGCGATGAAAATGACCCTGATGAAATGGAAGAAGGAGAGCTACCTGATAGCCATGGTTAGTCGGGTTGTTTACTTTTGTTAACTGTTCAGTATTAAGTTTTAAGAAATTAGATTTCTCGAGCTGCCAAAAAAATCATGCAGGTCCCCTTTTGGGAGTTATTGATGACTTATGACAAGTGGAAAGTCAAGGAAATTTGTTTTCAAGCTATTAAAAGAAGAATAAAGTCATTGGTTAAAGTTAGACTATGGAATGTCAAATTATGGAAAATAATTTCTGTATGCTTGAAATTTAGAACGTATCCTGGACTGTTTTGGTGGAGGAGAGTTTTCTATCATCGTTCTGCACATGAAATGCCCCATATCATTGACAATCATGTATAATTAATTCTTATTTACCATGTAAAGCATTCAAGGGAAAATTACTTGAGCTGGATGAGCCCTCAATATGTTCCAGGGTTACTCAACTGGACCACAAATACCATACACATCTGCTATGCCTATTTTTGTCGACCATGCTCTTGATCATTAATGAGTTCATTTGATTGGCATTTATTCTAAAGTTGCCTACTTTGTGTGGTGTAGTTGTCTCTGGTGGGGAGCATGTAGATGTGGTAATAGGAGCTGCTGTAGCTGATGGGAAGGTGACTCCAAAAGTGCAGTCACTGATTAAAGTACTTCTCAAGTATCAGCATACAGAAGATTTTCGTGCAATCATCTTTGTGGAGCGAGTTGTGTCTGCTTTAGTCCTTCCTAAGGTTGTATTTGTTAATAGATTTTTGTTCTTTTTATTTTTATTTTTAAAATAGAGTTCATAAACATTGTTTCTCTGTCTTTATTGAATATTTTCAAGTTCCTCACCCTATAGTGTTCTTCCAAGCACGCAGGTATTCGCAGAACTTCCTTCTTTAGGTTTTATTGAGTGTGCTAGCTTGATCGGGCACAACAATAGTCAGGAAATGCGAAGCTGCCAAATGCAGGATACTATTGCCAAATTCCGGGATGGTCGTGTATGTATAAACGCCATGCACTACACTTTTGGACTAAATTGAATGGAAGGCAAAACTTTCATGATTAGATGTTCTCTAATGTAAGAATTTCTTCTATGTAGGTCACATTGTTAGTTGCCACTAGTGTTGCTGAGGAAGGACTTGATATTCGGCAGTGCAATGTTGTTATTCGCTTCGACCTTGCAAAAACTGTTTTGGCTTACATTCAGTCTAGGGGCCGTGCTAGAAAACCTGGGTCAGATTACATCTTGATGGTGGAGAGGTACTTAGTTGCTTGGTATCTATATCAACATTAATATCGGTCATGATGGTCTGTTTATGATGTTTCACATAAAATTGCTCATATTACTTGAACCTAATTTTTTTAAATGTGTGGGGTAAATTTGTCACTTTATACTTTAATCTTTTCATTATCTTTCATATGATTACAAACTCTCTTTCTTTTTTGGGTTCCCTCTAGGGGAAATCTGTCGCATGAAGCGTTCTTAAGGAATGCCAGGAATAGTGAGGAGACTTTACGGAAAGAAGCAATAGAGAGAACTGACCTGAGTCATCTGAAGGATACTTCTAGGTTAATTTCGGTGGATACAACACCAGGTACAGTGTACCAGGTTGAGTCAACTGGTGCTGTTGTAAGCTTAAATTCTGCTGTTGGGCTCATCCATTTCTACTGCTCTCAGCTTCCCAGTGACAGGTTATTCTTTCGTCAGAGAAATGTTTATGCTAGAACATCCAAGAATTGTAGCTGCATATTACTGATTTTTCCTTAAATCTGTTATTCAGGTATTCAATTCTTCGTCCCGAGTTTGTCATGGTGAGGCATGAGAAGCCTGGAGGTCCCACAGAATATTCATGCAAACTTCAACTCCCTTGTAATGCACCATTTGAGACACTTGAGGGTCCCGTGTGCAGTTCAATGCACCTTGCACAACAGGCATGCTTTTGTTCTTCTACGATCATGATACCTTTGCTTCACATCATCCAAGGATGTTGATTTATATTTTCCTTATCATGCAGGCTGTTTGTTTGGCTGCTTGCAAGAAACTCCATGAAATGGGAGCATTTACCGACATGCTCTTGCCAGACAAGGGAAGTGGGGAAGAAAAAGAACAGGTTGACCAGACTGATGAAGGAGATCCACTTCCTGGGACTGCTAGGCACAGAGAGTTCTATCCTGAAGGCGTAGCTAATATTCTACAGGTTCGTTCATTCCGTATGCCATATGCTTTAGATTATCTTTGCTGATCTTTGGGTAGGCAGAGCAATAAATTTTTCTTAAATGTTTTAATGTCTTAAGGTTTTTACGACAATTCTTAAAAATTCTTGTTCTTCTTGTTGGGTTCATATTAATATATGTGTTCTGAAAAAGCAATCTAAAACTTAGAACTATGCACTAATTGATGCGAAATATAAACCCTAAACCTGTGAAATTATCTGATTTGGAAGATATTCTTACTATACTAGAAACTTAATAATTCTGTCTCTCTAGTAAAAAGCTAAGTGTGGCAGGATCCATGTTTAATACTTGCTGATTCTTTGTTGGAGGTTCCTCGTTCTTACGCAGATGTGTTACAGAATTCATAGTTTTACTCTGGCATTTCAGGGAGAATGGATCTTATCCAGAAGAGATTTGGGCAGTGACTCCAAATTGGTTCATGTTTACATGTATGGTGTGAAATGTGTAGACGTTGGCTCTTCAAAAGATCCATTCTTGACTCAAGTTTCGGATTTTGCAGTTCTAGTAGGCAATGAACTGGATGCAGAGGTACCTTATTTCCATTTGTACCATAAGCGTGATGATATTAATTTCTCCGTCCCCTTTCTTTCTTTACTCATTTTCTGTTAATAGGTGTTATCGATGTATATGGATCTATTTATCGCTCGAACCATGACTACAAAGGTGTCCCTTGTCTTCAAGGGTTCAATAGTTATTACTGAAAGTCAGGTTAGTAATCTATTTCCATTCTGGAGTGTTTTTGTTTTATAAATGGTTTACTGTTAGAGTTAGAGTTACTGATGTTTAAACAAAACTTCAATTTTTGTGTACAGTTGGCATCCCTTAAAAGTTTTCATGTGAGATTGATGAGTATTGTACTGGATGTGGATGTTGAACCTTCCACCACTCCTTGGGATCCTGCAAAGGCTTATTTGTTTGTTCCTGTGGTCGGTGATAAGTTTGTAGATCCTATGAAAGAAATTGATTGGGATCTGGTTGAAAATATAAATGGTGCAGATGCTTGGAAGAATCCCCTTCAAAGAGCTCGACCAGATGTTTACCTTGGCACAAATGAGCGTACACTAGGTGGAGACAGAAGGGAGTATGGTTTTGGGAAATTGCGTAATGGCATGGCTTTTGGGCAAAAATCCCATCCAACCTATGGTATCCGAGGTGCTGTGGCACGGTTTGATGTTGTTAAAGCTTCTGGATTGGTACCGGATCGGGATGCCCTTGAAATGAGAAAGCATATGGATTTGCCCAAAGGCAAGTTAATTATGGCAGATACTTGTAGCAGTGTCAAAGACTTGGTAGGGAGGATTGTGACAGCTGCTCACTCTGGAAAGAGGTTTTATGTGGATTCAATATGCTATGATATGACTGCAGAAAACTCTTTCCCAAGGAAAGAAGGCTACCTTGGCCCTCTGGAGTACAGCTCATATGCTGATTATTACAAGCAAAAGTATGATACTCATTGCCATTCTATATTGTCTGATGTTATTAATTACTTTATCATGCCTTTCTAGATTTATTCTTCTAAACCTAGAAATTGGTTGATTCCTAATTGATAGCTACAATGCGCCCTAGCTTACGTGCTTGAAGAGGAGGAAAGCTAAGGTTGTGTTTGGTTCTTGAATTGCATTCATTTTTCAGTTCCCATTTTCACTAAAAACTGAAAATCGGTGTTTAAAAAAAAACTTGTTTTCTTGTGTAAAAATGAAAACTGTATCTAAAAACGAGGAGTAAGCCATTTTTGGGAAACTCTCAACAAAATTTGAAAATTCCAGTATGGTTGGAAACATGGAGTTTCATCTGAAAATGCAGTTTCAGATAAAGACAGTCCCTTTAGTGTTCTTAAGTTTTCTTTTTTACCAACCAAACTTGTTTTTACAAATTTTATAAAAGTAAATGACAACATTTTTCTTTTTCACTTGTCTGGGTACTGAAAAATGTTTTCATTTTCATGAACCAAACACCACCTAATCGTAATCTGGAAGGAAGTTTATTATTGTCAGGTGGAAAATTTTTGGATTCATTAAAGAAATGTTCCAATAAATTTTCCAGTGACAATAGTTGTAAACCCTTACAGATTGGAAAAGCTTTCTTCTTTCTTCTTGCACAATAAAGGGTGCATTTGGCTATTGTATCTTCTTTATATAGGTATGGAGTTGAGTTGGTTTATAAACAACAACCTCTAATAAGAGGACGCGGTGTCTCATATTGTAAGAATCTCCTGTCTCCTCGATTTGAACACATGGAAGGTACATGCTACTCTTTACCATTAAATTAGTACACCTTTCACCTTTTTTTTTAATTTTTTGTCTCTCCTTTGAACTGATGAAGCTTTTATGTAGAACACGATGGTGAATCAGAAGAGACTCTTGACAAAACATACTATGTTTTCCTCCCTCCTGAGTTGTGTTTAGTACACCCACTGCCTGGATCACTTGTCCGTGGAGCCCAGAGACTGCCCTCGATAATGAGAAGGGTTGAAAGCATGCTGCTTGCAGTTGAACTTAAAGATATAATAAATTATCCTATCCCTGCTTCAAAGGTATTTTGTCATCTCAGGTTATTTATTTTAAGCGGCCATTAACTACTTGAATGATGTGTGCTGCCTATCTACAGATCTTGGAAGCCTTGACAGCTGCTTCATGCCAGGAGACGTTTTGCTATGAAAGAGCAGAGCTTCTTGGTGATGCTTATCTGAAATGGGTTGTTAGTCGATTTCTCTTTCTTAAATACCCTCAGAAACATGAGGGTCAGCTTACTAGGATGAGGCAACAAATGGTGAGTAACATGGTTTTATATCAGTACGCATTGAAGAAAGGACTTCAATCATATATCCAAGCAGATCGCTTTTCTCCATCTCGGTGGGCTGCTCCTGGGGTCTTGCCTGTCTTTGATGAGTATACGAAGGATGAAGAATCATCCTTGTTTGATCACGAGGATGGGCCTGTAGGTGAAATCGATCGCTCTGGTGATACATATGAGGATGATGAGCTAGAGGATGGTGAGCTTGAGAGTGACTCAAGTTCTTATAGAGTCCTCTCTAGCAAGACACTTGCAGATGTTGTCGAAGCACTTATTGGAGTTTATTATGTAGAAGGTGGGAAAAACGCTGCTAACCATCTCATGAAATGGATTGGAATTGAGGTAGAGTTTAATCCTGATGGGGTAGAGTGCACACCAAAGTCATCTACCGTTCCAGAGAATGTACTTAGGAGTGTCAACTTTGATGCCTTAGAGGGTGCTTTGAATATCAAATTTAATGATAGGGGCCTTTTGGTAGAAGCCATTAGTCATGCTTCCCGACCGTCTGCTGGAGTATCCTGCTATCAGCGATTGGAGTTTGTTGGTGATGCCGTCTTAGATCATCTCATTACAAGGCATTTGTTCTTCACGTACACAAATCTGCCTCCAGGCAGGTTGACTGACCTGCGAGCTGCTGCTGTTAACAATGAAAATTTTGCACGTGTTGCTGTAAAACATAAACTCCATCTACACCTTCGGCATGGGTCAAGTGCCCTTGAAAAACAGGTTCTTCAGTTTCTTTCTCACCTTAAATTTTTTTAAATTCTCGTACTTGAATGGGGAAGCTAATAGTCTAGCATAGTTATTTTGATTTGTTATGGACTAGGCCGGTTAGTAGCAACTATGGATCCTAAATCCTAACATAGCGTGTTTGGATTGCGTTTACAGATTCATGACTTTGTGAAGGAAGTGCAAAATGAATTATCAAAGCCAGGGTTCAACTCCTTTGGTTTGGGAGATTGCAAAGCTCCAAAGGTTCTTGGTGACATTTTTGAATCTATTGCGGGTGCCATTTTTCTTGACAGCGGGCGTGATACTGCAGTGGTTTGGAAGGTAGATCCCCAGTAGAGGCACATAGCTTGTTCTGCATTTTATCTTTTCTATTTTCGTTGGTTATGAGTTGGGGAAACTGATGCAGAGAATTTGTTCTTGTTCAATCTCTCTATATGTTTATAGGTCTTTCAACCTCTATTGCACCCAATGGTTACTCCAGAGACACTCCCAATGCATCCTGTGCGAGAGCTGCAAGAAAGATGCCAGCAACAGGCTGAAGGCTTGGAATACAAAGCCACTCGAAGCGGAAATTTGGCTACTGTCGAAGTTTTCATTGACGGCATCCAGATGGGAATTGCTCAGAATCCGCAAAAGAAGATGGCACAGAAATTGGCTGCTAGGAATGCACTTGCTGCTTTGAAAGATAAGGAAACAGCTGAAGCAAAAGAGAAGGAGGAGGAGAATGGGAAGAAGAAGAAGAATGGTAGCCAAACGTTTACCCGACAGACCTTAAATGACATCTGCTTGCGAAAAAATTGGCCCATGCCATTCTACCGGTAAGAAGTTCTGTACACATCTATAGGAGTAAAACAATTTGGTCAGATTTTAACATTTTCTATCACTAGAGTCAAGTAGGTGGAATTCAACTGAGTTGGTTTTCTGTTGTTTGATATATTTGTATCTTTAGGTGCGTGAATGAAGGTGGCCCTGCACATGCAAAGAGGTTCACGTTTGCTGTACGTGTGAATACCACCGACAGGGGACAGACAGACGAATGCGTGGGAGAGCCTATGCCCAGTGTTAAGAAGGCCAAGGACTCGGCAGCAGTTCTTCTCTTGGAACTTTTAAATAAGTTATACTCGTGATGGCATTGAAGGGTGGTGTTTGCAACTCTAGCATTGCTTTTGCTATTTTACCAGGAGCAAGCTGCAACGTCAACCCGATATGCCATCTTTTCTGTATCTCAAGTGTTTAAAATGAACTCAACACATTACACGTGCATGTCCATTTGAACAAAAGGTAGCAAATGCGAGCAGATTTTTTGTATCAACAACAATGTTTCGTATGGCTGTTAAAATGACTTTGGTATTATATACATGTGATTTTGCCTATCCGGACCATGAAAGTATATGCTGACTGCTTTGAAGAATTTGTCTTTTTATTTTTTCTACCGATTTTCAGAATTTTAACTATTCAAGGGGTTTTGCACTGCTCGAGGGTGTTCAAGCACTACTTAATGAGTCTTGAAAATGCCTTGAGTGACTATATTTCTAAATCTTGAAAAAAGAAGTTCAAAAGTATTTCGTGAGAAAAGAAAAAAAAAATTCTAAATTTCCTGTTACAGAGTTGGTGTGTAAGAGTTTGGATAAGACTTGGTGTTTGTCACAATGTCACATTACTACCAAACCGCACCAAGGTGGCTGAGATGGTGTAAAAACTTCAAATTGACAAATAGTGCGTGCATTTTGACCAGGTAGGGACTTTTATTGCTTTTCTGTGCTATTTTTTTTTGTCAAAATCTGCTAGGATGGATTTTGACTAGCTTTAGCTGTCGTTAAATTGATGTAGCTAGCCAGCACAGATTGATTTTCATGAAGGTTATTCTCCATCCCTAACGGACAAAAATAGGGAATTAGGAAAGGAAATTAATTGTAACTGTTAGACAAATTCTAAATCCAAGAATATTTCAAGATGATAGAGTTCTTTTTTAATAGAAAATAAAAAATCAGGGACGGGAAGGGCAAGAGCCAAACTCTTGTCATATTGGGGTAAATGCTCAACCACGAAGCAATATATCCCAAAAACCGTAACCTAAAGATTGATCAACTAGCTCTTAGTTTTGTGGTACTTCTCCTTCCAATGTTGATAAAGAAAAAAGTCCATAATGGATCGGAAAATACTAGTTGTAAGATTGATATCATAATAGAATACCCAATATAAACAAATGAAAACAACATTCTGTAGTCATTTCCTTTCACTTTACTGATCAGCCAAAAAAGCATCAATCATAATCCAAAATACAAAAAGTAAAATTGGGGAAATTCTGCATAAAATCTTCCTCTGCCATTGATAAAAATGACTTATTGTAATTAGTGGAAAATGTAGCCTGAATGTTTACCGCCTTAAGGTGTGCATTATGTACTCAGCATAAAGGTCCCTGCACCAAAACATACAGGTCAGCAACTGCATCAAACTTGGGAAATTGGAAGAAAAAAATGACAGGTAAAGGAGATGCTTGAATGATTTGTTTGGATGCAGAACTTTCATCTCTTTCTTAAAGAACAAGAAACATTAGAGCTTGTACCACCATGGCTCAGAAACTTGTGGTTCCTTAAGATAGACTTACATTGAGTACTGGATAGCTTCAAGAGCAGCGGCTGCAGGCAAAAAGGCGTTAACTGCAACCTCTTTGTTCTCATTCTTCTTGTCTGTGCAATATGTTAAGAAAAAAAAAAATGGTACTGTTGTTCAAATAGTTCAAAAATCTGAAGTAATGCATTAAGTTTCAAAGTAAGAATGTGAAGGATACAGTCTTCAAAGAAGCGACGGATCTCAGAAAGGCGATGAGGGGGAAGGTCATTGAGTTCAGTGTAATGGGTATATTCTGGATCATCGGCACAGACTGCAATAATCTTATCATCTTTCTCTCCCTGGATTAAAAGCATAAAATCCGTACTGGTTAAAGTTTAGGGACAAAAATTCAATGCAAAGAAATGAGAGATGTTCAAGTTGAGAGGTTTGGAAGAGTACCTGGTCAATCATGGGCATTACTCCAATGGCTCTGGCTCGCAGAAAACAACCAGGAAGGACAGGTTCCTGTTTAAGTCATCGATTTAAGTCAATACTTAGGCTCAAGAATTTTGTCCCTTTGACATAATGTTCCAACTTCCATCACCACTCAATGGAATTTGGCTGACAAAACTTTCTTAAAAATAGATGGCTATGAAAATCTGGCAAATCACCTGCATGATAACTAAAACATCCAGTGGATCATTGTCTTCACACAAGGTGCGAGGGATGAAACCATAATTGTGAGGATACACGACCGACGAATACAAAATCCGATCAACCTGAGAATTTATTTAAAGCATTAAGAACAATCTTAATATCAAAGTTGAGATATGCAGAAAGTAATTGTGGAGCTGTGAACTTGTTTCATACCTTAATCAGTCCTGTCTTCTTGTCAAGTTCATATTTGACTTTGCTTCCCTTGGTTATCTCAACAACCTAAACCAGTCCAGAAAACAGTTCAATATGCAGTATTTTATCGACAAACTTTTATGAATTCCCTCTTCTCACTAATTTTGGCTTAATGCCAAATTTATGCTTGTTAATTGATGAAGTTGGAGGGGATACATACAACGTTGAACATGTGGGGTGCAGTAGGTCCTGCAGACAAAGATTTTACACCATGATTAGTTTCTTCCAGGAAAATAAGATAGCAAAGCAAAAAGTAGAGATTTATCATGGTCAAATTATAAGTACCAATTTCAAGATCATGCCAAGGATGTGCAGCAACTGATCTCCTTGACAAAGATGAAAGAATCCTCTCATTTAACTTGGGAGCTCTTTGCGGTTTAGGTTCTTCGTTTCCTTCAGACATCTCTATAACCACAGGCAGGTAAAAGGGTAAAAGGTAAAAGGTAAAAGGTAAAATGTCACATGCAGCAAGCAGTAAATCAAACATGCAAACAACAAATAGGATACTGCGCAAGAAACAATGAACACTTCAAAAAATAAGGAAAACCAAATTACCAATCTAAATATTGTAATTGAAAGAGAGATTATGCAGTGTGATTAGAGATTAACAGGTCAATTTAAATCTCTGTATCCAATCAAAGACACGTTTTTTGGATGAAAATTGTGTTGAACAAAAGTCAAAGCCTCATTCATTCATAATTTCCTTTCTTCCCAACAACCCATAAAAGACAAGATCGTTATTTACAAGATTAGGAAGCATAAACAAAAGACCTTAAAAAAACAAAAAAAGGGTTTTGATTATAATCATGGTATATGACAGAACAAAATACAGAATCAGTTGAAGCACAGAAGCACACCTTCAGTGGGCTGTTGCTGTTGGGGCTGCTGGGGTTTGATAAAGAAACTTGAAATTAAGAAAAGGGAAGATGGAATGAGCAAATGAGAAGTGAGAGCTATAAGGTTGGAGTGATTGGATGAATATAATAGTAATAGTAGGTGGGGAGGTAAAAGAGGAGAGAAAGCTGGGGTTGGTCAAAACTTTTGAGGCATTTTGCCTCGTGTCTGCCTATGAGAGAAGGTAGCTGCCCCTCACGTTGAACCTTCAAGTTTGTTGGTGATTATTATTATTATTATTTATTATTTATGTTATATATGAAAATTAAATTCATTAAGTCAAAACGAATCTCAGTATTTTTCATAGCTAGCATGAACATAACATGTGGATGTGACGTGGATTATAGCAATTCAGATTGGATAATTGGACAGTTTCAAACATAAAAATCCTCTTTTTAATTTTAATATTTGCACTACTTTTGCATTTCTATATGCTTGTTTGATGCCTATGTCTAGACTCTAGACCACTGCTTTTTTAAGGTTCAGAAATTGAGCCCAACAGGCATTCTTTGGAAGGGGCTTGTCTTGCAAAAGAAATATTGGAACTTTGTTGTATATGGTTTAACACTTTGTGTCACTAGAGAGTCCAATACGTGGAGATGAACATGACTTTGGAGGTTAAAGTTGTTGGGATTTTAAGATCACTACTTTTGATATCATTTTAAATTTAGTTGGTATCTTGCTATTGTGTCCAAGAGTTTGATGTATTTGCATTTTAAGGTGTGGGAATTAGACCTGACAATATTGTACACGACCTGTTAACACGACACAAATTCGCACGAAAATTTCAGTATGGAGGTTTATGGATTGGGGAAGGAGGAGAGAAAGAGGAAGAGGGGGGTTGTGCGAATTGTAACGGGTTGTGTTAGTGTTTGACATTTTTCACCCGTTTTTTTTGTCGTGTCGTGTCATGTCAACTTGTTAAGAAAAACAAGTTGACACGAACACTGCAAACACGACACGAATGCCAGGTCTAGCGGAGCCTATAGCCAAGCCCATTAGCCCAACTCTCCAATGTTAATCATACTCACCAAACCATCATAGTGCATTGTTTATAAACAACTTTATAGGAGTGTTGAATTTCACAAAGGGCACCTCAAAAGATAAGCCTATAGAAAAATCCTTATTTTTATTGTTGGTGCAATGTAGAAATATATTTATAGAGTATAGCTAGTCGCGCGACTATCCTCTATAAATATAATATTTTAACAGTATCGCCGCGCGGCTATACTCCATAAATAAAATATTTTAAACGTATAGCCGGGCTATACTCAAAAATAGAATTTTTTAAACGTTAAGCCGCGCAACTATACTCTATAAATAGAAAATTTTAACAGTATCGCTGCTCCACTATATTGTAAGCAGAATATTTTAACGGTATAGCCGCGCGGCTATACTCCAAACTAGAATATTTTAACGGTATAGCCACGCGGCTGTACTCTAAAAATAGAATATTTTAAAAGTATTGCCAGACTCTAAAAATAAAATATTTTAAAGGTACAGCCGCACGGCTACACGCGATGAATAGAATATCTTAAGAGTAAAGCCGTGCGGCTATACCTCAAAAATAGAATATTTTACAAGTATAGCCGCCCGGCTATACCCTTTAAGTAGCATAATATGGATATCTGTTTTTTAATTACTTTAATTTGTAGTAATGTTTTAGTTATTATTTACTTACTAAATAAATAGTATTTATATTGAAGAAAAAAAAAGAAAAATTGAATTCCTGTTTATTAAGTAAAATAATTCATGAAGTTAATTAAAATATGCCTTTTTTTTGTACGTTGGAAATCTTGTAAGTGAGTTTCTGACTATTGGATATTCAGTATTTATAATACTGATTGCACCCTTTCAAACCACAGCTGTCATAAACCTATGTTTTATCCTTTTTAATTTAAATTCTGCTGTGCAAAAACGAAAAAATAAATTACTTATTTTGTTTTGAGTGTCTTAATTAAATTTCTCCACAACCCAAGAGTCCCAAGGCCCAAGTCTTTGATTAATATAATTATTATTAATCAAAGCCAAATCCGAAGCCAAGCTTGGAATTAGGGTGGCCCTACCACTAGTAATACCAAAAGAGATTGGACTTTTGCTCTATGAATGTCTTAGAGAGCCTGTGCCAAGTGTTAAGTAGGAGAACTTAAAACAACGTTATTCTCGTGATATAGAAGATTTTCCTGTTAAGAAGGCCAATAATACATTATACATGAGATATTAACTTATTATACCAAATTTTGGACACCAATTGATGTTATAATGTTTCATTTGTTGAGCTTTATTTATTCACAACAAATAAGAAATTGTCACATTAGTTGGTGTCCGAAAATGGTATCTCTAGTATTATTGTTAAGATGTACATAGTGCTGGCCCATTTGAGCAAAAGTAGAAAAGGCAAGCGATGCTTTTTGTATTTTGTAATCCTCAGCAACATCAATGCTTTATTTAGCTGGTAAATGCGATTTTGGCCCCTTTCTATGCATTGGATTGTCAATCTGTTAACCAAGGCCTTTTAACCAGATAGTCAAGATATTGAGTCTACCTTTCTGTTTTCCAACTTGTGTCTTTGATTGCTCATAACTATTTGTTGGATTTTTGCTTTTTGGGTTAGTTTATTGTCAAAATCTAGACTGCTGAAAGTTTGAGTCTACCAGAAATTTAACAGCTCTCCATTCTCTCATGTGCAAATTTTAATAGAGAATAAGTCATCGATTTTAAATTGGATCTCGAAATTTTCCTTCTCTAAACTATAATGCGCAAAAGGAGATAAAGCAAATTGAGAAAAGGAAATTGATTATAATTGTTCTTATACAAATTCTAAAGCCAAAAACATTTGAACATGGTACTGCTTTGAGTTGTCTCTAAACCACATATAATGGAAAGTACCAGGTAGCAGAATTGTGATTATAATTTATAATACAATCAAATTTAAACATGTAATGTAACAAAATTGTCTGGTCATTTTGATTAATCAACCGAACAAGGTCAATCATAATCCGAAACACGAAAACTAAAACTTGAAGTTTCTTTGCCTCAAATCTTCATCTATCATTGATGAAATGACTTATTGTAATTGGTGGAATATTGTAGCCTGTATGTGTTTATCGCCTTAGGGTGAGCATTATGTACTCTGCATAAAGGTCCCTGCACCAAGAAAATTACAAGTCAGGAGAGTAAAGCATGGTGTTTTTTTGGGCCTAATTGAATGATTTGTTTAGATACAAAAGTTGTATCTCTTTCTTGACTGTATATTTTCCCCTTTGTAGAAAGTCTTACATAGAGTACTGGATGGCTTCAGCAGCTTTGTTGGAAGGCAAAAACTGGTCAACTGCAACCTCTTTGTTCTCATTCTTCTTGTCTATGCAATATGTTAAGAAACCACTGTGCAGTTCTTCTCAAATTGTAACAACTCCTAAAGAACATTTAAACATCTATAAAGTAATGCATTAAGTTTCAAAGCAAGATTGTAAAGGATACAGTCTTCAAAGAAGCGACGAATCTCACAAAGGCGATGAGGGGGAAGCTCTTTGATGTCAGTGTAGTGATTATAAGCTGGATCATCGGCACAGACTGCAATGATCTTATCATCTTTCTCTCCCTGGATGAATCCATTAAAGTCAGTGCTCAAAATTCAATAAAAAGTAGCAGTTGAGTTTCAATTTGCTAGAGAGCTGTGGAAGAGAACCTGGTCAATCATAGGCATTAGTCCAATGGCTTTGGCTCGCAGAAAACAACCCGGAAGAACAGGTTCCTATTTAAGTTCAAAGATACAAATTAATGCCTATGAAATTCAATACCTGTACTCAAGATTTTGTGAAAAATATATACATTCAAGCATTTTGTCTGTTTGGCAATCTGTTCCAATTTCCATCGCCGGTTGAAGGAATTTGGTTATCAAGAATTTGCAGAACAGATGAATATTACAATCTAAAAACTCACCTGCATGAGAACTAACACATCCAGTGGATCATTGTCTTCACACAAGGTGCGAGGGATGAAACCATAGTTATGAGGATAGACCACTGACGAGTACAAAATCCGATCAACCTGAGAATTTACTTAAATATTAAGAACAACAATCTTAACATACATAAATATATATATAACCTTGTTTTTTCGTACCTTAATTAGTCCTGTCTTCTTGTCAAGTTCATATTTGACCTTGCTTCCCTTTGTTATCTCAACAACCTGAACCAACCCAACAAACAATTCACTTTGTAGCATTGTTTTGCTTCAATAGCAATTTATGCTAGTTACTTGATAAGTTGGAGAGGATACATACACAATTGAAAATATAGGGAGCTTTAGGTCCTGTAGACAAGAATTTGCAGCATGATTAGTTTCTTCCAGTTTAAATGATACCATGGCACCAGGGAAAAGAAAAAGAAGAAGAGAAAAGCAAAGAAGAAGTTGCAGGGATATATCATGGTAAAATTATAAGTACCAATTTCAAGATCATGCCACGGATGTGCAGCAACTGATTTCCTTGACAGAGATGAAAGAATCCTCTCATTTAACTTGGGAGTTTTTTGGCGTGGTACTGTTTGAACTTCACTTTCTTCATCAGCCATCTAACCATAGGCAGGCAAAAGGTAAAATGTAAAATATCACATGCAAACAACAATTAGGATATTTATCTCCTTTGCTCTGTCCATGTTTAGCAATATGTAAATAGAAAATTTGGACCCTACATCAACAATAGATCATGGTCTAGGATTATCCATTAGCATTCTAGATATGGTAACTGAAGGAGGATGATGAAGATGTAGGCATCAAGATTACTAGAAGATTTGAGGTAAATCAACAAGTGCAGTCCCTCATAATTTTACATTTTTGTACAAAATTCCAGCTTATAAGATAGCTACTTAGCTAGTTTAGTTATGTTCATTGTGGTTCAAAAGGTGTTTAAAAATTATTGGACTTCGAAGGCTTAATTGGTAATTAATAGACTAACAATGCATATCGAGCTAACACCCTTTCTCACGTGCAACCTCCTCCTAAACATGCAAAGGCGAAGAAAGATCGAAGATTTCAAACCCAAGACAACATCTTCGGTTTACAAAGATTGACATAAAAAAAAGGGATCTATGAGATTAAATAACATGAACCCCAAAAAAAAGTTTGATAGTGTGATTGTATGGTATAATAAAGAATAGGTTGAAGCATACGCACCTTAAGAATGGTTAGGGGGTTGAAATAGAAACTTGTAAGAAAGAAGATAGTTGAGCAAATAAGTGTTAAGATTAGAGTCTTTGGATGATATTCATATTTATAGTAGGTTGGGAGGGAAAGAGAGGCAGGGATTGGTCAAAACTTTGAGGCACTGACACATGTCTATCTGAGAGAGAAGGTAGCTGCAGACCCTACCTGTTAGGCTGAACCTTGGAAGTTAGTTAATTTTTCATGTTAGTTATAGGACATTCTAGCTTTATTTTCTCAGATTCATGGTAATGGTGTTGCATGCTACTTACTAATTTCTGCTTCTTGAGGGTAACCATGAGGCCCATATATAAGATTGCTCTGGTTTGCAGCCAATGAGCAATGCAATGAAATTTGAACTGCTAAATAAATTCTGAGTTTTAATTTTGTTTAAAAAAAAAAAAATCATCCCATTGTACAGAACTGGTGGATTAACAATTCCTATTGGATCATTGGACGATCTCCCCAATTAATTATGATGATATAATAATTCATACCACTTTTGCATACTGTTTATGTCTGATTTCTATCAATTAGCATGTCCAAATCCACTGCTTCTGAGACTCAGAAAGCGAGCCCACTAGTGTTCTTTAGAGACATTTGTCTTGCAAAAGTAATATTTATATAAAGTCATAATTCTGTTTTTCTATATATAAAAAGAAATATTTATGTGTAATCTATTTTTCTTATTTCACAAATTTATGGACTGATCAAGGCCTCTGGCAGAGAGGTAGATAGAGACACCATGGAAAGAGAGTAAGTTTTGATTAGGGTTAGACTTTCTTCAACTCTGTATATTCATCAAATGATGAGCCTTTCTGTTGATGCACATGGGCATGCAGGCAGGCAGGCAGGTATATTATATATGCAATGCAAAGTTTTGAAGTTTTGATCTATTTTAATTCACTTCAGCTGATGTACAACACATAGAAGTAACAAAGAGTGCATGTAAAACTTCTATGGAAAGTGAAAATGGACAGCCAAATTTGTTGAGCAGCAGTTTCGAGGACCGATCAGAACAAATTCAAGGCACATATGTTGAATCAGGAGACATGGATATCATCTGAAGTAGGCTGGAGTTCGAAAATGTTTCCTCTAGCGCAGGCCCCCTCTTGCTACCTCCATCACTGCTGTCTCTTCTAATATGTACTAGTTCCCTGGCAACATCATACATTCCCAGCTTTCCATCTCCACCAAACAACAGGCACCTCATGGCAAGGTCTGCAACGGTCTCTATCTGCTCGCGCCTATATGAAGGTTGCTCGTGATAGTAGAGATGTGGATCCACAATCTCTTCTAGCTTGCCACTCCTTATCTTTTGCAGGGCTACTGTAGGTAAGTCCAAGCAATTTGAGCCTGCAATAATCTCAAGAAGCATGACACCGAAAGCATACACATCGTTTTTGTGAAAACGCGAATCTTCATGGGTGTGTGACTGAGAACCATCTCCAAGACTTGAAATCAGTAGCCCGAACCCAGCAACTTTACTGGAAAAGTTTTCATCAGTGAAGATGTAAGCAGATTTGAGGTCACAGTGGAAAATGGGAGGAGAAATCTCATACTGCAAAAAGGCAAGAACACTAGCTGTTTCAGCAGCAATGCTCAGCCTCTTGTACCAGTCAAGAGCAACATTTTGTCCTCCTCTTTGATGTAAATGTTCCTCGAGGGTACCGTTTGCAGGGTATTCGTATACTAGTAGTGGAGTGTAGGCCAAGTCAATACAGCATCCAAGTAATCGGGCTATATTCCGGTGTAGAACAGCAGATAAAACCTCGATTTGTGATAGGACTTGAATGAGGTCTTTTTCATTCTCACATTCTACCTTGTGCACAGCAATGTGCGATCCATCCCCAAGAACCCCAGCAAAGATAGTGCCATTGTTTCCACTTAAAAGTTTCTGACCCTCTTCGAATCCTTTGGTAGCTTCCTCTAGCTCATGGTAAGTGAATAGCCGGGTCCTACTAGCTTTCCGGAATGATATGGTGCTTTGAAAGTGGGGTTTCTGAGCAGGATCAAATGTCCCCGGTTTAGCAGGACGCTTTAGTAGACACACCAGTGCAATCAAGGAGGCTATGATGAAAACTGGAGCAAGAACCCCTGCAGTTCAAGATGTCATGATATTATACTCAAGGGGAATGATGAGACAAATTCAGGGAAATTTATGATTGATTATGTCATAATTCATTTCTTCAAAGGGAGAAGTTGATACGATTGAAAATACTTGTTTTTAACTGGTAGATTAAGTAGCCAGACAAGAATGCATAGGAAGATTTAATGCAGACATGGGTTTATTTTGCTTATTGTGTTGTCACTTACCAGCTAAAATTACAAGTTTTTTTCCACCACGCTTTTTCTTCAAGCAATCATTCCCATATGCTTCCTTTCTGTCCTTAATGCAGGCTGTCAAAGGCATGCCAAATATAAGTGATGCCGCCGTAAATATAGTGGCGGCTTGGAGTTTTCAGCCACACCAACAATGTGAAAAGAAAAATTAAACAAAACAATTATTCTGAAGGCATGCAATTGATTAAAGAATATCAAACTGCTTTATCTTTACAAAGGCTACAAATCATACATAGGCTTTTTTAGGATGATATAAAGAAATGCAGAAAGCAAGAGTCTCAACCTTTGCTTGTGATACATAGGATCTCTAATAAAATAAATCTGCAGAAAGAAGGATATATAAAAACTTTTCTTTGAATAAGTTAAGAGTTGCCTCCATCACGATGACAATCATGGCATACACAGAACTAACAGAAGATAATCATATGCACTAATTAAGAACAATGCATCAATAATGACTCAATAAGCTATGTGTATTACAGAGTAATTCAATCTGATAGATAGTCAGAATTTGTTTCTTAAAGTCAGAAGTGGAAAGTTCAAGCTCACATAACATCAATCTTTCTATGGTAACTATAACCTAACAAGCGGATATAATCATGCCCAAAATGAAGCTACCAAACAAACTTGATGAGAAAAGCTTGATGATTTATAAAATATCCTAATAAATACTCACATTTGATGCATCCTTCCCCAGTTGCAAAGCCATCTCCAAGGAACCCATCTTCACAGATGCATCTCACCCCTGCTTCAACCACTGTGGCATTGGTAATGTAAGCATTGCTAGCACAAACTCCCTTGGATGAGTTCTTTGGTACTGCCCATTCCAATTTTACCCCTCGTTTTCCCACGTTGGACCCTCTTTGAACAACCCAACTGGAAAATCCCCTGCATCCAAACTTGGAAAACACTGAAAACTTTTCGCCGAAATGCCACACACTATGATCAGAGAGAGGGTAACAGCAAGCAGGAGAACCATTCACATTGCCGTCACAACCAGGCAAATCATTTGTTTCACATTCTGTCTTGCACAAAGAAGAGTCCTCACAATCATACAAACCAATTACATTCTCAACTGAGACACCAAAGTGGTCATTTCCCAAGAAATCAAAGGAGTTCAAGTCATTGTACTGACGGCAAGAAGGGGAGCCTGGAAAGTCCACTAGTAGACCATCAGAGAAGAATTCTAGCACCCGGTAGCTTTCGGAACCAATGTTGAGGAAAAGGGCAGTTGAGTTTAGGCATGAGAGATGGAAAGCATCAGAGACTGAACTACAAGACTTGTTCAAGTGAAATGGAAATGGTAGTTGAAGTTGTCCACATTTTTCATGGCACAGCTGGTTGTGAAGCAAATTGGGTTGTTCTAGTTTCTGGTGTTCATGGAGGGAATTAGAAATTGATAAGCAATTAGAGAGTCCAAGGAGAAGAAAGGAAGCCAGATATAGAGGTAACATAGCCAGTACTGAAAGTGCTGACTGGTGTAGAGAATATTTGGAAGGAAAAAGATATACTAAAGGAAGAAGAAGACTGAAGGCTTGATGAGACTGTACCTAGTAAATAGCCATTTTGTTGCAATGCTTATATGCTAGTGGCAGTTGAATAAAATAATGAGGGAGTTTTGATAGTGTAATATCACTCATACATAAATATTCAATACAAACTGAAGCTCATGTTCTGCCATGTCAAACAACCACGTGACAATGCTGAGTGGCACAGCAGTCTAGTTAAAAGATGGTACTTGTGTTTAACTAGAGTGTCTTACCACTCGGCATTATTGTCACGTGACAGAAACAACCACGTAGAAGTTGTTCTCGTCTCGAGAGGGCCCACGGAGACTAAGGGCTAGGTGATGACTTGGCAAGATGAGGAATGTAAGGGCGGTTTTGAGGGTAGTATAGCTTAGGAGTTTGAAAAAGAGGCGACGATTTATGGTCTGTGGAATGGGCTACAGTTCGTACCGTATATTCATATGGAATGCTGTGCATTCTGTGAGCGTGGCCAAAGTGTGAGCTTTCCGATTCACTTCAAAGGCCTATATAAAAAATAAATAAAAGATTTGAAGATATTTATAATATTTGCATGGGCTTCGAGATTTTGGTATTATAATGGCATTAACGTACAATTAAGTATGTAGTTTGAGAATTACGGAATGTCAGATCCACACAATACAATATCATTATAAATTAATATTATCTTAATGCAATATTAATAGAAATTAATATTATCTTTGCTATTAAAAAGAGGCTAAATTATGTATCTGCTGCTATATACTATGCAACCAAGTTGTGATCTCAAGCCCCAATGCCACGCTTGGTGGGTTTTCATAGCCGCGTTTCTTGCAACAAGGCTATGACATCTGTGCAAGCTCACAGAGTCACAGTTGAGTTGAGTTCACTCTCTCAGCCAATTTTTTGAAATTTTGGTCAAAAATGAGAAAATAATTTTTTGGGTTTAGCATTCTTTCTTGGTGCTCATGTTCATGTTGTGAGTTGTGACCTAACTCTTTGTGTTGGGATGACAAAATTTGGGTTGGGGTACGTGGCTCAATCTTGTGTGTGTTCCCCAGCTCAAATGTGTTTAGGCTGGGCAAAGAAACCAAGTAGGGGGCTGCTAGAATAAGTGTACTTAGTTTATATTGCAAGTGAAGAGGTCTTTGTTGCCTCATAATTAATCTCCTAAAAACTCAAAAACACTTGAAAAACCAGTTTGGAGAAAAAAGAAATTCATGAACTCAATTGTTATTGCACTTAATCACTATAATAACGGTTGATAAGTAAGGGATAATTTTCTTCTATAGTTTAAGTTTTGAAGTGTTTCTCATTGATGTCGGAATAGACTTATATAGAGGCTGGGATGCAATGGCAACTTCATGCCTATACCTAACTACGTTCATGTTTCTTGCTAACATTAACAGTTGTAGGGGGACTACACTAACTAATTAACTAATCAAATAAAATTTCCCTTAAGCTGGCAATGAGATCAATCACCAAAAATTAATGCTTAGTAACATTAAATAATAACATTAGTGTATTATGTAGGCTATAGCCATGAATGGTTATCAACTCATCCATGGTTTTGTAGCTTCTACCTTTTGGGGTCCTACTACAATCCATTTGGACATGACCAATCCCATGGTAAATAAACTTCTTCAATTTGGGCTTGGTAAGTGACCCTGCCTAGCCCAATCTCCTCAAATGGTCTCAGTCGCTAATGCTTTAAAATTTGTCATCCTTCCCTATGTTTTCACAGAAAAATACAACTTTTATACATTATATAATAAAGCATCCCATTGTTGGCTGGGTGCATTGTTTTCAATTCTTTTCTTCTTCTTCTTTTTGTTTTTTGTTTTTCAATTTATGCTCATTAATTTTTATTTATTTCTGGTTCTATGCTCATTAATTCTCAACAACCATGTTGTGGGTTTTTCTCTATTTTAGTTATGTAAATTGAATTACATTGTTCCAAAACAAAATCCACTACAACATTCAGGTCTCCTGGGAATCCAAAACTCGATGTTCCTTTCCTTGCAGGTCTAATCTTATGAGATCTTGATCTAGACCAGGACACCTGTGGGCCTCTAAATTTGTATATTTGTCTAATATATGGGCAAGTGCAGTGAGCTCACACCAATACGCAAGAAAGTTAAAATCAAACATGTTTTACCATTTTGTATTCATATGATCTGAGGGATTTCCAATCTGGGCCAGGGTCCCAATCACATAGGAATTAGGGCTGGACCAGGAATGAAAATTTGGTCATGGTTGGTTTCTAGCCAAAATAGCTACTTAATTGTCATTTATTTTTTGACTAAATTTCTTGAATTTCTTTAGCTCTGAATGAGGTAAAATCTCAAAACAAATACAATTAGAAACATAAACAGAGCATTTACCACAGTAACCAAACTTAAAAACCTCTGCTGATATTAAAGCTATCCACTCAGCACTCGGCACTCAGCTCTCTCTCTCTCTCTCTCTCTCTCTCTCTCTCTCTCTCTCTCTCTCTCTCTTGTGCTGTGCTTGAAGCGCTCATTGACAATCGGCGTCGTTTTTCCACGCAAAAAGTAAATAAAGTCTCTCTCTTCCTTCGGTTTTGGTTTTTGGTTCCAAAAATTCCAATATGACCATTGTTCCCTTTATCCTCTTAAATACAACAAAACCTCCACTCCCACTTCCGCAACAACCAGCATCATCATCGTCGTCATCATCAGCATCCATCTGCACCGTTTTCATATCAAGTTCATAGCTTTACTCAAAACCCACAATTGAAATTGAAATTTTGACAATGATCTTCTTCTACAGCAAGCATTAGACAGACTTTGTAGACTGTACGGCACACATGGATTTTCGGGACCCAAACCCGAATCAGTCTCGCCTCATCGGAGACTACATACTGGGTCCGAAAGTCGGGTCGGGTTCATTCGCGGTGGTTTGGCGCTCAAGGCATCGCCAACTGGGTATTGAAGTTGCTGTTAAAGAAATTGACAAGAAACAGCTGAGCCCAAAAGTCAGCGACAGTTTACTCAAAGAAATTTCCATTCTAAGCACCATCAACCACCCCAACATCATTCGCCTTTTCGAGGCCATCCAGGTACCTTTTTTATATTTATTTTTTCGAGGTTGTTTTTTTTTTTTTTTTTTGGTTCTTAGTTATATATACATATTTATATCTGTGTGTAATGTCGGTGACGGTGGTTGGGGATCTTTTGTAGACCCAGGACAAAATTTACCTTGTGTTGGAGTACTGTGACGGCGGTGACCTGGCTGCTTATATTCATCGACATGGGAAAGTTTCGGAAAATGTTGCCAAGCACTTTATGAGGCAATTGGGTATATTTTTTTTTTCCCTCTGCTCAGCTGTGCTTTTAATTTGAGTTTTTATTGAAATTCATCTTTTTTTGGTGTTTAGATGATTGGGTTTGTGCTCAATGACTTTTGGATTAATTCCGGTTCTTCAATTGGATAAAATTTAAATACTTTTAAAATGGTTGGCCAGTTTGGTATCTGTTCTTTCTTAGAAATAATCTTTGGATGATTGGATGATTGGATTTTCGTTTATGATTAGGCTAATGGGAATGTTCTTAAATGTGATAGTTTGCCTTTTCTGTTCTGTTTTTGCCCTCTGTTTCTTCTGATAAGTAGATACTAATGGACTTTAACATGTTTAATTTGGATTTCCCTGAGCAGCTGCAGGATTGCAAGTGCTTCAAGAAAAGCACCTCATTCATAGAGATTTAAAACCACAGGTACTGTGTTATCATGATGAACCAGAATTTTATATGTTCTCCATAAAGTCAATTGTAGGTTATCTAATCCTGAGGGCGTTTATCATAGGCACATTAATCAGCATAACTTGCAAATTTGTCAGGGAATTATGCGTTTTTGTTTGGTCACGAGTCGTGACTCGCTAGAAGTTTGATATGTTAATGACGTTTGATATATTGTCAATTACTGTCTCTCTTCAGAAGATATATATACATATATAGATATAGATATATTGTCGATTACTGTTGACAAATTTGGCGTTATATTGTCGATTACGTTTGACAAATTTGGCATTATATTGTCGGTTACTTTTGACAAATTTGGCGGTTATTCTGCTTGGTTAGTGACTTGTCGATTTCTGGTAAAACTTGTAGAACTTACTCTTGTCAACAACCATTGAAGAAACCCCACTACTGAAGATAGGGGATTTTGGTTTTGCGAGGTAAAAGTTTAATAATCTTTTTGCATTGCCATTTTCCATATTGATTGTGAACTTACTGCTGCAACTGAAGTAAAAAGGCTGCCGCCTGTATAGTAAATGGTGTACTTATTTAGTTTACTGGTGTTTTTATGAGGTCTTGCTATGACAACTGTTTCATAATGGAGTGGTCCATAACTAACATATTCAACCAATGCCAGTACAGCATTATCCCACTTATTTGGCTTGCCGAGAAGAACCCAATAAAAGTTTTCTTGTGTCATTTCCTTTTACATTGGTGGTGTGATGCTTAGCCAAAAGCTCATTCTATTGTTTGGCCTTCAACTTGACCATGTGATAAGAATATTTTTTTGTTGAACATCAGCCTCTGAGTTCTCTTTGTTATTCAAACCTTTCGTTCATAACCTGTGGTTTATGAAAGTAACATCTACTACTGAGAGATGCAGATATCTTACTGTAACTTGTGAGAAATTTGAGACGGCATGAACTGTTTGGATGTTTATGTAGAGAAGTTTATTAAAATTATGCAAATGCTATCTAAAGCAAAAATTCAATTTGCTAAAAATTATCTGAAGCAGTTGAGTTCACAGGAAGAGTTTAAAAGCTTTGGTCACTTCTTTCTAGCAATAATTGAAAGTAAATTATTGGCGAGAAGTATTTCTAAATGTGTTTTGCACTTGGGCATTGCCTGGATGCATCTGTCTGCCAGATCCCTCACGCCCCAAGACTTGGCTGACACACTATGTGGTTCACCATTATACATGGCTCCAGAGATTATTCAGAACCAAAAGTATGATGCAAAGGTGATAGAATGTGAAAGTGACATTATTGACAAACTTGTAGGTATCTTTGCCATTTTTGTTGTCATCTTTAATTTAACATTATGGTCTTTGCAGGCTGATTTATGGAGTGTTGGAGCAATTTTGTTTCAGCTGGTGACTGGGAAGCCGCCATTTGATGGGAATTGTCAATTACAGGTCAGTGGAAATCTTAACTTTTTTTTCTTTCTCAGTTGTAAAGATTTAGCATTTTCCTCACTTTTTCTACCCAAATAAGGACTTGTAGTGTGAAATATTATACAAATATTTGAAAGGATTATCTTGTGTCTTTTAATGATTTTTGCTATATACAGCTTTTTCAAAATATTCTGACATCTACTGGGGTGCGGTTTCCACAAGGTGCTTTGGAAGAATTGCATGCAGATTGTGTAGATCTTTGCAGAAGCCTGTTACGTCAAAATCCAGGTCATGATTGCTATATTAAGGTGTCTCTGGTGTTATGCTTGTGTGTATTTAAAATTTACAATCACAGCTCAAGAGTGAGAATTTACTACTATTGTCGTGTGAATATCAAGAATTTAGTTAACCCTTCCACAAAACTACAATGTAAAAGTCAAAACTTGAATTTGCAGTTGAGCGACTATCATTTACGGAGTTCTTCAATCACAAGTTTCTCAGAGAAGCTAGGTAAAGCATTCCACAGCCTTCGAACTGTGTTATTCATTGATTATGGTACATTTGACATTTTGTACAACTTGGTATGTGTTAAGTATGATATGATAGATATTTATATACTCATATATATATGCAGTCAACCTGAATCAGCTCCTCAGAATGTTGAACACACTTCAGTACTATCACCGCTTATATCGATGGTTGAACAGTCTAATTCTTCTGTCTCCGATAAGAGGTCGCAATTGAATTCCAAGCATCCCATAAACTCATCTAGCAGAAATCTGAGTTCAGATTTTCCATCTGCACATGACAGAAAAATGTCACAAAAAAAAGATTGTGGCAGTACATCCAGCACTAGGAGTGTTCAAGGGCTTGAGCAAGATGTTGCATGTGATAGGCTGAGGAAATCTATTAATCAAGATCCAAACATACAGGATCACCTTCGAGGTTTGTATTTCAACTTGTAATTTCTTTTGAATGCTTGTGCTTTGTTTCAACTATTTATTTTGGTTTGCCTCTCCAGTTTCTGATTCAATGGAGTCCATTGAGAAGGATTATGTTATGGTCAATCCTCATTTTGCGTCAATGGAGAGTTTCTCTTATTACCTTGAAACATCCCTGCAACTTAAGTCCACTACGAGAGCTTCTATCAGTGGTTCAAAGCAGAATGATCATGATATATCAGTTGCAAAGAAAACAGAGGAGCAGGCAACTAGTTCTATTGGTGTGGAAAGTTCACAAACTTGTGGATCAGCTAAATCATCAACATCTTGTGGATCAACCCTGTTACTGGAAGTGCAAGGACTATCTATACTGCATCCTTCTACTAGGCTCCATCTGTTACATCAGTACGCTCAGGTTCTTGCAGATCTGTCTCAGGAAAAGGTGCATCACTCAGTTCTCCTGCACCAAGCATAATTTACTTAGTTCAATATCATGATGTTTTATCGTGTTCTAAAAAAAATCTCATCATGTTTTATTTACAGTAGTGTATTTTCATTTTTCTTTTGTTTGTACAGAACTCTCTCTCTCTCTCTCTCTCTCTCTCTCTCACACACACACACACAAACATACACACATGAGTGCACACAGAATCCTCACAAGGATTCACTTAATTATATTAGCATGATTAGACAACGGCTCTTGACTTTTTTATCAAGGTAATTGTTACTTTTGGTTGCAGGATAATGCAGGACTGTTTCTAGACTCATTTTCAGTTCAACTGGTTGTTTTGGCTATATGGAAGAAAGCTCTTCAAATTTGCAGCACTTGGAGTGAAGCGAAGGAACTACCTGAAGGCAGTTCGGCGAATGAATCCTCATGTGTGCAGGGAGGTGCTGGTTTGTCACCAAACGCCTCAGGAAGTGTAGATTTTAGCAGGCCTTCATCTGTTTCAATGTGGGCAGAGCAAGGCTTTATTGGTGCATTTGATCGGGCAGAGAAGTTATCCTATCGTATCCAAGATATGGATGGTTAGGCTGTCAAGAAACTATCTGTGATAATGCTTTCTAGTTCTCCATTTGAACTTTTGCTCCTTAATGTGTGATATATATTGCAGGTGCTGCTGAAGTGCCAGACGCGATGGAAATTATTTTCCAAAAAGCACTAGAAGTTGGAAAAAGTGGTGCTGTAAGTAAACTTCCTGTGTGCTTCCATCCTTTTTTCCATTTTTTTTTCATGTTACATCTGTAATCTTGTTTGCAGATTACAAAATCTCTGACCAAATAAATTTTGCCTGTGTTCCAGGTAGACGAGTACATGGAGAACAAGGGTAGTGCAGAAGCATTGTACTCGAAGGCTATGCTTCTGCTTTCTTTTATTGCGGGAGAAGCAACGTCCCTGCCACTTCACCCACCATTTTCGTTGACTCCTGCCAATAAGAAGCGAATCCAACAGTACATTGTAAACTTGGAGTCCCGTCGTATCAACTTCCTCAAGTCACAGCCTGCTCCTTTGCAATCTCCAGACTCCCGGACTAAGTAAATATGACCCTTCGTGTACAGCCATTGACAAAACCGGCTTTTTTTGTGCATATTACGGGTATGGGGTAAATCACGGCAAGATCAGCAAGCAGTTTCGAACTTTGGGGGGATGATAATGAGACATCACATTATTTACATGAGTGATGATGATTAGCATTGACATATATATATATATATATATGTGTACATCAGCTAAATAGGAACGTATATAATATAGCCTGCAGGCACTGTGGACACAAGATCACCCTTATTGCATGAGTTCCTGTAAATAAATTTCTCTATTCTTTATATGGGAAAAACTGTAAATATGGATGGTGATGGTGGTCAGTAAATGCCGAATTTCACGTTTATTACAATTTTTTATCTTTTCTTTTTTAATCTTTTTGTTTACAATGGGAGTTGAACTTGAACATTTTTCTCCATGTAACTTGAGCAAGGCTCATAATAACCGAAGGGAGCTGAAGCCCCACAAACAAGAAGAAAATAATAATTACGCTTCGTAAAGAAAATAAAAATCATGCATGCAAAAGCTTCTGATCACATCACAAAATGTGTCACAAGTTGAACTAGCAAGAACAACAGGGGTTTCTGTGTAACCTGCGGGCTTTTTTAGAGTAAAATCGCTAGTCAAGAGTCTAAGGAAAGTGGGCATATCAAGGCCCATCAAATACTTAAAATGTTTCTTAGCTGAAGTCTAATTAAGGAAATCTTTCAAGCGCAGTTCCAAGGGTTCAAGATAGTTAACGAGCAAATGTAGATTATATACGGTACACACCAAGGCAAGTTTCTGATCTGCTGGACTAGAAATGAAACACAAAGGAACAATATATAAATAAAGGGGAAACTATTAGATTGCATGCAACAACAAAGGTTTCCTTTGATTTGCAATGCAATGCCAAATGTCAAGTTTGAGCTTCCCCTTCCAAGCGTAACCTCTTGGGACCTTTCTCTTCACAGTGGCTGATGGCATTGGCTGCCCTGTTCTCATTAGCCTCTACCGAGCACCTTTTGTAAGGCTTGAATCCTGTTCGACGAGCCTTAAGTTTTCCCTGGCTAAGTCCTATTGTCAGCAGCCCCTCTGCATTGTTGTCTCCTACGGGTGACACATTTTTCTCCACTTCCGGGTGGCACGAAAATGACACCCATGTCTTTTTGTTTAGGTCTAATAGTGATGCATCTTCATCTTTCTCCTCAGCATTTTGCTTTCCTTCTTTTGTAGTGGTCTGATGCTCTTCGTCCTTAGGGGGAGGTGAAAAACTTTGGGGCAATACCTCCCTTGAGAATAGTGCTTGAAAGGCCATACGCCCCTAACAAAGGTAGTTAACATGATCAGATAACAATTCATTCCAAAAACGGATTTATCAAAATCAATCCCTATGTTGGGCTACCTCTTCAGAAACCTCCTTCCATGGATCACTAATGTTGATGATACTTCGACTGCGACGATAAGTCGAGTCAGAAGGTGGGTGATTTAGATCAGGTTCTTTCAGTTCTTCCTCCCCTTTTTCTTGCTTCTCTAATGCATCGGTCTCTACTTCGCTGCTGGAAGGTGTGTTGGAACCACACGAAGAACGGTCAACCTGTTTTTTTAATTTTAATAAGAAACAAGATTTTATTGAAAATGGAAGAAAGGTACAAAGTGATGAAAGCAGGACTAGTAGTCCATCCCATGCGAACTGAACAATATCAAAGAAAACCTGTTTTCTGCTCTTTGCATTGTTTGAATCATTAACATCTTCAGTTGATGCTACCACCTTCTCATCAGCAGCAGCTTTAAGTACAGTATTAGGTTCTGCACCTCCGTTATCAGAGTGTGATGATGACACACTTGGTGATTTTGAAGCTGGATGTTGAGCTTCCACAGCTTCCAAGTGTTCTGGGTCCACTTGTTGATCCTGCAAGGAAGGAAATTGAAGAGAATTCTCTCCTCTCTCTATCTTGGCTGCAGGAGCTTCACCGGTATCCATTGATGGAACCCCAGTCATGGACACAGGAGGACAGCTAAAAGCAGTTTGAACAGGCGCGCACAAGGGAAGCAATCCATGGGATGCCCACCATGCAGATGCAGCAGCTACAGTGGCAGCAGCAATTGCTGCCATACTTGGAGGGGAGTTCATTTGCCTAGATGGAAAACCTCCAGGGGGGCATGCTGGAGAATCTTCTGTATTTTCTGCATTTGCATAAGGCCAAAATGTGGCTGCAAAGCTAGCTGCAGCATGGGCTGCAGGGTTTTGTAACAGAGAAGACACAATAAGACTTGAAAATGTGGAGGAAATGTGCAGAAATGACTGGTAATCCTTTTGACCATGATGGAATGGGGTGAAGGGAGGGTGAAAAGCTGGAAATGATTGGTGAACAGAAGATCTTGATGCATTACTTTCATGTTCAGTAGTAGTAGATGCAGTTGGATTTGCGAAAAGGTTAGGCTGTCCATGAACCTTGCCCATAGGATGAAAAGCAGTATCCGTGAATGACATATCTGCTGGAGTAATTTGGTTACATGCCCCTAGGCTCCCATCCAGTACGTGTACAGGAACATTCCTTGGGTAGGTCTGAGTTCCTTGCATCCCATCTGTTGGCAATGCACAATTCAAATCATCTGCTTTCTCACCTTGAACCAACTTCTTACGAAAAGCATTAGTGTTCTCTGACTCTGAGGCTCCACTTGTGCCATTGTCTTGAACTATCTTTTTGGCATCATTTTTCTTCAAATTCTGATTTCCATTAAGTTCAGTAGTGACATAAGAATCATTTGTTACATCTTGACTTATTACCCCTTTCAGGGAAGGCACAAACTCCCTAAAAGTGCAAGCATTTCTTAGTGCCACCTGTGTGGGTATGTAATTTTTGTTTGCAGAAGAAACAGAGGAGCAATGATCTTCTAGGAGCATAGTTAAGACTTCTGCGCAGTTTTCATCCCGATTTTCTTTTCCCTTTCTTGGATTGTCTTCTTTGGTAGGTCTCTGATAAAGAAGTCGCAGGTTAGGTACTATTACAGGAATCGCGAGAACATGAAATGTATTTGGATCAGAAAAATATATAATAAAAATAATAACCTCATCAAGTGGTTCTTTCTCCAAGTCCACTACTTGTTTACAATGCGAGGATGATGTTGATGATAAAAGTTTTCCATCCTTTGCTGCCACATGCGATGTGGCCCATGTAGGAGCAGCTGAACTAGACTTTCGAGGATAAGGATTGCTTGGTTTCCTTTTGGGGCGCGGAGGCGGAATATCTATGTCAATTGATTGTCCTGCTGGAACACCTTTATTGTGTGCCTCCTTCTCCAGCTGGAAGCAAAACCTTTTTTCGTCAGAATTCATATTTGAAGTCAAATACAAGTTTTATTGGGCACCAAATGCAGTGTTCAGATGCCAAAAGAATTGAGTGAAATGTCTCAAATAGTCTGATGAATTTGGAAGATCTCAAGCATCATTAATTTAACCTATATGAAATGAGGACCTAAAAACCAGTGCAGAATTTGTCTAGAGAAACCAGTGCATATCAATGTAATGTGCTGTTTAAGACATCTGTACTCTAGGAGGGAAAGGAGAAAGAAAAGGATAATCACCTCATGGTATGGTCTAGTAGTGTTGATATGAAGAGGATAGTGGTTGGAAACTGAAAGTTGTTTCCAACTTTCCATGAGTAAGCCACTAAAAAGGTATTACACTGGAAACTCATGCATAAGTGCAAAAGCTTTTCGCTCTGAAGTTCCAAGAAAGACCATTATGGAACCACACCATTGTAACGTAAAAAGAATGATGTCTATTGATCCCCTCAAGAACTTGTGCACAGTTAGCCTCACTCTATGTTGCCAATGAGAGATTCCAATAAGGACCATCAATCATCAGCGGAACTCAATGGCGTATTAATTCATTGGGACTAACCTATCTAAGACAACATCTCACATGGTCCACCTGAATTTACTGTTGTATATGATCTTATCTTATCTTATCTTTATACTTTCTATAATAAGTAAACCACACAAATAGTGACTTAAGATTCAGAGTACAGATAAAACATTACAACGAGTAAACCATATTTACTCTTTCAACCAGATTTGGGGTGGCTATGAAACCTAGTACAATGGAGGTACTACAGTAAAGATTTTTCTATTTACGTCTGCTGCCTTGACTCCAAATGCCTCAATCCCTGATAGAGAAAAAAAAGGAACAATAATTTTGCACCAATAGAAACTGGTGGAATCCAGTTATTTTCACCCTCTACACAATAAAGTTTTTACTTACGGAGTTTTAGTTCTGTTGTATTAGCCACATGAGATAAACAATGAGTGAAACCCACCAATCACTGGTGCAGGCAAGCTTCGGTTCCAAGCACTACAAAATGCCAACTTCATCACATATCTTGCTTTTAAGAGATAATTTGAGCTTCAAAATCAACTTAATACAAGAAATACATCCTTCTTTGGGTGCAAGTACTACAATCATCCATAATTTCTCACTAATTTATTCCTTGAGTATTTCAATATTTACTCTATTGCAATATCAATCCATTGTCTTTTGAAAGGAAGCAGCCAATAAGCGAACTCTATGTAACACTCTGAAAACCTTAAAAACCCAACTGCGATCAGCCATAATTTCTCACAAATTTATTCCTTCAGTTTTTCAATATTTACTCTATTGGAAGCAGCCAATAAGCAAACCCTATGTATTACTCTGAAAACCTTAAAACCCCTACCTTGGCATGACGCTATCTTTTCTCTATCAAATTTCAACCAGTTCCATTGCTCTTTCGTTATTAACAGCACCTGATAGAACCAAGTTCCACACTTTTCCTAGCCATACCTAAACCAAAATTCTCTCTCCTATACAGTTATACCCATAAAATGCTCAAAATACCTACATGCACCAGTCCGTAGCCTCCATTTCACCTTTAAACCCAACAGTAAAGTTTTCTTTCTTTGAAGCCTAAGAATATCCATTGAAGTTGAGCCACTATGTCTTTAAATTTAAGCTTCTCACTCAGAACTGTAGTCAGAGTACAAAATCATGTGCCCCTCCATCCACACTAATCCTGAAATCAAATTTTCCTAATCAAAGTCCTTTTAGATGATGAATGATGATCAATCAAAGGCCTAGTAGACAAGTCAATCTCAGCTAATTCATCTAACAAGTGCAATAATTTTCTAAAAGCAAACATCATTCCGAGTATGCTGAGAAGATAAATCAGTGTACACACTGTAGTCCACAATTTGTATGTGGGCCTGTCACATGAACGGTATGTTGCAAGAACTTTCCCAGTTACTGATCTGTACGGATGCTTCACTAGGTATAATCATATGATAGCAGCCAATATACCTTCCCAAACTCCCAAGGGCGCCCTTTTCTATAAGGTCAAGCCCTCCTGTATAATGAATGACTAGGAAACATTTAGTAAGATCATGACTGACATCTTGAAATTATGAAAGAACCACACAACTCATTTATTGATATTTTCCTAACTGCAGAAGGCATGTACATCTTTTCCTACCGATGAAATCTCCTTGACAGCAGCATAACAATAAACCAACATTTGCTACCACAAATTTCTTTTCAAACTTTCTGTTGACATCTACTTTTGGGCATATTCTACAGGGATTTCTTTCAGCCAAAGGATGGGAACCAGTAAGAAACCCTGCAGCTAAACCGAATTCCCGTATACCCATTTTCTATAAAAGTAAGCCTTCAGAGAAACTTAAAAATTAGCAACTGCATTTGTGTTCAAATTTGAAATTATATTTTAGTCACTTCCGCATACATTTGGTTTATCATGCATAACATTGAAAATTTAAAGATAAAATAATTTCAGCCAGTTCCATGTATGGCTTGCCCCAAACAACTTGTGGTTGCATGTTTTAGTCGTGGAAACAGCCTCTTTGAAAACAGTGGTATGGGTCGGTACATCTTACCCTTTCCAGACCTCGCATTGACGGAACCTCATGCACAGGGCCATCCTTTTTATTGAATTTAGTATGGCTAGCAATCATATGAAAGAGCCATATGAAAGAACAAATGCATTCTACCAGAGTAGCATTTACAAGAATCTGTAAAGGCCTCATAGTTTTTCATAGCTAAATGAGATGACATCATGGTTACAGTCACGGCAATGGAACTATAATGCACCTGCTATGATAGAATAAATTACCAACAGCATTTCATAAAAAATAAAAACCTAGAAATGCAAATTAAAGGATCAATGTTTTGGAAAACCAAGCAATAGGACGAAAAAAAAAAGAACCACATATCAAATAAGCATAAGGTGAGAAGGTACCAATTGACCTTTGAAAAAAATTTCTGAGCATGACTTCTGATTTGCACAGCAGTCTTTGTTCCAATATGTTCTGCAAACAAAAAAAGCGAAGAAAAAAGGGGGGAAAGGGAGAAAGATGATGTCCCAAAATAAGGAAAAAAACACATAAGAAACAGCATTTCAAATCATTGTTAACAAAAGATACTTGGCAGATTCAGCTGAAGACTAACAAGAAATTGACACTATAAATGCAAACGAATCCACTTGGAGCCCTTTCTCAACAGATATAAGTAAAGAAATGAACAAAAGGGATAATACAAAATTCAAACTAACCTTCAATGCGCTGCCATGCTCGGCCATAGAGCTTCAAGGCATCAAGAAACCTGTTATGCTCCTCCTCTGTCCATCGCTCTCGTTGCTTGGTAATAGTATATGGCTTTCTTGCCTACCATTAACAGGAACACAGGAATTCGGCTACTTAGACCTCACTAGGCAATTCCAAATTTAACAAAAGAGAGTCCATCTGTGTTACCTTAATGACCAAATCTTCTCCGGATGACTGTGTGTCCATTACCGGACCCGCGCAGCTTGCGCTGCTTCAAATCCTCTCTGACGAGCAACGGATAGAACAAGAACCTTCTCTCATTTGTGAAAGCAGCGAGGTTTAGTACGAGTAAAGCCGTCTTGGTTGTCCTACTAAAGAAGAGCTGAGAAGGTGATGCTACTGCAAAAAGAAAACAAGCCACAGCAATCGGTAGAGATCCGTCTCTGATTTTATAGCAGCAGAATTAAGCAGTCCAATTTCATATGCACTGAAGCTAACTAGACGATACTTTATAGAAACCGAAAATCGAAAACAGAACTGTTCTAATGAAAATTTCAGACTCCACCGCGCATCACAGAGAGAGAGAGGCGTCACCGAAAGAACTAAAATAAATTTCCTTATTCAGAATCCTCACCAAAACGAACCGGCACACGCCAAAACCTTTAACTACGAAAAAAGGCGAACAAGAAGAGAGAGAAAGTTTGATCAGTAAACAATATCCATTTCTATTACTGACTCAGACAGACCTTGTTCTGCAATCTTAACCATCTGTTTGGTTGCCGAGAAAATGAAAACAACAAAATTTAGAAAATTAAGTTTAATTGTCCAAACATGAGCTTTCGCCACCACTTCCTCAGCTGAGATGAACTTTATCAGTCCTCTTCTTCATTCTTAGCATGTATAGATTTATATTTTGAACTTTTTTTAGCTCGTTGAATTTTCTGATAAGCAACCAAACGGAGAGTGGAGAAGAACAAGGCCAATCAATCCCTGAGGAAATCGAAAGCGTACCTTCTGAGAAATCCATGGTGGACAGAGAGCTTTCGAGACGAAGACAGCGACTGGCTTCAACTTCAATCAACTCACCGGACACTCGCCGGAGAAGGCATAGTTTCCGGCTATGGCAGCTGGATCCGAATTGCTTCGAAAAATCGATTGGCAAAAATCAAAGATAGTTTCACAGGCTCTCAATAGAAAAGAGTATATTATAGAAGGCAGTGAGTTTGGCTTGAAAGAGGGAGCTGTGCACAGAGACCTAATACCAAAACTCCAACACACCAGAAGCTCCAGTTGTTGTGAGCAAGGAGCATTCTCAGCCACTACTATTTCCCCTCCATTTTCTTTTTTCTTTTTTAATTATTTGAGGCTGTCAAAGCCTTAAAGCCTTCTACTTGATACGAGTGTGTCTTAGGATCACGCCACGTGTCGAAAATTTAGCGGCTGCGTTAGTTGTAGCCCACACATGCGCTTTTTCCTTCTTTTTTTAAAATTAATTCAAAAATTATATATATATATTTTTTTTTCACCGTCGATTCTCATCCACAACCACAAACTCTCCGCGCTGAGGCTACGTTCGTAAAAGCGCATCCAGCTGTGCGCTGTGGGCCCTCCGTTGACGTGGCGTTTGAAATGTATGGGAGGGGAGAGAACAACCGGGAAACGGTTGATGTCCGGTTCAAATACGGTACGGACCAATGGACGAGGACGATGGATTTTAACGAACGTGATTGCCACATGGAAAGAGATCAGACCGTTCGTGTGAAAGCGCACCGGGGTACACGGTAGGCACGGTTCTCATGTGAGGCTATGATCCAAAACCTTTTTTGTATTGGAAAATATTAGAGGCACCAACTTTGGGCACCAACTCTCTATTAGAGTATGGGACCCGTTGTATTCGCGGGCTCCACCTCTATTAGAGAGTTGGTGCCCAAAGTTGGTGCCTCTAGCACCACCCGTTTGTATTTAATAAAGAGTAATACTATTTAGACACACAACATTGACCACCTTAACTGACCACCTTATGTGGCAACTAATGTGTCATGTCATATCAATTAATGAATGTTGCCATGAGGCCACTTACTAGGAATGCTAGGGTTTTTTAATTTGTTTTTTAATTGACATGGTTACATTCATTAATTGATTTGGCATGGCACATCAATTGCCATATAAGGTGATAATCTAAAGTGGTCAATGTTGTGTGTCTAAATAGCATTACTCGTAAATAAACGACCCAATACATTTATGGACAATCAGTATCGTGCATGTAACACAGTTGATCATGGCTGTTTCTTTGTTAGGCCACCATTTTTTTTTTTATAATCAAATTTTTAGGCCACCATGCTCAAGTTTTCCATTCTAATTTACGGACTCATTGGCAGGCTTAACTTACATAGACTATAAGTTTGACTTTAAAAATAAAAAAAACAAAAGCATAATACAAACGCTAGTAGGGTATTGAGTTCTTCTACCTTACTCATGTGGACAGAGATTCGAAACTTCTTGGCATCCAATAAATATTTGTGTAGACTCCCATACCCCAATCACCGATACTCGAAAAAGCATAATACAAACAATAATGTAGACTACGATGTAGAGAACTCAAACTTAAATACAAGG
The DNA here is from genome assembly GCF_965620075.1 of Prunus avium. NCBI lineage: Eukaryota > Viridiplantae > Streptophyta > Magnoliopsida > Rosales > Rosaceae > Prunus > Prunus avium. The sequence continues at coordinate 36,692,245 of NC_142285.1, read as the reverse complement.
AACAAATTCACTAATCTAACCAATTGCCATAAATTTGATTTGATTTTTATTTTTTAATAACAAAAGCGTAAGTCTGAAATGAGTTTGGGCGGGCGTGTGACATGTTCCCCTCTTGCATTGAGAAAGAAACAATACAGAGGATTATGCACCCGCTGAATTTGTCCGGACACCAACACGAGGAATTTCTCTTAGTGGAGAAATCTTGCTAAACTTTTCATCTCAGTACAGTTCATAAATTTTATTAAAATAAAACGCCATTAATTTACATATAATGTGGTTTGTTGGTCCTTGTGTGACTGAGAAAGAGCTGCTTGACAAAAGGGTAAAACAGGGATTATAGACCATAACAAAAAGTGCTTAGAGTTGGGTTTAGGGTTTTTAGCAGAACCAAACCACATGCCATGGAAGAAAAGGTGAAGATAAGGTTAAAGCTAAAAGCTGAGTTAGCTAAGTGTCACTTAAAACAAGCTCATTTCCACATGGGTGATGAGGAAAATGGGTGGTCTAGTCTAAGATAAATTTAGTCACACCCTTAATCCGGTATACCAAACACCCCCGAAGATATCTTTTTTTTTTATAATTTGTTTTTTAATGTGACTAATTAAACCTAATCAAAATACTCATCAGCAATAATGTATTTTTTATTTATATAGTAATGAATATAATTTTTTCAATTATGTCTGCTGCAAGTGTGATGTTAGCAAACAATAGGTCTCTTGCTGGAGGCAGGGTGCCCTGGATAAACCTTGTACATGATTAGTTTTTCTAACATTTCAAGAATGTTGAATTCAATTGTGTTTTGGACTAGCCAATGGGTCCATAGCTTAGTCGTAAGGTAAAATATGTGTTGTTGACTTCCTAGGTTCTCGTTGAGAAAGGGTTTGAACATAAATCTATTTGAAATTAATTATTTACATAAGTTACAAATTTCGCATTGGAGAGCTATCACTAGAAATTCAAAATGAAGAGTACTTGAAATGGAGAGTTTGGTAAAAAAGAAAGTGATACACACGCATCACATCTTAGCATGATAACTTTCACATTTGCACATTTATTTTCGTTTTAATAATGTCATCATCATCATCATGTGATTGTAATTACATCTCTCACACATTTGATTACACTTTCACAAAAATTTCAAACACAACGGGCCGACTAACGAACACAAATTAAAGGCTTAACATGACATGTAACAATAAATTAAAGAATTAAAGGCTTAACACGACATCTAACAACCGAATGCTTAGCGAAGTGAATGATTTAAGGGTTTCCAAACTTGTTAGGTAACTTGGATTGGAAGTTTCGAATAAAAACGTTTGTGTGTGATAGCATAACATTGCTATGTCGTGATATTAGTTCACATACTTTATGGTAGAGTACAGTTCACATACTCTTGGCAGTAACGTACCGACATGAAAGTGAAACAGAAGCTTTCCTCTTTGAAAAATTCCTCGTGGTCAAATTGCTGCGGCATAGTTTTTTCATTTCAAAGCAGGAGGAGGGAGGCTTGGCCGCCAAACAAACGAACGGCCACGACCAACTCCATGACCTGCACTGCATGGACCTGATTTACCAAAAAAAGTACGGGATGGGACCGTTGTTGTTTTCAGTAAAAGATACCGGACTGTAACCGCAGTGTGCGAACCGGTGCTTCGTGCGGTCGGATCTCTCCCCACGTGGCGGATCAGAACGATGCCACATGTTTCTCGTTCGTTGTTCCGTACCATACGACCGGACCGGACGGTCCCTCCCTCCCTCTTGAAATGTCACGTCATCTGGGACCCAGGTCGCACAGCTAAGAGAGTTTGTGGATGAGATTCAAGGTGAAAATAAATAAATAATAAAAATATTTAAAAAGATTGGAAAAAGTGCAAATGTGAGGGAAAAGCAACTCAGCCGCAACCTGTGCGACACCTATCGCGATGCCTTGGCGTGCGGGTCTCATGACATGAGGAGGCTTTAGTAGCCTCAAATAATTTGATTGGAAAAAGTAAAATTCACAAGAAATAGTAGTGGATGTGATGTCGGTACACATGGTGGTTATTATTCTTCAGGAGCAAATGTTGAATGACTTATTGCTTGAAGATAAATAAAGTTAAAGTCTCATTTGTATTTATCTGTAGAGAATTCCCTGTCTCTTTTTATCAACTGAGTCGGCGAGATTCGAACTTAAAACCTCTTTTCAACACTGAAAAGAAAGACACTTTTATCTATTGCATAAGGCGGAGTTCATCTTCTTAATTCTTTTTCTTTTGGTTTTCGCATTTCATGCATATATGTGATTCTTCAATGTGGTTAACTGAACTAGTTCAATCAATTTATGGACATGTATGGTCAAATATCAATAATGTATTAACCGCATGGGCATTGGTGGACCCAAAACTTTGTCCATGTGTGAGCTTGGCGGGTTCTTAGTAGGCCAAATGGAACTGTGTGGGAACTTTAAGTATCAATCAATTCAATACCATTACCAATCGCATTTGCTAATAGAGATTAAGTACCTTAAGCTTGAAAAAAATTTGTTGTGAAAGTGAACACCTATACTTGAAAAAAAAAACCTTTTTTTGTAACGACGGGAATAATATTGTTTTGCTATTATGAACAAATAATATAATGACACATGAAAAAGTTATCTTTTATATCATCGTGTTATTAGTCGTAATAGAAAAAAAATGGTATTCCTGTTGCACGAGAGTTTACCTCCCATGCTTGGCTAAGTCCTCAAGCGCGCATATGAACATCTCAAAGAACCGCACTACGAGAAAAATTCTATAAGATTATAATGATTTTATACTAATATTTGCCTAAATATTTTGACAAATATTTATGTGATTCCTTCAATGTTTTTCGTTATCAGTGGTGGATATTGATAAAATTAGATTTTTTGAGCACTTATCAAAATTAAACCAAAATTTAAATTTTTGTTGTTGATAGTTTTGGAAATCGGTTGCCAAACTCAGAAAAGTTCGTTCAATCCGTCTGTTTGGTTTAGCCGAACCAAATGGCGGGCCTAAGGCTGAGATGGTTCCCCTAGCCAAACTCAATGCCTCTATATACTCTATGGAGTTTGTGCAATTGCCTTCGATTTTTGAACCATTCGCATCCACTAACGAAAACTATGCTTTCTCCGGCGAGTGTCCGGCGAGCTATTGGAGTCTCAGCCACCATCCATCGTCTTCTCGAAAGCTCTCAATCCGCCATGGCTTTCTCAGAAGGTACGCTTTCGCTTCCCTTTGGGATTGATTGGCCTTGTTCTTCACTCTCCGTTTGGTTGCTGATCAGAAAATTCTAAGTATAAATAAATAAATGTGTAATGATTTTGAGCTTTTGAGCTTCGAATTTGATGAAGAAGAGAACTGATAAACTTCATCTGAACTGAGGAAATGGTGAAGAAGCTCATATTTCAACATTCAAAATTAATTTTCTTTTCTTGTTTGTTTTCATTTTCTCTGCAACCAAGTAGATGGCTAAGATTGCACTATTTGAAATTGAAGTGCTTAATTGTTACCAAAAAAACAAAAACAAAAATCAACTGCTTAATTGTGCCTTGGTTTCTTCTCAGCTGTTTTTGACTAGTAATGGAACCAAACTCATCTAGGGAAGATTTGGTCATCAAGGTAACAGAGCTGAGACTGTCTTTTTGTTAAACTTAAAATTGAAATTGTTTAGTAAGAGCAAAGTAGCTGAATTTCTGGATTTTTGTTGATGGCAGGCAAGAAAGCCATATACAATTACCAAGCAGCGAGAGCGATGGACACATGAGGAGCATAATAAGTTTCTTGAAGCCCTGAAGCTCTATGGCCGAGCATGGCAGCGCATTGAAGGTTAGGGCACATTAGCTTTGATTTTATCTTAGCCCATTTGTTCATTTCTTTACTTACCGCTATTGCGAAAGGGTTGGAAGTCGATTTGTTTGCATTTATAGTCTGAGTTTCTTGTTAGCCTTCAGCTGAATATGCTAAATATCTCTTTTTACCAATGACTAGAAATGTTTTTTTTCATGTGTTTTTTTCTTCTGTTTTTGATTTGCAGAACATATTGGAACAAAGACTGCTGTGCAGATCAGGAGTCATGCTCAGAAATTCTTTTCAAAGGTCAATTGGTACCTTCTCAACTCTTGGTTATTTTAGATGTGTCCGGCCTATTGTTGGTTTTCCAAAAATATTGATCCTTTAATTTGCACTTTAGGTTTTATACTGTTTACTTAATGTTATATCTTTACTATGAATCCCAAGTCGCCATTTGTTTCATATACAAAGTTAATTGGTAATTCAACAACACTAAATCTGGCGGCCTAGGTTAGATGCAATCAAGTTCCACTGATTATGGGCGCACCTCATTTGGAACCTCTTCGCCACTGGCAACCTATAGTGAGGCTAACTGTGCACAAGTTCTTGAGGGTATCAATAGACTTCCTTCTTTTTTTTGGGTACATAATATAGGTTTAGGTTAACTAATGATGCTTGAGCTTTCACCAGAGTATCTGAGATATTCCACTCCATTCTGTCTTGAATCAGACCACTAGTTTTGGTGTCCGGTAAAACTTATATAAATTTAAATATGAAGACTGACAAGAAATTGTTTCACTACCAGCTGGAGAAGGAGGCACACATTAATGGTGTTCCCATAGGACAATCAATTGGCATTGATATTCCGCCTCCGCGTCCCAAAAGAAAACCAAGCAATCCTTATCCTCGAAAGTCTTGTTCAGCTGCATCGACATGTGCCACATTGCATGTGGGAGCAAAGGTTGGAAAACTTTTGTCATCAGCATCTTCTTCACGCTATAAACAAGTAGTCGACTTGGAGAAAGAACCACTTCATGAGGTTATCATTTTTATCATATATTTCTCTAATACATAGCCGTCTCTTGTTCTCATGCTTCTATTCTTAAGCATGTAATATTACTTGACCTACGACTTCTTTATGATCAGAGACCTTTTGGAGAAGAAAAGGCAAATAATGCAGAAAATCAGGTAGCCAATTGCGCAGAAGTCTTCACCTTGCTCCAAGATGATCATTGCTCCTCTGTTTCTTCTGCAAACAATAATGCCATACCCTCACAGGTAGCACTCGGAAATGCTTGCACTTTTAGGGATGCAACAAATGAATCTCATGTCACTATTAAACTTAAAGGAAATCAGAATTTGAAGAAAATTGATGCCAAAATGATAGTTGGCGATACTGGCACAAGTGGAGCTCCAAATTTGGGGAACACTAATAATGCTTTTCAAAAGGAGTTGGTTCAAGGTGAGAAATTTTCAAGTATTACTGTGTCTTCTCTGTTACAAAATCCTGCAGCCCATTCTGCGGCTAGCTCTACAGCTGCATTTTGGCCTTATGCAAATGTGAAAAATAGGGAAGACCCCCCAAGTATGGCAGCAATTGCTGCTGCCACTGTAACTGCTGCAACTGCTTGGTGGGCAGTCCATAGACTGCTTCCTCTTCAAACTGATTTTAGCTGTTCTCCCATCTCTATGACCGGGGTTCCAGTTCCATCAATGGATACTGGTCAAGCTCCTCCAGCCAAGAGAGAGAGAGGAGAGAGTTCTCTTCAAATTCCTTCCTTGCAGGATCAACAATTGGACTCAAAACACACGGAAGCTGTGGAAGCTCAACATTCAAACATTGCAAAGGCTAATACTGATGATGAGAAGGACGTTGCGTCAACTGAAGAAGTTCATGATTCAAACCATGCAAGGATAAGAAAAAAGGTTTCCTTTTATATTGTTTGGTTCTTCTAGTACTTTTTCATCTATTTTCAGAGCTTCTTATCAAACCAAAAAACAAAAGCAGGTTGACCGTTCCTCGTATGGTTCCAACACACCATGCGACAGCGAAGACGAGACAGCTGCAATAGAGAAGAATGAGAAAGGGAAGGAAGAACTAAAAGAGCCTAATACAAGTCACCCAGCTGCTGAGTATAGTCAACGTCGCAGTAGATGTGTCAGCAACATGTATGATTCATGGAAAGAGGTCTCTGAAGAGGTATTTGAACATATATGCTTTGCAATCGGATTGGTTTTGTCCAATCTGTTTTTCCAATTCATCTTTCTCTTATCATGTTAACTATACCTTTGTTAGGGGCGCCTGGCCTTTCGTGCACTATTCTCAAGAGATGTATTACCCCAGAGTTTTTCACTTACACAGGACCTCAAGATTAAGGGGCATCAGAATGACGGTATGGAAGACTGAAAGAAAAGTTGAAACGTAAATTACTCAAAAAAAAGAAAAAAAAGTTGAAAAACGTTTCAACGTTGTTGAATGGGACCTGACTTTTCACCATATACTAACCATCTAGAAAAGCTAATGTTCTAGTAGTGCTACATCAGCAATGTTGAAATTTGGTTTATCTTGAAACCAAAAGTTAAAGCTTGACCTTTTATGAGATATTGGAGAACATAAAAGTGGAATTCGATTCCCGCGGATGTCATAGTCCTCCAATTTCTTGGCGAATTTTCACACCTTCTTTATCAAGTTGGTAGGCTGATGCCATGGACTATTTGAAGCAGCTGAATTGAATTTTCTTTTTACTATTTTTAGATGCTTCTAAAATAATTTGGGTCAAAAAGTGAGAGCGTACTTATGCGGTCGAAATGTAGAATAGGTGGAGGAAGTGTAAAGTGTTTTAAAACAGGATGTTTTTTTTGGTCAAATAAAATAACACATGAAGTTGAGACAGATGAAGTGCGATTAGAACTTGGAAAGGGTCTTTGGAGTTAGTGTTGAATGGAAAGGCGCAGTTAATTAAATATTTGGTAATGTATGTCAAATAACTCTATATAACACACCAAAAAGATATATATATATATATATATTTTTAAAAACCTTTGATTTTAGGATAATACCATCCTGTTTTGATTACTCATAATCATTCATTTTCTGAGTCACCGTTTAAAGATTATTTTTGCAAGTGGAGATTCGTTAATTACAACGAGTTGGATAAGGAAGTGCACCCAAAGAGGCGAGATTTACAAAGACTAATGCTACTTTTACCACATTTGTATAACACATTCTCGTACCACCTTATGTGGCAGATGAAGTGGACATCTACATCAATTAAAAAGTGTCAATAAATCAAAAAAAAAAAAAAAAATGTAAAATTAATTTTAATTGATGTGGTTGTTCACCTCATCTGCCACATAATGTGGTATGGGAACGTGGTACACAAAGGTGATAAGAGTAGCATTATTCATTTACAAATTACAAATTACGAATTATGAACTTTAAAATAAGAGCTATGAATAAATAATTAAAGGATAGCTCATGAATTTTTCACAATTATAGAATAATTCTATAACAGATAGGATAGGCTCAAAGAAACAGAAACTAAAGTATTAAATTACTTGTAAACTCGTTGAAATATTCTCTTACTAGATTCTATAGCAATTGAAACTAAACTAACAAATTACCTAAAAAGATGATTTTAATGTTCTCTTTCTAGATTGTATAGCAATATTAAATACTTATGCTGATTTTGTAATAGAAACATTGCCAAACTTGTTCATTCATTCATGCCTAAGGTTACATATAAAACACAATATTCAGATTTGACACGCCAATGATGATGCAATAATATTAAATTAATAGCGAATTCGATTAGTAAATATGATACATGTAACATTAGATCTCAGAGTAGACAAAACACACAAGAGGATCCTGTAATTACACCCCTACACTTATTTTTCTTGTCTTTTTCTTTATTCTCTTTTTTTTTTACCCTTTTTTTTTTCGTTTGAAGATGTTCACTGACCACCTTATATATTGGTAAAGCTTAAAGAAATATTTGGAGATCAAAGCGCAAGCAGCTGCAGGGATCCTTGAAAACTTTGAAAACTTGTAGTGTTACAACATATAATGGCTGCCAAATTATTATCCGATCTTGCCTCTGGTGTGACTTGTGTTCCCTCCAACTATGTCCGGCCTGTACATGATCGTCCAAGTCTCGACCAAGTCCAGCCCTCCGATCACTCTATCCCTCTCATCAATTTCCACGGTTTCGAAGGTTCGAGGCGCCATGAAATAATCAACCAGATAGGCCTTGCCTGCCAAAATTATGGTTTCTTTCAGGTAACACATAATTAATAAATTCTTTTTTTAATTAAGGTAAAAATGTAATTTAATTCTTTCATTGTAAAATTAAAATATTTGAGGTCCAAAACCATGCAATTGAAGAGGCCGTGATCGACAACATGTTGAAAGTAGCAAGGGAGTTTTTTCATCTGCCAGAAAGTGAAAGGCTCAAGTGTTTCTCCGACGACCCGTTGAAGACCACAAGACTGTCCACCAGTTTCAATGTCAAAACTGAGAAGGTCTCCAGCTGGAGAGATTACTTGAGACTCCATTGCTACCCTCTCGAGGACTACATGCATGAATGGCCCTCCAACCCTCCGTCTTTCAGGTCGGGCGTTCGAGATTTATGTTGTGAGACAAATACTTATTATAATGTAACACACACTTAATATGTTAATTATGTTGCGAGACTGTGAATCTATATTGATTAGGTAAACTTTTGATAGAATTAATTAAGATTAAGAGCCTTCTCTAATTAGATTTGAAATTTTGCAGGGAAGATGTGGCCGAGTATTGCAGGAATGTGAAAGGATTAGCAGAGAGACTTCTGGAAGCCATATCAAAAAGCTTAGGCTTAGAAAAGGATTACATGAACAGGGCATTGGGGAAGCATGGGCAGCACATGGGTATCAATTACTATCCGCCATGCCCTCAGCCAGAGCTGACCTATGGCTTACCTGGTCATGCTGATCCTAATGTCGTCACCGTTCTCCTTCAAGATGACGTGGAAGGCTTGCAGGTCTTCAACAATGGCAGATGGGTTGCAGTCAAGCCCATGCCACATACGTTCATTGTCAACATTGGTGATCAAATCCAGGTCAGCAAAATCATCCCCATTTATTGAACCTCTTCAATAATTTATAAGGAAAGTATTCGACCCGTGACGCAGCCATGATTGACCCGTGGCTTGCATGATTGACAAGTGTGGGTAGCCATTAAAATGATGAAGGTTTAGGGCAGCAAGTGGCAGATATTTAAGTCACAAAAAACGCATATATTAGCTATATCCAGATCCAGGCAGATGAAAAAACTGCTTTAAAGTGCATAAATTCATATGATGTTGATCGGTTACATGAGATCATCACCAATATCACCAAATTTTATATATATATATATATATATTTTTTTTGTTCAGGTTGTTAGTAATGATCGTTATAAGAGTGTACTCCATCGAGCAGTGGTGAATTGCGACAAGGAAAGGATCTCCATCCCAACATTCTATTGCCCATCGTATGATGCTGTGATGGAGCCAGCCCCACTACTTGTTGATGATCATCACCCTCCCCTCTACAGGAGCTTTACCTACGCTGAGTTCTATGAGAAATTCTGGGACAGAGGCCTCAACACTCGATCCTCTTTGGACTTGTTTAAGACTACCTCTCTTGCTTAATCATTTCATTAAGCTCTCAATAATCTCCCCATGCTGTTGTTTATTGAACCCTCTCTGACCTTCTAATTACTGGCACTAATTAATAATAACTACAAATTCAGTGCTTTGTGTCTTTGTTATCAAATTGTTAAGAAATAAAATATCATGTGAAAGAAAAACTGTCGTCTCTAATGCCCTGTAGAACAAATCTTTCATTCTGTTTTGATCAATGAGGAGAACAAATCTTTCTAATTTTCCCTTTCTGGCTACAACTCACACAATTTATAAGTTAATTGAGATTGGCATCTTTGATATCATAGCCAAAGATGGTCCAACAAGCTCTCTTTTTATTTATTTATTATTTTTTTGTACAGAAAAGTTTAGGGGAGGGAAGACTACCCTATCCTAAGGCCAAGACATACCAAGGTATTTTTGAGGGCTTACAGAGGGGGTCTTAGTCCCCCCCTTTTTTTATTTTTTTTACAAATTACCCATCAAAAGAGATTGTCAGCAGTATGACTCGAACCTAGACTTGGATAGTGAAGAGAACGATTTTTACAACTCTCGTTGGCAATGCCATGCCAAGTTCTCTTCAGAGGCTCTATGCACAGCTAGCCTTAACCTTTGTGCTGTGTCCAACTACCTTGTGACAATGAATGGTGCTTCCTAAGGCCCTTCTCATGGCTTTGATTCTGTTTGGGCCTCCAATCGTTTTGGGTAACAGATTCAAGACATCACTGGTTTGTTTTTTCAGACATTCAATTCTTGATTGAATTGGGTTTGTATGTATATTTTGGTTTTTGGTACAATCAATTTATCACAACCAAATAAATAAATAAAAGTCATGGCCTATAATTAACAATACTAGGGAATAGTCAATCATCGAATTTTTATGTTGGTTTGAAGAAGTCTTAAGTTCGAATTTTTTGAAGAATCATTGTTAATATTAAAAACTAAAATAACATGAGTAATTAATGCGGCAACTCTACTGTTGGGGGCTTAAAAGATTGACTAGGCGTAGGTAACTGTTCTAATTGGACTGTGGTCTTGACTGGCCTATCAAAACTAATTTTGACCGTACCGTCTAAATATGGTTGAATGTAATCTAAATCATTAAGGCTTCGTTGAATTGGCTTAGGGGGGCATTCCGTGGTTAAAACCCAATCTTTAGGTAAACTAACATCTGACCATCTAATCATTTGAGGAACTTTGATATTTGCACAAGACGTATGACTCTGAATTAAAAGCGTTTGGTTCTTCGGGCTTTTGCTTAAGGCTTGGAAATTCATATTAGTACCTGTGACTTTATATATATATATATATATATGCTCTATTTTCATCGAAGTCTTGATTGAATTATTAATTTTGAGGTGGCAATGACATGTTAGACTTTAGTTTGTAGAAAAATTGTTACGATATATTATTAGAATGTGAACATAAAATTCAAAATCAATTGGTAATTGATGAAAATACTAAAGATTTTTTAAACAATTAGGCAAGACTTTAATTCCCCAACGTGGAATTCACTCTTTTAACATAGTGCAATGCAAATTCATACAATGGAAAAGTAATTGTGGTTGAGAGTGAAAAGGCATAGCAAGAAAGAACTCATCATCATGGGTCATGGCCTTGCCAACTGGTGCTGGATTTCATGGCATCAAGTCAAGTATGAATGCTTTGCCGGTGATCTGGGGGTGATGGATTCTTTCAGTAGCTAGCTAGAAAGGCATAGTTAATTATCTATGTTATTTACCAAACTGCCATCGTCAACCATCATTTGACAACTATATCCTTATTTCATAAACTGTTATTCTTTTACACTTGCATAGCGCGCGTGACCTATTTAATGTTATTATTGTGAATTAGACAAAGCCTCTGAGTCAAGAAGATGCTCTGCCCATTTGCTATTTGTAAATTGGTTTTGCTGATTGGTTATTATAGAAAATGGTTTTTCTTTATCTCTACTTAATTGGCTAATGTTGCATGCGCATTTCTATAGAGATTCCTTTGAGGATTCCTTAAATAAATTTATTTGAGAGACACTCTTGTAGGATCCATATGCATTGTATTTCACTAATTCAAAGTGACCTAATTTAAGGTATCATAAGAATTTGGATATCTTCAACTTTGTCATGAGCCAAGGGAAAAGAGAACAATCCAAGGAACACATAGTACCTTGAATAATTTTGCTTTTCGCAATTCTGAATGTACTTTGGAAACACCATTCACAGTATGGGAGAATACAATCGCCGGGTTTGCCATTCGGATATTCTGTCAAATCAAATGGAAATTAATGGTCAAATTGCTAAACATTTTCTCATCAAGAAGACTAAAGAATCCTTAATAAACACCTTTAGAATGTACTTTTGAAAGTGAACATAAAATTCAAAATCAATTGGTAATTGATGAAAATACTAAAGATTTTTTAAATAATTAGGCAAGACTTTAATTCCCTGACGTTGAATTCACACTTTTTTAACACAGTGTAATGCAATTTCATACAATGGAAAAGCAATTGTGGTTGAGAGTGAAAAAGCATAGCAAGAAACCAAGGTGGTTGGTATGAGTGGTTCGGCACTCTCATTCCTTAAGAGAGGTCAGGGGTTCAATCTCTGCTCTCGTACGGAGTCACCACTTTGGCCAACACTTTACCCCTTACGGGCCGATCCGGTGTGAGTGGGGATTAGTCTGGGTTGTGGTTAAGGCTTAAAGGTGCCACCCATAATTGGGGCCCATCCAGGACCACCTCATGGTTCAGACCAAAAAAAAAAAAAAGCATAGCAAGAAAGAACTCATCATCATGGGTCATGGCCTTTCTAGCTACTATTTAATGGCATCTAGTCAGACCTTCTAATTACTAGTAGTAATTAATAATAACTGCAAATTCAGTGCTTTGTGTCTTTGTTATCAAATTGTTAAGAAGTAAAATATCATGTGAAGGAAAAACTGTCGTCTCTAATGCGGCAACAAAAGATTGTCAATGAATATAATCTGAATTAATCATTTGCTGTTATTGTGCATCCATCTTTGTATTAATCTTTTATGGGTATTTGTTTTTTGTGATCAATTATTGAGTACAATTATCTAATTTTCAACAACAACAAAAAGTTTGTCAATGGAAAAAAAATGCCAACCACCAAAATCAATTAGTTATTCAGAATCCCCTTTCATTTAATTAATTACCCTTGATTTGTGGTTAGAGAAGACAATACGAAGGAGATTGGCATCTTTGATATCATAGCCAAAGATGGTCCAATTAATGCCAAGCTCTTTTGTATTTTTATGTTTTGGTACAGAAAGGTTTAGGGGCAACTGGTGCTGGATTTAGTGGCATCAAGTCAAGTATGAATGCTTTGTCGGTGATCTTGGGGTTATGGAGTTCGCCAGCCAGACAGGCATAGTTATTTATCTGTGTTATTTACCAAACTGCCATCGTCAACCATCATTTGACAACTATATCCTTATTTCATAAACTGTTAGTGTTACCTATTTAATGTTATTATGATAAACTATTCATTTGTGAATTAGACAAAGGCTCTGAGTCAAGAAGATGCTCTGCCCATGTGCTATTTGTAAATTGGTTTTGCTGATTGGCTAATGTTGCATGCACATATATATATAGAGATTCCGTTAAGGGATTCTTTAAATAAGTTTATTTGAAAGACACTTTTATAAGGTTCACTTCGCATTGTATTTCACTAATCTAAACTGTCTATTTTGTAGATATCCATTCAAAGATAATAAAAACTATATGCTTAGCATAGGAAATGCCCCTTAGTACATGCCCTGCTGGTAATTAGTAAGACTTTATTAATTCATTACTCTTTCAACATTTTATATGGTCAAAGCATTTCTTTTGATTCCCCTCCAGTTGAATGTTTTAAACATGATTAAGTAGACGGGACACCATTTTCATGAAGGTGCCATGTTGCTTAAATTAATTGTTACAATATATTAGAATATGAACATCAAACTCAAAATTAATTCAAAATTAATTGGCGAAATATATTGATGAAAATGTCGAAGATGTTTTAAATTATATCCTTACTTCATAAATTGGTATTCCAACTGTCTGAATATTATATACTAGAGCCACGTGAATTGTATGTTATGATACCTAGCTATAAGTAAACCCATTCCACTAGCAATGAGTTTCAGAACGTAAATATAGATAGTCCAATGGCTTCTTCATTGGAGAGAAAAAGCCATCCCAAAATAAATCATGCTGAGCCTGAGGATGAAATTACAAAGGAAGAGGAAGAAGAAAGCTTCTGCTATGCCATGCAGCTGGTGGGTTCTACTGCGCTGTCCATGTCTCTGCAATCAGCAATTAAGCTTGGGGTTTTTGACATCATAGCCAGAGAGGGTCCAGGGGCCAAGCTCTCTTCGTCTGAGATTGCAGCCAAGATTGGCACCAAGAACCCTGAGGCACCCATGATGGTGGATAGAATCCTCAGGCTCCTCACCAGCTACTCTGTTCTTAATTGCTCTGCTGTTGCTGCTAATGGTGGGTCTGATTTTCAGAGGGTCTACAGCTTTGCCCCTGTGTCCAAGTACTTTGGGAACGATGAAGAAGGTGTTTCTTTGGGCCCCGTTTTGACATTGATTCAAGACAAGGTCTACATGGAAAGCTGGTTAGTTTAAGCCCTCTTGCCCCTGCTATTAATTAATTATCCTCTTTCCTTTTCTATATTTTCTTCATTTATTTTTAATCTTTTGACTAATTATTATTATTATTTAAGTTCGATTAATATATTGGCACATGCATTACTCATAATTATATTCATATTAATATAATGGGAAAACCAGAAAACTACTCGGGAATTATCAAACTTCTGTGTAAGGGGACAGACTCACTCCATAGTCCTTAAAATGGCATAATATTAAAGTCAGTCTGGGAATCTTGGCTAGGGAAGTAACTATCAAAATTATACATGGTTGTCCACCCAATAATAGAAGAAAGGCCCTAATAATTCAACTTTTATTAAGTTCCCCAAATCAAAGAAACAAACCACATAGTTTGTGCTAATTATAATACAAATAGCCAATAGGGTATCTAACTCCAACTTTCTACACATAATAAATTCACAGGTCTCAACTGAAAGATGCTGTTGTTGAAGGAGGAATTCCATTTAACAGGGTCTATGGCATGCACGCTTTTGAGTATCCAGGTTTGGACCCCAGGTTTAATCAAGTGTTCAACACAGCAATGTTTAACCACACCACCATTGTCATCAAGAAACTTCTTCATATCTACAAGGGCCTTGAAGACAAGAACCTCACACAACTTGTTGATGTTGGTGGTGGTTTGGGAGTGACCCTTAATCTGATCACATCTAGATATCAACATATAAAGGGTATCAATTTCGACTTGCCCCATGTCATAAATCATGCCCCTTCCTATCCTGGTAGGACTTTAATTTATTTGATTCAATGTGAAATCTTAGTTTTTGCTTCATCAGAAGCGGTATGCAGTACATATAAAATGGAAGTTAAATATTTTTTTTTGCAGGTGTGGAACATGTTGGAGGAGACATGTTTGCTAGTGTTCCAAGTGGGGATGCCATTTTTATGAAGGTAATTTTTGAATTTCTAAAGCATAAAATTTTTGGTTTTGTTGTTTTAGTTTTAAGAATGGTAACTAAATATATGAAGCTGTTCTACTTGTCTTCTGACACATTTGTTTGTAGTGGATACTTCATGATTGGAGCGATGAGCACTGCCTAAAGCTGTTGAAGAATTGTTACAAAGCTATTCCAGACAATGGAAAAGTGATTGTTGTGGAAGCACTTCTTCCAGCTATGCCCGGGACTAGCACTGCTATGAAAATCACTTTCCAACTTGATGTGGCGATGATGACTCAAATTCCGGGAGGGAAGGAGAGGAGTGAACAAGAATTCATGGCCCTGGCAACTGGTGCTGGATTTAGTGGCATCAGATATGAATGTTTTGTCTGTAACTTTTGGGTTATGGAGTTCTTTAAGTAACCAAGGCATATGAAAACTTACACACTAAAATGAAGGTTTTAAGTCTCCAAGCCTAATAAAAGATTGGCAAATGTTTCTTATCTATAAGCAAGAAAATATTGAAGACTCAGTACTGCACTTAAAGTCTGCAGATTATTTTACTTAATTAACTCTGTGGAACACTCTGCTCCATAAGCCCTATTTGACATCTTTGGAGGTGTGTATCTCACCATTCTTCTTCAACCACATAAACAGAAGGAATAGTCTAATGAAACTAGCAAGTACTTTATAAAAGATGCTATGAACTTTATACCTGGGTAACACCATTTGTCTTGCATTGAAATTTCAGAGGCCACAGCTCATAGAAGTCCTGTGAAAGAGAAGAGGTGTCAGATGACCTAATTTAAGGTATTATAAGAATTTGGATATCTTCAACTTTGTCATAAGCCAAGGGAAAAGACAACAATCCAAGGAACACATATATAGTACCTTGAGTAATTTTGCTTTTAGCAATTCTCAATGTACTTTGGGAGCATACAATCACCGGGTTTGCCATTCGGATACTGTGTCAAATCAAATGGCAATTAATGGTCAAACTGCTAAACATCTTCTCATCAAGAAGTCCAAAGAATCCTTAATAAACACCTTAAGAATGTACTTTTGAAAGGGGTAAAAAGAAGCCAAAAACTCATACAAAAGACTGCCTTGCAGAGATTTCCGAATGCCCCTTTTTTTCCATCCTCTTCTTTTGTTATGTCATCATTTAAGAGAGGATTATGCATAGGAGACATAATATGATTGCAAGAATAAGCACAATGGTGTATGGATTAACTGTAGAGCTTACAAATACTACAGATAATACCAGACGCCAACCACAACAATTGGAAGCCCAGAATCATATACAGATATCTACCACGAATACAATCACATATACCATGAAATACTATATCCAGGGCCGTCCCTGAGATTTTGAGGGCCCTGTGCAAAATTTAAATTGGGGCCTCACATAATCTAATACAAAAATACTATAAATTTTTTTTTGCCATGACTTAATGTTATAAACAATTTTTTTTATACCTAAAAGTCACAATCAATAAATATGTAATGACAATCAGAAATCAAATTCATAAAAATTTAAATGTGTCCATTTGATAAATTTAAATGTTTGGTACAAAAATAAGCTCATTGTGCCCCTAAAAGGTCCCTTGCTGCCTTCAATAAGCAATCTCTGGTTAATAGGAAGAAAAAAAATTGGCAATAACAAATTAAAGAGTAGTCTGACTATTTGATTTTGAGTGGTCTTTATGAATTTAGGAATTAGGAATTTCTCTTTTTGGTGTTGAAATTCCTGAAATTGAAAGAATAACAAAAATTGTCAAATGATTGAAAAAAAACCAAATAAAGATTGATGAATGATGATGATTACTTACCAGAAAATCAGAGTTTAAGAGAAAGAAAAAACCATGAAGTATTTTTGGTTTTGAAGTAAAAAGTGTTTGGGGAATATATATACTCTTCTTGTTGTTAACTTCGATGTTTCCCTTTTTTTTTTAAAAGGCTTTCTGTTTTTTTTTTTTTAAATTTATATTTATAATAATTATGTAAAGTTTATGGTTATAAAGCAAAAATAATATAAAAAAGCCAAATGGACTGACTTCAGGCAGAATCGAACTCTGGTGCTTCCAATAAGTGAACATGCGCTGGAGCCAACTCCACCAGACATGCTCTTGTGTAAACATTTTGCACGCTATACTATATATACAATATAAAGAAATTTTTTTTTGGGGCCCTCAAGAATCGGAGGCCCTGTGCGGTGGCGCCACTTGCACCACCCCAGGGCCGCCCCTGACTATATCCATTATAATTAGTTTATAAGGTTGCTTCATATAAAGGAAAGCATAACAATCTGATGGAAATAGAACTCTAGGAGTAGTTGACCAAAAAAAAAAAAAAAGAACTCTAGGAGTAAAGATGAACTGGTGCACGAATTGATAAAAATTTCCAAAAACCTAGAAGACCACTATCTTGATGTAAATTTGTAATATATATGACAATAAAATCAATATACAGATAGCGAAGAGAAAAAGTACCATTACATAAGAAAAAACTTTGAATTCGGATCGTACAATGTCGTTTGGGAGAGAGCGAACAGAGAAGGGAATAAGGCGGGAGAGGGAAAGAAAACCTAGGTTTTATGCCTAACTACAAACGAGTATATACCAATCTAAAATCTTGAAATAGTTAGAATCCTTTCTTTCTTTCTCTAGAGAATTTGGCATGCACATGCTCCTCTATGGATGAAGGCTCTTTCTTCCTCTCTCCATTTCCTCATAATCCTTCCCTTTTCTTCAATCAACCACAGGTATTGGGTAATTTTTGGTTTGGCAAAAATGGGGTAGGCAGAAGAAATTTGATTGTATTTTTTGGTTTGGCAAAAAATGGGTAGGCAGAATCAATTTGATTGTATTGGGTATTGGGTAGTTTTGGTTTGGCAAAAAATGGAGTAGGCGGCTGCCTACCCAGCCCTTAGGGTAGATGGCTCCTATTGGGTTGGGTTTGAGTAGGCATAAGCAATTTGATTGTATTGGGTATTGGGTAATTTTTGGTTTGGCACTGCCTACCCTGCCTTTAGGGTAGATGGCTCCTATTGGGTTGGGTTTGAGTAGGCAGAAGAAATTTGATGGGTAATTTGCTGAATTGCTCCCTGAACTTGTACATAACTCTCAATTTACCACATGACCTTTTTTTTTTAGCGAATTAAGGGCTCGAATTAAATTTTATTATCAATGTTCCCCCACCGTCAAAATTCGAACATTTCATCTATTAATCAGTCAATTTGACTCACTTTGACTCTTTTTTTAGGGTTATTTTCGTCAGTCAGAGAATTGAACCCTTACCCAGTCAAACCTTCACACACTTCCCACGTATATCGTGCTCCACCTCCATTTGTTTCTGTTTCTGGCGATTTTCATCTATCTAGAGAGAGAGAGAGAGAGAGAGAGAGATGAGGATGAACTTACCTGGCAGGGTTGATGGGTCACACAGAGGGAGTTCAGAGTTCGAAGATGGCAATTCATTGATGTTGCCATCACGGGTCTGTTACTGTGGTAAGGTTGCAAAAATTCAGACTTCTTGGACCTCTTCACATCCAGGATGAAGATTTTATGTTTATGCGTGGGTAAGTTGAATTTTGAAGTTTGGGTTTCTAATTTTCAGTTTTGAGTTTCCAAGTTTTAAAACTGTCTTTGCAGAATCGTTGTCAAATGTGGGAGTGGGGTGACCTTGTTATGTGCAATAGATCTAAGCAAATAATTCCAGGATTGCTGAGGAGAATTAACAAGTTGGAAGTAGAAAAAAAGAAAGGGAATTCGAAGCTGAAAAACCCATGGTTTTAGGTGTCGTTGTGCATATTTGGGGTTATTATGTGCTTGATTTTTAATGAAGATAAAGACACCAATGGGTGGCTGTAGAAAGGGATGGGTAGTTAGCATTTTGTAAGGGTTAGAAAGGGATGGGTGCTTGCCATTTTGTAAGGGTTAGAAAGGGATGGGTAATTGGCATTTTGTAATGGTTAGAAAGGGATGGTAATTGGCATTTTGTAATAGTTAGAAAGGGATGGGTGATTGGCTTGTTGTAAAGGTAAGAAAGGGTGTGTAATTGGCTTCATTTTGAGTGTTGTGACCAATGTAATCAATGTATGAGTTGTTTTGTTGAATGAAAATGCATGCTCTCATTTTGACAATTGAAATAGTAACTGTCACACCAAAGATATGAATTGCACTTCAAAGTATGCCAAAATACAACATTTGAATTCACATGTCATTACATTAATAGCACTTCAAAATACACAGACACATCCCCTAAACGGTCTTGTTCAAAATCCCTTAAACATACACATACACATCCACAACATATAGCTTTGCCATCAAAGCTTGTCCAAATTCAGTTTCAAAAATACATCTTCATCACTAACCATTACAAGTTAGCTTGTACAAAATCAGTTCAAAATATACCAGAAAATAGATTGCAAACCAAAATGATCCACAAAACCAAAATAAACATCACAATTCTTCAACCATTCACTTCAAATATCTCACTAAACTCTCCATGGCCATATTCGTTTTGCTGGAGATTTTAACCTAGGCCTTTTTGGAGAAGTTACCATTGGTTGAGGTTGTGAACTTGAACCTTGATGAGCTTGTGAACTTTGGGCAGGTTGTGAAGGAGCTTGTGAACTTTGGGTAGGTTGTGAAGGAGCTTGGGAACTTGAACCTTGGGCAGGTTGTGAACCAACAAATAGATTGGTCTTCCTTATGATATGGGGGGCATGGGCTCCTCTTTTCACCTGTTGCAAGCATAGCTCCCTTAAGCCTTCAAAACACACCACAATAATTGTAAAACATCAAGGTTTAATCCAAGTACTTACATTAAAATTTGGTCTGGCATGAGTTTGTTCTTGTTCACTCACAATATCTCTGCCTCTCACAACACCTCTGCCCTTGACACCAACTGTTCCACTTGCATTGGCACTAGCACACCTCCATTACTAGTTGTAGCTCCTCTTCCCCTTGCACCTCTTCCCCTCACAGCTCCTCTTCCCCTTCTGCCGACTCTTGCTCTAGCACCTCTAGGTTGCCCCTTCATTGTCAATAACAACAAATGACATGTTAACATAGCAAAAACACTCCAATGACATGTGAACATAGCAAAAACACTCCAATTCACATGTTAACATAGCCATTTTCAACAAATGAAATGTGGAAACAAAAAAATTAAAAACAAATCTAACCTGTCCATTTTGGGAACAACTTGCAAAATTGTGACCTTCTTGTCCACAATTACGGCATGTCATTACAATGCCATACCTCTTAAGTTTTGTTGCCCCTCTTGGTATTTCATCAAGTTCTTTATTTCTACTAAGTTTGGGCCTTCCTGGTTGGATGTGATAAAGAGGTGGCCTGATAGGTACATGACCTGTTTTTCTCCAATATGCTTGACTAGGCATTGGAGATATATAGCCCTCATAAGCCCTATCATATGCCGGCCTTTTGTAAAGTGCATGCACAAAATCCAGAGGTTTGTGCTCACTCTTTGCTATTGCAACCAAGGCATGTGGACATGGGATTCCACTTAAGTCCCATTTTCTGCAGGTGCATGTATGCCTTTTTAAATCCACAACAAACATAGCTCCCAACATACTATTAACTTGATACTTCTCCCCACCAGCATACGAAGCTATGCAGTGGCCACTTTCAATTGAATTCTTCTCCACAATAGCAAATATTCTTGGACCAACCTCATGGGGCCACACTGTTTCTCTAAGTCTAGCCATTATAAGCATCAAGTATGTTCTAATTCTCTCTAAAAGAGTAACAATGGGCTTATCCCTTGCTTTTAAAATTGCAGCATTAAAACACTCACACAAGTTGTTTAGAAGTATATCACACTTTGGGACTGTACTAAAGTGTGATCTACTCCAATGAGCAGCTGGTCTATCCTCAAGTCACTTATATGCTGCCTCAGACTGACCCAACATCTGCTCCATTTCAGCTTCAAATACAGGTAATGTTGTTGCCCTAGCTACTACCCACAACCTTTGCTTCAAAGCTGCACTAGTATGGCATGCAAGCTTGAAATTATTGTGTAAATGCCTCACACAATGCCTGTGCTCAGCATTGGGCATCAAAGCATGAAGGGCATTCCCTAAACCTTTTTGCTTATCAGTAATGAAAACCCAGCCATTGCCATTTTGAATACCTACATCTTGAAAGAATATGTCAAAGAACCAACTCCAAGTCTCTGTGTTTTCAACTTCAACAACAGAAAAAGTAATTGGATACATCCCATTATTTCCATCAACCCCAACTGCACTTAGAATTTGCCCTGGGTGAGAACCCTTAACATGGCACCTATCAAAACCCACCATTGGTCTGTTTGTGCCTAATAAATCACGGCCATGAACTGACCGAAGGAGCCCCTTTTTCTCTGCCCTATCATTTGCTCAAACGTAGCGTTTCGCCAAGATATTTGGCCCTCCTGAAGACAAAAGAAAAGTTGCTAAGGCACGATCATCTCGGCCTCGATAATAGGCCGAGGCCGAGGCCGAACAAAATCACGGCCAATGGTATTAAAAATCAAATCATCACGTGATAGCATGGTCCCATGCTATGTTGCACCGACACGCCAAACTACTGGAGTGTCGGAGTGTCCGACACGCCGACATGCCGACACGTCTCCGACACGCCTTCGACACGCCTCCGACACGGTCAATGGCTGGGACACGGTCAAGACACGCCGCGGACACGGTCAAGACACGGCTCCGACACGGTCAAGACACGGCAGGAAGAAAACAAGACAACGATGATTGAAGGGAGTCCAAGCTACCTCAAGTCTGGAAGAAAACAAGACAGCGAACTCGACCCCTGAACTGGTGAAAGAGTTTGTTGAAAATAAAAGGAAAACAGAAGTAGCTTATCCAGTCATGGTAGAAGTAAACAGCCAGAGATCATCTCAGCAAGTTAATTCAAGCCAGGCCCCAGAGATCATCTTTCTTTGAGCTTATCTTCAGTTTCCATTGAAGAAGATTGAATCATTTATGTTTTATTTTGTGGTGTATTAATTATTATGTATGGATGATGAACATGAGTTATTTATTTTATTTTATGGAATTATGTGACATTGAAATATTGAGAATTAATTATTATTTTAAAATTTTCGGTATCGCCGTGTCGCCGTGTCCTACTTTTTTGAGATTTTCCGTGTCGCCGTGTCGCGTTCCCGTGTCCCCGTACCCGTGTCCGTGCAACATAGGTCCCATGCTTCATTTAATGAAGTAATGCCTCTGTTTATTGCAGCAAACCCACTGGCCACGAATAAGCATTTAATGCACGAGGGAAGGTGGGAAGTGACTGAAGTCAGGTTGTGGCGACAGGAAACAGAGTGATTAGACGCAGACATTCTCACAATGATTCTTACAGCTTGAGAGATTGGATGACCAGCTATCAGAACAATAAATGCGTCCCCACGGCCAGAGGCGCAGAACCCACGATCAGGGTGGCGGCCGAGATTCACCAGGATTTATGGGGTCACACCACCATACTTCATGATCCCAAATGTCGATTGGACTACCCACTTGCTCTAATCAGACTCCACTATGCAGGATTTCAGCCTCGATTACTCCTCCATGAACTCTTCCTATAAATAAAAGGCTCAAGACTACTTCCAAAGGGTTCAAACACCAAACCAAAGCCTCCCACGGAGCAACTTATATTTTCCTGTAATGCACTTTCAATATTTTACTTGCTTTCCTAGGAGTAGCGTTAGATTGTAAGGAAAATCCATTCATCAATATATCATACGACCCTTGATTTTCAAGGCGCCGGAGCACCATATTTGCTATTCGCTCATTCACCCCATATATCATACGACCGTCGCTCACTGAGCAGCGCGCCGGAGCACCGCCCGAAACCCACCACCAACACCACCACTAAACGGCCTTGTAGCTCAGGCCGTGAACCTGACAGCCGAGATTTGTTCCTCTCTCGGCTACAATCGTTTGATTAGAAGACGAGTTCAAATAGGCGCACCACTTAACCATTTCCTGTCTGCCGCGCAAATCTCACGGCCTGGAGTTCCGGGCCGAGGGGATATGCGTTAACACGCGGTTTCCTGCTTTTGGGTGCGGTGCGGTTGTGCGCGGGCGTGCCAGCACGGTCTACCGTGCGTCGATGTGTTGATGAGTGTTGGATGGATAAGTGGTGCGCCTGTTTGAACTCGTCTTCCTAATCAAACGATTGTAGCCGAGAGAGGAACTGGTCTCGGCTGTTAGGTTCACAGCCTGAACTACAAGGCCGTTGAGTGATGGTGTTGGTGGTGGGTTTTGGGCGGTGCTCCGGCGCGCTGCTCAGGGAGCGACGGTCGTGTGATATATGGTGTGAGTGAACGAACAACAAGGATGGTGCTCCAGCGCCTTGAAAATCAAGGGTCGTATGATATATTGATGAATGGATTTTCCTTACAATCTAACACTACTCCTAGGAAAGCAAGTAAAGATATTGAAAGTGCATTACAGGAAAAAATAAGTTGCTCCGTGGGAGGCTTTGTTTTTGGTGTTGAACCCTTTGAATGTAGCTCGAGTCTTGTATTTATAGGAAGAGTCTCTGGAGGAGTAATCGAGGCTATAAATCTGCATGGTGGAGCCTGATTGGAGCAAGTGGGCAGTCCAATCGACATTTGGGATCGTGAAGTATGGTGGTGTGACCCCAGAAATCCCGGTGAATCCCGGCCGCCGCTCTTGATCGTGGGTTCTGAGCTTCTTGACGTGGAGACGCATTTATGGCCTGGATAGCTGGTGAACCAATATCTCAGGCTGTCAGAATTCTTGTGAGAATGTCCATGTCTAATCACTCTGATCCTCATCACCAAATCCTGACTTCAGTCACTTCCCACCTTCCCTCGTGCATTAAATGCTTTTTTTGTGGCCAGTGGGTTTGCTGCATTAAACAGGCACTACTTCATTAAATGAAGCCTGGGACCCTGCTGTCACGTGATAATTTGCCTTTAATGCCTTGGCCGTGATTTTGTTCGGCCTCGGCCTCGGCCTGCGCTTGAGGCCGAGATGATCATGCCTTAGTATTTCTTCTTTTGTCTTTAGGAAGGCGAAGTACCCTGGCGAAACGCTGCGTTTCAGTTTTTACGAACAAGTGCCAGGGCCGAGAGAAGGGGCTCCTTCGGCCAGCTTATGGCCGTGATTTATCAGGCACAAACATTTCCATCCACATCAACCTCTCGACGCACGGTAGACCGTGCTGGCATGCCTGCGCACAACTGCACCGCATTCAAAAGTAGGAAACCGCGTGTCAACGCATATCCCCTCGGCCCGGAACTCCAGGCCGTGAGATTTGCGCGGTAGACACTTTTGGCACGCCCGGTGGGATTCTTGTCAAAAAAACTTATGGTGGAAACTAGGGCACAGGCAAAGCTCAAAGACAAAGCAGTCGAAATGACTTCTGAGTCTCCTGAGTCCACCCCACCAATCACTATCACCGAGACCGAACATTCGGTCAGGATCTCGGCCAGCGTTCCAATAACGACTGATCGCATGACCGAGTCTATGCAAGAACAGGCAGTAGTGGAGGAGCTGATGTCCAAGCAGGCCTACAGGATAGAAACATCCTTCATGGCCGCAATGGACAGATTCTCTTCAGAGCTGCGAACGCTTTTGTTTGTGCCTGATAAACCACGGCCATGAGCTGGCCGAAGGAGCCCTTTCTCTCGGCCCTGGCATTTGTTCGCAGAAGCTGAAATGCAGCGTTTCGCCAGGGCACTTCGCCTTCCCAAAGATAAAAGAAGAAATGCTAAGGCATTATCATCTCGGCCTCAAGCACAGGCCGAGGCCGAGGCCGAGGCCGAACAAAATTGCCGCCAAGGCATTAAAGGCAAATCATCACGTGACAGCAGGGTCCCAGGCTTCATTTAATGAAGTAGTGCCTGTTTAATGCAGCGAACCCATTGGCCACAAAGAGGCATTTAATGTATGAGGGAAGGTGGGAAGTGACTGAAGTCAGGATTTGGTGATTGAGATCAGAGTGATTAGACGTGGACATTCTCACAAAGAATTCTGACAGCCTGAGGTATTGGTTCACCAACTATCCAGGCCATAAATGCGTTTCCATGGCCAGAGGTTCAGAACCCACGATCGAGAGCGGCGGCCGAGATTCACCGGGATTTCTGGGGTCACACCACCATACTTCACGATCCCAAATGTCGATTGGACTGCCCACTTGCGCTAATCAGACTCCACTATGCGTAAATTCAGCCTCGATTACTCATCCAGGGACTCTTCCTATAAATACAAGACTCGAGCTACATTCAAATGGTTCAACACCAAAACAAAGCCTCCCACGGAGCAACTTATTTTTTCCTGTAATGCACTTTCAATATCTTTACTTGCTTTCCTAGGAGTAGTGGTAGATTGTAAGGAAAATCCATTTCATCAATATATCATACGACCCTTGATTTTCAAGGCGCCGGAGCACCATCCTTGTTGTTCGTTCACTCACCCCATATATCATACGACCGTCGCTCCCTGAGCAGCGCGCCGGAGCACCGCCCAAAACCCACCACCAACACCATCACTCAACGGCCTTGTAGTTCAGGCCGTGAACCTAACAGCCGAGACCAGTTTCTCTCTCGGCTACAATCGTTTGACTAGGAAGACAGATCAAACAGGCGCACCACTTATCCATCCAACACTCATCATCACATCAACGCACGGTAGACCGTGCTGGCACGCCCGCGCACAACCGCACCGCACCCAAAAGCAGGAAACCCTGTGTTAACGCACATCCCCTCGGCCCGGAACTCCAGGCCGTGAGATTTGTGCGGCAGACAGCTTTTCCAGGAGAGGATGCCGGCAACCTCGCCCATGACGCCTCCCAGAGCTGGACAGAGAGGCCAGGAGTGCGAAAGGATCGAGCCTTACGGCGAAAGCAGTAGCCTAGGCATCCCTGGCCGCACCCAAGCGTCAGGCTACGACTAGCATTCTCTGCCGCCGACAAACAGCTGGGGGCAGTCCCAGCCCACATGGGCGAATCCCAGACCAACCTACTCGGCAGGGACAGCACATGGACCGCTCCATGCTTTGGCCGTATCGCTAGGGCAAAGCAGCCTCGCGCATCCCGGGATCCATCCACTCGGCCCGGTTTACACTGCGGCCGTCCAGACCCATCCTGGCCCAAGCAACACGACCACTGTTTCATCGCAACAGTACGGTCAGAGCAATCCGACCGTCTCACCACCATTGTAGGCGTCGTTGTTTCCGCCGGGCTCTCACCTTCACTACGGTTCGGCCATTCCAGCGGCAACGCACACGCACCTTGGCCAAACCCATGGCGCTCATCTGGCGTCAACCAGCTCGGTCACACCGGCCGAGTCCCCTGTCCCAATGGCCGTAAACCTTCCAGAGAATTCGGTGAGGGATTGGCCTGACGTGGAAAGAATATTCCACGAACATTTCTATCAGACCAACTGAGAGATAACAGTCGCCGAGCTAGCTAGAATGAGCTAGGCGTCAGACGAATCACCTCGTGATTACCTGCAGCAATTCAAAACGTGTAGGAACTGGTGCCGGACAAACCTGCCAGAGAGGGAATTTGTCAAGATGGCCGAAGAAGGGCTTGAATTCGAGTACCGGAAGAAATTCCAGGGACTCGAATTCCGGGACATGTATGACTTGACCAACATGGTGGACAGATATGCATCCTTGTCGAAGGAAGAGATACAGAAGAAGACGGCTTCAAAAGGGACTTACTACAGAAATCCCATTATCAGCTACGCCGAAGCAGACGGCCCTGCGGTGGCCGAGGGCGACGAAGTAGAGATGAGTTCGGCCGAAGTCAGCATAGACAAGCCCTTCGTCTGCAAAGGACTTGTTAAGACCGACAATAGCCGCACCAAAATTCCCGACGCCAAGTTCGCGACGCGGGAAACAAAGGCCTATACTTTTGACTTAACAAGGGCCGAGGCTATCTTCGACCTGCTATTGGCCGAGAAAAAGGTCAAATTGTCCTTCGGCCACAAGATTCCGAAGCCCGACGAGCTCAAAGGGAAGACGTTTTGCAAATACCACAGTTCTTGGTCTCACAACACCAACAATTGCGTTGTCTTGCGAGACGTCATCCAGAAGTTGATAGACGAAAAGAAGCTCCAATTTCCGGAGAAGGCGGCCATGCAGGTTGACTCCAAGCCATTCCCTCCACCTGTCGTCAACATGGTTGATGCCCAACTCCCAACCGGGTGTTGGGAAGCTCGTCGGACGGTGAAAGGAAAGGAGCCATTGGCCGAATTGGAGCCGCTATTTTGCGAGCGATGCAAGTATGAGATCGGTCATACCAGGCCGCAGGAGAACAAGAGGAAGGCCGCCGAGTCACCCCAACCGACCGTGAAGAAATTCAGCGGTCGCTACGACCATTGGCCGACCAGCAGAGCTGTTTTTGACCGCCTGGGGGCACATACCCCCTATACCGCGGCAGATCACAGGAACGAGGCCGCCCCTAGGCTAGTGACGACTTTCAAACCGCCGGTCATACGTGATGCTCGTTGGTACTATACACGGCCTGGGGGCAGGGCCGAACCGCTGACAAAAACCCAGCTGAGGAGAATGCAGAGACAGGTTCAGCAGGCCAGAACACAGACAACCGAGGCTGAAGGATCCAAGCGCCAAAAGAAAGTGGCGACTACGGACGGGCCACCATCCATTCCAATTATTCCCTCAACAGCGAAAATGGCCAGCACCAAGCCTCCAAGGACGTGGCGCCCTAGGCAGGACGAGAGTCCCCATGGGACGACGGCCATTTCGGATCAGCCGAAGACTGCGCTCTTGGAAAGAACAGACGAGGGTATCATCGACATTTATCGCGGAAGGGACCCCCCTTTTTTGGCCAACGGTCTGTCCTTTCTCATGGAATTCCATAAAGACCATTCAGCCACAGACCTATACGGCATGACCCCTGAGAGCCATGAAATCGTGGAGTTGGCCCTCAAAAATACAAAGGCGGAGGGGCTCCTCATTACCAGCGGATCCGACTCGGCCATCAAGGCCGTATACCAGGCAAACAGGGAAGCCAGAGCAAGAGGAATGCTGGGATACCAGCCGGGCCTAGCAGGTTTGGAGGCTAAGGCCCCATTCAGCAGGGGCGACTTAAAATATCTTCGCCAATATTTTACCGTGACTTCAGCCGACACCGTCTTTGGTCTAACAGCCGAGGAAAAGGCCCGGGTAAGCCGTTTGGATGATTACATAACGGCCAGGGACACATTGGCGAAGGCTAGATGGGCCCTCGAGGAGGAGGCCAAAGCCTCGGACCCCCCTAGGATCCAAGCATCCACAGGCAATATCCCGGGGACCGCAGGGCCTGTGATCGAGGGCCTTGGTGATCCTTTCTTTGGGCATGAGGCCGAAGACGACCCCACTTTGGGAATCTCCGATGAAGAATATGAAGGAATCCTCGGGATGGTCGAGGAAAAAGTCCTCACCAAAGACGGCTGTGAGGCCGAAGAGGAGGCTGGTAGGGGAAACCCGCTGGAGCTGGAGGAAGTCGGCATGAATATGGTCTTGGTGCTACTATCTGAGTTTTCAGCCCCAGGCGGGCAAACCAACGGCTTGGAAGATGACATGGTCGAGGAGCAGCTTGATCAGAGGCCAAAGACGAAGGAAGAATTATTAGCCGTGGCATTTAACGAGGTAATTCTTAGAGATGAGCCGAACAAATACCGACACCTCAAGCCGTTATACATCTCGGCTCATGTAGAGGGTGTGCCCGTATCCAAGGTTTTCGTTGACTGTGGGGCAACGGTCAACATCCTTCCTTATTCCTTGATGAGGAAGTTGGACAAGTCAAAGGAGGACCTCATCCCCAGCGACGTGGTCATGAGCAGCTTCGTCGGTGATAAATCTAAAACCATTGGCGTGTTGCCATTAAAGATTACCGTGGCCGATCAGACAAGAGTCGCGGCCTTCTACGTAGTCGAATCCAATGTGGACTACAATATATTGCTCGGCCGTGATTGGATCCACCAATCCGGGTGCATACCGTCTTCCCTCTTCCAACTATTATTCTTTTGGGACGGCCAGAAGGTGTCTATACACCCAGCCGATGAAAAACCTTTCGAGGCCAACGCCGTACAAGCACGGATTTACGATGACGACGTTGGATGGGTTGTTCTCACCGGCCACGATGCAAGCGGCCGACCAACCAGAACGACGGCCCAAAAAGTACTGGAGCTAGGCGCCGAGAATGTCCGACAGGACTCGGCGCGCGGAGTGTTGATCGACCTCACCAGCCTTTAGATGACAGACAAGGCCACTAGAGAAGAAGGAGCAGCGGTCGTGACTGACTTGCTAGAGAGGCTACTGGAACATTGGGCGGGGGGATCCTTATGGCCAAATTCACCGATCAACCTGATCGAGTTCCTCCACGAATCAGACGAGGCGGGCGCTTTGACCATTGAGGACCTAGAAACGGCACCAGCCGAGATGGAAGATGGCTATCCCGAAGTCCAGGACCCTTTGTTAGAAATAAATGTAAGGTCGGAGGCCGAACCACGGCCTCTTTTTGTAAGACAGCTTTTGAACCCTGGATTAGCGGCCGAAGTTATCGGCCTGCTCCATGAATGTAAAGATTGTTTTGCTTGGGATTATCATGAGATGCCTGGATTGCCGAGAAGTTTGGTCGAGCACGAATTAAAAATCAAGGAGGGGTTTAGGCCTTTCCAGCAGTCGCCGAGGCGATTCTCCACCGAGGTACAACTTAAAGTCAAAGAGGAAATTGAACGGCTCCTTAAAGCCGGCTTCATCCGAACGGCCCGGTACGTTGAATGGTTGGCCAACATCGTAACAGTTTTAAAGAGGACTGAGGCTTTGAGGGTTTGCACTGATTACAGAAATCTGAATCTCGCAACCCCTAAGGACGAATACCCCATGCCTATGCCAGACCTCTTGGTAGACGGAGTCGCAAAGCACGAACTTCTGTCTTTCATGGACGGCCATGCTGGTTACAACCAAATTTTCATAGCCGAAGAGGATGTCCACAAGACGGCGTTCATATGTGCAGGCGCAATCGGAACTTATGAATGGGTGGTCATGCCGTTCGGCCTAAAGAATGCCGGCGCGACATACCAGCGAGCTATGAATCTTATTTTTCATGACCTCATTGGCCAAACCGTCGAAGTTTACATCGATAACGTGGTTGTAAAATCCCCATCCAGAGCCAACCACGTAGCCCACCTCCGGCAGGCTTTCGACTGAATGCGGGCCTACGCCTAAAGATGAACCCTAAGAAATGTGTTCTCGGTGTCACTGCTGGAAACTTCCTCGGTTTCTTGGTTCACCAACGAGGGATCGAGGTGGATAAAAATAAAGCTACGGCCATTATGGCAACACCTCCGCCGAAGACCAAGAAGGAACTCTAGTCCTTCCTCGGTAAGGTCAACTTTTTAAGGCGATTCATATCCAATTTGGCAGGGAAAATCCGCCCGTTGACTCCTCTGCTCAAACTGAAAGACACGGAACGATTCATATGGGGAGCAGAACATCAGGCAGCCCTCGACGACATCAAGAAATATTTATCTCAGCCACCGGTCCTTATGCCGCCAAAGAGAGAGAAACCCTTAAGGCTTTATATTTCGGCTTCAGAGGGTTCTATCGGCTGTCTGCTGGCTCAGAACAACGAGTCGGAATGAGAGCAAGCAGTGCATTATCTGAGCCGCACCCTTAACATGGCCGAGCTAAACTATTCGCTGATTGAAAAATTGTGCTTGGCACTTTATTTTGCGGCTACTAAGTTGCGCCATTACATGCTTCCTTCGGTCGTTCAGATTATCTCCAAGACCGATCTCATAAAGTATATGCTCACTCGGCCGATCATACGCGGCCGAATTGGGAAATGGATGATGGCATTATTTGAATTCACTTTCCAATATGTGGTTCAGAAGTCGGTCAAGGGTCAGGCATTGGCCGATTTCCTGGCTCATCACCCGGCCCAGGGGCAAGAAGAGGAGTTGGAGGTCGAGATCGGCATGGCCCGCATGGAGAAGAACTACTGGACCATGTACTTCGACGGATCCAGTATCGAGGCCAGGTCAGGAGTCGGAGTCATGATCGAGTCCCCTCAAGGGCAAAGATGGCAATTCGCATTCCAACTTGATTTCAAATGCACCAACAATCAGGCCGAATACGAAGCACTCATTATCGGTCTCGAAATCCTGAAAGAGATGAAGGCAACCCGTGTTTTGGTCTATGGAGACTCTCAGCTAGTTATTAACCAACTGACCGGGGAATACCAGTGCACAAGCGAGAATTTAACTATGTATTACGTGACGGCCCTCAATACGGCCGACAATTTCTCCAGGATTTCCTTTGTCCACATACCGCGCGCCGAAAACTATGAGGCCAATGAAATGGCCCAGGTAGTGTCAGGCGTAAATATTCCGGACGACGACCGCGATCGTGTGATAAGAATCGAGAGGCGTACCTTGCCGGCTTTGGCCGAAAGAGGAATGGCAGCACAAGTATCATCGGCCGAGCTCACCGATGAAGTCAGCACGGCGGAAGCCGATTGGCGCTACCCCATAGTGAAATATTTACGTAACCCCTCCGGTAGCCATGAGAGGACTACATGTTTCCGGGCTCGGTGTTATTTAATTTATCAAAACGAGCTATATCGAAAGGGGTCAGACGGCTTATTGCTCCTATGTCCCAGCGTCGAAGACATCAAGGTCATCATGACCGAATCACACGAAGGGATTTGCGGCGCTCACCAGTCTGGTGTCAAGATGAGATGGCTGGTTCGGAGGCACGGCTATTATTGGCTGACCATTCTAAAAAACTGCATAGAGTATGTGAGGGGGTGCATCAAGTGTCAAATCTACGGCCCCATACAAAGGGTACCGGCCGAAGCTCTCCACCCAGTTACTAAACCGTGGCCGTTCAGAGGGTGGGCCGTGGACATCATCGGCAAGATCCATCCGGCCGCATCCAACCAGCACGCATGGATTTTGGTGGCGACCGACTATTTTACTAAATGGGTCGAGGCAGAGTCCTATCGGTCAATTTCTAGCGCACAGGTGGTCAAGTTCTTCGAGAATCACATCGTCCGCAGGTTTGGTATACCTGAGACTATCACGGCCGTTATCCTGAGACTATCACGACCGATAACGGCCTAGTTTTCGCATCGGCCGAGACTCGGGAGTACACCGAAAGAATGGGGATCAAATTGGTCCACTCAACACCTTACTACCCCTAGTCTAACGGACAGGCCGAGGCAAGCAATAAGGTAATCAAGGGCATTCTCGAGAAAATGATTGAGGAAAAACCTAGGGCATGGCACGACTTGCTCCCCGAAGCCCTTTGGGCTTACAGGATCTCAAAACGCTCGGCCACAGACACATCTCCTCATGCCTTAACCTACGGTCATGATGACATCGTTCCAATGGAGTTAAAGGTTCGGTCTCTTCGTGTGGCAGAACAGCCTGGACAAGAAGGGAAGGATTATGCGCAAGCCATGGCTCAGGAGTCAGAAGATTTGGAGCAATCTAGATTCGATGCTTATAACCTAATGCAGGCACAGAAGCAGATTGCTGCGAGAGCCTATAACAGAAAGGTCAAACAAAAGACCTTTGCCGAGGGCGACTTAGTATGGCGAGCCGTGCTTCCTATCGGGATAAAGGACCCTCGGTTCGGCAAGTTCTCACCCAATTGGGAAGGTCCGTTCATTATTGAACGAATCCTTGGCCGATGTGCATTTCAATTGAGAAATAGGGATGGGGAATGGCACGACTTGCCAATAAACGGCCAGTATTTGAAGAAGTATACCCCGTCGTTATGGGAAACGACCGAGAAAGAGTGCTAAGGATTGCAATTGGCAAGTAAATAAAATGGCGGAACAAGAGGAAAGGAAAATCATACTCCATTTAAAAAGTGGACACATTTACAAAGAAACAGCCATGTCATGGCCGATTACAAATACGCATGATAAAATATCACATCCTAAATCTACGAACAACGGCTTCATGATCTTCTTGCTGGACAGACAGACATTTCACCCCGAGGCAGTATCCCCGCCACCCATGTCGTCACCAACCACAGAAAGAGCCGTCACTCCGGACATGGTAAGCGCAAGGGCCTTGGAAAGCGGCCGACACTCTAGCCATGATGAGCGGCCGTCACTCTGGCCATGGTAAGCGGCCGGGGTCCTCAGCCGAATAAACACGGCCAAGTTAGAGTCATCATATCGGGTACTCCCATCTTCATCAATCGCATTGCACTTTCTCCTCGGCTTCATAGGGAGGGAGGTCGTCTTCCTCCGGGGATGAGAGGGGACCTCGGCCGCATCTTGGTTTTGGCTCACGTCGACTTCCCAGGACGAAAGGCGGTTGGTAGACAGCAGGAGAGGAGGAGCCATCTGGACCAGGCCAAATTGCCAAATCATGAGGTTCAGCAGATGTAGCTCCTTGGCTTTGGAAGGGCTACAATAAGGGCCATCAGAGCAGGTTAAGACAAAGAAGGATGAAGCCCAGGAATCAAAGAAAGGCTCAAGAATGTTCAAGGCTGAGGAAACTGGGAAGGTTGGAGTGAGCTTTCGAGGAGCGTAAACTCAAGGATTTTGGGAGTGTGAAGAAAAGACGAAGGAGTCTGGGTTTTTATACTGGCGCTAGAATTCAAAATAAAGAGGTGTGGTTCTCGTAAGACGAACGGCTTGACAGCGCACTCAGAGCACGCGGGGATATGTTAGGAACCTGGGGGCCGCCGTTTGATTGGCAGGGTAAAATGATGGCTCGCGCGAATTAAAAGCACGATGACGTGTCGAAAGCTCAGAGACCGTCGTTTCATTTGACGAGGCGAAGCGACGCCCTGGGCAATGATGGTCTGCAAGACGTGCCTGAAGCATTAAATGAGCCGATTGGCCTGCGCATTTAATGCTCCAGTTGTCAATCACTTCAGAAGGAATGCAAAGGGTCCATCCCTTGGAATCCATTCTGCCCCAGCCCATGACAAGACCGAAGAATCCAAGGATGTGGGGGCAATGTTTGTGCCTAATAAATCACGGCCATGAATTGACCGAAGGAGCCCCTTTTTCTCGGCCCTGGCATTTGCTCAAACGCAGCGTTTCGCCAAGATATTTGGCCCTCCTGAAGACAAAAGAAAAGTTGCTAAGGCACGATCATTTCGGCCTCGATAATAGGCCGAGGCCGAGGCCGAACAAAATCACGGCCAGTGGTATTAAAAATCAAATCATCACGTGATAGCAGGGTCCCATGCTTCATTTAATGAAGTAATGCCTCTGTTTATTGCAACAAACCCACTGGCCACGAATAAACATTTAATGCACGAGGGAATGTGGGAAGTGACTGAAGTCAGGTTGTGGCGACAGGAAACAGAGTGATTAGACGTAGACATTCTCACAAGGATTCTTACAGCTTGAGAGATTGGGTGACCAGCTATCAGAACAATAAATGCGTCCCCACGGACAGAGGCGCAGAACCCACGATCAGGGCGGCGGCCGAGATTCACCAGGATTTATGGGGTCACACCACCATACTTCACGATCCCAAATGTCGATTGGACTACCCACTTGCTCTAATCAGACTCCACTATGCAGGATTTCAGCCTCGATTACTCCTCCATGAACTCTTCCTATAAATACAAGGCTTAAGACTACTTCCAAAGGGTTCAAACACCAAACCAAAGCCTCCCACGGAGCAACTTATATTTTCCTGTAATGCACTTTCAATATTTTACTCACTTTCCTAGGAGTAGCGTTAGATTGTAAGGAAAATCCACTCATCAATATATCATACGACCCTTGATTTTCAAGGCGCCGGAGCACCATATTTGCTATTCGCTCATTCACCCCATATATCATAGGACCGTCGCTCACTGAGCAGCGCGCCGGAGCACCGCCCGAAACCCACTACCAACACCACTAAACGGCCTTGTAGCTCAGGCCGTGAACCTGACAGCCGAGATTTGTTCCTCTCTCGGCTACAATCGTTTGATTAGAAGACGAGTTCAAACAGGCGCACCACTTAACCATTTCCATCCACATCAACCTCTCGATGCACGGTAGACCGTGTTGGCACGCCCGCGCACAACCGCACCGCATCCAAAAGCAGGAAGCCGTGTGTCAACGCATATCCCTTCGGCCCGGCACTCCAGGCCGTGAGATTTGCGCGGTAGACATGGTCTACATCCTTCCACAAATCCTTTTTTAAGTGCTCTAAAACATATATAAATCCTCTTAAAAATAAGATTCTCACCCTGCAAATCAGTTTTCACAATAACAGTACTTCCAGGGTTATTGCTCTTTAACTCCTCACAATAATCCCACAACTTTCCATATTGCTCTTGAATACTACATTGAATTCTGATTTTTGCAAAACTCTTGGCTTTATAAACTTGAGCCTCAGTTACATCTATGGCATAATGTTTCCTTATTATCTTCATGAAATCTGTCGCTTTCATCTTGGGATTATCTCTTAACTCCTCATCAAACCTCTTAATAGCCATGATGAAGTGGCATACTCGGTTCTTTGCCTCCTTCCACATGTATGCCTTGAAATATATGTTTTAATTCTTGTAGTTGGACCTTTCCCCACATGAGAAGCATATAGCATCCATGGAAATGGAACCTTTTGTTTATTATCTCCTTCACATTTTAGCCTCACCCTATATGAATCATTCCTCACCCACTTCAATGGCCTTGCACATGAAACTGCATAATACCTTATTGCTTCCCTACACTACTCCATGTTGGTAAATTCCATTCCCAAATGAAATGTTGGCTTCAGCAAATCAGATTCTCTTTTAAACTGCTTAAACCTAGGAGCTTTTCTTCTGCGCCTACGGTTTTTCACACCTTCATCCTCATCATCTTCTTCATCAAGACTTACAAGTTCGTCGGTATTGTAGTCTTCACTGTCAACCTCACCAGGTTCTTCATTGTATTCTTCATTTTCTTCATCAACTACATGTTTATCAAACAAGTTGTCATCCTCTTCCAAGACTGTCTTGAACCCTTCTTCATCTAACTGCTCAAACTCAGAGTCAATCAACTCAATGTCTGTCTCACTATCATCATCTTCAGCCTCTTCTCCACTATCATCATCTTCAGCTCATCATCTTCAAATTCATCTGCCTCATTATCTCCCTCATTATCTTCCTCATCATCACCATCACCATCATCATCTAAATCAACATCCACTTCTACAAACTGGTTCCCCAAATCACCAACATCAGTTTCAGTTTCAACTTCTACTTCCAACCCCAACTGTGGAGCAGATACAGATGCCTGGCTCTCTGAGAAATGTGGTTGATGCTTATATGACAGATATAAAGGTTGAACTCTAGAGGTAGGTGTATGCTCCACAAACTCAACCACATGAGCATCTACTTCAATTGGAACAAATCCCCTTCTTTTGTTCCAGTAGTGGTACTGAATTTTTTGATGGTCGTAGCCTAAACATATAGCAACATCATACAGGTCAAACATTGACAGGTGGTCAGCATTACAATTGTCTGCCCATGTAACCTTACCCCGAACATACTTCCCCACTGAAATATAACCTCCATGGTGAATTTCTAGGGAGAACAAATCTGGATCACCTAAAAAAAAACAGAAAATGATATATAAAAGAACTATTTTATCACACCAACTTATCTTTACTGCCCAACTACCATTCTAAACTTGAAATTGACTCAAATCCACCGACAATTATGCAAACAAAACAACACAAATGCTTTGGGACCACAAGTATTTCATATTCAAAAAGGCATATCACACAACACCACAAAATGTCAAAAGCACCGACAGACCAAGGACCACGCAAGCTTAAAAAATTTCAACTTGGGAAAAGCGATTACTTACTGTATTTGGGAGGAGGCCCTCTGTTCCGCACCTACAGAGGCAACACATCCATAGTCATGTTGCGTCGAATCAACAGAGCCAAAAGAAGCTTTATGAAAAAGCTTTCAGATTCCCTCGATTTTGTCCCCTTTCCCGCCCTTAATTCAGTCCCTTTCCAACCCTACCAAAGTGAAAGCGATGTGCGAAGTGTGTGAGAGAGGTTGGTAATTCAATCCGCGCTGAATGACAAAAATAACCCTAAAAAAAGAGTCAACGTGAGTCAAATGGACGGAATAATAGATGAAATGTTCGAATTTTGATGGTAGGGGGAACATTGATAATAAAATTTAATTCGAGCCCTTAATTCGCTAAAAAAAAAGGTCAGGCGGTAAATTGAGAGTTATGTACAAGTTCAGGGGGCAATTCAGTAGATTACCCAAATTTGATTGTATTGAGTATTGGGTAATTTTTTGTTTGGCAAAAAATGGAGTTGGCGGCTGCCTACCCTGCCCTTAGGGTAGGACCACCTCTGGTGGATTGGGTTTGAGTAGGCAAAAGAAATTTGATTGTATTGGGTATTGGGTAATTTTTGGTTTGGCAAAATATGGAGTAAGCAGCTGCCTACCCTCCCCTTAGGGTAGGACCGCCCCTAACTCAAACTCAGAACTGCACATAAAGTCTGCAGATTATTTTATTTAATTTACTTTGATCTTTCCCTTCTAAAGTAACAGAAGAACCGTAATGATATGAATTACAAAATGAAGACAAAGTACATTTATAACCTTGGTTAGAATAAGCTTATGCAAACAGAATGATGTTCACATATTTATGAACAATGCTGCGAGATATACACATATGTATAAGCGTAAAAAACCGACCACAAGTTCTTCTCATATCTCAGCAGCATTACTTTTCAGGTTTGCTCTAGCCACTTCCAATTATATATTTGTATGTATCTTTACTCTTCTGCGTCAAAGCTTCCCTGAAATTTATATATTCAATAAAAGTATCGATAAGACATTTTATATTTTTTCGCTATACGAGCGTACACCATCGAGCCATGTGTTGTGAATTAGAATGACTAACTCACTGCCCTTTTAAGATCTTGTTGTTGATGGACTTTGGACAAAGAACTCAATGATGGATGAGTCTTACACACACACACAGAAATTAACCAAGCACAAATGACACAAGTGTTTATAGAGGTTCAGCAAATTGCCTACATCCTCTTTGGTGATCACCTTGAGAAATTTCACTAATGAAGATAGGTTACAACTTTGGTTTACAAAGGAAACCCCCTTAGAACACTACCCTCACAATCTGTTTCTCTCACACCCTTGCTCAACACCTTGATACACTTAGAGAACTCTCTTGCTCTCACCTTGGTTTTTCTGAACAAAGCTCTCTACAAGAAAAAACTCTAACTTGTTTTCAGCTTTTGCCACTACATTAGTTCAACATTCTTTCTCCCTTGTGTTATCTTACTTCATCCCATTACCTACACAAGCCAATGGACAAGAGATAGGATATCTGATTGTCCTCCACGTTCTTTCCTTTTAGTCACCACTTAGACTAAGGGTCAGATTAGTTAGGTAATACAATCCCACTCAGCCACCTCCATTAAACCAGAAAATGGAGAGGAGATTAATCAAAATAGGATAACCAATTAGCCATGAGTGCTCTCCCAACTATCCAGCAGGTAGTCAACCCTCTTTTACCTCAGAAGTGATCCATTAAGCACCTGCAAACTCGTGGAAAGCGATAGCCATTGAAAAGACAGTTGAAAATACGTAAGCAAAGCATCACAGCACGACTGGAGCGACCGGTCGTCAGGAATGGGCGACCGGTCGCCAGAAGTTTTCCCTCCAGACTTTGAATCTGCTTCTAAGCGACCGGTCGCAAATGTCCAGCGACCGGTCGCTCTTGTGCCTGCGACCGGTCGCAAAGAACTAGCGACCGGTCGCTCGTCGATTACTTACGAGACTTCGAATCTGCTTCAAAACGACCGGTCGCAAATGTCCAGCGACCGGTCGCTTTTAGGCAGATTCAAAATCATCCTTTGAGCGCCAAAAACTTTGTATCCTTTTAGGTGAGCCATTTTTTCCAACAATCTCCACCATGGCGAGCCTAATGCTCCTTGTGGACATCATTGCCTTCCAGGACATCTGTAATGTCTTGAGAATCGCCCTGATAACTCTCAAGAACTCCACCTCAATCTTTAGCATGTAACAAGATTGAGCAAGCTCAAGCAATGCTTGAACTTTGCTGTTGTGACTGGCTTTGTTAGGCAATCTGAAGCGTTCTCATTTGTATGAACCTTCATTATTGTGATGTCTCCATCATTCACCCAATCCCTTATCCGGTGGTATCTCACATCAATGTGTTTGGA
This sequence comes from Prunus avium, assembly GCF_965620075.1. NCBI lineage: Eukaryota > Viridiplantae > Streptophyta > Magnoliopsida > Rosales > Rosaceae > Prunus > Prunus avium. The sequence goes on along the minus strand of NC_142285.1, from coordinate 36,653,047 downwards.
CCTCCCATGGAACACTTGATTCTTCACTAAGCAAATAGCACTTTGACTGTCACTTAGAATCACCACCAAGTCTTGAGCTATCCCGAATTCCTTTGCCAATCTCTTCAGCCATACCGCTTCTTTTGAAGCTTCCGTTAACGCCATATACTCCGCTTCCGTAGTAGACAAGGCACTAACCGATTGTAACACTGCTCTCCAACTAATCGGTCCTCCACCACAAGTGAAGACATATCCTGTGGTGGATCTCCTCTTGTCTAAATCTCCTGCATAATCTGAATCTACATACCCCGACACACATGCATTTCCTTGTTGTCTTTCAAACAATATCCCAAGCCTTTTGGTGCCCTTCAAGTACCTGAGAATCCACTTTGCTGCTGTCCAATGTTGCCTTCCAGGATTCGCCATATACCTTGACACCACACTAACGGCTTGGGCTAAGTCGGGGCGTGTGCACACCATTGCATACATGAGACACCCTACCAAGCTTGCATATGGAACTTTACTCATTTCCTCCTTCTCCACATTCGTAGAAGGACATTCTTTTGCACTTAACTTAAAATGCTCCGCCAAAGGAGTAGACACCGGTTTGCAATCCATCATATTAAACCTTTCAAGTACCTTGGAAATATACTTGCATTGTGACAGCCACAACTTGCCTTCCTTTCTGTCTCTCCTTATCTCCATTCCTAGGATCTTTTGTGCAGCACCAAGATCCTTCATGTCAAACTCCCTTCCAAGCAATGTCTTCAAATTCTGGATTTTTGACATGTCCTTACATGCAATTAGCATGTCATCAACATAAAGAAGCAAAAGGATGAAGTTACCATCCTTGAATGCATGAGAGTAAACACAACAATCAGATTCACATCTTCTATACCCAATCTTTATCATGTAAGAATCGAAGCACTTGTTCCACTGCCTTGGAGATTGCTTCAGTCCATACAAAGACTTCTTCAACCTGCAAACCAGATTTTCCTTCCCTGCTTCAATGAACCCTTGAGGTTGGCTCATGTAGATGTCTTCCTCCAATTCACCATGAAGGAAAGCAGTCTTCACATCCATTTGCTCCACCTCCATGTCCTCTTGTGCTACTATGGAGAGTAGTAGTCGTATAGAAGTATGTTTCACCACCGGAGAGAAGATTTCATCATAATCAACTCCCTCCTTTTGCAAGAATCCTTTTGCCACCAACCGAGCTTTGAATAAGGTGGCACCCTTCTCATGCATTTCTTCTTTCTTCCTAAACACCCATTTGCAGCCAATAACCTTGCGACCTTTGGGTTTAGGAACTAACTCCCAAACTGAGTTTTGGTGTAGAGATTCCATCTCTTGCATCATAGCTTCCATCCAACTTTCCCGTTCCTTGTTCTCAACAGCTTCTTGGAACGTGGTTGGTTCTTCTTCACTAGCATTTAGGGCATAGTGAACTACATCCGTCTCCCATCCAAACCTTTGAGGTGGTTTGATGGTTCTCTTGGGCCTAGACCGAGCTATAGATGATGGCTCCACCTGTTCTTGAGCCTCTTCTTCTTCTTGAGTGTGTTGTTGATGCTGCCCAGCTTCTTCCTCTTCAATGTCAGACTCCACCTCCTCCTGAACGTCTTCAGTTGGCTGTTTCCGTGAAGTCTTTCTTGACACCTTCTTGAGTGGAACTTCAATGGTTGTTTCTTTCTCAACAACATCCTCTTTTGCCTCTGAATTCTTGACTTTGTTCATAGGTATGGTCTTCTCATCAAACACAACATTTCTGCTGAGTATCTTCTTGTGGTTCACTGGATCCCACAGCTTGTAGCCCTTCACACCACTCTCAAATCCGATGAAAATACATTCAAGAGACTTTGGCTTCAACTTGGATCTTTCATCACTAGGAATAAGTGCATATGCACTGCACCCAAACACCTTAAGATTCGAATAATCAATTGACCTTTTAGACCATACCTCCTCTGCACACTTGAACTCAAGATTTCTTGAAGGCGATCGGTTAACCAAATAGGCAGCGTGGTTAACCGTTTCTGCCCAAAAAGATTCGGGCAACCCTGCATGAATTCTCATACATCTCTCACGCTCCATGAGAGTTCGGTTCATCCTCTCCGCAGCTCCATTTTGTTGGGGTGTCTTCTTCACGGTAAAGTGCCTCTTAATGCCTTCACTTTTGCAAAACTCAAGGAACTTGCTGTCCTTGTATTCACCACCATTGTCACTCTTTAGGATCTTGATCTTTCTTCCGGTTAGGTTCTCTACTTCCGCCTTCCACTCTTTGAATTTGGTGAAGACCTCAGATTTCTCCTTCATGAAGTAGACCCAAACCTTCCTGGAAAAATCATCCAAGAAAGTCACAAAATAGCGAGCTCCACCCTTCGATTTAACTGGTGATGGCCCCCATACATCCGTGTGAATATAATCTAGCACACCCGTGCTTTCTTCCTCTTTGTTTCGCTGCTTGAAAGCTATTTTTGATTGCTTTCCCATGGTACAAAATCTGCAGAACTCAAGCTTGCAACTTTGAACACCTTTCAACAATTTTCTGTTGTGTAGTTCCTGCATGCCCCTCTCACTCATGTGCCCTAGCCTCAAATGCCAAAGCTGAGTTTCATCTTCCGAGTCCTTACTTGTAGATACAGCTGCTCCACCTATGATTGTTGTACCACACAACCTATATAGACAATTTGGTTGAATCTCTCCCTTCATAATCACAAGTGAACCTTTTGAGACTATGAGTTTCCCTCCATTTGCTTTGAATGAATAACCATTCTTATCAAGAGTTCCAAGGGAAATGAGATTCTTACGCAACTTTGGAATGTGCCTTACCATTCCAAGCGTCCTAACAGCCCCATCATGCATCTTTACCTTGATTGTACCGGTTCCTTTGACTCTACACATTGAGCCATCCCCCATCATCACTTCACTGCTATCTTCTTTCTCATACGTGTCAAACCACTCCTTGTTTGAGCACATATGATATGAGCATCCGGAATCCAAAATCCAATCGGAAGAGGAACACCTTGAAGAATTAGCTAATGCATTTGTTTTAACATTGCTATTAACACACAAAAGCTCAACATCACTTTCCGTGACATCCTCAGCTGTGTTTGCTGCATTCTTCCCTTTGTTCTTCTTCTCCTTCCATATGGGGCAATTCTTTTTCCAATGCTCCTTTGACCCACACTCGAAACAACCATCTTTCGCCTTGGATTTGGACCTTCCTCTATTGCCTTTCTTGCCTTCACGCCTCTTTGAACGACCTCTCTCTCCGGTCTTTGCAACTAGACCTTCACCTTGAGAGTTTTCTCCCGAACGTTGAGTCATCCTATGGTGTGTCATGATGTCTTGCACCACAGGCTCAAAATCAAGAGTAACCTTTCCGAACATAAGAGTGGTTCGGAAGTGTTTATAGGACGAAGGTAAGGATGTCAACAACATGAGAGCCTTATCCTCCGGACTATAATTCACATCCATTCTCTGCAAGTCAGCAACACATCTATTGAAACAACTTAGATGTTCCATTAGATTTCCTCCCTCCTCCATCTTAAGATTCAGGAGTTCTTCCTTGAGGAAGAGTTTGTTGGACAACGATTTCCCTGCAAACATCTCTTCGAGCTTCTCCCATGTTTGCTTCGCTGTATCCTTTATCACGTTGATGAGCACCTCATCGGAGAGATAGTTTTCGATAGCTCCTCTGGCTAACTCGTCAAGAACTCCCCACTCATCATCTGTCATGCTTGCTGGCTTCTTCTCCTTGCCAACCAACACAACATGGAGTTGTTGTTGTGTAAGAGCTGACTTCATCCTTCGTTGCCAAAGAGTGAAGTTCTCCTTCCCTGTGAAAGGCTTTAACTCCACCTTCATGCTTGCTGCCTGTGGTGGCTTCAGATGCTGTGAACTGCTACCACTCTCAGCTTCCATGTCACTTGCCATCTTCAACACACTAGCACTCCAAGAGAAGAACTAGCTCCAGCTGCCAAACACAGCTCTGATACCACTTGTTGTGAATTAGAATGACTAACTCACTGCCCTTTTAAGATCTTGTTGTTGATGGACTTTGGACAAAGAACTCAATGATGGATGAGTCTTACACACACACACAGAAATTAACCAAGCACAAATGACACAAGTGTTTATAGAGGTTCAGCAAATTGCCTACATCCTCTTTGGTGATCACCTTGAGAAATTTCACTAATGAAGATAGGTTACAACTTTGGTTTACAAAGGAAACCCCCTTAGAACACTACCCTCACAATCTGTTTCTCTCACACCCTTGCTCAACACCTTGATACACTTAGAGAACTCTCTTGCTCTCACCTTGGTTTTTCTGAACAAAGCTCTCTACAAGAAAAAACTCTAACTTGTTTTCAGCTTTTGCCACTACATTAGTTCAACATTCTTTCTCCCTTGTGTTATCTTACTTCATCCCATTACCTACACAAGCCAATGGACAAGAGATAGGATATCTGATTGTCCTCCACGTTCTTTCCTTTTAGTCACCACTTAGACTAAGGGTCAGATTAGTTAGGTAATACAATCCCACTCAGCCACCTCCATTAAACCAGAAAATGGAGAGGAGATTAATCAAAATAGGATAACCAATTAGCCATGAGTGCTCTCCCAACTATCCAGCAGGTAGTCAACCCTCTTTTACCTCAGAAGTGATCCATTAAGCACCTGCAAACTCGTGGAAAGCGATAGCCATTGAAAAGACAGTTGAAAATACGTAAGCAAAGCATCACAGCACGACTGGAGCGACCGGTCGTCAGGAATGGGCGACCGGTCGCCAGAAGTTTTCCCTCCAGACTTTGAATCTGCTTCTAAGCGACCGGTCGCAAATGTCCAGCGACCGGTCGCTCTTGTGCCTGCGACCGGTCGCAAAGAACTAGCGACCGGTCGCTCGTCGATTACTTACGAGACTTCGAATCTGCTTCAAAACGACCGGTCGCAAATGTCCAGCGACCGGTCGCTTTTAGGCAGATTCAAAATCATCCTTTGAGCGCCAAAAACTTTGTATCCTTTTAGGTGAGCCATTTTTTCCAACACCATGATGAATTGTGCGCCAAGGAAAGATCTCAAGGTTTGGTCGACTTTTCAATTGAGTGGTTTAATGTTGAGTCAAATCAACATTGACAACTACCTTATTTCATAATTTAGGTAGAACATAAGTTAGGCATACCTTATTTCATAAATATATGTTAAATTTCAGAGACTGGGCAGCGGCTCACTACTAGCAACACCGATATTGTACTCTACTTAATCACCTACAAAACCAAGTAGGTGTGGAGTTTTATCACAAAAATCTTGGTGTTATTAGGGTGGAACCACTAATATAAATTGTAATTTTATTTAGTAAGTTTCGGACGTGGGACTTTTATATCTTCAACAATGGCTTCTTCATTGGAGAGGAAAAGACATCCCAAAATAAATCATGTTGAGACTGAGGATGAAATTACGAAGGAAGAGGAAGAAGAAAGCTTATGCTATGCCTTGCAGTTGGTGGGTTCTTATGCGCTGTCCATATCTCTGCAATTAGCAATTGAGCTTGGCGTTTTTGACATCATAGCCAAAGAGGGTCCAGGCGCCAAGCTCTCTTCGTCTAAGATCGCAGCCAAGATTGGCACCAAGAATTCTGAGGCACCCATGATGATGGATAGGATCCTCAGGCTCCTCACCAGCCACACTGTTCTCCATTGCTCTCTTGTTGCTGCTAATGAGGATGAAAATGGTGCGTCTGATTTTCAGAGGGTCTATAGCCTTGGCCCCGTATCCAAGTACTTTGTGAATGATGAAGAAGGTGGTTCTTTGGTCCCCTTTATGACATTGGCTCAAGACAAGGTCGTCAAGGAAACCTGGTTAGTTTAGTCCTCTCGGGCTTGCCACTAATCAAGTTATCCTCTTTCCTTTCCTCCTTTATTCGTTTATTACTAATTTTTTATAGAGTCGGGATGGAGGAATACACAAAAAGCCACACTTTTCGACATACCTTTTCAGCCTTTAGAGTTCAAAAAATATGATATTTAAAAAACAATTCATATATTTATGAAGACAGTTAGTCAATACCAAACAAGCCCTAATTTGCTACATAGCATATGTTTACGTGATTTCAATGGGTCCTCTCTCTCTTTGATCACTTTATATTCTGTTTTTTAAACAAGTTGAAGGCAATAGTTGTGTGAGGTGAGGTGAGGCTTGGACTTCATAATACAAAGGTTTCATTGGTAGAAGGAATCAAAAAATTACATTATCTTCATCTTCTTCTTGCTTTTACAGAGTGGAACGTGTGCTTTAAAGAAAGAAAAAATGGTGATAGAGGAAAGGGTGTTCTGAATAGTTAGAGAGAGAAAATGGTTGGTATAAATGAGGGGGAAGACATATTCACTGTTATTATACCCAAATTTACAGACAATCTCATTCCTTAAAATGGCATAATTATAAATGGGATCTTGGCTAGGGAAGTAACTATTAAAATTATAAATGGTCCACCCAATAATAGAAGAAAGGCCCTATATAATTCAAATTTTATTAAGTTCCCCAAGTCAAAGAAACAACTCGCATAGTCTATGCTAATTATAGTACTAATAGGGTATCTAACTCCAACTTTCAACACATAATAAATCTACAGGTCTCAACTGAAAAATGCAGTTGTTGAAGGAGGAATTCCATTTAACAGGGTCCATGGCATGCGAATTTTTGAGTTTCTTGGTTTGGACCCCAGGTTTAATCAAGTGTTCAACACAGCAATGTTTAACTACACCACCATTGTCATCAAGAAACTTCTTCACATCTACAAGGGTTTTCAAGACAAGAACCTCACGCAACTTGTTGATGTTGGTGGTGGCTTTGGAGTGGCCCTTAATCTGATCACATCTAGATATCCCCATATAAGGGGTATCAATTACGACTTGCCCCATGTCATAAATCATGCTCCTTCCTATCCGGGTAGGACTTTAATTTATTTGATTCAATGTGAAATCTTAGTTTTTGCTTCATCGGAAGCAGTGTGCAGCATAAAATGGGAGTTAAATTTGTTTTGCAGGTGTGGAACATGTTGGAGGAGACATGTTTGCTAGTGTTCCAAGTGGGGATGGCATTTTTATGAAGGTAATTTTTGAATTTCTCAAGCATTAATTAAATTTTTGGTTTTCTTCTTTTAGTTTAACTATATATATGAAGCTGTTCTACTTGTCTTCTGATACATTTGTTTGTAGTGGATACTTCACGATTGGAGCGATGAGCACTGCCTAAAGCTGTTGAAGAATTGTTACAAAGCTGTTCCAGACAATGGAAAAGTGATTGTTGTGGAAGCACTACTTCCAGCTATGCCAGATACTAGCACTGCTGTGAAAAGCACTTCCCAACTTGATGTGATTATGATGACTCAAAATCCAGGAGGGAAGGAGAGGAGTGAACAAGAATTCATGGCCCTGGCAACTGGTGCTGGATTTAGTGGCATCAGATATGAATGTTTTGTCTGTAACTTTTGGGTTATGGAGTTCTTTAAGTAACCAAAGCATACGAAAACTTACACACTAAAATGAAGGTGTTAAGTCTCCAAGCCTAATAAAAGATTGCCAAATGTTTCTTATCCATAAGCAAGAAAATATTGAAGACTCAGAGTCTGCAGATTATTTTACTTAATTAACTCTTTGGAACACTCTGCTCCATAAGTCCTATTTGATAACTATAACAGCACAAACTACAAAACCCATCAAAACCCATCTTTGGAGGTGTGTATCTCACCATTCTTCTTCAACCACATAAACAGAAGGAATAGTCTAATGAAACTAGCAAGTACTTTATAAAAGATGCTATGAACTTTATACCTGGGTAACACCATTTGTCTTGCATTGAAATTTCAGAGGCCACAGCTCATAGAAGTCCTGTGAAAGAGAATAGGTGTCAGATGACCTAATTTAAGGTATCATAAGAATTTGGATATCTTCAACTTAATTTGTCACGAGCCAAGGGAAACGACAACAATCCAAGGAACACATAGTACCTTGAATAATTTTGCTTTTCGCAATTCTGAATGTACTTTGGAAACACCATTCACAGTATGGGAGCATACAATCGCCGGGTTTGCCATTTGGATACTCTGTCAAATCAAATGGCAATTAATGGTCAAATTGCTAAACATTTTCTCATCAAGAAGACCAAAGAATTGTTGGAATCCCACATCAGTTGGGTGAAAGAAATGAAATGGGTTTAAATAGAATTACCCCACTCTAACTAATATCGAGGCCTTTTGTGGTAAAACCCCACACCTGATGGATTGGGCAGGTGGTAAAGTGGGGACAGTATCGATGTTGTTAGAGTGGGACCCATCGGGCAGATCCAAAATTCAACAAGAATCCTTAATAAACACCTTTAGAATGTACTTTTGAAAGGGGAAAAAAGAAGCCAAAAACTCATACAAAAGACTGCCTTGCAGAGATTTCCAAATGCCCCTTTTTTTCTATCCTCTTCTTTTGTTACGTCATCATTTAAGAGAGGATTATGCATAGGAGACATAATATGATTGCAAGAATAAGCACAACGGTGTATGGATTAACTGTAAAAATACTACAGATAATACCAGACGCCAACCACAACAATTGGAAGCCCAGAATCATAAATCTACCATGAAATACTATATCTATTATAATTAGTTTATAAGATTGCTTCAGATAAAGGAAAGCATAACAATCTGATGGAAATAGAACTCTAGGAGTAAAGATGAACTGGTGCACGAATTGACAAAAAATTCCAAAAACCTAGAACTCTAGGAGTATCTTGATGTAAATTTGTAATATATATGAAAATAAAATCAATATACAGATAGCGAAGAGAAAAAGTACCATTACATAAGAAAAATCATTGAATTCGGATCGTACAAGGTCGTTTGGGAGAGAGCGAACAGAGAAGAGAATAAGGCGGGAGAGGGAAAGAAAACCTAGGTTTTATGCCTAACTACAAACGAGTATATACCAATCTAAAATCTTGAAATAGTCAGAATCCTTTCTTTCTTTCTCTAGAGAATTTGGCATGCACATGCTCCTCTATGGATGAAGGCTCTTTCTTCCTCTCTCCATTTCCCCAGAATCCTTCCCTTTTCTTCAATCAACCAAAGGTATTGGGTAATTCTTGGTTTGGCCAAAAAAGGAGTAGGCGGCTGCCTACCCTACCCTTAGGTAGGACAGCCCTTGGTGGGTTGGGTTTGAGTAGGCAGAAGAAATTTGATTGTATTTGGTGTTGGGTAATTATTGGTTTGGCAAAAATTGGAGTAGGCGGCTGCCTACCCTGCCCTTAGGGTAGGACGGCCCCTGGTGGGTTAGGTTTGAGTAGGCAGAAGAAATTTGATTGTATTTGGTGTTGGGTAATTATTGGTTTGGCAAAAAATGGAGTAGGCGACTGCTTACCCTGTCCTTAGTGTAGGACTACCCCTGACTCAAACTCAGAACTGCGCAGAAAGTCTGCAAATTATTTTACTTCATTTACTTTGATCTTTCCCTTCTAAAGTAACAGAAGAACCGTAATAATATGAATTACAAAATGAAGACAAAGTACATTTATAACCTTGGTTAGAATAAGCTTACGCAAACAAAATAATGTTCACATATTTATGAACAATGCTGCGAGATATACACATATGTATAAGCTTCAAAAACCGACCACACGTTCTTAGCAGCATTACTTTTCAGGTTTGCTCTAGCCGCTCCCAATTATATATTTTTATGTGTCTTTACTCTTCTGTGTCAAAGCTTCCCTGAAATTTATATATTCAATAAGTATCAGTAAGACATTTTATATTTTTTTTGAAATTTAATTGTATTGGGTATTGGGTAATTTTTGGTTTGGCGAAAAATGGAGTAGGCGTGATGAATTGTGCCAAGGAAAGATCTCAAGGTTTGGTCGACTTTTCAATTGAGTGGTTTAATGTTGAGTCAAATCAACATTGACAACTACCTTATTTCATAATTTAGGCAGAACATAAGTTAGGCATACCTTATTTCATAAATATATGTTAAATTTCAGAGAAAAGCCTGCGGCTCACTGTTAGCAACACCGATATTGTACCCTACTTAATCACCTACAAAACCCAATAGGTGTGGAGTTTTATCACAAAAATCTCGGTGTTATTAGGAGTGGAAGTTGTTTCGGACGTGGGACTTTTATATCTTCAACAATGGCTTCTTCATTGGTTAGGAAAAGCCATCCCAAAATAAATCATGCTGAGACTGAGGATGAAATTACAAAGGAAGAGGAAGAAGAAAGCTTCTGCTATGCCATACAGTTGGTGAGTTCTTATGCGCTGTCCATATCTCTGCAATCAGCAATTGAGCTTGGCGTTTTTGAGATCATAACCAGAGAGGGTCCAGGCGCCAAGCTCTCTGATCGGTTCATAATTGTATATCATTTTGTACCCTTCTAGCTTATGATTTGGTTATGTTTTTTAGTTAAACTTGTGCTTTTAATCCTTTTTGTGCTTATCTTTCAGTTCATTGAGCTTTAGGTAATAATGATGGCTTTAGAGAGCATAATTCATGCAATTCAAGCATGTTAAGGCCTAATTTGGATGAATGGATGAAGAGCTTAAAGACAAACTCATTTTGGCTACAGCCCCCTGCCAGTCCAGTTCCGTAGGTCATATTGCAATATTTGTTTCAGCAACCTACACAGCTCGGATGAGGCCGCATTCTTCATGAAAGTTGTTCCAATGGGTGTGTACTATAACATATCCAAAATTCAGCCCCATTGGATAAATCTGGAGTCCGTTACCTAGCAAACACAGAACCATGCTCAGGATGGATCTTATCAGCGCGGAAAATGAGTTAGCAATTTGTTTTGGCCTAAACTTCCTCCTCCGACCTTGGATTGGCCCAAATAACATATGGCTGGAAAGAAGACATTCTGAACTTCAATTTCGAGTGCTTAAAGTCCTAATTTGATTAAGAGAAGCCCAAGTTGTAAGCCCTTGAAGTTGCTGGTCATGCTGACCTCAGCATGTGCTGGTTGGATGCTTGGTCATGGTGAGCTAGGTATGAGCTATCATTTCTGGTTGGAAGCTTGGTCATGGTGACATGAAGATGAGCTAGGGCTGCTGGTGGGATCTATTGGTGAAGTGCATCAACCAATTCAAGATTTTCTAATACAAGTGCATCACCCAATTTAGATTTTCTAATACAAGTGCATCAACCATTTCAGATTTTATAAAACAAGTGTTGTATGCATTAGCCATATTGAATTCAGATTTTCACTTCCCCTAGGCCTATAAATAGAGAAGTTCTCTAAGCTTGTAAACACACCCCAAGGGGGGGGAGCTCTCAAACACTTCTCTAGAGCTCCCTTCCCTTCTCTCCCTCAAATTCTCTTAGTTTCATTTTCTAGTTTTCAATTGTTGTAATGAAATCTTTTGTGCTGAAATTTTCCTTAAGTTTTTCTTAGTTCCACTTTACTTTTCATTATGTAAATTCTTTTCTTTAGTTTTTCAAGTTTGATTAGTTTCCAAGTTTCAATTATGGTTCATGTTCTTATTCATTATGCTTATAAGTTAATATGCTAGTTTGAATGATTGATCACCATTTAGGCTTGCATGTTAGCTATCTTGGTTTGAATTAAGAGTATACACCATGCTTTAATTCGAATTGAACTATGAATAGGAAGAGTATGTATGGACATTCGACAACAGTGATTAGATACATACTTGGTTGTTTAAAATGTTCTTCTATGCTTAATGGGTTCCTAATGCTTAATTTTAGGTTAGACAACAAATGATCAAATTAGGGAATTAGGAACACAAGGTTATGACCACACACCATGGCTTAATCATACTTTAGCTAGAATCAATCCATTAATCTAAATTGAACTTGGGAACTTATCTGCTTGAGTTAGTTATTTCTTTCTTCCTTGTTTTATTTATTTCCTTTTGTTTTCATTTATGTTTTGTGTAGGGAAATGAATTGGATCATTCAATCACCAATCCTCGTGGGATCGACCTCGCACTTACATATGCTATACTACCTAACGGCTCGTGCACTTGCGAGTATCACAAGTTGAGGATGCAACTGAATCCATTTTGGTGCAGCTGTATCTACACAACAAGTTTTTGGCGCCGTTGCCGGGGATCGGTAACATTGTTTGATTCTATTTGGCTTTCCTACTTTAATTTTTTTTTTCTTAACTGGACAATTTCAAGTTTTAAAGTTAATGACGTTAATGGACAAGTTGTGTTTGTAGTCCAACAGAAAAGGACAATTGCCCAACAAGCAAGAGAACTGGGTTTAAGTCCCAGCTTACACAACCCATTGGTGCTTGTTGCTTTGAAGCATGGAATTGGACTTGTGTTGATTTTTCCTTTTCATTTTTAGTTTTTTTTATTATTATTTCGTAATCCTTTAATTCCGTTTCAAGTTTTTGTGTGTGTTTGTTTTAGCAATGTAAATAGCTCAATAAAAATGGAGAGAGATGGCAACTTCAAAGATAGGAAGTGTGGAGTAGTGGGAGAAGTCGCGACCTCCAAATGCATCACGCTCGACCTAATCGCTTCAAGGGGGAGCATTTCAATCCTTTCTCTTTACTTGTTATTATTTTAAATTTCTGTTTCTTTTTTTATAAAAATTTAAAAAAATAAAAAATTTAAAAATTTAAAAATATTTTTCATATGAGCTGACTTATGGTAACTCCAGTGAGCACTTTCGTCAATACAGTGTCTAGGAGTTCTTTAGGCGACACCTTCGGTGTCTAAGAAGTTTGGGTTTTAAGCGGGACCATTGTGACCCCTCCAATCTTCCCGGATCCCCTGGCTGTGTTTTCTGAGGCCCTTAACTGGTCATCCGTGAGTTGCTTATATATTCATTTTTTTTTTCTTTCTAAACCTTCTTCTTAACTTTTCCCCTTATCATTTACATGTTCTCAATCATCTTTACTTTGCTTTAACATTGAGGACAATGCATCATTTAAGTTTGGGGGTGAGGAAAGTGTTTTTTTTAGTTTTTGTGTTTGTGTCTGAAAACGTAGGCTTCTTCATTGCTACAATTTTTTTTTTCTGCTACTGTTTTGAATGTTTGGTCCGCGCTGTGTCCTTCATGTTTTCATGCTGAATCCAATGACGTAAAGAACGTTAAATTTGACCAAGTGGTTTGAAAGTTACATGTCAAAATAGATTATATGTTGAAATTGAGCAGAATAGCAATTTGAAACCTCACGTTTTTCTTTTATGTTTCTTTTCTTTGAGTCATTTTCAGTTTTCCTGCCCACACCAATGATAAATCTTGAGTCTAACTTATAATATGGCTCTTAGGAATTTGATAAGCATTGTGTTAGGTCTGAATCTTATTCTTTTGCTAGCTAAGTCTCACATAATTATGTTTGAGCTTTCTATGCACTTTAGCCATGATTATACAACTCTTGCATGTCTTACCCAATTGTATGCATTTTTGCTTGTGTGATTCACTGGAATGTCAAGTTTATAACTAAGATATGATTTAGGCCATCTTTGTTAAGCCTCTTTCTTTTTCCTCCATCAACCCATACAATACATATTCCCTTGTAAACCCTTTTGTGCCCAAACACTTAGCCATTTCTTTCTATCACCTTATCATCTATTAAATATCCTACCATCTAGGGGACATGTAGAGTATGATTGTATTTGAGATTGTAATGTATTCAAGGCAATAAATGAGCTATAAAAATCAAAAGAAAAAGAGAAAAGAAGTGTGGCCAATGTAGTCACGACCCTAGGGTGATATAAGGAGAAATCAAGGTGATCTAGGGTAAAGAGCCGCAAAATTGGGCCAAATTTTATACAAAGTGTGTAAATGTCAAAATCAAATTTTGAAGTGATTCAATTGCAAAATCTGGTGTTGTGAGCTTTTCAATTTATGTGCCTTACATTTCAAATGTCAATGATCTTGTTTATATGACATGCTCTACTTTGTTCCTTAGACTTTGTATTTCAATATCCATTCCTTTTCTAACCATTACATTACATCCATGAGTAAAGTCCTATTGATTTTGGTTTAGCTTGGCAAACTTGTGTTCATTCTTGCAAGAATTCATATCGTTGTTTGAGAAGCATGAGTTGTATCTTCATGGCTACTTCACACACACACACACCTTGAGCATGATTTTTGTGAGATTGTGGTAGCACTTGAATAATGTTTAGAACTTCCTTAGTGCTTGTTTTGTTCCTTGTTGAGCCATGTCTATGAAGTTTAACATTTTTGTCCGGTTGGAAGGTTAACGGTTTTTGTATTTTGTTTTGTTTTGTTTTGCTTAAGGGCTAACAAATCTATTAAGTTTTCGAACTACTTTGTTTTGTAGAGTCAGTAAAACGTTTGTGGGTATCGTATCTGTTAAACCCTCAGGAGACACAACTCCTCCTATTAGGGATGCCTAGAGGTTTAAAGGCTTGTTGCATACGCTCAATGCAATCGAGTTACCTACGAAAGTGGTCTAGTTAACTTCTTATTTTGTTTTATTTTTCTTCGTTTTCCTTTTGTTTTGCTTGAGGACTAGCAAAATCTAGGTTTGGGGGTATTTGATCGGTTCATAATTGTATATCATTTTGTACCCTTCTAGCTTATGATTTGGTTATGTTTTTTAGTTAAACTTGTGCTTTTAATCCTTTTTGTGCTTATCTTTCAGTTCATTGAGCTTTAGGTAATAATGATGGCTTTAGAGAGCATAATTCATGCAATTCAAGCATGTTAAGGCCTAATTTGGATGAATGGATGAAGAGCTTAAAGACAAACTCATTTTGGCTACAGCCCCCTGCCAGTCCAGTTCCGTAGGTCATATTGCAATATTTGTTTCAGCAACCTACACAGCTCGGATGAGGCCGCATTCTTCATGAAAGTTGTTCCAATGGGTGTGTACTATAACATATCCAAAATTCAGCCCCATTGGATAAATCTGGAGTCCGTTACCTAGCAAACACAGAACCATGCTCAGGATGGATCTTATCAGCGCGGAAAATGAGTTAGCAATTTGTTTTGGCCTAAACTTCCTCCTCCGACCTTGGATTGGCCCAAATAACATATGGCTGGAAAGAAGACATTCTGAACTTCAATTTCGAGTGCTTAAAGTCCTAATTTGATTAAGAGAAGCCCAAGTTGTAAGCCCTTGAAGTTGCTGGTCATGCTGACCTCAGCATGTGCTGGTTGGATGCTTGGTCATGGTGAGCTAGGTATGAGCTATCATTTCTGGTTGGAAGCTTGGTCATGGTGACATGAAGATGAGCTAGGGCTGCTGGTGGGATCTATTGGTGAAGTGCATCAACCAATTCAAGATTTTCTAATACAAGTGCATCACCCAATTTAGATTTTCTAATACAAGTGCATCAACCATTTCAGATTTTATAAAACAAGTGTTGTATGCATTAGCCATATTGAATTCAGATTTTCACTTCCCCTAGGCCTATAAATAGAGAAGTTCTCTAAGCTTGTAAACACACCCCAAGGGGGGGGAGCTCTCAAACACTTCTCTAGAGCTCCCTTCCCTTCTCTCCCTCAAATTCTCTTAGTTTCATTTTCTAGTTTTCAATTGTTGTAATGAAATCTTTTGTGCTGAAATTTTCCTTAAGTTTTTCTTAGTTCCACTTTACTTTTCATTATGTAAATTCTTTTCTTTAGTTTTTCAAGTTTGATTAGTTTCCAAGTTTCAATTATGGTTCATGTTCTTATTCATTATGCTTATAAGTTAATATGCTAGTTTGAATGATTGATCACCATTTAGGCTTGCATGTTAGCTATCTTGGTTTGAATTAAGAGTATACACCATGCTTTAATTCGAATTGAACTATGAATAGGAAGAGTATGTATGGACATTCGACAACAGTGATTAGATACATACTTGGTTGTTTAAAATGTTCTTCTATGCTTAATGGGTTCCTAATGCTTAATTTTAGGTTAGACAACAAATGATCAAATTAGGGAATTAGGAACACAAGGTTATGACCACACACCATGGCTTAATCATACTTTAGCTAGAATCAATCCATTAATCTAAATTGAACTTGGGAACTTATCTGCTTGAGTTAGTTATTTCTTTCTTCCTTGTTTTATTTATTTCCTTTTGTTTTCATTTATGTTTTGTGTAGGGAAATGAATTGGATCATTCAATCACCAATCCTCGTGGGATCGACCTCGCACTTACATATGCTATACTACCTAACGGCTCGTGCACTTGCGAGTATCACAAGTTGAGGATGCAACTGAATCCATTTTGGTGCAGCTGTATCTACACAACACTCTCTTCATCTGAGATCGCAGCCAAGATTGGCACCAAGAATTCTGAGGCACCCATGATGATGGATAGGATCCTCAGGCTCCTCGCCAGCCACTCTGTTCTCCATTGCTCTCTTGTTGCTGCTAATGAGGATGAAAATGGTGCGTCTGATTTTTAGAGGGTCTATAGCCTTGGCCCCGTATCCAAGTACTTTGTGAATGATGAAGAAGGTGGTTCTTTGGTCCCCATGGTGGCATTGGCTCAAAACAAGGTCATCATGGAAGTCTGGTTAGTTTAGTCCTCTCGGCCTTGCTACTAATTAAGTTATCCTCTTTCCTTTCCTCCTTTATTCATTTATTACCAATTTATTACTGATTTTTTTATAGAGTCGGGATGGAGGAATACACAAAAAGCCACACTTTTCGACATACCTTTTCAACCTTTAGAGTTCAAAAAATATGATATTTAAAAAACAATTCATATATTTATGAAGACATTTAGTTAGTACAGTCTGACGTACCAAACAAGCTGAAGGCAATAGTTGCTACATAGCATATGTTTATGTGATTTCAATGGGTCCTCTTTCTCTTTGATCACTTTATATTTTGTTTTTTAAACAAGCTGAAGGCAATAGTTGTGTGAGGTGAGGTGAGGCTTGGACTTCATAATACAAAGGTTTCATTGGCAGAAGGAATCACAAAATCACATTATCTTCATCTTCTTCTTGCTTTTACAGAGTGGAACATGTGCTTTAAAGAAAGAAAAAATGGTGACAGAGGAAAGGGTTGTTCTGAATAGTTAGAGAGAGAAAATGGTTGGTATAAATGAGGGGGAAGAGAATATACAGCTAATGTAGGAAAAATACTTTATTGTAACGGGGATAGCACTATTTTGCTATTCCCGGCCAATTATTCAATGACGCTGTTGATAAGTTATCCCATGTGTCATTATGTTATTGGCCAGAAATAGCAAAAAGTGTTATCCCCGTTGTATGAGAGTTTCACTCTGTAGGAAAAAAATTCTCTCCTAATGTAGAGATAGTCTCGTACTGTGTGCAATGGGTTAATGACACCAATAAAATAATAAATGAGCTTCTAATATCATATGTGTTTTCAACCGTTGGATGAAGAAACATCTAAAGACTGAAAAGGTGTGTCAAGAAGTGTAGCTTTTTGTGTGTCTTTGATCTTGACCCCTTTTATCTATTTAAGTTTGATTAATGTAGCATTACACATGATTATATAAAAAAATTAGTATAATGAAGAAACTAGAAAACTACGGGAGAATATGATCGAACTTGGATGTAAGGAGACATATTCGCTGTTATTATACCCAAATTTACAGACAATCTCATTCCTTAGAATGGCATAATTAAAGTCAGTCTGGGATCTTGGCTAGGGAAGTAACTATTAAAATTATAAATGGTCCACCCAATAATAGAAGAAGGCAAAGAAACAACCCACATAGTTTGTGCTAATTATAATACTAATAGGGTATCTAACTCCAACTTTCTACACATAATAAATCTACAGGTCTCAACTGAAAGATGCAGTTGTTGAAGGAGGAATTCCATTTAATAGGGTCCATGGCATGCAAACTTTTGAGTTTCTAGGTTTGGACCCCAGGTTTAGTCAAGCGTTCAACGCAGCAATGTTTAACCTATGTTGCACCGACACGCCAAACTACTGGAGTGTCGGAGTGTCCGACACGCCGACACGCCGACACGTCTCCGACACGCCTTCGACACGCCTCCGACACGGTCAACGGCTGGGACACGGTCAAGACACGCCGCCGACACGGTCAAGACACGGCTCCGACACGGTCAAGACACGGCAGGGACCATATTGAAATTTTGAAAATAAAAGTTGGGGTCTAAAAGTGATTTTTGAAACTTTGGTGGACTGATTTGAAATATTTTTAAAAATATGGGTTAAAAATGGAAAAAGATTTTTTTAAACCTAAATGAATCTCATCTCACTCACATTTTTTAAACCTAAATGAATCTCATCTCATTCACATTTTTAAACCTAAATGCATACAATGCTACAACAAAAAATTTAAACAAATGCTTAACCATCATCAAACATAAAACACTAGAAAACGCCAGAAAACGCAGAGGTAAAACAAGAAAAGTAAGGTGAAAGTAACGGGTAAAAGCATAAAACACCAGAAAACGCGGAGGTAAAACAAGAAAAGTAAGGTGAAAGTAACGGGCAATCTGGGGATCCGAAGTGGATGTCGGCTCCCTCATCAGTAAATGTCTATTTAAACCGTTCATCGGTGAAGTGTAGGATTACCCCGCATTTCTTGAAAACTCAAGGAAAACCATCAAAAAAAAAAAAATCCAGAAACAAAACAATGGCATCCTCATCTAAGCTCATTGATGATCTCAACATTGAGTTATCACTTGCACCATCGAATGTTCAGGTAGGCGCTCCTCCAAACCCTATCTTCCCAAACTCCTCCTATCATCATGGTTCAGCCTCAAACTTTGCTGAGGCAATGCCGAAAAGAGTAGTACTGCCAGGAGGCATGACTGTTAGTAGACTCACACCAGCAGATCATCTGCACGTGGCACAGAGGTCAGACAAGGCCGCGGTGGAGGAGTCTCATGATTTAACTGTTCTCCAAGCAGTCTCCGCTACAAATTTGGGCATAAGATTACTGGCGAGGACGCGAGAGTGTGGAGCTCTGACCGAGGAAGTAGCCTCCTTGAAAGCTCAGGTGGCGGATTTGCAGAGGCGGCTCTACTGTGCCAACCAGCATGTAGAAGCACTGTGGAAGAGAAACAATGATCATGCGGAGCTATTGCAGATTCTACAAATAAGAGAAAATAGAGGCAATTAGCATGATGCCTCGGGTGGCTCAGAATCTAGAAAGAAACATGTGATTTTTAAATTTATGTATGCATTTTCACGTTTTTGTATGTAATCACATTTTCACATTTTTCTAAATGAAGACATAGATGATTGAAGAAGATTGAGAGTTAGATCATTTATGTTTTATTTTGTGGTGTATTAATTATTATGTATGGATGATGAACATGAGTTATTTATTTTATTTTATGGAATTATGTGACATTGAAATATTGAAAATTAATTATTATTTTAAGATTTTCGGTGTCGCCGTGTCGCCGTGTCCTACTTTTTTGAGATTTTCCGTGTCGCCGTGTCGCCGTGTCGGGTTCCCGTGTCGACGTACCCGTGTCCGTGCAACATAGTGTTTAACCACAGCACCATTGTCATCAAGAAACTTCTTCACTTCTACAAGGGTTTTCAAGACAAGAACCTCACACAACTTGTTGATGTAGGTGGTGGCTTTGGAGTGACCCTTAATCTGGTCACATCTAGATATCCCCATATAAGGGGTATCAATTACGACTTGCCCCACGTCATAAATCATGCCCCTTCCTATCCTGGTAGAACTTTAATTTATTTGATTCAATGTGAAATCTTTGTTTTTGCTTCATCGGAAGCAGTGTGCAGCATAAAATGGGAGTTAATTTTTTTTTTTTTCAGGTGTGGAACATGTTGGAGGAGACATGTTTGCTAGTGTTCCAAGTGGGGATGCCATTTTTATGAAGGTAATTTTTGGATTTCTCAAGCATTAATTAAATTTTTGGTTTTCTTCTTTTAGTTTAACAATGTTAACTAAATATATGAAGCTGTTCTACTTGTCTTCTGATACATTTGTTTGTAGTGGATACTTCATGATTGGAGCGATGAGCACTGCCTAAAGCTGTTGAAGAATTGTTACAAAGCTATTCCAGACAATGGAAAAGTGATTGTTGTGGAAGCACTACTTCCAGCTATGCCAGATACTAGCACTGCTACGAAAACCACTTCCCAATTTGATGTGATTATGATGACTCAAAATCCAGGAGGGAAGGAGAGGAGTGAACAAGAATTCATGGCCCTGGCAACTGGTGCTGGATTTAGTGGCATCAGATATGAATGTTTTGTCTGTAACTTTTGGGTTATGGAGTTCTTTAAGTAACTAAAATAAGTGTTCCGAGCCTGTGCTCACATCACATCAATAACAAAAACACTCAATTCAAGGCTATTAATCATTTCATTAAGCCCTCAATAATCTCTCATGCTTAATGCTGTTGTTGAACCTCTCAGAGCGTCCTGATTAGTATTAAATTAATAATACAAAAAATATTAGCAAAACGATCTCAAGGTTTAGTCGACTTTTCATTTAGTGGGTTAATGTTGAGTCAAATCAATTAATTATTCAGCACCCCTTTTAATTTATTGAATTACCCTTAATTACTCTACAACAGGGATGAATTAAGGTTAAAGGTTTGGAAATTATGTATTAAGAGAAGACAATGAAAGAGATCAATTATCCAGTAGAACAAATCTTTCATTCAGCTTTGGTCAACGAGTAAAACAAATCTTTCTAATCTTCCTTTTCTGGACACAAAACACAGAGTTCAAAAGTTAAATTGAGATTGGCATTTTGTATTATATCTTAGTAAAAAAGGCTCTACAGCTTTAAGCATTTTGTGTCCAAGTAGTTTGACAAATGAATGGTGCTTCCTTGCGAAATTCTATAGTGAGGATTTTGGCTCCTTACCTATTTATTTAGTCCTATTGTAATTCAGAATTATTTCCTATTGTATTTAGAGTTAATACATCTTTGTACTTATTTATAAATACCTCCATAATAAAGAACAATACAACATATATGAATAAGCTTATTAGGTAAAACTCTGGTGTTACGATGTCCGTAGTTTAAACCTAGCTTTGTGCTCACTCTTTCATCATTAGGCCACCTATGACCGAAGTGTCAGCTTGACCAGCATACAGTGCAATGTCGTTTGGGAGAGAGCGAACAGAGAAGAGAATAAGGCGGGAGAGGGAAAGAAAACCTAGGTTTTATGCCTAACTACAAACGAGTATGTACCAATCTAAAATCTTGAAATAGTCAGAATCCTTTCTTTCTTTCTCTAGAGAATTTGGCATGCACATGCTCCTCTATGGATGAAGGCTCTTTCTTCCTCTCTCCATATCCTCAGAATCCTTCCCTTTTCTTCAATCTACCACAGGTATTAGGTAATTTTTGGTTTGGCAAAAAATGGAGTAGGCGGCTGCCTACCCTGCCCTTAGGTAGGACGGACTCTAGTGGGTTGGGTTTGAGTAGGCAGAAGAAATTTGATTGTATTGGGTATTGGGTAATTTTTGGTTTGGCAAAAAATGGAGTAGACGGTTGCTTACCCTGCCCATAGGGTAGATGGCCCCTGGTGGGTTGGGTTGAATATTGGGTAATTTTTGGTTTGGCAAAAAATGGAGTAGGCGGCTGCCTACCCTACCCATAGGGTAGATGGCCCCTGGTGGGTTGGTTTGAGTAGACAGAAGAAATTTGATTGTATTGGGCATTGGTTAATTTTTGGTTTGGCAAAAAATGGAGTTGGCGGCTGCCTACCCTGCGCTTAGGGTAGGACCACCTCTGGTGGGTTGGGTTTGAGTAGGCAGAAGAAATTTTATTCTATTGCGTATTGGGTAATTTTTGGTTTGGCAAAAAATGGAGCAAGCGTCTGCCTATCCTGATCATGTGGGCACCTAATTGCTAAGCATGTCCTCCTGTTTTTATTTTAAAAAATAGTATAGCCGCTATATTTGTTTTGACATGTGGGGCCTAATCGATAGGCATGTTTTTTTTTAATAAATAGTATAGCCGATCGGCTACAATCGCTAGGCAGGCCCTTTTATTATAAAGGGCTTGTCCAATATAGATCCCTGTATTTTTTCTTTCCTAGACATATACCCATCACTCTATAAATCTATGTGTAAAACCCAGTTTCAAATTTAAATGACCAGTAGGATATAAAAGGTCGTAGTATTCCTATATTTTTACATCATTGCCACCAAACTTCATATTTTATTTATAATTTATTTCAAGCATTTCATTAACTGTCATAATTGTAATTAACACTCCCTATTAATAGCATATCAATCACCCCATTTGTTTTGCTTGTCATTCCCTCTCCCATACCGCCCCCTAAAATTGCAAACCAAACAAAAAATCTGTAAATTACATATCCAATAATATACCTATAAAAAAAAATATAAATATAAATATATTATTTAAATAAAATATAGGTATATTATTTACCAAATTTTTATATAAAAAAACAAAAAAAACTAAGTCAGTTACTTTGTAATTGAAATTTCCGTACATTTTTCATAAATTAAAAATAGATACACAATAATTTATAGAAAATATAGGTACATTATTTACCCATAGGTAAATTATTTTATAATATACCTATAAATGTGTATATGTACATTATTTGGAGAGGAAAAATAGGTTCATTTAAAAAAATACGTACATTGTTTTACTAGGTATATTAAAAGAGGTAAAAAAATAGGTTCATTTAAAAAAATTGTTTTTCATAAAACAAATAATAGGTACTTTATTCAGAGAAAAAAGGGTACATAATTTAGAGAAAAAAAAATGGTACATTATTTAGAGAAAAAATAGGTTCATTTAAAAAAAAAAATAGTTTTTCATAAAACAAACAATAAATAGATTATCAAAATATTTTTCAACATAATTAGAATGTACACTATTATTCATAAAACTATAATAAAATAGATTACTAGTAGTATAATTCATAAAAGGAAAACAACAACAAAAATTTATTAAATAAACCAAAACGTTTTTTTTTTTGGTCATAAAATAAACCAAAACGTTACTAATATGTTAATGTTGAATTTAATATTTAATTTCAAATAAGTTTCTAAATTAATTCCTACATCCATTACAACCATTTGAAGATCTTTCCAAATTCAACGTGTGTCATTAGTTACACCTCCACATAACACAACTTGTAAATACGGGTAGTTTTGGAATCCCAAAAATAGAATAAATCAGATTTTAAGCTAGATTAGGTAACTTGCTTACTTGGATCCTAGTCGACGGGTTTTGCTTGAAAAAATTGGGTATTTTAAATAGAAAAATAAAGGAAAGGATTGTAGGTGATTACAAATGAATTTTATAGGTCTAAGCTCAATTTATTAAATAGTATAGCCGAATGGCTATACACCAATACTTTTTATTTTTTAAAAATAGTATCGCCGCTCAGCCATACCCAGGTATTAAAAAAAAAATTGTATAGCCGCTATACTTGTTTTGAAACGTAAGGCCTAACCGCTAGGTGCATTTTTTTGAATAAATAGTATAGCCGGCCGGCTATACGCGGGTTTTTTTTTTCCTCAAAAAATTAGTATAGCTGAGCGGCTTTACTGGGGTTTTTTTTATTACAATTATTTTTAATAAATGGGATAGCGGGGCGGCTATACTCTTTATATATATATTGCGTTCCCTTTTTTTAAATATTTTTTTCCTCAATTTTCTTTTATCGATAAGATTAGTTTAAAGCATTATCCATTACTATTAGGCCATTACCCGAGTCTCTATTATCCCCTTTTGAATTTTTACTTTTCCAATGTTATTACCCATATAACGAATTTAGCATTTTGAGGTTTAATACTCGTATTATACACATACATACGTATTTTTTTAATAATACATCCGTTTTCTGTACACGTCTTGAAAACTCTGTAAAATACACATTTTTTAAAAAGCAAACGTACAATACTCATATTTTACACGTACATACATATTTTACACGTGTTTTTTTACCAAATTTTCAATAATACATACAAAATTCATGTATTGTACATGTAATTTTCACATATTATTGAATAAATATTATATATATTAAAATATTATATAGTGACCGAACTTTTCAATTGTAACTTGTCAAAATTTTGCCAAATCAAACACATATGTATTTTATTTGTATTTTTCCCGTTCCGTATTTTATGCCTAACTACAAACAAGTATATACCAATATGAAATATGGAAATAGTCAGAATCCCTTCTTTCTTCCCCTAGAGAATTTCCTCCCTCTCCATTTCCTCAGAATCCTTTCTTTCCTTCCATTTTCTTCAATCAACCACAACTAAAAAAAACATTATTGTAAGTAACCTTTTCTCAAATGATTCATTTTCCCCTCTTACGAAAATGTGACATTTCTTCGTATAGAAAATAAATCATTTGATTAACAGTAAATAATCGCGGGTATGTGACCTTTTTTCCCCTCTTACAAAAAAAAATAACATTAAAGCACAAAATAACAACACAATTAGGGGTGGGCACGGTCCGATTTGGGCCGGTTTTTTTCCTGAAATTGGAATCGAAATCGATACTATTTACATGATTCGATTTGGTCCGATTTTAACAAAAAAAATTATAAAACTGTCCGATTCAAGTTGAACCAGTTCCGGTCCAATTCCAGTTCAATTCGGTTTTGAACTGAATTATTATTATTATTTTATACAAATTTCAACTGAAATTTATTTTTTTGGCTTGAAATTAACAAATTATCCAATTTCATACAAAAAGAAATATTGAGGCTAGAAAGAGAGATGTTTTGAAATTGAGCTTGGGTAAATATTAGTTATAAGATTAAAAATATAGCATTGGATATAAATATATAATAACCCAAACCTAAATTAATATTTAATTATTAATTTATTCAAGTAAAAGACAATTTTATCCCGGAATATTTTAATGGTTTAAAAGTTGACTTTTTATTCAGAAATGAATTTGGGGATTTCAATTATACCGTTGCGTAGAGCACATCGAGATGAGTCTGTAAACACGTAGTGGAATCAAATCCGAGTTGTAACAAAAGAGATATGAGTAAAATTCACATAAGGGCAACATCGTAATTTTGCGAAACTGGTTTTTAAAACCAGAATTTCTCTCTTTCTCTCTCTCTCACTCACCCTTCGCACTAACAGACCCCCCCTCCTTTTTCGAATTTTCTTCCAGCCGCCGCTTTTGCCCTTCTGGTAACAAGAAATTAAGATGACACAAAGGAGGTAAAAGCTGGCCAAATCCGGATTTCCAGAGCTGTGGTAACATGCTGGATTGGTTGGATAGGCAATACTTGTCCAATGGAGCTCAAATTTGGATATGTTGTAGTTAACATCCATTGGAACAAGTCTCATGAAGATCATGACCTCATCCGAGCACCAGAGCATGTTGATCCCAGGCCAAGAAGTTGACCTACGAAAATGAACAAAAACAGAATTTATAACTAATAATGCACTTTTAGCTCATTTTCATCACAACCAAGGTAAAATCTAAGAAAACACAAAAAAGAAGTAAAAAGCTATAAAATGTCAAGAACTAACTCAAAATAGTGGGTGAATAACATGAAAAATCATGTGTAAAAAATGAACCGAACACCTTCGCTGCCGCCACACTCAACCACCGGCCAAGGGACCGGTCACGTTAGAACCGCCACCTCCTCCTCTTCCAGCCCAGCTCTCTACCGCCTCGAACCGCTGTGAATACCTTCGAAATCTGCAGAAAAACAGGCCGGGTTTTTCCAAAAATTCCAGTCGCTCATTCTCCCACATCCGGCCACCATTTCCGTCGATCCATGTATGCTTTCTCAACCTCTCAAGACGTTTTAGCTGTTGGTTGTATTGGATAGGAGAAATTTCTATGTTTAGGGGGTTAAATAAGCGATTGAAAACCTGCAGGTTTTCGGCCTCCGATTTCGGCCACTTCCGTCGACTTTTTGGAGTAGGTCCAAGAACAAAAGTTGCTCTACTTTTTATGGTGATCATGTAGGTATAAGTCTTGATCGGCGGTTTGGAGATTTTCCGGTCGCCGGAATCGCTTTGGACACCCATGCTCTGCCGGCGCGTATGGCGGTGCGTGGGCCACTTTTTGGCCGGTCCTTGAGTCCTAGTATACTCCTCATGTCATCCCGAGCACGACGGTATGCTCGGATATGAAATTGGATAACGTTTGATCGTCGATCGGATATCGCATATTAGGCACTATCCGGGTTCGATATGTTCGGGCCATTGGATCGACTCCAATTTAATATATGTTGATCTAGGCATCCTTAGAGCAACTCCACCCATTTGCCCCTTGCCATGGCAAGGGGGGAGCTAGGGCAGCCACTATTCATATGAATAGTGGTTGCCCTTGCAAATAGTATTGTGTGTTTCCACCTGTTGCCATGGCAAAGGGCAATTACTATTCTTTTTTTTTTTTTTCACAAATTTGTTTACCTAAACAATTAATTTGGATAATATTTTCGGATAAGATTTTTGGGTTCGTATGTGTCAATATTTATTATAAAATTCATATCTCAATCGGATAAAATTTTGGCATTTATAGAAGAAAAAAAATCAATTTTTTTTCATTTTTTTATTGCACAAAAATTGGCTGCCGTTGGATTGGAGAAAAAAATCTGATCGGAGAGCCCAGAGCGCGACATGTGGACTTTAGCGGCACTGTAGCGCGTGAGTACTGTAGCGTTAACGTCAGCACCAAAACGAGGGCTGGAGCTCGGGCCAACCTTGCCCTCGGGCCACCCCAAGTTGCTGGGTCCCACCTTGTGCCCGGGCTTGGGCTCCTCGCTGGAAACAAATTTTCTCATTTTTCCCCCCAGCCCGAGGCTCAGTCATGCCGCTGGAGTTGCTCTTAGAAGCGTGTAGGAATTCGCAGATCGTGAATCGGAGCCCCGGATGTTTTGATTCAAAAACTTAAAGTTTGCGTTAAACGATAACATGCCGTCCGATCGTGGGATCGTGAGCAATCCGATCATTCGACTAGGACCAAACTTGTAGGACAGGTATAGTAAACCTTGCTGAACGAGTAGGAACTCTCTGATCGAAAATGGGAGGTCGTGGGCCCCGCGGACCCGGTTGACACAATGTAGGAAGTTTGAACCTCAGTTGATCGTAAGTCTTCCAAAGTAGTTTTACCCTTCGAGAAGTACTAGAACGACCCTGTAAACGAGTCTTGACCAGTAGTCGAGTTATTCTGATTATGTTGAGATTAGGAAATTATTTTATAGTATTTTATGGAAATTCCTGGATATTATTTTGATAATTGAAGTTATGGAATGGGCAAGCTTGGAATATCATATTAGTGGGTTGTAGTAGTGAGCATTGGGCTTGGTTATGATTATTAGTGAATCAGTGGACATTTGTTAGTAAGAGTACGTAGTTCTTTTAGTATGAAATTTCTTGCTTAATGTGTTTAGATTGGGAAGTAATTCGATAAGGGATTTTCTTTAAAGGTTAATACTTTTCATTGACTAAATTACCATGCAATTTACTATGGATTGATATGCATTATTGGAGGTGATGAAATCTCTAGGGATAGTAGTTAATTAATTATTTATTTATTTATTTATTTATTTATCTATTTATTTATCTATTTAGTTATCTATTACTATTAAGATTATTATTATAGTATTGAAATAGAATGGTGTTAATTGGATTTAGACATGATTAATAAAATTAACTAATATCTAATTACCTGTCTATATTTAATATATATATATATATATATATATATATTCAGTGGTTTGAAAATGGTGAATTATGTCGGACACGCACGAGGTTCGACGCAGATTCCAAAGTGAAATTTGAGTCGGGTCCTGTCAACTTGGTATCAGAGTCATATGTTTAATTTCCTGTAGACTGCACCTTATGTGCATCCTTAGTATCATTAAGAGTAATGTGCTTTGTTCTGAAATGATACCTTTTCGACGTAAATGACCACGTAAGACGTATCAGGTACGTTGCATTGGACCGTCACTTTTCATGGTTGTAGTCAACTATGAATCAAGAAATAGTACCAGGTAGCACCATTTACTTTTCTGTTTACCCAGGGCAAGTTCTAGTTTACTTTGTCTTATTGGAAAAAACTTTTTTTTTTTTTTTTAAATTTTGTTCAGGTTGTTAGTAATGATCGTTATAAGAGTGTACTCCATCGAGCAGTGGTGAATTGCGACAAGGAATTTAAAAATAAGAGTGTAATCTACTCGTTATAAGAGTGTATTCTGTTTGGGCCTCCAATCGTTTTGGGTAACAGATTCAAGACAGCACTGGTTTGTTTTTTTTCAAACATTCAATTCTTGATTGAATTGGGTTTGTATGTATATTTTGGTTTTTGGTACAATCAATTTATCACAACAAAATAAATAAATAAAAGTCAATCATCATTTGCTCTAATGTCGCTGAATTTTTATATTGGTTTGAAGAAGTCTTAAGTTCGAATTTTATGAAGAATAATTGTTAATATTAAAAACTAAAATAACATGAGTAATGCGGTAACTCTACTGATCTTATAGACATTCAAGGCCGATCTACTGATGTTAATATATATATATATATATATATATATATATATATATATATATATATATATATTTATATTTATTTATATGCTCTATTTTCATCGAAGTCTTGATTGAATTACTAATTTAGATATTTATAAAAATACCCAATCCTAGACATGTATTTATAAAAATACTCAAGCACTATTTAAACATAGAAACATACCCAAAATGGGTTTTGGGTATGTGTGTAATGATGGGTTTTGGGTATGTTTATAAATGGGTTTTGAATGTGTGTAATGATGAGTTTTGGGTATGTTTATAAAGTGTTTTGGGTGTTGGGTATTTTTATAATTTCAACCCCCATTTTGGGTATTTTAGTGAAACTCCCTTAAATTTATTCTTCAAATATTGTCTACGTGTAACAATGTAGACAATACTATTCTTACTTTGTTTGTTCTTTGGTGCCAATGAAATGTTAGACTTTGGTTTGTAGTTACGATATATACTATTAGAATGCTAACATAAAATTCAAAATCAATTGGTAATTGATGAAAATATTAAAGATTTTGTAAACAATTAGGCAAGATTTTAATTCCCCGACGTGGAATTCACACTCTTTTAACACAGTGCAATGCAATTTCATATAATGGAAAAGCAATCGTGGTTGAGAGTGAAAAAGCATAGCAAGAAAGAACTCATCATCATGGGTGATGGCCTTACCAACTGGTGCTGGATTTAATGGCATCAAGTCAAGTATGAATGCTTTGCCGGTGATCTTGGGGTTATGGATTCTTTAAGTAGCTAGCTAGAAAGGCATGGTTAGTTATCTATATGTTATTTACCAAACTGCCATCGTCAACCATCATTTGACAACTATATCCTTATTTCATAAACTGTTATTCTTTTACACTTGCATAGCGCGTGTGACCTATTTAATGTTATTATGATAAACTATTCATTTGTGAATTAGACAAAACCTTTGAGTCAAGAAGATGCTTTGCCCGTTTATTTGAGAGACACTCTTGTAGGATTTACTCCGCAATTCAAAGTGGCTATTTTGTAAATATCCATTCAAAGATCAATAAAAACTATATGCTAGCATAGGAAATGCCCCTTCATACATGCCCTGCTGGTAATTAGTAAGACTTTCTTTATTAATTCATTACTCTGTCAACATTTTATATGGTCAAAGCATTTCTTTTGATTCCCCTACAGTTGAATTTTTGTAATATGATTAAGTAGACGGGATGCCATTTTCATGAAGGTGCCGTGTTGCTTAAAGTCGTCGAAAAATTGTTAAAATATATTAGAATACGAACTTCAAACTCAAAATTAATTGGCGATATATATTGATGAAAATGTCAAAGATGTTTTAAATTATATCCTCACTTCATAAACTGCTATAACTAAATTTAGTAGCAAAATCTGCAGACTATATACATCACAGCTGAGATCATGTCTTGATCATATCGAGATTAATATTGGTGAGCATGCAAAATTAGCCAATTAAGTAGAGATTAAGAAAAACCATTTTCTAAAATAGCCAATCAGCAAAACCAATTTAATAGGTTAGCATGAAAAACATGCATTTGCAACCTAAGTGGA
Organism: Prunus avium; assembly: GCF_965620075.1. Lineage (NCBI taxonomy): Eukaryota > Viridiplantae > Streptophyta > Magnoliopsida > Rosales > Rosaceae > Prunus > Prunus avium. The sequence goes on along the minus strand of NC_142285.1, from coordinate 36,623,079 downwards.
CGGAGCAAAAGATAATATTATCAATCTTCTTGACTCAGAGCCTTTGTCTAATTCACATATGCATGTGTAAAATATCATCTTTCCAAATTCCACTAATAAAGTACCACGTGAAAATATCATCTTTCCAAATTCCACTAATAAAGTACCACGTGAAACATAATTTAGGCGTGCATCATGCTATGGGGTACTTTGGCACTGCCACTTTGTCGAGTCATCACTTCAATCACTCAACACCTAATTTGTTTGGTAATTGGTTACCATATAGGCATATACCATCCTTGATGATACATTGTCGCTTTGGGAAAAGTTAACATATTAGGTACAAGTCTCCTCCTATAGACGGATTCTTGATATAATGGACATCTTGTGTGGCTTGCTGCGAATTTTACTTAAAAGATCAGAACAAATTAAAAACATTAAGACATGTAGTTGTGATCAACAAAAATAATATTAAAATAACAATTATTTTATCGAGATAATCTTTGAGGGAATACTTAAAACATAGATAGCCCGATTAATTGAAATACAATATAGAGTCTTAACTCAACAAAATATTAACAATATAGTTCTAAATTGGTATTCCAACTGTCTTGATATTATATACTCAAGTAAACCCACGTGAATTGTATGTTACGTTACCTAGCTATAAGTAAACCCATTCCACTAGCAATGAGTTTCAGAACGTAAATATAGATAGTCCAATGGCTTCTTCATTGGAGAGAAAAAGCCATCCCAAAATAAATTATGCTGAGCCTGAGGATGAAATTACAAAGGAAGAGGAAGAAGAAAGCTTCTGCTATGCCATGCAGCTGGCGGGTTCTTCTGCGCTGTCCATGTCTCTGCAATCAGCAATTAAGCTTGGGGTTTTTGACATCATAGCCAGAGAGGGTCCAGGGGCCAAGCTCTCTTCGTCTGATATTGCAGCCAAGATTGGCACCAAGAACCCTGAGGCACCCATGATGGTGGATAGAATCCTCAGGCTCCTCACCAGCCACTCTGTTCTTAATTGCTCTGCTGTTGCTGCAAATGGTGGGTCTGATTTTCAGAGGGTCTACAGCCTTGCCCCTGTGTCTAAGTACTTTGTGAATGATGAAGAAGGTGGTTCTTTGGGCCCCCTGTTGACATTGATTCAAGACAAGGTCTTCATCGAAAGCTGGTTTGTTTAAGCTCTCTTGAACCTACTACTAATTAATTATATCCTCTTTCCTTTCCTCCTTTATTCATTTATTTTTTATTTTTTTACTTATGTTTTTATACATTTAAGTTTGATTAACATATTGACACATGCATTACACATGATTATATTAAAATTAGTATAATGGGGAAACCATAAAACTACCGGAAAATGATTGAACTTGGGCGTAAGGGGACGGACTCACTGTTATACCCACATTTACAGACAATCTCACTCCTTAAAATGGCATAATTAAAGTCAGTCTGGGAATCTTGGCTAGGGAAGTAACTACTAAAATTATACACGGTTGTCCACCCAATAATAGAAGAAAGGCCCTAATAATTCAACTTTTATTAAGTTCCCCAAATCAAAGAAACAAACCACATAGTTTGTGCTAATTATAATACAAATAGCCAATAGGGTATCTAACTCCAACTTTCTACACATAATAAATTCACAGGTCTCAACTGAAAGATGCAGTCGTTGAAGGAGGAATTCCATTTAACAGGGTCCATGGCATGCACGCTTTTGAGTATCCAGGTTTGGACCCCAGGTTTAATCAAGTGTTCAACACAGCAATGTTTAACCACACCACCATTGTCATCAAGGAACTTCTTCATATCTACAAGGGCTTTGAAGACAAGAACCTGACACAACTTGTTGATGTTGGTGGTGGTTTGGGAGTGACCCTTAATCTGATCACATCTAAATATCAACATATAAAGGGTATCAATTTCGACTTGCCCCATGTTGTAAATCATGCCCCTTCCTATCCTGGTAGGACTTTAATTTATTTGATTCAATGTGAAATCTTAGTTTTTGCTTCAACGGAAGCGGTATGCAGCATATATAAAATGGAAGTTAAATATTTTTTTTTGCAGGTGTGGAACATGTTGGAGGAGACATGTTTGCTAGTGTTCCAAGTGGGGATGCCATTTTTATGAAGGTAATTTTTGGATTTCTCAAGCATTAATTAAATTTTTGGTTATCTTCTTTTAGTTTAAGAATGGTAACTAAATATATGAAGCTGTTCTACTTGTCTCCTGACACATTTGTTTGTAGTGGATACTTCATGATTGGAGCGATGAGCACTGCCTAAAGCTGTTGAAGAATTGTTACAAAGCTATTCCAGACAATGGAAAAGTGATTGTTGTGGAAGCACTACTTCCAGCTATGCCAGATACTAGCACTGCTGTGAAAAGCACTTCCCAACTTGATGTGATTATGATGACTCAAAATCCAGGAGGGAAGGAGAGGAGTGAACAAGAATTCATGGCCCTGGCAACTGGTGCTGGATTTAGTGGCATCAGATATGAATGTTTTGTCTGTAACTTTTGGGTTATGGAGTTCGTTAAGTAACCAAAGCATACGAAAACTTACACACTAAAATGAAGGTGTTAAGTCTCCAAGCCTAATAAAAGATTGCCAAATGTTTCTTATCCATAAGCAAGAAAATATTGAAGACTCAGAGTCTGCAGATTATTTTACTTAATTAACTCTTTGGAACACTCTGCTCCATAAGCTCTATTTGATAACTATAACAGCACAAACTACAAAACCCATCAAAACCCATCTTTGGAGGTGTGTATTTCACCATTCTTCTTCAACCACATAAACAGAAGGAATAGTCTAATGAAACTAGCAATTACATTATAAAAGATGCTATGAACATTATACCCGGGTAACACCATTTGTCTTGCATTGAAATTTCGGAGGCCACAGCTCCTAGAAGTCCTGTGAAAGAGAAGAGGTGTCAGATGACCTAATTTAAGGTATCATAAGAATTTGGATATCTTCAACTTTGTCATAAGCCAAGGGAAAAGACAACAATCCAAGGAACACATATATAGTACCTTGAATTATTTTGCTTTTAGCAATTCTGAATGTACTTTGGAAACACCATTCACAGTATGGGAGCGTACAATCGCCGGGTTTGCCATTCGGATACTCTGTCAAATTAAATGGCAATTAATGGTCAAATTGCTAAACATTTTCTCAACAAGAAGACCAAAGAATCCTTAATAAACACCTTAAGAATGTACTTTTGAAAGGGGAAAAAAGAAGCCAAAAACTCATACAATACTACAGATAATACCAGACGCCAACCACAACAATTGGAAGCCCAGAATCATATATCTACCACGAATACAATCAAATATACCAGAATCATATATCTATTGCTTCAGATAAAGGAAAGCATAACAATCTGATGGAAATAGAACTCTAGGAGTAAAGATGAACTGGTGCACGAATTGATAAAATCAATATACAGATAGTGAAGAGAAAAAGTACCATCACATAAGAAAAAACATTGAATTCGGATCGTACAATGTCGTTTGGGAGAGAGCGAACAGAGAAGAGAATAAGGCGGGAGAGGGAAAGAAAACCTAGGTTTTATGCCTAACTACAAACGAGTATATACCAATCTAAAATCTTGAAATAGTCAGAATCCTTTCTTTCTTTCTCTAGAGAATTTGGCATGCACATGCTCCTCTGTGGATGAAGGCTCTTTCTTCCTCTCTCCATTTCCTCAGAATCCTTCCCTTTTCTTCAATCAACCACAGGTATTGGGTAATTTTTGGTTTGGCAAAAAATGGAGTAGGCGGCTGCCTACCCTGCCCTTAGGTAGGACGGCCCCAGGTGGGTTGGGTTTGAGTAGGTAGAGTAAATTTGATTGTATTGGGTATTGGGTAATTTTTGGTTTGGCCGAAAATGGAGTATGCGGCTGCCTACCCTGCCCTTAGGGTAGGACGGCCCCTGGTGGGTCGGGTTTGACTATGCAGAAGCAATTTAATTGTGTTGGGTATTGGGTAATTTTTGGTTTGGCCAAAAATGGATTAGGCGGCTGCCTACCCTGCCCTTAGGGTAGGATTGCCCCTGACTCAAACTCAGAACTGCACATAAAGTCGGCAGATTATTTTACTTAATTTACTTTGATCTTTCCCTTCTAAAGTAACAGAAAAACCGTAATGATATGAATTACAAAATGAAGACAAAGTACATTTATAACCTTGGTTAGAATAAGCTTATGCAAACAAAATGATGTTCACATATTTATGAACAATGCTGTCAGATATACACATATGTATGTATAAGCTTCAAAAACCGACCACAAGTTCTTCTCATATCTCAGCAGCATTACTTTTCAGGTTTGCTCTAGCCGCTCCCAATTATATATTTGTATGTGTCTTTACTCTTCTGCGTCAAAGCTTCCCTGAAATTTATATATTCAATAAAAAGTATCGATAAGACATTTTATATTTTTTCGCTATACGAGCGTACACCATCAAGCCGTGATGAATTGCGCCAAGGAAAGATCTCAAGGTTTGGTCGACTTTTCAATTGAGTGGTTTAATGTTGAGTCAAATCAACATTGACAACTACCTTATTTCATAATTTAGGTAGAACATAAGTTAGGCATACCTTATTTCATAAATATATGTTAAATTTCATAGACAGGCTAGCAGCCCACTTTTAGCAGCACTGATATTGTACTCTACTTAATCACCTACAAAACCAAGTAGGTGTGGAGTTTTATCACAAAAATCTCTGTGTTATTAGGAGTGGAACCACTTATATAAATTGTAATTTATTTAGTAAGTTTCGAACGTGGGACTTTTATATCTTCAACAATGGCTTCTTCATTGGAAAGGAAAAGCCATCCCAAAATAAATCATGTTGAGACTGAGGATGAAATTAGAAAGGAAGAGGAAGAAGAAAGCTTTTGCTATGCCCTGCAGTTGGTGGGTTCTTCTGCGCTGTCCATAGCTCTGCAATCAGCAATTGAGCTTGGCGTTTTTGACATCATAGCCAGAGAGGGTCCAGGCGCGAAGCTCTCTTCGTCTGAGATCGCAGCCAAGATTGGCACCAAGAATTCTGAGGCACCCATGATGATGGATAGGATCCTCAGGCTCCTCACCAGCCACTCTGTTCTCCATTGCTCTCTTGTTGCTGCTAATGAGGATGAAAATGGTGCGTCTGATTTTCAGAGGGTCTATAGCCTTGGCCCCGTATCCAAGTACTTTGTGAATGATGATGAAGGTGGTTCTCTAGGCCCCTTGTTGACATTGACTCAAGACAAGGTCTTCACGGAAAGCTGGTTAGTTTAGTCCTCTTTGGCTTGCTACTAAATAAGTTACAGAAAAATTGATATATATCCAAATTCCTATTGAAGAGTTGGGTTTAATCATTGGATTTGGTGACTTTGATCCAAGTCCTTTGATTTTTGCGCCACATAAAATTACATTCCTATTTTAATATTTTATTATGTAATCTTTATATTATTTTATTTTTAAAATCAATTTTTTTTCCAATGTTGCCTTTTATGACTTGAATCGGGTAATAGTGATTTATGTCATATTGCCTATTGCCTATTGCCTATTGCCTATTGCATAGGTATATATATGTTTTTTCATATTTTTGACAATGTGTAATAGTATTTTATGTACCTATTTTTTTTATATAGGTAACATACAATTTTATTTTGTCTATTTTTTGCATCTGACTTATAGGCAGTCTTCTAATTTATGTTCCTAACTTATAGGTAACACGATTTATGACTAGGTATTTTTCGTTGCTAATAATAACACTATTTACCTGTATGTCAGGTACATAATTTAATGTGAGTGCTTGTCTGATCGATTGGTATAATATGTGGGTCTTTATTTTTTATTGATTAAATTTTATTTTATCAATATATTAGGAATATTATCAAGGAAAGAATTCAATTACAAGGAAATAATGCATTAAATTTAGATTTTCAATGTGTTTTCCTTATTTACCTCAAAAGGTAAAATCGACACAACAAAAAAAGTAATAAATGTCAAAGGACCTTCATCTAAAACCACAAACGCGAGGACTAAACCCAATAACAGCTAATCGTTTTGGACCTAGATCTAAGAAGCCCAATAAGTTATCCTCTTTCCTTTCCTCCTTTATTCATTTATTACTAATTTTTCATAGAGTCGGGATGGAGGAATACACAAAAAGCCACACTTTTCGACATACCTTTTCAGCCTTTAGAGTTCAAAAAATATGACATTTAAAAAACAATTCATATATTTATGAAGACATTTAGTCAGTACAATCTTACGTACCAAACGAGCCATAAGTTGCTACATAGCATGTTATGTGATTTCAATGGGTCCTCTTTCTCTTTGATCACTTTGTATTCTGTTTTTTAAATAAGTTGAAGGCTAGTTGTGTGAGGGTGAGGCTTGGACTTCATAATACAAAGGTTTCGTTGGCAGAAGGAATCACAGAATTACATTATCTTCGTCTTCTTCTTACTTTTACAGAGTGGAACGAGTGCTTTAAAGAAAGAAAAACTGGTGACAAAGAAATGGTTGTTTTGAATAGTTAGAGAGAGAAAATGGTTGGTATAAATGAGTGGGAAGAGAATATAAAGCTAATGTAAGAAAAATACTTTATTGTAACGGGGATAACACTGTTTTGCTTTTCCATGCCAATAATACAATGACGTTGTTGATAAGTTATCCCATGTGTCATTATGTTATTGGCCAGGGATAGCAAAAAGTGTTATCCCCGCTATATGAGAGTTTCTCTCTGTAGGAAAAAAAAAAAAATTATCTCCTAATGTAGAGATAGTCTCGTACTGTGTGCAATGGGTTAATGACACCAGTAAAATAATAAATGAGCTATCAGATGTGTTTTCAACTGTTGGATGAAGAAACATCTAAAGGCTGAAAAGGCGTGTCAAGAAGTGTAGCCTTTTGTGTGTCCCTGATCTCTTGACCCTTTTTATCTATTTAAGCTTGATTAATGTACTGGCACTTGCAATACACATTATGATATATAAAAAAATTAGTATAATGAAGAAACTAGAAAACTATGGGAGAATGATCGAAGTCGGGTGTAAGGAGACATATTCACTATTATTATACCAAAATTTACAGACAATCTCATTCCTTAAAATGGCATAATTAAAGTCAGTATGGGATCTTGGCTAGGGAAGTAACTATTAAAATTATAAATGGTTCACCCAATAATAGAAGAAAGGCCCTATATAATTCAAATTTTATTAAGTTCCCCAAGTCAAAGAAACAACTCACATAGTTTGTGCTTATTACAATACTAATAGGGTATCTAACTCCAACTTTCTACACATAATAAATCTACAGGTCTCAACTGAAAGATGCAGTTGTTGAAGGAGGAATTCCATTCAACAGGGTCCATGGCATGCCAACTTTTGAGTTTCTAGGTTTGGACCCCAGGTTTAATCAAGTGTTCAACACAGGAATGTTTAACCACACTACCATTGTCATCAAGAAACTTCTTCACATCTACAAGGGTTTTCAAGACATGAACCTCACACAACTTGTTGATGTTGGTGGTGGCTTTGGAGTGATCATTAATCTGATCACATCTAGATATCCCCATATAAGGGGTATCAATTACGACTTGCCCCATGTTGTAAATCATGCCCCTTCCTATCCTGGTAGGACTTTAATTTATTTGATTCAATGTGAAATCTTAGTTTTTGCTTCATCGGAAGTGTGCAGCATAAAATGGGAGGTAAATTTTTTTTCCAGGTGTGGAACATGTTGGAGGAGACATGTTTGCTAGTGTTCCAAGTGGGGATGCCATTTTTCTGAAGGTAATTTTGAATTTCTCAAACATTAATTAAATTTTTGGTTTTCTTCTTTTAGTTTAACAATGGTAACTATATATATGAAGCTGTTCTACTTGTCTTCTGATACATTTGTTTGTAGTGGATACTTCATAATTGGAGCGACGAGCACTGCCTAAAGCTGTTGAAGAATTGTTACAAAGCTATTCCAGACAATGGAAAAGTGATTGTTGTGGAAGAACTACTTCCAGCTATGCCAGATACTCGCACTGCTGTGAAATGCACTTCCCAACTTGATGTGATTATGATGGCTCAAATTCCGGGAGCGAAGGAGAGGAGTGAACAAGAATTCATGGCCCTGGCAACTGGTGCTGGATTTAGTGGCATCAGATATGAATGTTTTGTCTGTAACCTTTGGGTTATGGAATTCTTTAAGTAGCCTAGTGATATGAAAGCTTACGCACTAAAATGAGAGTGTTCCGAGCCGGTGCTCACATCACATCAATAACAAAAACACTCAATTCAAGCCTATTAAAATATTTGCAAATGTTTCTTGTCTATAAGCAAGAAATTATTTAAGACTCAGAACATTTTGTCTGCAGATTATTTTACTTTTATCTTTCCCTTTTAAAGTAAAGTAACAAATCTTTCATTCCGCTATGGTCAACGAGTAAAACAAATCTTTCTAATCTTCCTTTTCTGGACACAAAACACAGAGTTCAAAAGTTAAATTGAGATTGGCATTTTGTATTATATCGTAGGAAAACAGGCTCTACAGCTTTAAGCCTTTAGCCCTGGTGTGTGTCCAAGTACTCTGTGACAAATGAATGGTGCTTCCTTGCGAAATTCTATAGTGAGGATTTTGGCTCCTTACCTATTTATTTAGTCCTATTGTAATTCAGAATTATTTCCTATTGTATTTAGAGTTAATACATCTTTGTACTTCTTTATAAATACCTCCATAATAAAGAACAATACAACATATATGACTACGCTTATTAGGTAAAACTCTGGTGTTACGATGTCCGTAGTTTAAACCTAGCTTCGTGCTCACTCTTTCATCATTAGGCCACCTATGACCGAAGTGTCAGCTTGACCAGCATACAGTAAACAAGGCTCATTCACAATACACATAATAAGGAAAAAACGAGAGAAGGATAAAGCAAAAGAGGTAGCTCCTCCTCCTGTGACAAAGAGAGTCTGTCCCCATATGGCTGTGGCACGTTCTTATGAAATCTCAATCTAATAATAATAAATAAAAATATTGAAGACATTATGTTGGCACTAAAACTGAACAGATAGAGATAGGTGCAACTTACAGGTGATGTGGACGATCAGGGATCGATTGAGTGCTTGGCGCAGGTTCTTCCCGTTCTCGGACGCCGATCCTGAATCAAGGGAAGCCGAGGCTCGTGAGGTCTATGGTACTGGTGTGGAACCAGCCTAAGACCCTCCGATGCCGAAGTAAGTTTCTTTCCAAGAGCTTTTACCACTGACAATGTATTTAGCATAAAAGTCAAGCTGAAAAGTCTTACCCCTTGTCTATAGTGAAGGGGCTTATATATAGAGGGCATTTGGGATGCTCTTAGCACTTAGTTTCGATGTGGGACTCGTGGGAGGGCCTTCTGAGGTCGACACGAGTCTGTGGATATCTAGGCGCGGCCTTCGAGGTTGGTTCCGCAGAATCTTCGATGCATGCCGATTGTAGGCTTTTGCATGTTGATCGGTAGCCGATGCCAAATGTTGGGGGAGGTTATCATTCCACGTGTCACGGTACGAGTGTAGGGTCAGATATGGTACAAACAGTAGTCCCCCAAGTTTCCGATTGAGAGTGACTTCTTGGTTGGGGACTTGAATGTGTCTTCGATATTTTGATCCCGGGCGTGATGGTTTCGTTCCTGCCTTCGTGGCTTGCCGATGGTGGTCATGTAGTCCCCCAAGTCCCCGAGCCAGGGAGTTTGGAAAAGAGACAGCAGGGAATGCCGAACGGCCTGAGAGGTGAGTGAAAAACTAATCAATATGCCCCTGCTGTTCGGCACGAGAGGTGAGTGAGAACTCAACAATGTGCGCCTGCCGTTCGGCACGAGAGGTGTGTGAGAACTCATCAATGTGCAACTACCGTTCGGCACGAGAGGTGAGTGAGAACTCAACAATGTGCGCCTGCCGTTCGGCACGAGAGGTGAGTGAGAACTCATCAATGTGCGCCTACCGTTCGGCACGAGAGGTGAATGAAAACTCAACAATGTGCGCCTGCCGTTCGCTGGTGGAGTTGCGCTTCGAAAAAGGGCGAAAGCTGCAGCGTATGAGAATTTGAAACGTTTCGGGTTTTGACGGTTGGACTTCCCTGTGCATGCGTGCCACGTGTCGGCAGGGCTGCGAAAGGTCGCGTCGTTTCGTATCCCGATGCGTCGCTTCGTTTTTCGATGCTAGGTTTGTCCTATAAATGTGAGGGAGGGACTATAGTTGGAATACTTGGAAGTTTTTTAGAGCAATCAGAGCTTGTGAGAGGCGATTTTCGGCGACTGTGCAAAGGCGTTGTAGGCGATTTCCGACGAAGGATACGTGGCGGAGGCGATTTCCGGCGACTAGCAACCACCGTGCAAACAAGGTATGCTGCTGTGTTTTCCTTGATGATGAATCAAAATGTTGAATTTGTTGCATGAACATGTATGAATGTAGATGAACATGAACTTTTAGGATTTGGGATGGGAGTTTGATTCTAGCATGGCATTTAGTTTCCCTTCGTTTGTGTTTGTAGATGTCAGATACTGAATCCGAGAGTAGGCGTAGTCCGAGGGCATAGGTGGACGAATCGTCCTCGGGGAGCTCCACCGAGGAGCGTGAGAGTGTCGATTCTGGGAGCTCTTCGAGTGTTGAGGTGATTGAAGTGGGTAATGGTCCACCATCGACTTCCGGTCGTGTGTTGGAAGCGACTGAGGCTGATGTCTCGGTAGCTGCCCCTGGGGAGGGAGTGCTGAGCGTTGTCAAGGGCAGGCAGCGAGTGCCGATGGCCAAGCCGAAGGGTCCAGTCTTCGGAGTAGACCATCTAGAGCCGAATGCGCTGATCGTGGCTGAGCTAGCCAAGATTCGGGCTCTGTACAACATACCGGATTTTGTGGTGATGCAGATTCCGGGGCCGTTGGAGTCCTTGAGCAATCCAGAGACTGAGGTTTGTTTCTTCACCGATGTCTTCAAGCACGGGCTTCGGCTGCCGTTGAGGCATTCGGTGCAGAAGATCTTGGCTCAGATTGGTTATGCGCCAGGGCAGTTTAATCCGAACTTCTGGATTACGCTGCTTGGGACGATTACAGCCTTCGGCATAGCTGGTGAGGGCGAGCCGAGCTATGAGCAGTTCGTTAATTTGTACAACGTGATGAGGGCGAAGAGTGCTGACCAGGGGGGGTGGGTACAGTCGAACTGCTTGGCGGCCAGTCAGAAGGGGCATTTTGTAGTTGAGGTGCCGAGCTCCAAGAAGACCTGGCATAAGCGTTGGGTGTTGGTGTCCGGAGCTTGGGAATCAGCACCAGGGGTTGTAGTTGAGAGGGACATTCCCACCACGTTTCAAACAGTTGGTAGGCAACAGAGTGCCGTTCGGTAATTTGTTGTTGCTTGAAGTTTTATTCACTAGCTGCCGAAGCTAACCTGTGTTGTCTTTTATTTCAGTGTCCTTGAAATGGCCTATTGCGCCGAAGAGAGACGTTGAGGCGATTAAGCGCGTGCGGGAGAAGATTGCCAAAGGTGATCGCTTTTGGAAGGACCTGCTAGACTTCGGTAATCTACATAAGGCAGGCTTGATCACTGGAGCCGAGCACACTCGAAGGGAGAAGGAGAAACACGAGGAAGAGGAGAGAAAAAAGAGTAAGGGATGTCGTTCGGCAACCTGTGTGTTTTCTCCCTTCTGTAGGCCGTTTCCTAATTGACCTGTTTGCTTATGCAGTGGCAGGAGGAAGGCCGATGAATGAGGCGACGAGGAGGCGGCTGGAGTCTCGTGCGCCTGAGCAGAAGAAGAAGAAGGGTGGATCTTCTGGATCGAAGACGAAGCCTCCCTGTTCGGCCAGAGGAGCTTAGGGGGATGATGTGACCGTAGCCGATCGTCGCAGGGGGAAGAGGCCGGCGGAGGCCGATGTTGTTCGTGAGGTCCACCTGCAGGTGACAGGGAAGAGGCTGATCGATGGTGCCCTCGATGTGACGCCTTTGCCCAAGAAACCAAGGGGGCCGGATAAGGGTACAGCCACTCTGATCACTGGCGATGAGGAAGGGCCGGATGCCGAGCCAGTTAACTTTGCCGTTCCACGAAAGGACGTGCCGTTCGTGAACTGTATGATCGATGGGGCACAGATGGAGCTCACGGAGCTGGAGCAGCTGTCGGTCGAGCTTTCCGGCTTCAGGCTGCGGTAAGTGTTGTAGTGTTTTGCATTTTCAAGTGTTTGTGTGTTCGGCGTTTACTAAACTTTTGTTGTTTGGCAGGCTGATATGGAGATGTGGATTTGAATGAAGCGAGCCGTAAACAATGCCGAACGGTACCAGAAGAAGTTCGAGGAAAGCTGAGCCAAAATTGCCGAAGCCGGGAAGCTTATCCACGATGCCGAGGAAAATGCGGCGAAGATCGCCGAGCTCTCGTCGAAGCTGGCTGCTGCTGAATTGGCGGTGCTGGAGGCCCAAGAGGCTAAGGCAGCGGTGGAGGTGGCAATGGACGCGGCAAAGTGGTCATGGGCAAAGGAGGTGGAGGAGGCTAAGGCGAAAGCCTTGGCAGACTACCGATCTTTGGAAGAGTTCACGGTGCTGGTGGACAAGGAAGTCATGGAACAGTGTGACGACCTCGTCTACCGTTTCAAGCGGTACAATGCGGATAAGAGGCTGAACCTGAACTTCCTCCGGGATCCACCTCCATTGCCTGAGGGTGTCACCGAGGAGATGGTGGAGGCCTATAAGGGAGAAGATGCCGATGTTGATTCTGCCGATGAGACCGACTCCAGCAGTGAGGAGGAAGAGGGCCATCCTGTACCGACTTCTGCCAGCGTTCCTGCCGCCGCTACGCCAACTAGTGCTGAACCTGCGAACGCCAAAGCCGGTGCCATGGCAACTGATGCCGAACCTCCCGTTGCTTAGAAACCGGTTTATTTTGATTTCTTTTGTTTCTGTGTAAATATTTGGACCATGCCGAATGTCGATTTTTGCTAAGACATACAGCCCTTTTGTGGCTTTTTATCCAAGTTTGTTTTTATTCGGTTATCTGTTGAAGTTTCATATTCTAATACAAGTATGCATGCCGTAGGTAATATATTATGGGTACCGTACTACCGTTATGGCATTACTGAATGTGTAGAATAGGAATACGAACATCAATGCCGAAAGTACTTTTATAATGAAAGCAACCATAGTGGGTTTACATAGTAGGTTTAGTCACTTGTAGTAATACTTCAAGTGTTCTACGTTTCAAGGGTGACCAAGGGTCTGCCCATCGATATCGTGTAATCGGTAAGTGCCAGGTCGGCAGATGGTGACAACTTCATAAGGTCCTTCCCATGAAGGGTCGAGGGTCTCTTCGTTAGGGTTCTTGGTGGCCATAGAGATTTTGCGCAAGGCCCAGTCCGCCACTTTGAATGATCGGCGTTTGACGCGCGAATCGTAATATCGGGAAGTTCGTTGTTTGTATGCGGCATTTCGAAGCTGCGCTTGTGAACGATGTTCCTCGATGAGATCAAGGTTCAGGGTAAGCAGTGTTTCGTTTTGCTCCGGGGCATAAGATGCCGTTCTGCACGTGGGTGCGTTGATTTCGACTGGGACAACAGCTTCGGTCCGAAAGCGAGGGAAAACGGTGTTTTTGAAAACATTTCCCAAACTTATAATATGCCACAATTATACCCAAAAAAAAAATAACCACAATGCCAGAATATTAACCACAATTATGCACAAATATGCCACAATTCAAAAGAAAAAAAAGTTATAAACAAGAAAAAGTAATAAGAAAAACAATTAGAGTTAGATAATCAAAGAGAAAGAACAAGAAAAAAAAAATGAAACTTTACCTTGGTTGGCTTGGAACCCTAACTCAAAATAAAATAAAATAAAATAAAGTTTGAGTCTAGAGAAACTCCACTTTGAAGCGATTAGGACGACAACAAACTTCTTCTATTCACCTTGGGTTGCCTCCCAAGAAGCGCTAAGTTTAAAGTCTTTTGCCGGACTTCCAACATACTGTGGTCATTTGGGAGGTTTTGGCTCAATTGCCTCCTTGTGCCGAACATGAAGTTTCTTCAAATCTCTTTGCCATCTAATCAACCCCTTTCGTATTCTTTTCTTTTTACCCACATGAGTAGATTTCAAAAGTAATTTTAAGCGCTCTTCAATACGTGGATTAGATGGAGGAGGCACATATTTAGGATTAGGTAGCCTTCTCACTTGAGTAGAAAGGATGACATTGAACATGTGATTGGTGCTTGGAACATGGATGTTGAGCTTATCTTCCTCTAGTAAAGGAATTGTAAAACTTCCTGGATCTTGTAACTTAGGAGGGAGCTTCCTTTGTAAAACAGCAGAAACCTCTTCCGTTAGTGCAACCGTTTCATCATCTTTGAAGTTCCTCTTGTTGGTACAAAGATCCTTCAAGAACTTTGAATCCTCCAAGAGAGGAATGTTGACTTGCACTTTTCCGGAGATTTCCAATATGTCCATGGCGTGTTGAATTTTTTTAGAACCCATCAACCTGTGAGGAAAAGGAGCACGTAAGATATCTTCATCAGTAGGTTCATGACGTACCTTTTCCTTTCTTGCCCTTCTTGCAATTTCATGCTTTGGGATCCACTCAGGTGAAGATGCTGCTTGTTTATTTTCCTCCATGTTGATTTCATCTTTTTCCTTAGGCCTAATCACTTGCTCAACCTGTATCTCATCATCAATTTTAATTAGACTTTCAGAATTATTAACCTCACAAATTACCTTACCAGTTCTCAAGATAATTGCTTGAACATGCTCATGCTCGGTTGGTATCACTGTTTGGCTAGGCATCATCCCTGCTTCCATTTGACTCAAAGATGTGGCAATTTGCCCCACATGATTTTCTAGATTGGCTATGGCATTATCTCTCTTCTGCATGTGGGTGTCATTCCTCTGTGTGTAGCTTTTTGTCTCATTGATGAAACTATCTGTGTTTCTAGCCATTGAAGCAACAAGTTCTTCCAAAGTCGGCCCATGAGGTTGTTGGTGAGATTGACTAAGTGGTGGTGGATTATAATGTTGGGGTTGACCATAAGGTGGACAAGTATTATGTTGGCCTTGATATGGTTGATATGACCCTTGTTGAAAATTTGGATTGTCGGTCCACCAGAAGTTCGAATGATTTCTCCACTCCGGATTGTATGTTTGTTGGAAATATTCATTCATAGTCAATTCATTCTGAAATGAGCCAAAAGCATTTGCTTCCTCCATCCCAAATTTATTGGAGTATTCTTGCATAGTAAGTTCCACAATTTCAGTTGCGGCTGCCATTGGTGATGGTGAAGGTGACTCCTTGGATGTTCCTATAAGAAAAAGAAACAAAAACAAATCAAGATAAAATGAAACAACAATCAATAAACAAAAATAAAACTAAGTACTCTAAACATACTCAAACAAAACAGATAAGCAGCCGTGCCAGTTCCCCGGCAACGGCGCCAAAAATTGTTGCATTCCTAAAAGGACACAAATTAATGTGCAAACAACCAATTAAAAATACCCGCAAGTGCACAAATCTAATGAAGTATAGATTATGTAAGTACGGGGTCGATCCCACGAAGAACTTGTCGGCTTCCTATAAGTTCTAATTTGAGTACGTAAAGAACACTAATTTAACACACCACAAATGCACAAATGAAAAAGGGAAACTAGAAAAGAGTAAAGAAGTGTAAAAGAAATGAAACAACACAAGAAAACTAAAGAAAAACACAAACAACACTTTCTATCACCCTTTTATCACCTATTTATCACCTGTGAACAGTACCATGAACAGTTCTATGAACAGTAAAAATGAACAGTGACGGCCGGTCGTGAACATTGACGACCGGTCATTTTAGGCAGATTCATGTGAGACCGGTCGCCTGAACAGTAACGACCGGTCGTTTTTGGACAGATTCGTTTCTCTGTTTTTCCAGTTTCGACCTCTGTCCAGTGTTTTGCCTATAACTTTCCAACCGTTTATCCAAATTTCACGTTCTTTATACGGTTGAATTCAGCACACAAAAACGAAGAACACAACGCGGACCAAAAGTCCAAAACAGTTACGAAAATAAACAGAATTCAGTAAACAAGACACACAACGTATCAAACACACAACTCACACACACATTTGGGGGGGGGGGGGGGTGTTTGGTTTGGTTCAAGTGACCTATTTCTATTGCATGAAAGTAAATGGACTTTGAATTTAAATGAGAATGGCTGAGATGAATTATCACAATGAGAAATTAAATGTAACAAACACTAGGGTTTCGGAATCCACCCTAAACAATTCTACCTATGTTCATGGATACTCAAGTCATGAACTCTAAACGTATTGATGAAGATGTTCGCAATCAAGACCATGGGTCGTGGCTCAAGACGCATTGATTCTCTCTAATATACGTAAAGTGCATGGTTCGTGCTACAATACTTGTGCCCTCCCCATAACCGAACCTAGGTATGGTTCGTACTTCGATTCAATTACAAGGAAAACCCATTAAGTTCAAAGAGAATATGAACATCACAAGAATCCTAATAGCATGGTGTTTACATTAGGTATTCAAGAAACCAATTCACATAGATGGTTCTTACTCCATCCATTTATTGCTTAGGAAAACATGAAGATACACATAATCCCAACAACCTCAAGAAGCATGCTTTCAAAGGTAATCAATCAAGGAAAACACACATCAAGGATAGATTAATTTGGTGAATTGGAATTCATCAATTGTTGTCAAGAAACCAATTCACATGATGCTCACTTAAACAAGTTCAATCATTTGTTGCTAATTAGAAATTATGTTCTTGGTTATCTTACACAACTTCTCAACTTTAGCTACATGCATACAACCTAAGGTGATTAAGCAAAGGAAGCAAACACATATCATAAGATTCAATTAGTGAATGGGGTTCATCAACAACATCTAGAAATTCATACACTCAAAGCATCAAAACAATAAGGTATTCATGTTTAGGGCTTCAACCTAAGCCCTAGCTATGGAGTTTAGTTCCTCATACTTATTTCAAATACAAACTCAAAACAAAACTAGAAAGAAGTTACAGATTTTGTGAACATGGGAGCTCAAGGTCTTCAATGGTGGAAATCTCTTCCACTTCTTGCTTTGTTGCCCTTGTCTTCCTCCTTGAGCTCCCTAGCTCCAAGCTTCATCTCCAGCTCCAAAATCTCTGCAAATTGTGGAATGATTCTGATTACAATGGTTGATGCTCTTTGCACTCCTCTCTCCTCCTTTCCAGCTTTTCCAGAATATCTTTTAATATAAAACAATTACTTTTGTTAAAGCCTTAAGCCTTGTCTCCTTGCCATGATGGGCTCTTTTGTTATTGTCTTCACCAAGATGCTCTTTGTTTCAGAAAATATCTCTTAACCAAGGTAATTTCTTGTTACCAAGTGTTATGGTAACAAGAAGAATCAAGATAACAATATGGAGGTAAAAGCTGGAGCACTTCGGATTTCCAGAGCTGTCGTAACATGCTGGATTGGTTGGATAGGCAATACTTGTCCAATGAAGCTCAAATTTGGATATGTTGTAGTTAACATCCATTGGAACAAGTTTCATGAAGATCTTCACCTCATCCGAGCACCAGAGCATGTTGATCCCAGGCCAAGAAGTTGACCTACGAAAATGAACAAAATCAGAATTTATAACCAATAATGCACTTTTAGCTCATTTTCATTCTAACCAAGGTAAAACCTATGAAAACACAAAAAGGAAGTAAAAAGCGATAAAATGTCAAGAACTAACTCAAAATAATGGGTGAATAACATGATAAATCATGTGTAAAAATGAACCGAACAACTGTCGGTAGGAAGTGTTGATGGCCCACAACGCCTCTGGGAGCAAATCGGGCCACGTGCCTTTAGCTGCTCTGAGCTTCTTTTTTAGTGTCTTCTTTATGATCTTGTTGATGGCTTCTACCTGGCCATTTGATTGTGGGTGTGCTGGATAAGCGAAGAACAAGTTGATGTTGAATCGGCGGCACAGGTGCCGGAACTGAGAGGAGTCGAATTGTTTACCGTTGTCGGTGATGGTCGCGTTCGGGAGGCCGAACCGGCAAATAATGTTCTTCCACACAAAATGCTCGACCTTGGCGGCAGTGATGGTTACTAATGCTTCGGCTTCGGTCCACTTTGTAAAGTAGTCAACGGCGACAATGGCGAATTTAAGCTGTCCCTTCCCTTGTGGCATGGGGCCGATGAGATCCAAACCCCATTGAGCGAAAGGCCACAGGCTGACAATTGGAGTGAGTGGTTCGGCAGGCAGTTTTGGAACAGAGCCAAAACGTTGGCAGTGGTCACACTTCTGGACGAGCTTAATGGCTTCGGTATGGAGAGTTGGCCAATAATACCCCTGCCGAGTGGTCTTGAAGGCCAGGGACCGGGCACCAGAGTGGTCTCCGCAGGCCCCTTCATGAATTTCTCGTAAGACATAGTCACCTTGTTGTGGCGTGACGCATCGGAGCAATGGCAAGGAGTGACCACGTCGGTAAAGGGCCTGATTCAGAAGGAGATACCGTGTCGATTAGTGGCGGATGGTTTTGGCTTCGGTTTTGTCAGTTGGTAGAGTGTCGTTGGTGAGGTAGGCGAGGATTGGATCCATCCAACTTGGGTTCTGCCGAACGGTATGCACCTCGGTTTCAATTGTGCTACACCGAGCGAGGACTTCGATCGGCACATGGCGACCTACTTTCTCGTCGATTGCCGATGCAAGGCGTGACAGGGCATCGACGTGGCTATTCTCGGATCTGGGTATCTGCTGAACCTGATACGCGCTAAAGTGGTGGAGCAATCGGCGGGCGTGTGTCAAGTAGGCAGCCATCGATGTGTCCTTAGCTTCAAATTCGGTAAGCACTTGATTAACAATAAGTTAAGAGTCGTTGCAGATCTTGAGTTGTTCAGCTCCCATATCTTTAGCGAGCCGAAGGCCTACCAAGAGGGCTTCGTACTCGGCTTCGTTGTTGGAGGCCTGAAATTGGAAACGGATGGCGTATTTGATTGCCGTTTGGTCAAGGGCTTTTAGTACTAAGCCAGCCCCGCTGCCCCGTCGGTTGGACGAACCGTCCACATAGAGAGTCCAGAGAGGAATTGCTGGGTTAAAAATTCCTTCGGTCGAGTGAGCGACTGGGGCTGCCTAAGGTGGTTCGGAGACAAGATCGTCCGTATCTACACCTTGTGATGTAGTTGTCATTTCAGAGATGAAATCAGCTACGGCTTGCCCCTTCTCGGCAGGGCGAGGGTGATAGTGGATGTTGAATTCGCTGAGCTCGATGGCCCATTTCACTAGCCTACTTGACGTCTACGGCCTTTGCAGTATTTGGCGTAGAGGCTGATTGGTGAGAACGGCAACGGTGTGAGCCTGGAAGTAGGGCCGAAGCTTACGTGCTAAGAGGACGAGAGCATGGGCGAGCTTTTTCCAACTGGGGGTACCGGATCTCAACGTCTTGTAGGGCATGGCTGGTATAGAATTGGGAGTTCTATGTCGTTCGGCTTGCGGATGAGTACGGAAGTGAGTGCCGTCGCAGAAACCGAAAGATAGAGAATAAGTTGTTCTCCGGGAAGAGGTTTAGACAATAGGGGTGCTCTGCTCATGTAGGCCTTAAGGTCTTGGAAAACTCGATCACATTCGGCAGTCCAGACAATCTGCCGTTTGCTTCCTTTGAGGGCTTTAAAGAATTGGGCACACCTATCAGTGGCTTTTGATATGAATCGGGCCAGAGTGGCGACACACTCGGTGAGACTTTGGATGTCTTTCTGTGTCCTCAGTATCTGCATGTCAAGCAATGCCTTGAATTTTTCATGGTTGGCCTAAATGCCTCGTTGGCTGATCATGAAGCCAAGAAATTTGCCAGAGGAGACGCCAAAGGCGCATTTGTTTGGGTTGAGGCGCATGTTATACTTCTTCAAGACGCCGAACATGAGGGAGAGGTTGTGGAGATGACAATCGGCCGTTTTGCTTTTGACGAGCATGTCATCCACATAAACTTCCATTGAAGTGCCAATGAGTTTGGAAAAAAATTTGTTGACTAATCGTTGGTATATTGCTCCTGCGTTCTTCAAGCCGAACGGCATGATATTGTAGCAGTAGAGTCCCTTGTCAGTGATGAATGTCGTGTGTTCGCGATCGGCAGGGCTCATGAATATCTGGTTGTAGCCTAAGTATGCATCCATAAAGCTGAGAAGTTCATGGCCTGCTGTGGCGTCTACCAGCTGATCGATCCTCGGCAAAGGGAAGCTGTCTTTTGGGCAAGCCTTGTTTAAATCGGTATAATCCTGACACATTCTCCAGGCGCCGTTTGATTTCTTTACCAAAACCGAATTTGCCAACCAAATTGGGTAAGTCACTTCCTGGATGAAGCCGATTGTCCGTAGTTTATCCACTTTGAGCCTCATTGCTTCGTACCGTTCAGTATCGTAGGCTCGCCGTTTCTATCGGATGGGCTTGAAGGTGGGACAAATGCTGAGCTTGTAACTGATGACATTGGGGGCGATGTCGGGCATGTCATTATAAGACCGGGCAAAGACTTCTACATTGGCGCGCAAAAAGGCAATGAACTCGGCTCGCAGTGCCGAACTTAAGGTGGTACCGATTCGGACCTGTCGATCGGGCTGTGTTTCGGAGAGGGTTACCGATTCTAAATCTTCAATGGGCTGCACTTGCAGGGTGACGGCCTCATCCCTGGGATCATCTGGTTTGTCCGTCCCCTTGCCGTTCGATACAATCATCTTGGTGGAAACTGAGTATGCTTCGCGAAGCGCCGCCCTTGTCGATTCCTTTGTTGCCAAAACGTAACATGTTCGTACACTCAACTCGTCCCCTCGCACTTGGCCGATGCCAGTGTGTGTGGGGAACTTGAGGAGGAGCATGTGTGGCGATAGCATGGCCTTCATTTTGGTGAGCGTTGTCCTACCGATGATGGCATTGTATGCCGTTGGGCAATCAACTACTAGGAAGTGAGTGTAGATGACCGTTCGTCTAGGGATAGTGTCGATGACAAATGGGAGCTGGACACTTCCGATTGGTTCAACCACGTCGCCCGAAAAGATCATAAGGGGGGTGATATCTTTGTTTAGGTGCTGGGGGTCTATGCCGAGGGCATTGAAAGCGCCAGCAAATAGCACGTTGACCGAACTGACGGTGTCTATGAGGATTCGGCCCACATCGAAGTCGTAAATATCGGCTCGTATGATCATGGGATCGGAGTGGGGGAAGATGATGCCCCTTTCTTCCTCTTCAGAAAAAATGATAGGTTCCCAGTCGATTCGTCGGATCTTGTCGTTACGTCCTCCCGCTACGCTGAGGATATGGGGGTACCGAATGGCACGAACGTAGTTTTTTACAGAACGATTGCTGGCTTCGGCTATGGGCACCCCTCCGCTGATCATGTTGATCTGCCGATTCGGTGGTTGGTCCGATGCCGATTTTGTGGTTAGGTACTGATCCAGTTTTCCTTCGTTGATAAGGCGTTCGAGGATTTTGCGAATCGCAGAAGACGTCGGTGTCCTTCTTGTTCTGCCGAGGGAGCTTGCGGTTGTTCGGCTTCGGAATCATCTGATTTTCTGTCATGAGGACGTGCTCGTAAGTGGTGTTGAGCAAAGTGAAGGTTTCTTCCGGCCGGTTCTTCTTCGGATCTCCGAAGTTGCTTCGCCTGCCGGAGTCCTTGCTCCGTTTATTACTGTCCTGCCGATCCTGGAAGTTGTCCTTCCGTTTGTTTCTTGCTTCGTAAGGAGTGGAAACAGGGGGTGTCATTCGGTAGGGGGCTTGGTTTGCCGTCCGATTCACTGGGCGGCGTTCATTTGGGGTAGGCACGAACAGTTTTCGGGAAGCGGACGGCTTCCTTGCTGCCGATTGTTTCCCTTTGTCGTGACAGCTGGGCTTCGGCACACTTCTGAACGACTGCTCCTGCCGAAGCTGTCTGGTATGCTTCGGATCATCCTGCAGTTGGACCGAGTGTGTTTGTTGATCGTGAAGTTGCCTCTGGGTGTCATCAAGTTTAGAAGAGAGGATTTTGTTGTGCTCCTATATTTTTGCCATTTCTCGTTGCAAAGCTTCCACGCGGGCTTCCAGAGTGTTTTGCCGAACATGTGTCTTCGTCCGTGGCGTGCTGGGCAGGGGAGCGGGGCTCGCTCCGCAACCGATGGCGATGATGGGACCATCGGTAGGAAGGGACGAAGATGGATTCATTTTTTGGCACAAAGTTGAGATATAGGTTGATCGATAAACGATTCCCACAGACGGCGCCAATCTGTTGGCACTAAAACTGAACAGATAGAGATAGGTACAACTTACAGGTGATGTGGACGATCAGGGATCAATTGAGTGCTTGGCGCAGGTTCTTCCCGTTCTCGGACGCCGATCCTGAATCAAGGGAAGCTGAGGCTCGTGAGATCTATGGTACCGGTGTGGAACCAGCCTAAGACCCTCCAATGCCGAAGTAAGTTTCTTTCTAAGAGCTTTTGCCACTGACAATGTATTTAGCATAAAAGTCAAGTTGAAAAGTCTTACCCCTTGTCTATAGTTAAGGGGCTTATTTATAGAGGGCATTTGGGATGCTCTTAGCACTTAGTTTCGATGTGGGACTCGTGGGAGGGCCTTCTGAGGTCGACACGAGTCTGTGGATATCTAGGCGGGGCCTTCGAGGTTGGTTCCACAGAATCACCGATGAATGCCGATTGTAGGCTTTTGCATGTTGATCGGTAGCTGATGCCGAATGTTGGGGGAGCTTATCATTCCACGTGTCACGATACGAGTGTAGGGTCAGATATGGTACAAACACATTATATTTATATAATTAATTTAAGATTACCTTTTATCCACTCGAGCGGTGACACACTGACGAGGTAAGGTAACAATATTGTTGTTGTTACAGTTACAGACATTCTAAGGGATGACAATGTGTTTCTTCAAGCTGATGCTGATAGTCTGGAGTTGTCATGAACTTTTGTTTGTACCTTTTTTATGTGTTGCAGTCTTTTTCCTTCGTCTTAGGTTTTGTCCCACTGGGTTTTCCTGGGCAAGATTTTAATGAGGTCACGTTTGTTCGCTCGAGTTTGTAACCTTTCCCAATTTTAATGAACATTTACCACTTCCACTCAAAAAAATAAAAGGGATGACAAAAAAACTGATGTTTAAAAGATATGCATTGCTGTCTTGCTTTATTTTTAATGTTTAACAAATAGAATCATATTTAAACAAAATATATAAAAGCACAAAAAGGCATCTCTTATGCATTCTATATGGCCATAGCTCAGAAGAGTTTTTATCCCTTATTTATATTTTCTTTCTTTTTTCAATAATTTTTTTTGAGATCATGATTCATGGAGTGTAAAGTCCAATTCGTAAGTCACGAGCCATCTCATGGTGCAGTTGATAATTTTTGTGCCTGAAATCATTGAAAAGAAGGGAAAGAAAAAAGAAAGAAGGAGAATTTCAATGAATTAGACGTGGGTTGAAAACTCAGTTATACAAGGAAAAGAAAAAGTCTGACACACCATGGAAGAAAAAGGTCCATGTAAGTTGGTTCGCAATCTATAATATTATACATAAATTCATATAAGTG
This sequence comes from Prunus avium, assembly GCF_965620075.1. Classification (NCBI taxonomy): domain Eukaryota; kingdom Viridiplantae; phylum Streptophyta; class Magnoliopsida; order Rosales; family Rosaceae; genus Prunus; species Prunus avium. The sequence continues at coordinate 36,599,548 of NC_142285.1, read as the reverse complement.
ATAGTTGACAGTTAGGCGTCACTTATATGTTTGGCACATGTCAATCCTTTTGTTGGGTTAGATAGCAGCGGAAGTAGGAATTTAGATTGCTGAATATTCTTTCTTTGACTGCTAAGAGAGGCTCATGACAATGACACTTATATGGATCCCTCATGCGGACCTTCATATTAGTCATTTGATCATTTCATTATCTTAAGTAAGGTTACTATTCAGATAAATTATGTAGCTAATATGGAGGTCCACACATCTATGATCCATATATTAGGCATTGTTCTGTTTGGGGCTCGAATATTTTTGGTTCAGAATAAAAGATAATCAATCTTCTTGATTCAGAGCCTTTGTCTAATGGGGAATGCTAGCAACCTTCTCTCCAACCTTCTCTTTTGGAGCTTCTCCATTTTCCTTATGACATATGTCACTTTTCTAACACTTAAAACAATATAACTAATACATCAAATAAGCTAACATTTGTTTTCCAAGTTTACCCTTATTAAATGTATTCTCCTTCAATTTGTTCAAAAATAATTTTACAACTCTGTTACCACATGTAAAAAATTAATAACAAAAAATGTCAGTTTTTTTAAAAAGAAAAGGTCCATTATTTTTAATAGAGATAAAACGTCTATTTTTTTAAACACAAGAGAATGACCTAAAAAAACACTCAATAGAAAGATCACGTTCATTAATTGCATTTTTTTTATACTACAAAATAAAGTTAAAGAGCATTTTCAGTAATAACTAAAAATATTTTAAAACCCCCAATAATCAGATTCCAAAGGGAGTTCATAGTTTTATTTATATTTATTTATATCCCTTATTGCCTTTGGAGTCCAATTATTTGAAGAAAAAAATCCTAAAATTCTGGCATACCAAATTTTCGATTTAAACCAATGTCTCTCCTCACCCCCTTTGAAGTCTTTTAGAAAACAAAAAATAAAACTAACGTTTTTTCTTATTTAATTTTTAACAAGGTAGTAAGAAGTTTGTAATTTTTTTTTTATAAATGAGAGGAAACATTAAAATCAATATATTTAATAAGGGTAAATTTGGAAAACAAATGTTAGCTTGTTTGATGCATTAATTGCATTGTTTTAAGTGTAAAGAAAAAGACACATGTCATGAGGAAAAGTGAAAAGGTCCAAAAATGAAGGTTGCTAGCATTCCCCTTGTCTAATTCGCAAGTGAATAGGTCACACGCGGTATGCCTGTGTGAAATATCATCTTTCCAAATTCCACTAATAAAGTACCACCACGTGTAACAGAATTTTAGGCGTTCATCATTCTATGGGGTCCTTGTCAATCACTCAACAATTACCACTTTCGTAAAAGTCGTTTGGTAATTAGTACGTACCTTGATACATTGTTACTTTGGGAAAAGTTATAATAAAGACAAAATCTTGTGTGGATTCTCGAATTAACTTGATGTAATCGGCATCTTGTGTGGCTTGTTACGAATTTAACTTAAATATATTAACAATCAGTGGCGGATCTAGCTAAAAATTTCAGAAAAATAAAATATGTATGCAGCTCCCTAAACCCAAGACTCTAGAGGCATATGCATGCATGCACAAGAGAGAGAGAGAGTTTAGTATGTAAATTTTGGCTACCCGATTTTTGAATTCTGAAACTGCCACTGCCTATAACATTAAAGAGAGAGAATTTAGTATGTAAATTTTGGCTACCCGACTTTTGAATTCTAAAACAATCACAGCATATAACATTAAAGTATGCAATATCTCTTCTCACTAATCTTATGTTGCTAATGGTCATATGTGTATACATTGAATAGGTGCAAACTAAGTCACAACATGGAGAGAGAGAGAGAGAGAGAGAGAGAGAGAGAGAGAGAGAGAGAGAGAGAGAGAGAGAGAGAGAGAGAGAGAGAGAGGTATGTAAATCTTGTCTACCCAACTTTTGAATTTTACCTACCCGACTTTTGAATTCTGAGAGAGAAGTATGTAAATTTTGCCTACCCAACTTTTGAATTTTATGTACCCAACTTTTGAATTCTGAAACCACCACTGTTAACAACATAGTACTAAATGTATGTTATGTTTCCTAGCTATAAGTAAACCCACTAGCATTGAGTTTCAGAACGTAACACATAGACAGTCCAATGGCTTCTTCAATGGAGAGAAAAAGCCATCCCAAAATAAATCATGTTAAGACTGAGGATGAAATTACAAAGGAAGAGGAAGAAAAAAGCTTTAGCTATGCCCTGCAGTTGGTGGGTTCTTCTGCGCTGTCCATATCTCTACAATCAGCAATTGAGCTTGGCATTTTTGACATCATAGCCAGAATGGGTCCAGGCGCCAAGCTCTCTTCGTCTGAGATCGCAGCCAAGATTGGCACCAAGAATTCTGAGGCACCCATGATGTTGGATAGGATCCTCAGGCTCCTCACCAGCCACTCTATTGTCCATTGCTCTCTTGTTGCTGCTAATGAGGATGAAAATGGTGCGTCTGATTTTCAGAGGGTCTATAGCCTTGGCCCCGTATCCAAGTACTTTGTGAATGATGATGAAGGTGGTTCTCTAGGCCCCTTGTTGACATTGACTCAAGACAAGGTCTTCACGGAAAGCTGGTTAGTTTAGTCCTCTTTGGCTTGCTACTAAATAAGAAAAATTGATATATATCCAAATTCCTATTGAAGAGTTGGGTTTAATCATTGGATTTGGTGACTTTGATTCAAGTCCTTTGATTTTTGTGCCATATAAAATTACATTCCTATTTTAATATTTTATTATGTAATCTTTATATTATTTTATTTTTAAAATCATTTTTTGTTCCAATGTTGCCCCTTATGACTTGAATCGGGTAATAGTGATTTATGTCATATTGCCCATAGCTATATATATGTTTTTTCATATTTTTGACAATGTGTAATAGTATTTTATATACCTATTTTTTTTTATAGGTAACATACAATTTTATTTTGTCTATTTTTGCATCTGACTTATAAGTAGTCTTCTAATATATGTTCCTAACTTATAGGTAACACGATTTATCACTAAGTATTTTTCGTTGCTAATAATAACACTATTTACCTGTATGTCAGGTATATAATTTAATGTGAGTGCTTGTCTGATTGATTGGTATAATATGTGGGTCTTTATTTTTTATTGATTAAATTGTATTTTATCAATATATTTGGAATATTATCAAGGAAAGAATTCAAAATTTAAATTCTAGAATTCAATTACAAGGAAATAATGCATTAAATTTAGATTTTCAATGTGTTTTCCTTATTTACCTCAAAAGGTAAAATCAACACAACAAAAAAAGTAATAAATGTTAAAGGACCTACATCTAAAACCACAAAACGCGAGGACTAAACCCAATAACAGCTAATCGTTTTGGACCTAGATCTAAGAAGCCCAATAAGTTATCCTCTTTCCTTTCCTCCTTTATTCATTTATTACTAATTTATTACTAATTTTTTATAGAGTCGGGATGGAGGAATACACAAAAAGCCACACTTTTCGACATACCTTTTCAGCCTTTAGAGTTCAAAAAATATGAAATTTAAAAAACAATTCATATATTTATGAAGACATTTAGTCAGTACAGTCTGACGTGCCAAACGAGCCATAAGTAGCTACATAGCATATGTTTATGTGATTTCAATGGGTCCTCTTTCTCTTTGATCACTTTATACTTTGTTTTTTAAACAAGTTGAAGGCAATAGTTGTGTGAGGTGAGTGAGGCTTGGACTTCATAATACAAAGGTTTCATTGGCAGAAGGAATCACAAAATTGCATTATCTTCATCTTCTTCTTCCTTTTACAGAGTGAAACGTGTGCTCTAAAGAAAGAAAAAATTGTGACAAAGAAAGGGTTGTTTTGAATAGTTAGAGAGAGAAAATGGTTGGTATAAATGAGTGGGAAGAGAATATACAGCTAATGTAAGAAAAATACTTTATTGTAACTGGGATCGCATTGTTTTGCTATTCCCGGCCAATAATACAATGACATTGTTGATAAGTTATCACATGTGTCATTATGTTATTGGCCAGGGATAGCAAAAAGTGTTATTCCCGTTATATGAGAGTTTCTCTCTGTAGGAATAAAAAATTATCTCCTAATGTAGAGATAGTCTCGTACTGTGTGCAATGGGTTAATGACATCAATAAAACAATAAATGAGCTATCAGATGTGTTTTCAACCGTTGGATAAAGAAACATCTAAAGGCTGAAAAGGTGTGTCAAGAAGTGTAGCCTTTTGTGTGTCCCTGATCTTGACCCTTCTTATCTATTTAAGTTTGATTAATGTACTGGCACATGCAATACACATGATTATATTTAAAAAAAAAAGGAGTTTCACTAAAATACCCAAAATGGGGGCTGAAATTATAAAAATACCCAACACCCAAAACACTTTATAAACATACCCAAAACTCATCATTACACACACTCAAAACACATTTATAAACATACCCAAAACCCATCATTACACACATACCCAAAACCCATTTTGGGTATGTTTCTATGTTTAAATAGTGCTTGGGTATTTTTATAAATATATGTCTAGGATTGGGTATTTTTATAAATATCTATAATAAAAAAATTAGTATAATGAAGAAACTAGAAAACGGGAGAATGATGGAACTTGGGTGTAAGGAGACATATTCACTGTTATTATACCCAAATTAACAGACAATCTCATTCCTTAAAATGACATAATTAAAGTCCGTATGGGATCTTGGCTAGGGAAGTAACCATTAAAATTATAAATGGTCCACCCAATAATAGAAGAAAGGCCCTATATAATTCAAAGAAACAACTCACATAGTTTGTGCTTATTATAATACTAATAGGGTTTCTAACTCCAACTTTCTACACATAATAAATCTACAGGTCTCAACTGAAAGATGCAGTTGTTGAAGGAGGAATTCCATTCAACAGGGTCCATGGCATGCAAACTTTTGAGTTTCTAGGTTTGGACCCCAGGTTTAATAAAGTGTTCAACACAGGAATGTTTAACCACACCACTTTTGTCATCAAGAAACTTCTTCATATCTACAAGGGCTTTGAAGACAAGAACCTCACACAACTTGTTGATGTTGGTGGTGGTTTGGGAGTGACCCTTAATCTGATCACATCTAAATATCAACATATAAAGGGTATCAATTTCGACTTGCCCCATGTCGTCAATCATGCCCCTTCCTATCCTGGTAGGACTTTAATTTATTTGATTCAATGTGAAATCTTAGTTTTTGCTTCATCTGAAGTGTGCAGCATAAAATGGGAGGTAAATTTTTTTTGCAGGTGTGGAACATGTTGGAGGAGACATGTTTGCTAGTGTTCCAAGTGGGGATGCCATTTTTCTGAAGGTAATTTTTGAATTTCTCAAGCATTAATTAAAATTTTGGTTTTCTTCTTTTAGTTTAACAATGGTAACTATATATATGAAGCTGTTCTACTTGTCTTCTGATACATTTGTTTGTAGTGGATACTTCATAATTGGAGCGACGAGCACTGCCTAAAGCTGTTGAAGAATTGTTACAAAGCTATTCCAGACAATGGAAAAGTGATTGTTGTGGAAGAACTACTTCCAGCTATGCCAGATACTCGCACTGCTGTGAAATGCACTTCCCAACTTGATGTGATTATGATGGCTCAAATTCCGGGAGCGAAGGAGAGGAGTGAACAAGAATTCATGGCCCTGGCAACTGGTGCTGGATTTAGTGGCATCAGATATGAATGTTTTGTCTGTAACCTTTGGGTTATGGAATTCTTTAAGTAGCCTAGTGATATGGAAGCTTACGCACTAAAATGAAAGTGTTCCGAGCCGGTGCTCACATCACATCAATAACAAAAACACTCAATTCAAGAATATTTGCAAATGTTTCTCGTCTATAAGCAAGAAATTATTTAAGACTCAGAACATTTTGTCTGCAGATTATTTTACTTTTATCTTTCCCTTTTAAAGTAAAGTAACAAATCTTTCATTCGGCTTTGGTCAACGAGTAAAACAAATCTTTATAGTCTTCCTTTTCTGGACACAAAACACAGAGTTCAAAAGTTAAATTGAGATTGGCATTTTGTATTATATCGTAGGAAAAAAGGCTCTACAGCTTTAAGCCTTTAGCCCTGGTGTGTGTCCAAGTACTCTGTGACAAATGAATGGTGCTTCCTTGCGAAATTCTATAGTGAGGATTTTGGCTCCTTACCTATTTATTTAGTCCTATTGTAATTCAGAATTATTTCCTATTGTATTTAGAGTTAATACATCTTTGTACTTCTTTATAAATACCTCCATAATAAAGAACAATACAACATATATGAATACGCTTATTAGGTAAAACTCTGGTGTTACGATGTCCGTAGTTTAAACCTAGCTTCGTGCTCACTCTTTCATCATTAGGCCACCTATGACCAAAGTGTCAGCTTGACCCGCATACAGTAAACAAGGCTCATTCACAATACACATAATAAGGAAAAAACGAGAGAAGGATAAAGCAAAAGAGGTAGCTCCTCCTCCTGTGACAAAGAGAGTATGTCCCCATATGGCTGTGGCACGTTCTTATGAAATCTCAATCTAATAATAATAAATAAAAATATTGAAGACATTGTATTTATATAATTAATTTAAGATTACCTTTTATCCACTCGAGCGGTGACACACTGACGAGGTAAGGTAACAATATTGTTGTTGTTACAGTTACAGACATTCTAAGGGATGACAATGTGTTTCTTCAAGCTGATGCTGATAGTCTGGAGTTGTCATGAACTTTTGTTTGTACCCTTTTTATGTGTTGCACTCTTTTTCCTTCATCTCAGGTTTTGTCCCACTGAGTTTTCCTAGGCAATGTTTTAATGAGGCCACGTTTGTTCGCTCGAGTCTGTAACCTTTCCCAATTTTAATGAACATTTACCACTTCCACTCAAAAAAAAAAAGGGGGATGACAAAAAAACTGATGTTTAAAAGATATGCATTGCTGTCTTGCTTTATTTTTAATGTTTAACAAATAGAATCATATCTAAACAAAATATATAAAAGCACAAAAAGGCATCTCTTATGCATTCTACATGGCCATAGCTCAGAAGAGTTTTTATCCCTTATTTATATTTTCTTTCTTTTTTCAATAATTTTTTTTTGAGATCATGATTCATGGAGTGTAAAGTCCAATTCGTAAGTCATGAGCCAGCTCATGGTGCAGTTGATAATTTTTGTCCCAGCCAGTAATTTCATTGAAAAGAAGGGAAAGAAAAAAGAAAGAAGGAGAATTTCAATGAATTAGACGTGGGTTGAAAACTCAGTTATACAAGGAAAAGAAAAAGGTCCATGTAAGTTTGCAAGGGAAAGAAAAAAGAAAGAAGGATAATCAATCTTCTTGATTCAGAGCCTTTGTTTAATGGGGAATGCTAGCAACCTTCTCTCCAACCTTCTCTTTTGGACCTTCTCCATTTTCCTCATGACATGTGTCACTTTTCTTACACTTAACACAATGTAACTAATACATCAAATAAGCTAACATTTGTTTTCCAAGTTTACCCTTATTAAATGTATTCTCCTTCAATTTGTTCAAAAATAATTTTACAACTCTCTTACCACATGTAAAAAATTAATAATAAAAAATGTCAGTTTTTTTAAAAAGAAAAGGTCCATTTTTTTATAGAGATAAAACATCTATTTTTTTAAACACAAAAGAATGACCTAAAGAAACACTCAATAGAAAGATCACGTTCATTAATTGCATTTTTTTATACTACTAAATAAAGTTAAAGAGCATTTTCGTAATAACTAAAAATATTTTAAAACCCCCAATAATCAGATTCCAAAGGGAGTTCATAGTTTTATTTATATTTATATGAGTGGTGATTTCCCCATTCCAATTTTATCAACTTACACTCCATTTTATAACTAAAAAAGGAGTGTAAGCGGATAAAATTGGAGTGGGGAAATCATTACCCTTTATTTATATCCTTTATTGCCTTTGGAGTCCGATTATTTGAAGAAAAAAAATCCTAAAATTCTGGCATACCAAATTTTCGATTTAAACCAATAAAACTAACGTTTTTTCTTATTTAATTTTTAACAAGGTGGTAAGAAGTTTGTTATTTTATTTTATTTTATTTTATAAATTAGAGGAAACATTAAAATCAATATATTTAATAAGGGTAAATTTGGAAAATAAATGTTAGCTTGTTTGATGCATTAATTGCATTGTTTAAAGTGTAAGGAAAAAGACACATGTCATGAGAAAATGGGAAAATGTCCAAAAGAGAAAGTTGCTAGCATTTCCCTTGTCTAATTCGCAAGTGAATACGCGGTATGCCTGTGTGAAATATCATCTTTCCAAATTCAACTAATAAAGTACCACCACGTGTAACATAATTTTAGGCGTTCATCATTCTATGAGGTCCTTGTCAATCACTCAAGAATTACCACTTTCATGAAAAGTCGTTTGGTAATTAGTACGTACCATCCTTGATACATTGTTACTTTGGGAAAAGTTATAATAAAGACAAAATCTTGTGTGGATTCTCGAATTAACTTGATGTAATCGGCATCTTGTGTGGCTTGTTACGAATTTAACTTAAATATATTAACAATCAATGGCGGATCTAGCTAAAAATTTCAGAAAAATAAAATATGTATGCAGCTCCCTAAACCCAAGACTCTAGAGGCATATGCATGCATGCACAAGAGAGAGAGAGAGAGAGAGAGTTTAGTATGTAAATTTTGGCTACCCGACTTTTGAATTCTAAAACAATCACAGCATATAACATTAAAGTATGCAATATCTCTTCTCACTAATCTTATGTTGCTAATGGTCATATGTGTATACATTGAATAGGTGCAAACTAGGTCACAACATGGAGAGAGAGAGAGAGAGAGAGAGAGAGAGAGAGAGAGGTATGTAAATCTTGTCTACCCAACTTTTGAATTTTACCTACCCGACTTTTGAATTCTGAGAGAGAAGTATGTAAATTTTGCCTACCCAACTTTTGAATTTTACCAACCCGACTTCTGAATTTTGAAACCGCCACTGTTAACAACATAGTACTAAATTAGTATTCCAACTGTCTTAAGATTATATACTAATTGTATGTTATGTTTCCTAGCTATAAGTAAACCCATTCCACTAGCATTGAGTTTCAGAACGTAAACATAGACAGTCCAATGGCTTCTTCATTGGAGAGAAAAAGCCATCCCAAAATAAATCATGCTGAGCCTGAGGATGAAATTACAAAGGAAGAGGAAGATGAAAGCTTCTGCTATGCCATCCAGCTGGTGGGTTCTTCTGTGCTGTCCATGTCTCTGCAATCAGCAGTCGAGCTTGGGGTTTTTGACATCATAGCCAGAGAGGGTCCAGACTCCAAGCTCTCTTCGTCTGAGATTGCAGCCAAGATTGGCACCAAGAACCCTGAGGCACCCATGATGGTGGATAGAATCCTCAGGCTCCTCGCCAGCCACTCTGTTCTTAATTGCTCTGCTGTTGCTGCTAATGGTGGGTCTGATTTTCAGAGGCTCTACAGCCTTGCCCCTGTGTCTAAGTACTTTGTGAATGATGAAGAAGGTGTTTCTTTAGGCCCCGTTTTGACATTGATTCAAGACAAGGTCTACATGGAAAGCTGGTTAGTTTAAGCCCACTTGCCCCTGCTACTAATTAATTATCCTCTTTCCTTTTCTATATTTTCTTAATTTATTTTTAATCTTTTGACTAATTATTATTATTATTATTATTTAAGTTTGATTAATATATTGGCACATGCATTACTCATAATTATATTAAAATTAGTATAATGGGAAAACCAGAAAACTACTCGGGAATGATCAAACTTCTGTGTAAGGGGATGGACTCACTCCATAGTCCTTAAAATGGCATAATATTAAAGTCAGTCTGGGAATCTTGGCTAGGGAAGTAACTATTAAAATTATACATGGTACACCCAATAATAGAAGAAAGGCCCTATATAATTCAACTTTTATTAAGTTCCCCAAATCAAAGAAACAAACCACATAGTTTGTACTAATTATAATACAAATAGCCAATAGGGTATCTAGTTTGTGCTAATTATAATACAAATAGCCAATAGGGTATCTAACTCCAACTTTCTACACATAATAAATTCACAGGTCTCAACTGAAAGATGCAGTTGTTGAAGGAGGAGTTCCATTTAACAGGGTCCATGGCATGCACGGTTTTGGTTATCCAGGTTTGGACCCCAGGTTTAATCAAGCGTTCAACACAGCAATGTTTAACCTCACCACCATTGTCATCAAGAAACTTCTTCATATCTACGAGGGTCTTGAAGACAAGAACCTCACACAACTTGTTGATGTTGGTGGTGGTTTGGGAGTGACACTAATCTGATCACATCTAAATATCAACATATAAAGGGTATCAATTTTGACTTGCCCCATGTCGTAAATCATGCCCCTTCCTATCCTGGTAGGACTTATTTGATTCATTGTCAAATCTTCGTTTTTGCTTCATCGGAAGTGGTATGCAGCATATATAAAATGGAAGTTAAATATTATTTTTTGCAGGTGTGGAACATGTTGGAGGAGACATGTTTGCTAGTGTTCCAAGTGGGGATGCCATTTTTATGAAGGTAATTTTTGAATTTCTCAAGCATTAATTAAATTTTTGGTTTTCTTCTTTTTGTTTAACAATGGTAACCATATATATGAAGCTGTTCTACTTGTCTTCTGATACATTTGTTTGTAGTGGATGCTTCATGATTGGAGCGATGAGCACTGCCTAAAGCTGTTGAAGAATTGTTACAAAGCTATTCCAGACAATGGAAAAGTGATTGTTGTGGAAGAACTACTTCCAGCTATGCCAGATAATCGCACTGCTGTGAAAAGCACTTCCCAACTTGATGTGATGATGATGACTCAAAATCCGGGAGGGAAGGAGAGGAGTGAACAAGAATTCATGGCCCTGGCAACTGGTGCTGGATTTAGTGGCATCAGATATGAATGTTTTGTCTGTAACTTTTGGGTTATGGAGTTCTTTAAGTAACTAAGGCATATGAAAACTTACACACTAAAATGTAGGTGTTAAGTCTTCAAGGCTAATAAAAGATTGGCAAATGTTTCTTATCTATAAGCAAGAAAATACTGAAGACTCAGAGTACTGCACCTAAAGTCTGCAGATTATTATTTTACTTAATTTACTTTGATCTTTCCCTTCTAAAGTAACAGAAGAAACGTAATGATATGAGTTACACATATCTATTCTAAGTTCCACAGCATCATGCATCCAATTAAGTGGTCACCAATAGACAGGATCAGAGTCAAACATTAATTGAGACATATTAAAGAAAACTGCAGGAAAGGTTGATGCATCCCGATTTACGGCTCGACTGGGGTGGTTTAAAAACTTAAACGCTGTGGAACACTATGCTCCATAAGCCCTATTTGATAACTATAACAGCACAAACTACAAAGGCCATCAAAACCCATCTTTGGAGGTTTGTATCTCACCATTCTTCTTCAGCCACATAAACAGAAGGAATAGTCTAATGAAACTAGCAAGTACATTATAAAAGATGCTAAGAACATTATACCTGGGTAACACCATTTGTCTTGCATTGAAATTTCGGAGGCCACAGCTCCTAGAAGTCCTGTGAAAGAGAAGAGGTGTCAGATGACCTAATTTAAGGTATCATAAGAATTTGGATATCTTCAACTTTGTCATAAGCCAAGGGAAAAGACAACAATCCAAGGAACACATATATAGTTCCTTGAATAATTTTGCTTTTAGCAATTCTGAATGTACTTTGGAAACACCATTCACAGTATGGGAGCTTACAATCGCCGGGTTTGCCATTCGGATACTCTGTCAAATTAAATGGCAATTAATGGTCAAATTGCTAAACATTTTCTCATCAAGAAGACCAAAGAATCCTTAATAAACACCTTAAGAATGTACTTTTGAAAGGGGAAAAAAGAAGCCAAAAACTCATACAAAAGACTGCCTTGCAGAGATTTCCAAATGCCCCTTTTTTTCTATCCTCTTCTTTTGTTATGTCATCATTTAAGAGAGGATTATGATTGCAAGAATAAGCACAATGGTGTATGGATTAACTGTAAAAATACTACAGATAATACCAGACGCCAACCACAACAATTGGAAGCCCAGAATCATAAATCTACCACGAATACAATCAAATATACCATGAAATACTATATCTATTATAATTAGTTTATAAAGGAAAGCATAACAATCTGATGGAAATAGAACTCTAGGAGTAAAGATGAACCTAGAATAAAATCAATCAAATCAATATACAGATAGCGAAGAGAAAAAGTACCATTACATGAGAAAAATCATTGAATTCGGATCGTACAAGGTCGTTTGGGAGAGAGCGAACAGAGAAGAGAATAAGGCGGGAGAGGGAAAGAAAACCTAGGTTTTATGCCTAACAACAAACGAGTATATACCAATCTAAAATCTTGAAATAGTCAGAATCCTTTCTTTCTTTCTCTAGAGAATTTGGCATGCACTTGCTCCTCTATGGATGAAGGCCCTTTCTTCCTCTCTCCATTTCCTCAGAATCCTTTCTTTCCTTCCCTTTTCTTCAATCAACTAGAAGTATAAACTCGGGTTTTTTATTTATTTATTTTTGTAACAGTATAGCCGCTCGGCTATACTGGTTTTGAAACGGGGGGCAATAATCGCTAGGCAGATCCTTTTTTTTATTTTATTAAAGAGTAATTGAGCTTGGCCATGCAGCTGGTGGGTTCTTATGAACTGTCCATATCTCTGCAATCAACAATTGAGCTTGGCGTTTTCGACATCATAGCGAGAGAGGCTAAATCTTCATCTGAGATTGCAGCCAAGATTGGCACCCATGATGATGGATAGGATCCTCAGGCTCCTCACCAGCCATTCTGTTCTCCATTCCTCTCTTGCTGCTGCTAATTAGGATGAAAATGGTGGGTCTGATTTTCTGAGGGTCTATAGCCTTGGCCCTGTGTCTAAGTACTTTGGGCCCCTTGATGGCATTGATTGGCTCAAGACAAGATCTTCATGGAAAGCTAGTTATTGTTTTTGTTAAAGGGAAAATTTTGAGTGGTTTGGGTTTGAGTAGGCAGAAGAAAGTTGATTGAATTGGGTATTGGGTAATTTTTGGTTTGGCAAAAAATGGAGTAGGCGGCTGCCTACCCTACTCTTAAGGTAGGACGGCCCCTGGTGGGTTGGGTTTGAGTAGGTAGAAGAAATTTGATTTTATTGAATATTGGATAATTTTTGGTTTGGGAAAAAACCAAATGATATGAATTACAAAATGAAGACAAAGTACATTTATAACCTTGGTTAGAATAAGCTTATGCAAACAAAATGATGTTCACATATTTATGAACAATGCTGTGAGATATACACATATGTATGTATAAGCTTCAAAAACCGACCACAAGTTCTTCTCATATCTCAGCAGCATTACTTTTCAGGTTTGCTCTAGCCGCTCCCAATTATATATTTGTATGTGACTTTACTCTTCTGCGTCAAAGCTTCCCTGAAATTTATATATTCAATAAAAGTATCGATAAGACATTTTATATTTTTTCGCTATCTAAGTGTACACCATCAAGCCGTGATGAATTGCGCCAAAGAAAGATCTCAAGGTTTGGTCGACTTTTCAATTGAGTGGTTTAATGTTGGGTCAAATCAACATTCACAACTATCTTATTTCATAATTTAGGCAGAACATAAGTTAGGCATACCTTATTTCATAAATATATGTTAAATTTCATAGACAGGCCAACGGCTCATTATTAGCAGCACCGATATTGTACCCTACTTAATCACTTACAAAACCCAATAGGTGTGGAGTTTTATCACAAAAATCTCGGTGTTATTAGGAGTAGAACCAACCGCTTATATAAATTGTAATTTATTTAGTAAGTTTTGGACGTGGGACTTTTATATCTTCAACAATGGCTTCTTCATTGGAGAGGAAAAGTCATCCCAAAATAAATCATGTTGAGACTGAGCATGAAATTACAAAGGAAGAGGAAGAAGAAAGTTTTTGCTATGCCATGCAGTTGGTGGGTTCTTCTGCGCTGTCCGTATCTCTACAATCAGCAATCGAACTTGGCGTTTTTGACATCATAGCCAGAGAGGGTCCAGGCGCCAAGCTCTCTTCATCTGAGATCGCAGCCAAGATTGGCACCAAGAATTCTGAGGCACCCATGATGATGGATAGGATCCTCAGGCTCCTCACCAGCCACTCTGTTCTCCATTGCTCTCTTGTTGCTGCTAATGAGGATGAAAATGGTGCGTCTGATTTTCAAAGGGCCTATAGCCTTGGCCCCGTATCCAAGTACTTTGTGAATGATGAAGAAGGTGGTTCTCTGGGCCCCTTTATGGCATTGACTCAAGACAAGGTCTGCATGGAAACCTGGTTAGTTCAGTCCTCTTGGCCTTGTTACTAAATAAGTTATCCTCTTTTCTTTCCTCCTTTATTCATTTATTACTAATTTATTACTAATTTTTTATAGAGTCGGGATGGAGGAATACACAAAAAGCCACACTTTTCGACATACCTTTTCAGCCTTTAGAGTTCAAAAAATATGATATTTAAAAAAAACAATTCATATATTTATGAAGACATTTAGTCAGTAGAGTCTGACGTACCAAACGAGCCCTAAGTTGCTATATAGCATATGTTTATGTGATTTCAATGGGTCATCTTTCTCTTTGATAACTTTGTATTCTGTTTTTTAAACAAGTTGAAGGCAATAGTTGTGTGAGGTGAGGTGAGGCTTGGACTTCATAATACAAAGGTTTCATTGGCAGAAGGAATCACAAAATTGCATTATCTTCATCTTCTTCTTGCTTTTACAGAGTGGAACGTGTGCTTTAAAGAAAGAAAAAGTGATGACAGAGGAAAGGGTTGTTCTGAATAGTTAGAGAGAGAAAATGGTTGGTATAAACGAGGGGGAAGAGAATATACAGCTAATGTAGGAAAAAATACTTTATTGTAACGGGGATAGTACTGTTTTGCTATTCCTAGCCAATAATACAATGACACTGTTGATAAGTTATCTCATATGTCATTATGTTATTGGCCAAATATAGCAAAAAGTGTTATCCCCGTTGTTTGAGAGTTTCTCTCTATAGGAAAAAAATTCTCTCCTAATGTAGAGAGGCTCGTACTGTGTGCAGTAGGTTAATGACACCAATAAAATAATAAATGAGCTATCAGATGTGTTTTCCACCGTTGGATGAAGAAACATCTAAAGGTTGAAAAGGTGTGTCAAGAAGTGTAGCTTTTTGTGTGTCCCTGATCTTGACCCTCTTTATCTATTTAAGTTTGATTAATGTACTGGCACATGCATTACACATGATTATATAAAATTAAAAAAATTAGTATAATGAAGAAACTAGAAAACTATGGGAGAATGATGGAACTTGGGTGTAAGGAGATATTCACTGTTATTATACCCAAATTTACAGACAATCTCATTCCTTAAAATGGCATAATTAAAGTCAGTCTGGGATCTTGGCTAGGGAAGTAACTATTAAAATTATAAATGGTCCACCCAATAATAGAAGAAAGGCCCTTTATATAGTTCAAATTTTATTAAGTTCCCCAAGTCAAAGAAACAACTCACATAGTTTGTGCTAATTGTAATACTAATAGGGTATCTAACTCCAACTTTCTACACATAATAAATCTACAGGTCTCAACTGAAAGATGCAGTTGTTGAAGGAGGAATTCCATTTAACATGGCCCATGGCATGCCAACTTTTGAGTTTCTAGGTTCGGACCCCAGGTTTAATCAAGTGTTCAACACAGCAATGTTTAACCAGACCACCATTGTCATCAAGAAACTTCTTCACATCTACAAGGGTTTTCAAGACAAGAACCTCACACAACTTGTTGATGTTGGTGGTGGCTTTGGAGTGACCCTTAATCTGATCACATCTAGATATCCCCATATAAGGGGTATCAATTACGACTTGCCCCATGTCGTAAATCATGCCCCTTCCTATCCTGGTAGGACTTTAATTTATTTGATTCAATGTGAAATCTTAGTTTTTGCTTCATCAGAAGCAGTGTGCAGCATAAAATGGGAGTTAAATTTTTTTTGCAGGTGTGGAACATGTTGGAGGAGACATGTTTGCTAGTGTTCCAAGTGGGGATGCCATTTTTATGAAGGTAATTTTTGAATTTCTCAAGCATTAATTCAATTTTTGGTTTTCTTCTTTTAGTTTAACAATGGTAACTATATATATGAAGCTGTTCTACTTGTCTTCTGATACATTTGTTTGTAGTCGATACTTCATGATTGGAGCGATGAGCACTGCCTAAAGCTGTTGAAGAATTGTTACAAAGCTATTCCAGACAATGGAAAAGTGATTGTTGTGGGAGCACTACTTCCAGCTATGCCAGATACTCGCACTGCTGTGAAAAGCACTTCCCAATTTGATGTGATGATGATGACTCATGTTCGGGGAGGGAAGGAGAGGAGTGAACAAGAACTCATGGCCCTGGCAACTGGTGCTGGATTTAGTGGCATCAGATATGAATGTTTTGTCTGTAACCTTTGGGTTATGGAGTTCTTTAAGTAACCAAGGCATATGAAAATTCATACACTAAAATGAAAGTGTTAAGGCTCCAAGCCTAATAAAAGATTGGCAAATGTTTCTTATCTATAAGCAAGAAAATATTTCAGACTCGGAACTGCACATAAAGTCTGCAGATTATTTTACTTAATTTACTTTGATCTTTCCCTTCTAAAGTAACATAAGAAACGTAATGATATGAATTACAAAATGAAGACAAAGTACATTTATAACCGTGGTTAGAATAAGCTTATGCAAACAAAATGAAGAATGTCCACATATTTATGAACAATGCTGCGAGATATACACATGTATAAGCTTCAAAAACCGACCACAAGTTCTTTTCCTATCTCAGCAGCATTACTTTTCGGGTTTGCTCTAGCCGCTCCCGATTATATCTTTGTATGTGTCTTTAATCTTCTGCGTCAAAGCTTCCCTGAAATTTCAAACAAAAGATATGCCATGGAAATTCTATATGTTACTATGGCAAATCTTTTTTGGACCAATTAAAAGAAATATAAACTACTTATATTCCAATAAAGGTTTTTGTAGCAAATTGTACTCACCTGTCTGGTTTGAAAACAAGGTTCTTGTATGCAAACCACTGCAAAGATGCATAAGAAAGGCAGGGTGGTAAGAAGTAGGAAAGTGCAAGAAGTAGTGAATTGGGTTCTTTTATGGCATAATCTTAATTGAAAAGTTTCTAAAAGAATGCAAAAGCAAACAAAATCCAACTTACCCCAGTGTAGCCAATGCCTACAAGCTCAAGAACACCAGGGACTAAGGGAAGCCTATCAATTGCCTGTTACAAACATACCCATCAAGCAGATTAACCAGTCAATAATCGAATAATCGAGTAAGAAATTAGCTACTCAAATCTACAGAAATAAAAACACAGCAACTTAAAATTTTAATTTGGAAACTATGAGAAGCTAACACAGAATGTGGATAAGGAGAGAGACACACCGAGATCAATCCAGTGGAGCCCCATAGTGCAACAGCACCGGCCACCGCAAGTGAAGACACTGCATACTTATCTTCAACTTTTTCCCACTAGAAAGCAAAAACAAATCATTTTGTGTCATCTAACTTGCTGAGCTCCTTCATACAAAAACACTAGATAGTGCCATAACTGAATGAAAGGCTTACAGCTTCTTGAACTGTCTTCACAATCTCTGGGAACTCAGTTGTAGCCACTTCTGCAGGTGCTTCCCCTGTGGCCATGGCCATGACATTGCGCGCAATCTTACGACCTAAAAGAAATAAAAAAGAAATATCAGTATATATGCATTTTCTATCTAGATATCTAACATGTTATGTTACTAGACTGTCAATCTAAATGATACGTTTGAATAAAATTTAACTTGATCAATCGTCTAGATTGGTCAAATTGTTTGGAAAAACAAAATTTTCATCAAACATATAAAGTACTTTGTAAATACTAATGATAGTAATCATGGATGGCTCACAATAGGCAGTAGTCTTCCCTGGGCGGTTCTGAGACTGAACCAGGGGTGGAGGAAGCGTAGGGAGGGTCACACATTGCGGCGATGATGCTGCCGAGTGGCGGGGAGCCTTGGTATCAACAAGGGTGGATGAGGAGGAGATGGAAAGTGTGGAGGAGCTAGAGGCCATGGCTATTGAATCCCCTACAGGTTATTTAAGTCCTATGAGAGATTCTGAGGCCACCAAGGATGAGAAATTTGATACAGTAGTGTCTGATGAGTTTCAACTTATCTTTCTAGTTATCTTTGTTCTTGGTTTGTAATTTTGGAGGGGTTTTGATTATTTTGCAATGGACAGTGGAGATGGTGTTCTCTCAAGTTTGGGGATGGAGAACCACCCATTCCTCTTCATGTGGATAGTGTGATGACATGGCTTGTAGGATAGGCATTTTGTGGTGTTTGATTTGGATAGGAAGCTCCAGGTTGGATCTCTGTTGTGACCCAAAAAACTTCTCCATTATATTATCTTCCTCCCAAGGGCAAACTTTGTTTTCAAATTACCTTATGTTTACTCACCCATATGCCAATCTGTTCTTCTAATAAAATTTTAAAAGACGGGTTTGTAACTCAACTGATTAAGAGCAGTTATTTTGTTCTTCGATTTCCCTTTTCTACTATATCTTTTATAACATAAAATTAAAAAACTTACTAGTGGCAGTGGGGCACAACTGAGTGAAAACATTTAGCAAAATACTTCAAACATCTCCATCATGCTTTGATATGGGAAAGGTCTAAAAGAGTGTAAATATCTACATGTGCATATGTGATAGGCTGTTCCACCACCACCCAATGCTCTTTTAGTAAGAAGATTCTCATCTGGTGTTAAACATTTGCACTCCCTATCCACTACTGGCATGAGCCTCTCATTAATATTGATGAACAAAATATCCTTAAAGAAAGCAAACCATCGTTTAACTAGCAGAGATTCCATAGGCATCAAAGAACAAGTTTCTTTTCACCTTTACCTATATTGTTGGTGGTAAATGATACAGTAGGGATGGTTGAGGTTGAGATTGAGGTAAGAATAAGTTATGAGAATAAAGAAAAGGTCAGCTTGCTTCCGGGCCTAAGTGATCTTGTCTTCTTTGGGCCTTGGGCCAAGTAATATTAAACTTCAGTATATTTCTGGGGGCCGATATTTGTGTGGACCAAATCCAATATAAGCAGGCCACACAAGGTAGTAGGGCACTAGCCCATTTTATTTTAGATGGTCATGCAAAAGAAACCCAATTATTTCTTTTTCTTTTTCTTTTTCTTTTTCTTTTTCTTTTTTTTAAATAGAGGCTAATAGGCTAATATATAAGTTATAGACAAACTTTAGTAGGGTGGCACTTTTTTTCTTCTTTTTTTTGTCTTTCTAATTAGGGGTGACAGTTTACGACACAAACGCCTCCTTAAATTAAACATTTGTGCTTGTGGCATCTAAGCTTGATTTGTAATAAGGAAGCCTATAGGACAAAGGCAAGTCTTTGATCTAACATGCCAATTCCCGAGTAAATCTAAACAAATCATCATACGAATGCTATATACTATACAGTATGCCTATGCTTCTTTTTACGGTACTGTGAAAAGGTAAAAAACCCAGTTGATAAAAGTGAAAATAATTGAAGGGAGTTGATCTCGAGGTGAATAATTTGCTGCATGGTTAGAAAGGGATGGACAAACCGTGGCATAGGAAAAAGGCTTTGTTTCTTGGATCGGAAACCGAAACAAACCCATGTAGCCCCTCCCACCCCCACACAGACGCATGAGAGAGAGAGAGAGAGGGAGAGCTTAGACTTCCCTAGTCCCCACACTACTATACTATATGGCTCATTTTGTCTTCTTAGCCAACTTCTTTCAATATAATTTGAGCTTTCATGCATTCGTCCCACCACCTGTTCGGTAAAATGCCTCAAAGTGGCATTTCACACTTTTCACCTTTATACACGTAGGAGCCCACAACTCAAATCCCATATATGATTCTATAGGATACAATTATGTGTCTATTTTATATATTGTTTTTTTCAATCTTTGATTGCATACCACTATGTGTAATGTGTGTATTCTTGATTCACTATTCATTATTTCACGAACTATGTGTAATGTGTGTATTCTTGATTCACTATTCATTATTTCACGAATAATATCTTCTTCTTTTTTATCATAGTTTATATACAATTATGTATTTATTTCTCATTATAAAGCGACTAGACCAACAATTATATAGAATTATTGATAAAGAATAAAGCTCCTACTGCACATACAATACAATGATACAATATCACACTAACCCTAAACATGTACTAGAAAAATAAAGGGAGATATAGAAAGCTAAAAAAGAAGATGTCCTTGAATAATATGAAGAAAAAGGCCTTGTTTCATGGTGTGGCCGAAAAGCCACTTGGGGACAACTCGGAAGCCGAAAGCTATATAACAACAAACAAAAAGAAAACAATAGATTACAGGCCTTTCTTCTGCTGCCGATCGATCATCACAGCCCCTTACCAACTTCTTTCGTGCAACCGTGCAATAATCATGTAACATAGAAAGAAGAAAGAAAAGAGAATCGTTGCATTAAAAAAGTACGCAGAAGCAAGGCACACATGCGCAGGCTGTCAAAGACTGATTGACTGGACAAGCCCCTCACCTCATCAAAGAAATTTACTTTAGAAATTTACTTTGACCCCTTTGAAATTTTGACTGATTGATCCCTTCTTCTTCTTCTTGTGTTGACTTCAAAAGAGAAAAATGAAAATGAGGGGTGACCATCGGTCAAAGCATGGCTGGTATGATGAAAATTTGGGTTTTGGGGATTCTGACTTCTGATTTTCTATTCTGATTGATTGTACGGTGATGATGGGGGTGCTATGCTATCCCTCTGATGTCTAGGTTAAAATGAAAGCTTAAAAAGGTAGATCTTGAAATTTGGAGGTGGTGGGCCAACGGAAAAAAAAAATGTGGGTCTTTTTACAGAGTCTCCAAGGAGATTTCTGGCACTCTCTTGAGATTTGGATGCCATACAATGAGGAATCTCTTGCCCTCTGATAAATCTCTGACCCCAACCTTCTCAAAACACCAAACCCACCAAGCAAAAGATATATATAATTGATTATATATAAGATACAATTATATTATTGATAATGTTAACAAATAAAAGTGCATGTCAGCCTTATATGGACAAAACCCAGTTACCCAAGTTCAGACTCAACACAAACACAGAGGATGTGAGATGGTTTTGGCTTGGTGTTAATTAGGAGAAAATTAAAAAAATTAGATTTATTGTGGGGTGTTTTTAATTTGGGATTAGGGCCAACTTTTTTTGCATTTCATGATGGACAGTTTTCAGAGCCCAAGCCTGCAGTCATTAGAGAGGACAGAGAGGTTCTCTTTGGAATTTGAAGTGTGTGAAGACTCTCTGGCTGTCGTAGAAGTAGAGTGTACAAATATTTGCAGCATCTGAATCACAACCCTATTTTTTTCTTTGGAACTTGGAAGATTTTTTTGGAAGGTTTTGTCTTTGGATAAGAACAAAGAAGATTGAAGCCTCTTTAATAACAGGAGAAATGGTATTTTGCCTTACAATCTTGAGATTATAAAACACACTGCATTGTTAATCTGAATGGATCATTGTTTTTAATGTGTCCCTAAATCATCAATTAATAACAATGTGTCTAACTTTTGCACTATTCACATGAGATATGAGGAGAGGAATTTGTATAGAGTTTTGATATGGGAAGTGAAGAATATGACTAGGTATTTATTTTTTTTTAAATTCTGAAATTTTTAGTTTTTTTTTTTCCCCCATTTTTTTTTTCAATTTTTTGTTATTTAATATTGTCCAGCCTGGTGGCTGGTGGAGCCCAATGCTTGCCCTGGCAAGCCTTGACCGCTAGAAACGGGATTGACGGGATTGGGGCCTAAGGGGCCTCTTGCCTGAGCTAGTCCCTCCGACTAGAAATGCTCTTAGAGGTGGAAAAAAATGAATAAAAAGGACATTGAAATGCATTGTCCCATCAAACCATGGTGAACGTAGTCACACAGACATGTCACCTGCCAGGTAAATTTAAAGCTGGTCTAATGTTGGAAAAGAACCAAAAGGAGAAAAAACAAAGGACCTGTTAACCAAAATGATGGAATCTCAAAACCCTTGGCATGCAAGTATGCAAAACCCTAACTAAACCAGCTGACGGCGTTTTCTTTGGTAAGACCAACCACATTGAGACACTCAATTTTCCTCTGCCATTTCAAAGAAGGAGAAGTGATTAAATTAAGCTAAATATGCTTTATTAATCTAATGCCAAAGACAATCTCTGGAAATGTGAGATTTGTAGAATTAGATTATAGAATTAGAGGCTCGTTTTTCCAAATAAAACAAACACTTACTTTGATAATTTCAGACAAATGTTCCTTTTTGGGTTCCATTGTTATTGAAGATAGAGTTGCCCTAGGGCCTTGGCAAAGTTTCTCTATTTCTTAATTTTGGGTGCCTTCTCTCTCTCTCTCTCTCTCTCTCTCTCTCTCTTTTGTTTTGCCTTTTAATCGCATATTATTATTGTTAATGAAGTTAATTACTTGGAATCTGAATTGGTTAATCATGATACTTAGGCTAAATGTCCACAGAGTTTAAGAAAATGATTAAAGATTGACTTCAAACAAAAAGTGAGAAAAAGAAAGGGAAACATGTAGGGAGCTATAAACCAAAAACCAAATGATGTAGATTGAGACTGAGCTTGAAGAAAGGCTGTGGGAAAGGAATAAGAAATGCAGAGGCAAAAATGACTAGGACTTTGGCTTTTCACATTGGGATATGTGGTGCAGCTTTGCACACTTGCCTTTGCCCTCTCCAGTCTTCATCATCCATATGACAATTTTCAGGCAACTTTTTAGTGGGATTTCTATTTTTTTTTTTCTCTCTTTAACCTCACCACCATTTTGACTTTGCCTTTCCTCCATCCCATCATTCAAACCCATGTCCTCACACAAAATCTTCTGCCCATGTCTCCCTTAAACTTCATTTCATCGTGTCATGAATTATATACAATATGTAAACACAAAGGGAAAGCTACAAAAATATGCACAAAATATTTGTAGCCTAAAATCTTAAAGCATATATATATATATATATATATATATATATATATATATAGGATATTGACAGCCTTCATGAACAGGCCTTTTATTTGGTAGCTACGACCTTAGAAACTTAGAAATGGAGAGCAAATTGATGAAATGACCTTGAATCATTGTATAAGTGCAATAAACTTGTAGCTATCCTTCTATAAGCAAATGGAATCATTGGGTGGCAAAAATGAATTTGAAGTATGGGGAAGTAATGTTGAAATATTCCACCAGCAAGAGCAGCAGGTGCAATACATGTGGGGGTGGTACCACTTCTTTCTGGCCACAATATATTTATCTTTAGCAATAACAGTGAGCATGAACTTATTTGGCAATAACTGTAACAAGTTCTTTTCACAAGCTTCCAGAGGGCACATGGGAGTGAGCCAAATTCAGCTGCATATACTGCCAACTTGGGTTCACATTTCAAGTTTCTGTAGCCTACCTCTCTCTCTCATGTCATTTCTCTAGGGCAATTTAACTAGCACAAGCCCTTAGGTTTAGCTCCTAGAACAGTAAAAAAAGAGGAAAATAACTGAGCTGGCTGGGGTTGGAGCCTTTGACTAATTGTACCTCCCCTCCCAAAACTATATAATTTGGCAATTAGAAGGGTGTTTCATGATTCAAGCTTGAAATTTGAAAGATTATCATATCATCCATGGAGGCTGAAGAAAAATGTACAGACTTAAGAAACCCTAGAGGCAGGTAAAAGTGTTGGCTTAAGGACATGCATAAAGCCATATGCAATGATGAAGCACCTTACGGACTCATAGTCCATATGGAAAGCCCCAAAAGTCAAATATAGAAAGAGAAGCATCCTTTGCAAAGCCGTAATGATGATGAGAATCAGATATTTCAAAATGAGCCCTAAACTCTCCAGCAAGCATGGTGGGCCCCCATTAAAAAAAAAAAACAAAAAAAAAGAGAGGAAGAAATAGACATCATCTGCAGCATTGTCACTACAACCTCAGCGGGTAAAACTAAAACACACAAATTTACATCCTAGGAGATGGAAACAATGTTTAAAGTGGAGGTTCCCTCTGCTACCCCATCTCCATCCCAATATCCTAAAAGAGTGAAAGACCACCTTACATTTTTCATTTCATGTGGTCACTTTCCCTTTCCTTTCCTTTCCCTACTCTCTCTAAGAAATGAAATGGGGTTAGCTGCTTTCTGAAGCACTGCCTTGACTCATTAAACCAATCAGCTGCAGCCGTTGATGAAGCTGAATATTTGATGTACAGCTCTAGCAATCTCATCTGCTGATCCTAACTTGCATCCTTCCTCTATCTGCACTAACACACCAAATTTAAATTCCAAACTGTGTTAATATTATATTATATCCATACACACCTCTCCTCAAAACAAGAGCAATAAAATAACAAATGAAAAAGAAGCTTTACTGGGGTGTTGTGATATTATATCATATATGCTAGCCTGCTAGCTAGGGTAGCTTGAGATCCAAGTCAGAATGTTTGACTAGGAAAAAACAAACAGATAAGACAGAATGAAAAAAAAATTGTAAAAGATAAATAATACCTTGAGATTGAAAGAGTAAAGAACAGTATCTTGTGAAGAAGTAATGTTGAGGTGCAAAACTGTGAGCCTAAGATCTTCCAATGCAAGAATGGCTTTCATCAACTGCCCAGCTCTTCTTTGGCACTGGATTTTTAAGTTCACATGGGTTTGGATCACTGTGACATCTATGTCTGCAGCCTCAGACTTGTTCTGTGCTGTGACTTCATCCTCAAGGGTGGTGGTGGTGGTGCCTTCCTCATGAGACCCAATTCTGCATTGGGACAGAGACATGAACATTCCATTGGATGGCATTGCCATACTGGCAGAGGAGGATGATGATGATGAGCTAAAAGAGTTGTCACCATTGCTCCCTTGATCAGCTCTTCTCATTCTCTTTTGGGCTTCAAGGGATTGAAGCAGCTGCTCCAATTCCTTCACAAAGTCTATTGCACCCCCCACAATAGATGCTTGGTCACCCTTTGAAAAACAAAGCTTATTTCAATAAAGAACATTTCATGGCTTCTTCAAGTTAACTCATGAAATTGTAAGAAGCTAAAGATTAAAAATTCATATATATGCTTACCCTTTGAATGTAGGAAGTGGGCATGAGGGACCTGAGAACATTGAGATGATCATTCATTTGGCGCCTGCGGTTGCGTTCAACAGCAATGTGAGTCATGCGCTGGCTCTCTACTTCTTCTTTGTTCTTGGTTGGCCTTGTTCTCTTGCGCTTTCTTCTTTCTCTGGTGACTGGAGCGGATTTGGGGTACTGGGACTGCTCAGGTTCATTTTGTACTTGAGCCCAGGTAGGTGGAGGAGATCCTGATGAGTTATTGCCTTTCCTACAACAGTTATTTTCAGCTGAGTTGGGCTGTTCCTGGTCTTGGTTGCACTCTGAACTCACAGCCTCAAGATTACCAGCAGAAACTGAATGTGGGTGATTATGAAGGTCCTTGGCTTCTGATTTAACAGGTGAATGCAACTCAACCATGTCATGGGTCACACAGCTCTCAATCTCTAGTGCTGTCTGAAGTTGGGTCTCCATTTCAGGCATGTAGGCTTTGCCCAACTCCCATGGATTCTTTAGGTGCTGTAGTCTCAAGAGTGCCTGAAAGCTTGGCTCTTTCAAGGGAAAGTAAGGTGGGGGGGAGTTAACACTTTGTAACATCTGAAGGAATGGCATTCTGTCTTCCAAGCTTGGTATTGAGAGATGTGCCGCTTCTTCTTCCTCAAATCTCAAGGTTGTCTCTGTGGTGATGCTCAATCCTTGTTCTAAGCACTGAAAATCCAAATGCTCACCAAAAAACTGCAACAAACCATAAACCCAGAAATAATTATAAAAAATGTGAATAAAGAAAGAAAGAAAGTTTGGAAAAGGTGAGAACTTTACTGGGCTTCACACCTAACCTTTTTCTATTAAAGAAGGCTCTGAAAAATAAAAACAAAACTGACATGGGTTTAGTGGGGGGTACAGTTTCAACTTTCAACAAAGGAAAGGTAGAATAAAAATGGAATGAGAATGGAATGTGAAAGAGGAAAACAGTGTAGCACGGTGTTAGTATTTCCAGGAAAACAACACACATTGCATTGAATGCAAGCATTTTGAGAAGTAAATGCAGTGCATTTCTTGAAGCCAGGGAAGGGGTTCTAGAAAGGGGAAAGAGAAAAAGAAAGGGCAGTACAAACAAATTGAGCAAAAATAACATAACATACACAGGGATTAATGGGTCCTTGAAGCCTCTCCATTGCAGCTGAGCTGAGCAGTTGTTGGGTGAACTGTGCCTTAAATTGTTCTCTCTCTCTCTCTCTCTCTAGATATATTGGCTATACCAAGTTACCAACATTCCATTGTGATGCTAACAGAACAATTGCAATAAATGTAAGAAGCCCCATCAATAAGAAGCAGATTGAGACCCCATGAATCCAACACCATAAAATAAATATTCCTTTGTTTTTTGATGGCTAGTGATGCTCCTAAATAGAACAATATTTAATGCTGTGTGCTAGCATTGAAGAACTAACTAATTGAGGAGATCAGAAAGAGGTAGAGAGTACTTGACACAAGAGGTTGAAATGGGCCTCAGAGAGAGAGAGAGAGAGAGAGAGAGAGAGAGGTGAAGATGGGTTAAAAACAAAGGTGGGGTGAAGAAAATGGAAATGTACTAAGGACGGGTGTGGTAAGAAATGAAGGGTGGAAAACTCTCAAACTGATTTTGAGAGGATATGCTAATAGTAATGCTTAGATATACATGAAACTGAGAGAGAGTTGGTGAGAGTTAGCAGAAGAGAGAGAGAGAGAGAGAGAGAGAGAGAGTGAGAAGGCTATGGTTGTCTGGTTTACAAGGTCCCAAGCATTATTGGCGGTGGCAGTTTTGTCCAGCTGCGAGGACAGACAGTTGTGGGGACTCTCTCTCTCTCTCTCTCAGTGCACACTGCACAGGAAAGAAAGAAAGAGAAAAGCTTTGGAAAGTCCTTCTATGGATTGAGTCACTTGTCTGACGATGGGTCATTTCCCATTTTCACACATGTCCAGCCAGCCCTGCAGCCCAACCCAACTCAACGCCCAACCCAATCTCAATTTTATCCATACTTCATCACTTATTTACTACTTTACCTGTACCCTCTGCAAATACCCCCGAGTTGCACTTGGGCTGCAATTCTAAAAAAATACGTTGGTATTTTCTGAAATTTTTTATTTTATTTTAATTGTATCAAACTCAAGAAATTGAATGAATTTGTCAAAGAAATTACCCTTTACATGCTTACTTAATAGGAAAACTAAGTTTTTTTTTTCCCTTAAATAACTTTTTTATTTGACCTTCCATTTAGTAAATTTGCAATTTGGACCTAAGTAGTGGAATTTTTCTTTCAAGTTTTTGGCTCCACCGCGACTAATACATGAATTGAGACATCGTGTTCCCATCTCAACCACTATTTTAGTTCTATCTCAACTATGTCACTGTCAGAGTCCAAATTGATTTGTTTTTGAAGTTGAAACAAAAATTAACTTCTCATGAACTTGTCTAAAACTGGTTTAGGGCTTAAATTTCTAGTAAGATGTTTGTGTTTCAAGTCTCGAACGTCTTGCAAGTTAAATTCCCTTCCATTTAATTCACATTGAAAACAAAACAAAAAACCTATGATTGTTCTTCTTCTTCTTCTGTTTTTGGCTGGGCCTAGAGCCACTAGCTGTGACTCTGTGTGTGAGCATGTTTCGCAATAATTATGTCGGGACACAAATTTTGTCTCTAAGTAAGTACTGATAGGACTGAATCCTAGATTCAAATCATATATTTCCCATTGCATTTCCTCCTTTTTAATCAAATTTGCAGTCAATTGTAATTCTGTAGCATTTTCACAGCACCACACATTTTGCAGTGATCTAAGTAAAGATTATACGTCCATGATGGCAGATTGGCTACCTTATTAAAATGAACCCTCTCTATATTCATATGAAGATAAAGAAAATGGAATTATTTGAGGTTTTAAAGGAAATTTGATGTGCTTTGTTTTTCTAACTTGTTGCTTTTGTTTATAAAAGAAGGTTGCTTTTGTGTTTCTAATGTTTTTCCTTAATAAAGAAGGGGAATTTGGACATTAGGAAAAAAAGTCTCTGTCTATAAATATTAACCAAAAGACCTTATGGGTAAATTTTCAAATAACTCAAAACGATGCTTTTTTGTCAACACAGGTTGGTTTAGTTGGTAAGGTCCCCGCCTTGTGTGATGTCCCATTAGTGTTCGAGTCCCACTGCCAGCAGTTCCGTGTTTGGTGAGTAATCTATAAAATTCCTCTGTAAATCCATACAAGTGGCTACGAGGCGTAGAGACCTTTGCGTAACTCCTTCTTAGGTAAAGGTCTAGAGTTTGCCTTGGCCCTAGGTATGAGGGTAGCCTCTCCTTCATAAAAAAAAATGATGCTTTTTTTAAGAAAACTCAAAATTATCTTTATTTAAGAAAAAATAATAATAGTCTCTTCACTATGCACTTAAGTTAATCCCCTCCTCATAATTTAGATTAAATTAAAGTATAATATCTTTTACATTAAAATATGAGATAATTTTCATAAGTTACAAAATCTGAGACGGTTGCACCACTAGGCTTCCCACAAGGTTGGCCCAAGCCAACCCATATGGCTTTTGTTTCAATAGAAAGCTCCATACAGTGCAGGTCCTAGACAAGGGCAGTTAGTGCGACTGCCGTGTGCCCAATGTCCAGGGGGTACAAATTTTTTTTAATATTTTATAAAGAGGCATATTATATTTATTATATATTATTTTAATACTTTTAAAAAAGTAACATATTGATTGCAAATTTGGAAGTTTTAAGTTTGTTGTTGTGGAGGGAGATTTTTCAAATTCCAAGTTATGTTGTTCTTTGTTTATTATTTGAAGTATTAAAATTTCATTGGATTTCATTGTACTGTTTTTTATTTCAAATAGCAATGATTCCTGAAAAAACAACAATCTGGAAGTTAAAAAAGAAAATGAAATGATTGAATTGTTACAATTATTTATCTTGTTCATGCATTATATTTGAATGTATCAAGCGTAACATCTTATTTTAGATTTTTATATATTAAAGTTTGAATTTATATAATTTATTTATCTTGAATGTTAAATTTTTAACATTCAAATAAGTTAAATCTCGATTGAAAAATAACAGTGAGTCTAACACGTAAGTGAAAAAAAAAAATTATATATATAGAGGTCTCATTTTTTACATTTGCCCTGGGCCCTGTCTCCATATCAGACATGTTATTGCTTCCAGCTTGTGGTACATAGTGATTGAGATACCTTGTCATAGCTCAGGCCTAAGAATTTCTAAATATGTTCCCATTTTTGTCTTCATACAATACAAACCAAATAACCCAAATTAAATCATGCATTCACATGTATATGTATGCGAATGGTTCTTTTCAAGTTTCTGTAACATTTCCTACTTCTCAAGGCACACTACAGCTCAAGAACCCTTCTCCACAAGATCCTAACATCGATAAGCATATATATATGAATTGAAAGGCAACCTCTTATCGTGTTTCTTTTTTCTTTCTAGGGTTGCTTTCAGACCACTCACATTGTCACCTCTTCGCTAAGCATATGTACTCTGTCCTATAAGGTGATTCCTTTTCTTCTCCTGGTTTTTCTTTCTTATTATTGCGTAAAGTAAAGATCACGGATGTAACCTAACAGTTCACTTAGAACTTTCATAAACGCCACGACAACTTTTCGGGTATATAGTACGCACATACTCAAAGTCGTGACACGTAGTATCAGAGTTAATTAATCTCATACGATCTTAACTTACCGTAAGAATATGATTATGCTAAGATATTAGCTAGGAATATGAGTGTGGAAGATTATGCCAACAACTGACTCGGAACTCCATTTTTTACAATTCATAAGTGGCAACAGAACTTTTCGGGTATATAATACGTACATACTCAAAATCGTGACAAGTAGTATTTGAGCTAATAACCTCATATGATGTTACCGTAGGAATACGAATATAGAAGATTATGCCAACAACTGACTCGGAACTCCATTTTTTACAATTCATAAGTGGCAAGAGAACTTTTCGGGTATATAATACGTACATACTCAAAATCGTGACAAGTAGTATCTGAGCTAACCTCATACGATGTTACCGTACGTAGGAATGTAGGAATACGAATATAGAAGATTATGCTAAGATATTAGGAATATGAGTGGAAGTTTATGCTACTTCAAATTGATAAGCTAGATACTTGGATTTCCAGTGTCATGATGTAGGATCTTTTTGAAATATTGTCTGGCCTCATTTGTCACTACAAACAATTTTAGGCATGGAGGATATTGATGTGTGCATATGCAGAGGATGACAAATTCAATTTAATACATAAGATAAAGTCTATCTTATCCAAGCCACACTGCCTCTATTCTCCTCACATTAGTTTATATTGCAGATCTGTAGCCACACAACCAGAAGCATCTGCTTCAAGTCCTAAAATATATGGCAGAATTTAAAATTCGTTTGTCTTCTTCAAGCTTGGAATTCCTAAGCAAACAAACATAAAAAAATAAAATAAAAAACTTATTGAGAAGTAGCAGCATTCAAATATTATAACACAAAAGAAATTTTAGCATTATCCTGCTATCAGTTGAGAAACTGGTTGTGGATTGTAGAGTCTCCTGTAACCCCAATACTTGGAAGTTGAAAATCTTATCTCCTCTGACTTACAACTTACAAGGTCAAGCTTCACATCGGCAGGCTTCGGCCCCTTTCGTTCTTGCAATTACACATACTGCCAAATCAATCTGCTGTGCCTGCTTTCATATATATATATATATATATATATATATATATATATAGATTAACAAGAGATATCTAGCTATGTATTTCAATTGTTTGATACATAATTATAATTATTTTGTTGCTAGACTATGACATAAATGTTTGGTTGAAGTTGATAGTCTTTTAACTTAATATACTTAATGATACCTCCTCAAAATTGACAAATTACATAATGGTTCATAACAGTAGCAAAGCTAGCTCAAGGACAGGTAAAGTTGTACAGGCAGCTTCTAGCTCAAGTCAAGATGACAAAATCCTGTCACACCAAATGCAGGCAGGTACGTGATGATTAGGTTAAAGAACACCAGGCTAAATGTATACCCAGCGCCCAGCATAGACTCTTAGCTTCAACGTGGCGGCCGACACTCTTCACACATGCATCTTCAATATTTACCCGTTAACCACCACACCTAGGGCTGTGCAGGATCCAAATCAATCCGCTAAAACCAACTAATTCAATCCAATCCAATCTAATTTTCATTGATTTCGACAATATTGGCGGATTGAATTGGATCATAAAAATAGAAATTCAATTGGATCGATTCGTATAGCAGATCAAGAATTGAAAATCCAACCTAAATCAAACCAATCCAATATACACATTAGCATACACTCATATTGTATAATATTTGCACTTTCATCTTGTTTCTCACTAATATATTAATCTTATTTTCGAAAAAATTAAAACATTAATATATTAAAAATATTAATATATTAATGTCATATCTTTGATCGGATTGAATTTTGTATTATATATAATGAAAGATTATGAAGTTTTTTTTGTGGTGATTATTTTTTCATAGAAACCGATCATCCAATCCAATCCAATCCAATGTACACTGAATTGGATTGGATTGGATTGGATTGGATCCTACCATCCGACCATATTGAATTGAATTGTAAAATTTGTAATCCAATAAAAGATTGAGTTGGTAAAAAATCATTGGTTTCGAACCGATGCTCACCCCTAACCACACCTATTACCAAATGGCTTTGAGGCCTGTATACACACACATCATATATGTATATATCTTCTTGTGCTGCATAAGCAAAACTTCTGTTTGCTATCAAGAAGGGATCACAAGAGACAGTAGACAAGATTCTTGGAAGCAGATATTAGCCCCTTTCTTTTTCTCCAAGCATATATAAGACTTTGGGTTCATTTCGTTCTATGGTGAGGGTGCCATATATTGACCATAGATATGGACCTTCATATTAGCCACATGATTCATCTGAATAGTAACTTCACTTGAGTTTAATGAAATGATCCAGTGACTAATATGAAGGTTTACATGAGAAGTCCATATATAACACCCTCACTATAGAATTTCGCCTTACATATAACAATTGAATCCATCTAAGAGCCCAACTTTCTCACCAGAGCCCATGTGTGTGTATTGTTCCCTTTTAGGTTGGATAGTATTTTACCTAAAATTTAGACAAATTTGCAAGAAAAAGAAATCCTATATCACTCAAGGTTTGGATTTGGGTTCGGCTATAACACCCAACTCATCCTCAATACGAATACCGGGAAATACTACATCGGTTGAGTTGAGTCCTCATTGCGCATTGAGTGGTACATTTGGCGAATTGAGTAATGTAACACCACTTTAAAGGTATAATACACCATCTGATTGGTCATTTGTTGCCCTTCGTACTTAGTTTGTATGTGTACCGTAGAAAAATGGGCCACTCAGATTGTAAGCCAAACATTACAAAGCTACACAAACTGTTACAAATTACCAATCCGACGGTTGTGCACCGTACTATTATTGTGCATTATTTACTTCTTCAATATATGAGCTAACTGAAAGAGAACCATTACCCTTGTAAGCTTGTGACAGCAAGGCTCCAGGAAATGCTCATAAAACCAAGCACTCTATTGGATCTGCATCTTGAATCCCAAATATCAAGTGCTTAGGAGCACCAAACATGCAACTTTCTAAATAAAAGAAGAAACATGTGAGCAGTGTAACCACTGTCCTGCCTAAATACAATCTTGATGCTAAAACTATAAACCCCTTTTAAGAAGAGAATATGCAGCGATATAACCAATTTAAAGACCTTTCCTCTGTGAGCATCTTGTCCAAACATCCCTCTAACGCTCAATTTGTATGGTCACATGGCTGATGTTATGCTCCCTTCTGATATAATCTATCACATTGTCCAGCACCACGTCTGCGTTTGCTTCTGGTCTGATGTTCACATGGCAAGCCAGCAGGACTTTCCCCACTGTGATAGCCCATATATGCAGCTCATGGATAGCCACCACTTCATCCATCTCCAGCAACCCCTCTTCAAGTCTCGTTGCATCAATCTCTCTTGGCGTGCTCTCCATCAGCACATCAAGTATGTTCCGCATCATATTGATCGTTGTCCCCAAAACAACGACCGAAAAGATTAGAGTGCAAATCAAATCGACTATCTTCCACTCAGGCTTGTACCATATGATTGCCCCTCCAATCATTACCCCGATACTTTGAACAGAGTCCCCAAGCACATGGAGATAAGCTCCCTGTAGATTTATGTTCCTTTGCTTCTTCTGCCCAAGTACATCTTTTGGCTTATCCAACAGTGGCTCAGTAAGAGCTTCATCAGCATGATGGTGTCCATGATCTTCATTAGCATGATGATTTTTATGATCTTCATGAGTGTGATGGTGCTCATGTTCATGTGAGTGTTCCTCATGATCATGAGCATGATGATCACGAGTAGAAATTGTCATTCCGTGACTGTGACCATGATCATGTCCATCATGTCCGTGCCCATGCCCATGCCCATGATCATGGCCCAACAGTATGGCCATAGCTATATTAACCAAGAGACCAAATGTGGCAACAAGAAACATTAGAAAGCCGTTCACCTCAGTTGTCTGATGAATCATTCTAACTATGGCTTCATACACCAATATCCCAGCAAGCAACCATATCATCTGGATGGAAACCAGGGCACCAAGAATTTCAATCCTAAAAAACCCGTAAGACTGACGGGGAGTGGCTTCCCAACCAGCAGCCCACAAAGAGAACAAGGAGATGGCAAAGGCTGCAACGTCCGAGAGCAAATGTGCTGCATCTGTCAATATTGCCAAACTATTGGCTTCAATGCCACCAGCAATCTCAACACCCATGAACAGAACACAAAGTACCACTGCAATTAAGAGCTTGCGCATGGAGGCTGATCGCTCTTTGGCATCTTTAGAGCTGGATCTAGCATCCGCGAGTCCACATGGTGCTTCCCCACAAATCTTACTCCCACCAACACTCGACTCACCATCATGACCATCTCGATGGATCTCAATAACCTGTGCATGATGAGTATTTTGTGCTTCCATCTGAAAATTCACAACAAGAATCCATTAAAATAATGCTTAATACTGTGCGTACGGAAAGTAGCAAGACAAAAGGTTTTGAAATTGGACAATCAAAAACCGCAATAAGATTACGTTATCTTTGCTGTCATCTTTGCTAACAAAAAATATGCATCATCTATACAAGCATAAGCTTAAGCAGGAAATGCTCATTTGTAACACAATACAGAAGAACATTTTGACTAACTTAGAGTAGCTTTATGAGCTTGATAAGACCAGAGCACTAAAAGGAGAGCAGAGCATACAAGTGTACTGTTAAATCTATTGAAATAACTACAATTTCCTGCAACCTCAAATCTCTTTGAAAACAGAAGTGCAATGAAGACATGCTAAACAAACAACTCAAGTTATTGAAAAAACCAGTAAAAACATAGAAGGAAAGATGCTAATCAAGGGAAGGAATTCTGCTAATCAGTTTTCTGGCTGGACTTGAAATGCTTGCGGCCACTACAATTTGTAGACTTAACAATCAATCGACCACGGAAATCCCTTTTAAATGAGTCATCCTATAGAATACAAAGCAGTCTTTACTGAGACAGACTTCTAGAACCTCATTAACTCAGAAACTTTAATCTTTCTCAATATCCTTACTTTTCCAAACACGCTATAAGGATGTTAGACTTACTGGGTGAAATTAAAGTATTCGCTTTCTCAAAGAAAAACTGATATTTTTATATGCCTATCCATTGTCCTTAGCAACCTTAGGAGGGAGCAAAGCTTGCCAAATTACTTTTATGAGGATCAAGCTTACAAAGTTTCTAATTAGTAGCTTCCAAAACTATCTCATCCTCCATATTTCTATTCAAAATATGGAAATAGAAATTAGAAAGAAAAGAAGAATGATTCTCTCCTCCAACTCCCAATTTCTCACAGCCCTAACGTAATTTGAAAAACTATTGAAGCTCAATTGTACCCAAACTACCAGCTACAACCCTGACATGGTTCGAAACAACTAGTGAAGCTCAATTGCACCCAAATTAGGAGGTACAGTTGCATTTTCATTATGGGATATGGACTCGAAAACTCAGGACCCATGAAACTACTACAAGAAGGCAATTTAGCCAAACCAACAACTATAGGAGCAGGTTTGAAAATAGTATCTTAGAGTGTGTTAGGGTTGCCAGGAGGAAGTCTTAGCGTCAAATCAGAACCAACAAAAAAATAACAAGCTATATGATCAGATCAGATTTATTGATCAAAATGACAAAATTGTTACGCAGGTACACTGCAAGCAGAAATGTTGATATGCCAAAACATTTATCTCAAAGGCCTTTGACAATTGTGCAAGCAGACTCCAATCAAATATATGAACAACACCAAAGTAAATATGCAAATCACAATCTAAAAGAAACCCAATAAACTATATATCTTTGGTGTAAAGCCTATAAGACCAGCAAACCATCTCAGCCACAGCATTCTCTCTCTCTCTGTTATCTCTCTCTCTCTCATGAAAAAAAAAAACAAAAAAAACACAAGCTTTATGAGTTCACAAGAATGAGAAAGAACATCCATAAAAAGATGAAATACAGAGGAAGTTGATGATCAGGATTTTAACAGAAAGTAAGAGGTTAAGGACTCAGAATCTTACCTTTTAGTCGTAGCTACTTATGGCAGTGGCGGTGGCGTACCAAAAAAAAACTCAGATGGGCACCAGCAGCAGCTTCTGCATCAAAACCTTGTGGCCTTGAGAGTCTTATATATTTAGGACTTGCTTCAAATGGAGCTCTGCAGCGTCAACTTCAACTGCATCCGCGGAAACTACCCTTTTAACCTCCACCAGATATTCCAAATGCACCTACAAGTTTCAGTCAATGCTGTATTTTGAGTAGGTGGTGGAGCCCACATGGGTCTCACGGTCGGGGCAAACTTTGTCGAGTCAGTTAATGTCGCAGGCAATGGACAGATTAATTAGGCATAGACAAAACGATTTACAATAACAATATTCTGCTTTGAAGTTTGTATCTATATTCTGATGAAATTCACAGAATATTCATTTTAGTTTATTTTTAGAATACACAGAGTGACTAATTAGGCTTTGTTGGATTGTTGTAGCACCTTAATTAATGATGCTTGCTGGTTATGATTGAGCAATCTGCGTCTCATGATGTAGCTGTTTTTTTTTTTGGTTGGGAGTGTCTATAGATTATAATGGAATGACAGTTCAAAAAGAGATAGAGAAAGACAATGACATTGAGATAAATAAGTATTTTTCTTTATAGTATTGATAACTTACAATTCAAAATACAAGAGCTGGGGGAGAGACCAGTTGGAACTACACACCAGGTGCTCGACGTTTTTCCTGAGGAAGAAATTAGCTGCGTGAGGAAGAAGAAGCACATCGCACTTCTGTTTTTTTTATTTTATTTTATTTTTTATAACTTCCTGAGCAAAACAACGTTGTTTTGACCTAGGAATTTTTTAAAAATGACTTGACCCAGCAACAGCCCCCAAACCCACCCGATACTTAACTCCTAAAACCCCCAAATTCTATTATTTTCTACCCTAAGTTCCCAACTCAATCTCCCCCCCCCCAACCAAACCAAACCAAACCCTCAACATGGCTGAAAAGGTTAAGAGTTGCATTTGGAGCCTCATTTATTTGACTTGTGGGCTTTGACATACTTCGCCAGGTTTTTCATTCTCTTCCCTCTCCATCTCTGATTTTATAAATTTATTGTTCTTGGTGTACTTAAACTTCTGTGTTACATTCTTTTGTTGATTTTTAAGGAAGTTAATCTTTTGGATCGTTATATAATGGGGTTTTTTGTGTTTCTAGGAGGTGGAGATTTGTGATTCTAGTTGGTGGTGTGGAAAAGCTCATATTCAAGTAATTTTTAAACTGTAAATTATGATAATGCCTAATATTTTTGTTGGATAATGATTTATTGGATTGGGTGAATATTGATGATTTTGTGTGTGGATGATTTATTGGATCGGATGACTATATATGATTATTTAATTTGTTGGAATTTAGGGTTTATGATTAATTTTGTGATGGACTTTTTGTCCTCTCTTTGTTTGTTCATTTGTCTTAATAAAATTGTTTCTTTTTAAAAAAATTGATTGACTGTTTGGTTTGATTAGTTCATGTGTAGAATTATTAAACAATAAGAGAAAAGTAATAGAAAATTATCTTTTAGTATTATTTTCATCTTAAAAAAATATCGGAACTTTTACACTAAGACCCCCTTAAATTAACAATCCTGAATCCGCCATTGATTTTGTATTTCTGATTTTGGTAGCCAATTCGAACCTTTGTTGGTCAGTTTGGGTTTCCAAAAACCAGAATGTTGGATTTTTTTTGGGTCCTTGAGTTTTTTGTAATTTTGTTAATCATGTGTTTAATTATGGGTCCTGTATTGCATTGTCAAATTTAGGTTATTTGGGTGGATAAGATAGAGAGAGATTCTATCTTCCAAACCCCAAAACGACAAAGATTTTTGGGCGGACTTGAGATTCTTTTCAAAAGCTCAAAATGACAAAGTTTATGGGCCCCAAAATAGAGCACTACAACGACATGATAAAGTTATTTTATAATGAGGGTCTTATCTATGACTTTTAGGTCATATCCTATCTCTTAATTGTTGGATCAGATTGACTAATTTAATCAACCGGCTAATCAATTTGATCTAACAGTTAAAAAATAGGATCTCACCTAAGGATCATATATAAGGCCCTCACTGTAGAATTCTTGTGACAGAACAACCTGTCAAACAAGACTACAATACAACCCAAAAACACTTGGATGCATCAAGATTCCCTTCCACAATTTCTCAAACGAAAATCATGTCAAACCAACAATTTTAATGAAACCAAAATTAGTAAAACATGCAACCCAGGGTTGCATCTCTGTTTCTGGGTTTTATTCTAAACATTTATAGGTTGTACAGCCAATAAAGAAGTTCTGAATTGCTGGTATATTTTTAGTTTTTTTGGTATAAATTAGACCAAAAGATCTGACAAGAAAAGAGAAGAGAAGAAGAGGTTTCAATTTTGATCTTGGAAGTTGGATATTATTAATCTCCTTTTGTGTTGTGAAATTGTGAGTGTTGAAGTAATGGGTAAGCTTCAACCGATAAAATATGGAGAGGGAAATAGTAAATTTCAGATGGGTTTCATTATCAGTACGTACACAAAAGTCGTCATCTTTTTGAAGAAAAAGAACAAAGCCTTGAATAAAACAGACTGATCTTGCTGCACCTGCATGCATTGCATGGAATGGATCACAGAGAGAGAGAGCACGTGGTCCATAGATAGGTGGATTGTGGATGGGTCATCATGAGACACGTGACTGGGCGGCATGTGTGTAGGCTAAGCCCATTGATCAAAAGGGCCAATAAATACTTGTTGTAGTTTTTCAGCAAAGCCCAGATTTGCCACTTGAATTTTGTCTGCGGACTTGTGAAATTGGAAGCAGCTCAGCATTTGATTGTAAACCAGTCGAGAACTGTACTGTATGCAAATTTGTAGAATTCTATAGCGAGAGTCTTATTTACGGCCTTTAGATGATGCCCTATCTCTTAATCGTTGATTTGATCCCGCAATTAAGAGATCAAAGGGTCTTAAATAAGACGCTCACTAAAGAATGGCTCATGCAAATTAAACGAGAATCATTTATCCGAACAAGTTGATTAAATTCACATATATCTTTTTCTTTCTTATCCCCTTTTATGTTTTTGCTTTTTCTCCTCACAAGTTGAAAAGTGATCCCATGTTAAGTTTTCGTTGATTGGTTTAGGTTCGAGATTGATTAATTAAGTAGCTAGCTACTTTAATTAAGATGTGAATCTGATGCCCTTAAGCTCTGCTGCATGCTGCATGCTGCATGCACTACTACTAGACACTGAGAATAAATAAATAATCAAAGCATCGATAGATGCATGGAAGAGGGAATTTGGAGATTTCGATTCGATGCCCATTCAACTCAACCAGATTACATAAATGCAGATGCAGATATTTATAAAAAAAATATGTGAACCAAGCCATGCCATTGCCATTCCTCCATTGTCATGGATGGACCTCACTTTATTATACATGCCCTATGTCATGGTCCTCCTTTCACTCCAAGAAACTACAATACTTCTAGTTGAATTATTTTTGAATTATTTTTCCAGTTGAATTATTTTTGCAGATGTGTGCGTGGAAATCTCCAGTATCCTTAAATGCGTCATCTAAAAACAAAAAATAACATAACTAAAAGTAGGGCTTGTATTGCTCCACCTTGAATGTTGTTGTTGTTATATGAATTAAAAAATGCTCCACCTTGAATATTAAATATTTAAAGAAAAAATTATTTTTAGAGAGTAAAGACAAGTGTTACCTAATCAACTGCATGGAAACACACCCATGGCATGTGGCAATGCCAATTGTGAACACTAAAACCAAAATCAGAGCAAAATTGAAGATATGCAGAGCTCAAATTGATTCAATTACTCTTACAGATTCAAAGGGAAATGAAGAACAAAAAAACTTGGGATGATCATAAGTACAATAAAAAGAAAAGGAAACATTCAAGTGAGACATGAAATTTAAACAAGTTATCATATATCAACTTGACATGAAGGATTTCCAAGCAAAGGAACTTGACCCACAAACCCTCTTTTCAACCCAACCAAAACATCACACTTGACATAAACCCCATAATGCGCAGTCCTTATCGCACCGGCCTTCCACCGCAGCCTCCCCATCACCACCACCCTCAGCCCCACCACGCCGTACGCCTCGTCCATCGTCAGCCCGTTCACCACCTCCAACGACGCCGGCACCGCCCCGCCACCCAACACCGGTGACACCGCCACCGTGCTCCGATGCTCGTGCACCAGTGACGGCAGGGCCACCTGTGGTGTGATCGCCTGGTTCTTGTACGACACGAAGGCGTAGAGGCGGTCGTAGTAGATGGACACGCGGCGGTTGGGGTTGTGGGTGACGAGGGTGAACTGCATGTTGGTGGAGATGAGGGGAGGAGAAGTGGCGTTGAGGTCGTAGACGGCGGCGCCGACGACGGTGAACTGGGGTTTGTGGGGGCGGTAGACGAGCCAGAGGGTGAGGGCGGTGACGCCGGCGAGGAGGAGGAAGATGGAAAGGCAGGTGCAGATGGATCTGTAGGGGCCGCTGGTGTGAACTGGTGAGGAAGCCATGTATCTTTCTTTTTTTGTGGGGGTTTTTTTATGATCTTCTTCTTCGGTCATTTTAGGGAGGTGGTGATGGGTTTTATCTGGAGAGTGCACCTCTGTCATGGATGTGGCAAGTGCTGGAGAGAAAAAGTTGAAGGAAGAAGAATCTGTGTGACAATTGGAACAGAAAAGGTGAAGGAAAAAGAAAGGGAGAGAGTTGGGTTTCGCTTTCTAGAGAACTATTCTCAGTCTTTTTCTAATTTGATTTGAAACCAAGGGTGCTTTGTTACTACTTCTTGTGCCCTTTATATTATTCCTTCGGATAATCCCCATGTTTTATCACGTAGTTTATGTTTTTATTTTGAACTTAAATCCTAAAAGAAAAGGTTAACTAGTTATTAAATGAACATTTTAGTGGAACACATTAAATTTCTCTATTTATTTAAACTACGATAAAGGAGATTTAAACTTGTGTGCAGAATAGGGAGCGCATCAACTTTAACCAATTTCAATTTCATTTTCTCCCTTTTCTTTTCTTGACTGGTAATGGCAATAGCTAAGTTGCTTTGTGGTTAAGTATTAGCCTAAGCTGCCAAAAGCTTTTCAAAGAAACCAACTTCAAGTGAAAGTTGGAGATTTCAAAAGGCCGACCCACTACTGCTTGGGACGGTCCTTTTTACAATTTTATTCCCTTTTTGTTTCCTTTGTTTCTAAACTAGAACAAAAATAAGCTAAGAGAATTCAACAAGAAGAGTAAGCTACTAAAACATTTTAATTATCTCCACTTAATATATTTTTGTTTTTCAAGTCTAAATTGTGAGATGGGGAAAGCTTCTGTATTTCTCTAGAGAGGAAGCCTTAGCTTTTAGCTTACGTACGTACTGCACTTTACCAACATAAGGATAAGTTCTGGAAGTTGTATGTATCTGCATGGAGACAGTAGGTGGCTCTGTTTTGCCATCACCACATGCTTGCCTATTGTTGGGTCCTGCCTCGTCATCCCACGTGTTACATATTGCAGACACGTCACATGGGCCCCCATTTCATCT
This sequence comes from Prunus avium, assembly GCF_965620075.1. NCBI lineage: Eukaryota > Viridiplantae > Streptophyta > Magnoliopsida > Rosales > Rosaceae > Prunus > Prunus avium. Next base: position 36,558,035 of record NC_142285.1, on the reverse strand, counting down.
CCCATGCTAAGATCAAAAGTAAATGTTGACCTTTCTTGCATTTGTCTCAGTTAACTTAAGATTGATATCTCTTCCTTAAAAACCAATGGAGTTTTGATACTTGTCAAATTCAAACAACATTGACTTGGTATCAAAACAAAACAACATTGGTGGTACTAAAAAGGAGCTGCTCCTCAACTTTAATAAACCAAGCTTTTTCCTTAACTTACTTGGTTAAGTGGTTTAGTGCTATACAGCCTTAAAAGCTCCTTTTTCTCTCATTATTTTTCTGGGAAAGGCATGGAGACAAGACTCAGAATCTTTCCCACAAATGTGGAGTGAAAAGCAGAGAAAGCAAGAGAGGTGGAGAAAATATCCAACAGGCAAAACAACATTTTGGTGCAAATTATTATACCATTCGACCAAAAAATATATATATTATAGCGTTAAACCTCTCTAACTACAATCACTTATATGAGGTGCATGTATTACAAAGCATACTATGTAGAGATAAAACCGATACTTAATTACAGCACTACCTCTTTTCTAATCCCAAACAAAAACAAAAACCCAATGGCAATGATGCCAAAGAAACCTGCAAATTGTAGTCTTCAGCATTCACTGCATCATTCTGTGCTTCTTTACAAAAGCTTCAAGAATATAGAAGGAATCCTAAACCACACAAACCAAAGATTCTTCGCTTTAAACTTACACACGTTCAGTTTAAGGCGCCAGAACTCAGTGTTATAACTCAACAGCCGCATCTGCAGTTGGAGAATCAGTCTGTGCCCGATGCACAAACTGACCTTTCACCCGGGGCCGCTGCTCTGCCAGTAGTTTCCGGCTTTGGTATCGGACCTGCATATAAACATGAGATGTTAAGGGAATGAAAACATCTTATGATGATATGAGTTATTGTGAGTGGTTTGGTATTAGCAGCTCAAAAATTGGAGGTTTCCAAATCTAGGTTTATCGGAGCTGTTATTCAATCTAAAATGTAAAATGGAAGTATCCAAGTTGGTACTTGGTTCTACTAGTAGTAGTAAGAAGCCTAATGTAGAACAAGAATAATTGCAAATGGAGTTAAACCAAACTTTTCCATAAACATGGGTTGTGTCCAGCCTCAAATGCCAACAAGCGTCAAGAATGATTGCAAAATTTAAAGAAGATGATAATACCTTCTTCTCAAAGCATCGATCTTTCCGCTTCAGTCGGAACTTAGTCAGAGCTGCTTCCCTTTGGCTGGAACGAAGAGAATCAGCTACTCCAAGTCCCTCATGAATATAGCGACCACTGCCATTCAAGCTCTCAGAAGCCGTGGTAATCTCACTAGCCACAGCCAAAGTGGCATCTCCATCATTGCTAGTACAATTGCTTCCATATGCGCCGCTACCAATATTATTGCCAACAGCATTGCCCAAACTACTACAAGCACTCTGCCCAGTAGCAGGAGAGCCAGGTCTAGATTCCTCCATGCGCTCCAGTTTGTTCTGTTCATGCACGGTTTGGTCAATAGATTTATAGGTAGTTTTATCAGACAGGAGACAATCTTGTTCTGAGTGGTGAATTTCAGGATTTGAATGATTTGAAGTTTTCACAGGGAAGGAGGACTGTGCTCCATGGCAAACTGATTTGGTACTCCATGTCGGGGTTAAATCTGATTGTCTAACAAACAAGGATGGGAAAGAATGATCGTATCCAGCACAAATATTATCAGACCTTACCCCAATCATCCCAAGTTGAGGATCTGGCAGAGATATATCAGCTTGCTTAGTTTGACGGGATACCAAGGTAGACATTTCTTGGCTATCATGGGATTTACTTGCAACCTCTGATTTAGTACTGGGAAATGTTGGGAAAAGGGATTGCAATGTCTTGCTATTATTATACCTGCATGCACATTAATTTGATCAGAAAAATCAGTGATATAACCACTAGTTTGCATTTAAAATTTTGAACAAGTTACAAGTTATTCAAATTTTGTTTTCTTTCTTAGGGAGGGTCTTAGGATTCTATATTATTGTAAGCAACAAATACAGTAGGCTACTTGTTTTATTACTATTGAATTGATCATCCTTCCATTGTAAATGAGAGGTCAATTAATTTATGTCATTACAACTCTCCGAAATCTCCGAAATCTCTACCATTAGCTTTACTGCTACCCAACAGCATTACCGCTGTAATAGTCACTATTACTGATATATGATTTCTCACATCACAATCACTATCATATATATATATATATATATATGTATGTATATATCTTCATTCACCAAATTGATAACTGCATTTCAGACAAATAAACAGGGAGCCAAAAGAAAAAACCACAAACATATGCTTTATTTTTCTCTCATCATCTCTCAAATTTAACAACGGACAGGGAACAAAAGTACTCACCATGAAAAGGCAGAAGCATCAGAATGGTTCAGCAAAGGCCTTTCATCAATCGCTTGCTTGTTTGAACTACCCAGACCACTTCTCAAAGAAAGTTCCAATTGTGGAGCACATCCCATGTGCTTTGTACCATCCTCTCTACTCTTTGGGTGTCCAACAGTGCACTTGGGTGGATTGTCAAAGGTGCCAATGAAGTCAATAGCTCCACTGGATGGTTCATCCAGTTCATCAGAGCAGCTGTGAGTTTCGCTAGAGATGTTAGCATTTCCTTCGTAACTTTCTGGTAGGATACCTTCACCTTCAACCATTTTTATAGCAGAAGCATGGTCCTCTCTCAGTCTTATAGCAGTTGAGGTATGACCATTCAAAGGTACATCATCTGATCCAAATGTACCCGACTTATCTGCAACCAATGGCTTGTCAGATACCCCATGCTAAAATTACTGAAAGAAGAAAAAACTACAAACAAAAATAGAGAGGAAGCAAGAAGATATGGCGTACCTTTTGCTTCACTCTCATGCATAACAGATTCCTTCTCTAGCCTAGCACACTCTTCAAGCCTTTCAATATCTGTATTGCTCAAATTAGAAGCACTCCCATACTTCAGTTGTGAAATATCCTGCATATTTTGCATGAATGCACTCTCAGCTCCCAAGAAAGGCGTTGTACAAGAACTCTGCACAAGAGGTAGACAAACATGCCGTTTGTATATGAAACTCCATGGAACCAACCTATTCTCGAAATAGGAAATTTTCTCAACCAACAACTGACCTCACATATGCATAATCCTGGATACATACTTCTAAAAAGTTATTATTTTTTAATTCAATTAGGCAAGTTAACATGGGAAAAAAACAATTGATACTTATTGATATATTATCTGAGATGTACTACATTTGACAATTGATACTTTCCTTATCTGAGATGTACTAAATTTGAGATGAGAAACTGGCATACTTAGCAATACAACATTTAAGTGTACACCTAAAAGCATGAATGTATCATGAAAGAGGTTATAGAGATTCAAGCAGAATTGATGCCCTTGAACATACAAGCAATGGCAAGATCGCTATATTAATTAAATATACTTACTTGGGCTTCACTTCCTTTCTCACTGCATTCCTTATTTCCTCGCATAGAAACTGCATAATCATTTGAATGTTTACTTGCTGCATTATTCTCAGAAGTGGCTTCAGCTTTATGCTGTGGAACAGTTGAGTTTTGAGGAACTTGTGCACCAATCTGTTGATAGAAAATATAAAGAAAGAAAAAGATATGTATCATTTAAACTGTAATAATCATTGCAGAAATTAAATAAAGATAAGCAATCCAATAAAGTACTAAAAGGGCAAAGTGGAAAAATGGAACATACAGTTTGCCTTCTCCAAACATGCTGCCAAAGGTTCCTCAACTCATTCCTCCTGACAGGCTTAATGAGATAGTCAGCTGCACCTTTTAGCATGCATTTCAAAACCGTGCTAATAGCATCCTGAGAGGACATGACTGCATGGTCATCAGAAAAGGTTAGCTTCGCATACCATTTTCGGACCAACAACTATAAGTAAGAAAGAGAGGACATTAAAAAAGGACTGTTTCATAATCCATTTTCAGACCAACAACTATAGGGAAGAAAGAGCACATTGTTAGGTAAGAGTAACATACTTATCACAGGGATGTTCTTGCACATGTCATGCTCCATGATTAAAGTAAGGAGCGCAAATCCGGATATTGACGGTAGCTCTGCTTCAGTTAATATAAGATCTATCTTATGATGTTTCCCCTTTATGACCTCCCATGCCTTTAATCCATCACCAACAGCAACAACTGCTTAATCCAAACACACGGAGACAGTATATTGTCAGAAAGTGAAGATCCACACTTTCTACAAACATTTAAATGACTACAAACAACCACAATTATATCATTTCAACACCTTGATTGTCATAAAAAAAAAATTCACTAAATGAGAAAAAGAAGGAAACTTTATATCAAAATTAAGTCAAATCATCGCATTTTTCACAACCAAAAAACGGAAATTCAAATACAAAAAGAGGGAACAGAGCAATCAACCTCTGTAATTGCATTTTCGAAGAAGCGCAGAGATGATCTGACGCGTCGAATCATCAGCTTCAACCAGAAGAACCCTGAGCACCATTTTCGGCAGATAGCTCCCCCAGCTCACCACCTCTGCAGAGCCACTACCACTACCACCACCACCACCACCACCACCACTCTCTTCTTCCTCCATGTTCTTCTCGTTCTTCAGAGTCTCCATATCCTCACTAACCACAACTTCACCCATTTTCATGAACTCTACCAAAAACCGAAAGCACACGGCTAAATCCTCACAATTTCACAGAGCTAAGCTAGAAAGCAAAAGTCAAAGTGAAATAGGGTTTAACACTTTCAAGTTGCAGAGAGAAAAAGATTTAAACTTTACCTCATCCTCTTCAGCTCAAGAAGAAGAAGAAGAAGATGGTAGGAAAAAAAAAAAAATCTAAAAATCTTCCTTGGAATTCGCCAGAGAAGCTTCGGTTTAATATTTTGAGAGGAAGGGAGGCTCACAGCCGCGAAAAACCTGAGTAAATATCTTTTGCTTTGCTCTCGATGCCCCGATCAAAAGGAGGGTCGTCATTGGCTTCTGGGTGGAGAACTGACGTGGAGCGTTTTCGGCCACCTGTTTTGATTTATTCTCGCTTGTGCTGATCATCTTCGGCGTGCGGGGTCCACACGGGACACGTGTCTGAGAGCTGGGGCTTCCGGGGCTGGATATTTTTGAGGAGCGTTGCCACGTCCGCTTTGCGCAACCACAAGTACTTGGGATCTCATGGTTGTGAAGGTCGACACGTGGTCGATTCCAAGGCAATCTTTACTGAAGTTTTTTTTTTTTTTTTTTCTTCAGGCAATTATATTCCTCTATTTTCGGTTGGTAATGTGTATTTCCTATTTTGTGTCTCCGATGTTTGTGACCCATTTTTCTCTGTCACTGCTCCGATGATTGATCCCCTATATCTTTGGCTAACATGTTTTGGAATGTCGAAGGCACTGAATTGTGATGTGCTTAGTGTAACGCCTATTTTTAAAAAAACCAAAACAACGTTGTTTTGGACCATACTTTTAAAAAAATGAGGGGGCGGAAAGTGGAGGAAGATAAATTGTGTTTTGTGGGCTTTAACAAGCATTCTAGGGCCTGCTTAATAAATGAAAAAATGCTTTGAAAAAATGGCTTTAACCTCTAGGGCTTTTAACAAGTTTTATTTATTTATTTTGTTTTTATAAATATTTATTTTTTAAACAAGGATTAAAACAAAAAACAAACAATTATAGGTTATTTGTAATGCTATTTTTTTTCTAGAACTTATGAATGACATTGGTATTGTTTAAAAATTCACTAAAAAAGTCATGGATCCGCCAATGCTTGTGCTTCCATTCTCCTTGCAATTTAAGTGTTCTCCTCCCCTCTTCTTTAAGGAGGGAGGAGGAGTGAAGAGGATATGCTTCTCTTTCCCTTGAAGATATTGCATATTTCTTTACTCCGATGACCTTCTCTTCAGGGGGAGTGAAGAGAAGTTGTGTCTACGTGAATTAGCTACAGTTGATATGGAAGAATTTGTCGTTGTTGTTGTCATTGTCGTTGCCACTACTGCCGCTGTTGATGTTGCCTTTGCCATTGCCTTTACTTTTGCCTTGTCTTTGCTTTTGCTTTGCCTTGCCTTTGCCCTGCCTTGCTTTGCGTTTGTTTTCAATTAGGATTCTAGAGAGTTTAAAAAGATTTAAAAAATTCGGGAGTATTCAATTTGGATTTATACGAATTTTAAAAGAGTTTCTACAAGTCTAGGTGTATTCAATTCGGACTTGTATTAACTTTTAAAAAGTCCATACAAATATGGGTGTATTCAATTAGGATTATAAAAAAGTTCAATAAAATCTAGGTGTATTAAAAAATTCATATATTTGGAAGGATTTCATTGAGTGATAAATTTTGGTAGGTTTTAAGGTGAGAGGTATAAATAACAAAGACCATAATAAATCCAACCTCCCCTAAAAGATTTCATCAAACACTAGTTTTTCTCTCTACAGTTTCCTCCATCTGTGAAGATACGCTCCCTATATTTTCTTTGATCAATACCTCGCTGGGTTTTCTTTTTCCATGATTTTTATCCATCATACTTGTCTCCCTTCTTCTCTGGTAAGTTTTGGATCAGAACACATAGGCCTACTATTACGCCCAACCTTTTCTCCAAGTCCCCAGAGTAGATCTTGTTGCTGAATGGGACAAGGTCAGGGCCGGCCCTGACATTTTGGTGGCCCATGGCCAAAAATTAAATGAGGCCCTTAGATATATGTTTTTCTTGAATGTGTTCATTCATTTTTCTTTTTATGAATAGGGGGGCAAAGTCTCCGAAAATAACTAAGGTTGCTAAATATAATAATTTCATTCAACTAACGAAAAAAAACCAAAAGTACATGATCCATAAACAACAAAATGCTTCTCAAGTGGCTTAGTGGCTCTTCAATAGGGCTTAGTTCTCAAATGGCTCAATTGTAAACAAAATGCTGCTTTGACTTCCACTCCATCATCTATAAATCAAAACACAAAAGCAGTAACATTAAATCAATATTTTCCAACATTAAAAATTCTTGATCTTCTAGCATTTTGAGAAGCAAAATCATCAATAACCTCTTCAAAATCAATATTTTCCAACATATTCTTTTCAATACATAAGATTGCCAATCCATTTAACCTTTCTTGTGACATAATTGATCGCAAATAAGATTTTAGTAATTTTAATTTTGAAAAACTTCTTTCTGCAGATGCCACAGTTACTGGCAGAGTCAGTATAATTCTATAAGCAATTGAGATATTTGGAAAACAATCCACAACTTTTACAAACTCAAGAACTTCAATGGCTGTCTTTGTCTCTTTCGGTAAATACATTTGTAACACTTCCAATTCAGAAAACAAATCATCAGCATTAATATCAGATTCATTATTATGTGTTAATGCAGCTTCAAGATTTCTACAACATTCACGCAATCTAATATAATTCATTTGAAATAAATTCTGAGGATCAAACAAAAAACCAAAAATGCCTTCAAATATTTCTAATTGTTCAAATCTACTCCTCAAAGAAGAAATTGCAGCATCAACTACAACAAGAAAATAATTAACCCTAAAAGATTCTTCAGCAGATTGAAATGTCTCTTTATGGTCATTTTCATCAAATTGTTTTTTTCTTCGACTTTGACGTTTTTCAGGAAATACAGGGTCAATTTCCATCTTTGATGCAATCTCTTTAGCAGAAAGTAGGGCCAATGTGAACCCATTTTCCCTATAGTCTACAATCTCTTTATTTCTTTTCTGACTTCCAGATTCATGTTTCCTAACCATTTTTGTTACTACAACTAGCAAAGCAACCAACCAAACACAACCAACAAAGCAACCAAACTCAACCAGCAAAGGAAAAAAACTGAATTTAAGCAATAAAAAAAAAAAGCAATACAACCTGTTTTATGCTTAAGTTGTATTAAACTGCTTCATTCTTGCAGAGCTTTCACTTCAATTGATCTATATTGCACTTGCACATCTGCAATAATATAAAAAATATGTATAAAGACATGTATAAAGAATTCAAATCTATATAAAAAATATGTATAAAGATAATGGAAATAATTCAAATATGGGGTTATTGTTGACGAACCTCATCCTCACTCACTCAGATAATCTTTTAGAGTCTGTAGTGTAGAAGAAAGAAATCTACAAATATTTCTTTGGATAGATCAATTCAAAGACAAAGATAAAAGAGGGATGAGAGAAAAACTGGAAATAATAAATTTAAGAGAGCTTTTCTTTTGGGTCAAAGACAGACAAGAAGAGAGCTTCGGAGAAGAGAAGGGAAAATATAACTTGGGAGAACAGAGCATGGGAGGAGAAGGGTAATATATTTTTTTTAATGAAAAGAAAATGGTAATATATTATGTATTGACAAATAAAAATAGAGGAGAACACGGTGGGAAAGGGACAATTTTTTTGGAAGCAGAAATGCTTTTTATGGGCAAAGACAAAGAACATAGCGTGGGAGAGGGAATATATTAACAACTAAAAAGAGAGGAGAACACGGTGGGAAAGGGACAAACTTTTTGGAAGCAGAAAAGCTCTTTATGGGCAAAGAGAATATGTGTTTTTTATAAATAAAAAAAAATTTTAAGTTTGGGCTCCAGTAATATTTAAAAAAAATTTTGAGGCCCCAAAAATTGGAGGCCCATGGCCGTCGCCCTCGGTGCCCAGGCTCAGGGCCGGCCCTGGACAAGGTCACCAAGTGAGTTGTTGACTTCTTTTTTGTTGAGTCTTAGGTATGCTGGGCTGCCTCTGTCTCTCTCGTTGATCTCATACACATGGAGTTCTTGAACTTTTACTGAAAATGGAAAAGGAACTTAAAACAAAGAAATAAAAAAACAATATTTGGGTAAGGATGCCAAAGTTAGCATTCGTATAAAGAAATATGTTAAAGAATTATGGAAGTCTGGAATAAAAGCCGTACAAATTTTATAATAAAATTATATGTTCTTGAACTTTTACTGAAAATGGAAAAGGAAATTAAAACAAAGAAATAAAAAACAATATTTGGGTAAGGATGCCAAAGTTAGCATTCGTATAAAGAAATATGTTAAAGAATTATGGAAGTCTGGAATAAAAGCCGTACAAATTTTATAATAAAATTATATAGAATTCTTCTCAAGTCTATGAGAAATCTAAAAGTTTCATAGAGTTCCATGAAATTTGGCACTTAAAAAATTCTTTTAAAATGCTCTAGAATCCTAATTGAATACACCATTTCCTATTGTAACAAGCATTCTAGGAAAGCTAGAGAAGAAAACACAACCCATTGTGACGTACCCACAACCCCAGTTGAGGCCGGTTTCGGAGCCCCGAGAAACCTCAATGGAGAGAATAGTCCCATGAGGCTTGAACATCTCCATGAGGTCTGGAATATCTTGCATATCATTTAGAGAGAGAGAGAGAGAGAGGGAAAATGTGGTTGTAGTTATAGGGTAGGGAGTGGGTTGAATTAGGAGGAGGAGGTTGGGTGGCTGTGGGGTGGTTGTAGAGGGGCTGTAAGTTGGACCGAAACACCCTTTCATATTAGAGTAATTTGACAACAAATTGAGGATTGTCCTTGCATTGCTTAGAATTGAAGCTACAGGGACCTTAGTGGTAAAAGTGGTAAACTATAAGGACCAAAATGACTTTTTGCCTTAACAAAATAAATTCATTCTACATGTAGATGCATGTCAAAACTAATAATAGCACTATAAAATTCTAGGAGATTACAAAAAAATTTTAAAAATGATTTTGAAAGATAAGTTTCAATTTTAGAGGAAAGAAGAACGTGAAGAAGTGATAATAATTTTCAGATGTGCTTGAACAAGTTTGTAGCTAGCGTAGGTGGAAAACTCATCCTTTGCATATTGGGCTCGATTGTGAGTGCTTTTTGAGCAGCAAAAAGCATTTCTAAATGGGTGAAAGCGTTCCGTCGTTTAAAAATGGTGTTTGGCAAAAATTGCAAAAGCACTTTGGGTGAGATCCAAAAGCACTTGGAGTGGTTTTGGAAGAAGCACAAGCACTTGAGAGGTGCTTCTTCTTAAAAGCGTTGCAAGACAAAAACATGGGAAGCACTTGGCTCCCTTTAATAAAACTTTTAAAATGCTGAAAATACCCATATTTAATTTTTTTAAAATGCCAAAATACGCTTCTCTCTCTCTCTCTCTCTCTCTCTCTCTCTCTCTCTCTCTCTCTCCTATTAAAACCAAAACACTACCCCGAAAAAGAGTGCTGCTATTTCCACCCCCCAGTCCTATTTTCCCACCCACCTTATCTTCCCACCCACTATGTAAATTTTAAAAAACATAATCCTATTTTTACACCCACCATTATTCCTAAAATACCCTTTAATTATTAATTCAAGCAAATTCTCCTTACTTTCATTCAAAGCATGCTTCAAACATTCAACCCCTGTCAATCAGAACGCGTGGGATCCTCTGTAAAGTATTATTGGAAATTAAAAAATAAAGAAAATCGCTCTCAATGTTCATCGTCTCTCCACCGAACGAAAACAATAACGGAGAGAAATGCCAGAAGTAGAAAGAAGATGAAGAGCAAACTGAGCAAATGGAACAGAAAGCCTGTGCCCTTGGGTTCAAAAACTGAGGAGAAATCTGATGGAATTGGATTGCACCCAATTGGAAATTTTGAAGCTTTATTGGAATTTTGATTTGGGTTTGGTCGGGATGAGGGAGAGAGGGAGGGGTTGGGATTTGACAAGGATGAATGAGAATAGGTGTTTTTTTTAAATCTAAAGTCCTTAAAAGTCATTTTACAAATGAATAAATTTGTTTTTAAATTTTGAAAATAAGGTGGGTGGGGAAATAGGACAAGTAGGTGGAAATAGCAGCACTCCCGAAAAATTATATTATAATTTTATAGGCCATTTTTCTTCCCATAAAAGTTAACACTCTTGTCTTCAAGCGTTTTCATTTTGGTACTCTTTTGACGTTTTCAAAAGATAATTGATGTACCTTAAATTAGGACATGAAGGGAAATCTCATATAATATTTCAAAGCATTTTTGCTCACCAATCTTAATTGATATTAAGTATAATTATCATGGTAATTATGGTTGAATCAGTGTAATGTACTTGCTACATGAACACAAATCTCAAGAGTTAAATGTGGTGAGCTATGCTATGTTCTCTAATGAATTATTATCCAATATTTGATAAAGATGTTTTCCTTGAATCATGTGAAATATAAGGAGCTAAATATTGTTTGCTATACATGTCCACTAAATTTACCTTCTTAACGTTTGGGGAGGATCCCAACGGAAGAGTGTCGCAAATGATATTAAACCTATAAATAACATGATCAATAAAAGCATATTAAAGTTTTGTTTAAAAGATTATTTATGATTGCATGTAAATGTTACTGTATAGATGATTAATCATGTAAAGTGGGATGAGTCACCATTGTGAGTGAGCTCATTGATATTTAATTCCTTCCTTTTTATAATTAGATCTAAGGGTTAATTACAATTTAGTACCCTATACTTACACCCTTAAGGCATGTTAGTCCCTGTCTTTTCAATTTTTACAATCGCATACCCTTAGTTTGTAAATTTTTTGCAATGTGATTCCGCCGTTAGGGTTTCTGTTAGATTTCTCTGTTAATTGCCTACGTGGCATTGTGGGTCCCACATTTTTAAAATTTTTAAAATTTAAAATTGATTAAAATATGAATAAAATATTAAAAATCAAAAAATTTATCTCTCAAAAAATCTAATTTTTTTTATTTAGGTGTAATAAAATATTCATATAATTTTTAAAAATCAATTAAAAAATTGGGCAAAAAACCCACACCACCCATTTTTTTCATTGTCCAATGGAAAAAGAAAGAAACAAGTGTTCGTCTTCATCACCAACACCACACCACCCATTTTCTCCTCCGATCTGAACCATCTTCTTCTTCTCTGTCAGTTGCAACCCTTTTATCATTCTCCTCAGATTTGAACCCTCTTCAACCTTTTTATCATTCTCCTCATATCTGAACCCTCTTCTTCTTCTCTGTCAGAAGCAACCTTTTTATCAAGACCTAATTTTCCAGAGACTCTTTTTATTTCCCCTATTTTCAAGCAATGGGGAAGCAAAAACTAAACCCAGAAATCAAAGAATTTGGGGAAGGGAACCAGAAACTTGCGACATAGATTATTATTAGTTGTTAGGAAGCATGCATCAAAACTAACTGCGAACCCATTTCCTAACAACTCCTAAACGTGTTTAGCCTAGAAAGATCATCAGCAGTTTAATTTGAACGCAAAAAATTTCAGAGAGAGAGGTCAAACTCTTCATCCTCCCTTGCGAACTCAAACTCCAGATCCCAGGTCCCTAGTGCACCCATACCCGACCCAATAACTCAAAACAACTTCGGCGAGATCCGATGAGTGAGATGGTGCCTAGATCTGGGAGGTGACTGTGAGAGAGAATCGGAGAGAGAGAGTCAGAGAGAGAGAGAGAGAGAGAGAGAGAGAGAGAGAGAGATGCGGTTGGTGGTTGGGTTCGTGGGGCTAGGTGGAGATTGAGGGTTGCGGAGAAGAAATTCGGAGGTTGGGGGGGGTGGAGGAGGAGGGAGGAGGGATGGGTCTGGGTTTGTGATGGGGGAGAAAAAATCGCAAGAAATCGTCTTTTGGGGGGTGGGGGGGGGGGGGAGCGCTTGTGATGGGTTCTGCAGATTAGTTGAAAGAGAGATGGGGAAGGTCTTCGTGGTTGGTATGATGGTGGGGTGGAGGCTGGTCGGGATAGGAATGGAGAAGAAAGGGGGGAGGAGTCTGGGTTTCTGGGTTCGTGGGATATGGCTGCAGGTTGGGGTGTTGGAGCTTGATCGAGAGAGAGAGAGAGAGAGAGAGAGAGAGAGAGAGAGAGAGAGAGAGAGAAAGAGAGATATTTTGTTTTAATTTTTTTTGGTTTTATGGTTTTTAATATTTTATTCATATTTTAATCAATTTAAAATTTAAATTTTAAAAAAAAGTGGGACTCATAGTGCCACGTAGGCAACTAACGGTGGAATCTGACGGAAACCTAACGGTGGAATCAGATTGTAAAAAATTTACAAACTTGGGGTATGCGATTGTTAAAATTGAAAAGACGGGGACTAACATGCCTTAAGAGTGTAAGTACAGGGTACTAAATTGTAATTAACCCTAGATGTAATTATGAATCCAACATCAGAAAATGAGAAAATAAGTGAATTGATAATTAGAAATTAGAGAAAAGACCCTAATTGCATTGTCATAACTGGAGATGTTTTTTTGTTGGTAATCTTGATAAGTATAAGTTGACTCTGGTTGGCATGGTGAAATAAATTTCTTTGCAAAACACATGGAAAGTTTCATGCCATTAGAGCACCTCCACCCCAAAGGGCAAGGGCAATGCAAAGGCAAGGCAAGGCAAGGTTTGACACTATTCATGTGAATACTGACAGCCTTGCCTTTTTTGGTTCCACCCCAAAAGATAAGGACAAGAGCAATTACTATTCACATGAGATATGAGGAGATGAATTTGTATAGAGTTTTTTGGTGTGGGAAGTAAAGAATATGGCCAGGTATTTATTAAACAAAATTATGAAATTTTTGGTATTTTTTCCAACTTTGTTTCCATTTTTTTTTGGTTTCTGACGTCATCGTGATGTCACGCAAGACATTAGCAAAGTCGGGCAAGAGCCCAGTCAAGAATTGCCCTTGGGCTTGCCCGAGCTGGTGGGACCCAGGGCTTGCTCGGGCTTGGGGCTGTGCGCTGGAGGACCTAACTTGGGCTTGGGGGGGCTGTTGACCGGGTTGGTGTCGAGCGCTGGAGGTGCTCTTAGAGGGTGTTGAGGGCGCAACTCTGTAGAATGTCATGGTACAACAAATGGAAAGTTTCATATTTGGATGAATACTCAATCACGAATAGTGTGAGTAGCTGCAAATTCTGATTTAGTCTCCTAATTAACCACATGGGTCAAATTTTGAAAAGAACCTGACTGACCATTATTTTCTTGACACTGTCAATGTCATTACTTTGACCATAAATATGTAAGGATGAGTAAGGATGAGTTTCGCACCTTGAAGATAATAGCTTCTTGTTTATAAATTAGACCATGTAACTTTTAACTATTTGATTAAAAATTGGTCAATTTATATCATGTATGCATGAATATTTACAAAACAGACGTTTATGGTGGAGTGGGCCCTACAAAGCATTTATCATCTACCCATAAATGAATTTTCTTTATTTATATATATATTTTTAAGATTTTTGACCGAAATGGTCCCCCAACCATTGCTCAAGTTTCAACTAACCTCAAGATCGTTTGTGAATACCCTACCAATTGGACATGTTTTTATGATGTTTAAAACAAATAAAAGTAAAATTCTATTATACGCTTCCTAGTTCGTCCAACACAAAAGATAATCACATACTATGCCCAAGAATTTAAACAATCTACAAATTTACATTGTGAAGAAAACAATTCTGTGTCAAATTTCTTTTCATAGTTCGACCCAAATGGCAATTAGGAGACTCAATCAGACTTAGCGGCTACTCATACATATGCACCAAATATTATATTGAGTTTTGGGAGGAGACAAACTCATTCAAATATGAAACTTGCCATTTCCCTTTGTACCATGACATTCTATGTAGTTGCCCCCTCAAACCCATTCAATGCCCATGTGTGTTTACCATTCTCATGCCCAGCACGTACTTCCTCCTCTATATAAAGGCTATGCAGCATGCCAGCCAGGGCCAACTTATACTTCTCAAGATTATTACCAACAACAACCAAAAAAACCTCAAGTTAGGGCAATGCAATTACGTTCTTTTCTCTTAGGCATACTGCTACTAATTGGCTTTGCTTTGACGAATAGCGAAGCTGATATTAGAGCTCCACCCACACATTTTGACACTGCTTCTCTCAATAGGAGCAGTTTTCCAGAAGGGTTCATATTTGGTGTGGGTTCTGGATCTTACCAAGTAAGTCCTTTTCTGGGCTTTAATTTGAGTTTTGATTAGGGTTTTCTTTCAAATTCAGACCAAGCATCGATCCAAGCAAGAATATGTCTTCTTCATTGTGTCTCTTATGTATTTCAGTATGAAGGTCCTGCAAAAGAAGGTGGTAGAGGACCAAGCATTTGGGATACCTTCACCCACAAATATCCAGGTTTGTCCAATCAAATCATCAATTAGTTAAAATAACAAAATTGTGCAAGTTTTACTCTTATGTTCTAATAAATAAATTTTCTATGATTAGTTGCAGAAAAGATTAATGATAGCAGCAATGGAGATATCACTGTTGATCAATACCACCGCTATAAGGTTCATGACCCAATATGCACATATTAAATTTTGAAGCATGAAGAAAACTCATCACAATGAAGATGCTCCCGATAATTTTTATCTGATTTCTTTTTTGTTATGCACTGTAGGAAGATGTGGGGATTATGAAGAATATGGGGTGGGATGCTTATCGATTCTCTATCTCATGGTCAAGATTGTTACCAAGTAAGTTCATTTGTGACCAATCTTCAATATTTCTGCCTTCATGGATTTCGCTTAAGTAATGTGTCCAAGTTGTCTACCGAATAATATAACAAATATTTTTTGTGTCAATTACAATACTTAATTGAAATAACTTAAGCAAAAATATTTTTTTTTTCAAACATAAATTAAATAGAAGTCGAAGTTCAAGTTCGATAACATATAGTCCAACTTTTTTAAAGTTCAGTTTAAATGTTATCAGTGCACTTATTTCTTTATTTTCTGGTTTTGTTTTAATTATTAGATGGAAAGTTAAGTGGAGGAGTGAACAAGGAAGGAATCAAATATTACAACAATCTCATCAATGAGCTCTTACGCAATGGTGAGTCATCCCACCTTACATGATCAATAATTTATACAATAAGAGTTACATGTACTCATAAAAAAAAGTCATTTTGTCAAACTTATAACTCGCTTTTGTTGACAATGCTATTTATAGGTTTAACGCCATTTGTGACACTCTTCCATTGGGATCTTCCCCAAACTTTAGAAGATGAATATGGTGGTTTCTTAAGCCCTCGTATTGTGTAAGTGAAGAAATTAGTCCTTTGATTCGTATTAATAATTTAATAAATAAATACAATTATGACATTTACATTCTGAAATGTGTATATACAGCAATCATTTTCAAGATTAGGCAGAACTTTGTTATAAGGAATTTGGTGATCGGTAAAGCATTGGAGCACACTGAATGAGCCATATACCTTCAGTAGCTATGGTTATGCACTCGGGTCCCTTGCGCCAGGACGATGCTCCACTTGGCAGCAGCTAAACTACACCGGTGGAGATTCATCTACTGAACCATATTTAGTAACACACCACCAGCTCCTTGCTCATGCAGCTGCCGTAAAATTATACAAAAATAGATACCAGGTACAATTAATTAGTTTGTTGCAACAAGAGAGCGACTACTTTGCCTTTTTGTGACTCTAAAACAAACAAACTAAATGTTCTTGTGTAGGCGTCTCAAAATGGAGTGATAGGGATAACATTGAATTCACATTGGTTTGAGCCCCTATCGGAAGAAAAAGAAAATAAAAATGCTGCATTACGAGCTTTGGATTTTATGTTCGGATGGCAGGTGTATTTCGAATTTGCTTATGAATATAATATTTACTACTTACTAGCGAGCAATACATAATATAATGTCAATTCAATCCTTGAAATGTTTACATTCTTATAGGTTTGTTGAGCCATTGACGAGTGGTGACTATCCGCAAAGCATGCGATCTCTTGTCGGAAGCCGATTACCAAAATTCACCAAAGAAGAATCCAAGTTGCTAATTGGTTCATTTGATTTTCTTGGACTAAATTACTATACGGGTTACTATGCAAGTGATGCACCTCAAAATAACTTGGTATACGCAAGCTACACAACAGATGTTGGCGTTAATCTTTCATGTGAGTACAAATTAAGAATTTAATTCAAGCAATTTAAGTTTATAGAGTAATTGGATTATGATATTCATATGTGTTGTGGCAGCTGAACTTAACGGGGTCCCCATCGGTCCAAAGGTATACATCAAATTACTAGATTAAGCCTTTATAATTTCGACCATTAATCGTTTTGCACTTACAATTGTGACTCCTAAAAATCTAAAGATCTTCAAATTTTGGTGCAGGGTGCTTCAGAGTGGTTAAATGTTTATCCACGAGGAATTCAAGATCTTTTACTCGACAGAAGGAAAGAGTATCACAATCCAATTATTTACATTACCGAAAATGGTAATATTTTCTAGCCTTAAGTAATTGTATATGATCAATGTTTCACATATTTTTGGTGTAAAACATGCACAAGTGGTATAAAGTCTAAATTTGTAACTACTTAATAATGTATTATATATTGTAGGTGTGGATGAGTTGAATGATCCGAAATTATCACTTGCTGAAGCCCTAAATGACACCCATAGAATTGACTACTACAATCGCCACCTTCGTTATGTACAAAGTTCTATTGAGTAAGTGTATTAAAAAATTCATTTATAATATATATATATATATATATATATATATATATATATATGTATATGGTATAGCTTTAGATTTTGAGTTATTGATTCATATTATTGACATTAATATATTTAATTTCCTTTTATTTCTTTTTAGCAATGGTGTCAAAGTGAAGGGATTCTTCCCATGGACATTGCTAGACAACTTTGAATGGAATTCAGGATTCAGTGTTCGATTTGGTATCACCTATGTAGATTACAACGATGGACTTAAAAGGCACCCAAAACTCTCGGCGCACTGGTTCAAAAGTTTCCTTAAGAAGTATTGAAAACTTCATATCATATTCGTCATTCAATATTTGTATTTAATTCAATAATGTGAATTTTCTGTATGTACAATAATACTAGGGATTCCAAATTTGTGTACATATAAAATTTGAATTCCAAATTTGTGTACATTCAATAATTTCAATTTTAGTCCTTGTATAAGATTAAAATTCCATTCAACCCCCTTGTCCTTTGATGAGTGTCAACGTACGCATAATTATGAAACTCATTTGGTTGTAGTTCTTTGATTGATTGTCTTGAATTTGAGTTATTTATACTAACACCACTTGAGGTTTTTTGTGTTTTCACAAAACCCTCTAAGGTTTTGAAATAACACAAACACCCTATCAAGTTTCAAAATGGTTTCACTTAACTCCAAAAATCCAAAAAAAAAAACCTAAAATTGGATGTAATAGGACTTTTGCATAGACTAAAATACCCTTCATGATATCATAACTGTTTGGATACAGTCGCACCATAATCCCTAAACCCTAACAAAAATAAAATAATAATAAATAAATCATAAGACGCATCGTACTATTCCATGAGAAAAATTGAAGACGCTTCCTCTCTTCCATATCTTCATCTCTTCCATTGCTGTTCCGTCATCAAAATCCTTTGTTGCTTTGAAAAGAGAATTCTCAGATCCTGCTATCTCATTGCACCTTAATCTTTCTGCTCTATAGAGTTAGGATTTAATTGGTAGGAGTTAATTCAACAAGCCAAGAAATAGGACGTCAAGCCCCTGCACCAAGTCAAGACGTTGGGAGCAAAACCCATGTAGCAAACGAAGAAGCTGGTACTCAGCCATTGTGAAGAAGTTGCTCTAGTTTGATTTTTTAGTTTGAGTAAGGATTGACTTTTTTTTTGTTTTTTGTTTTTTGTTGTGATTGGAAACATATTAATTCCGAATCTGGCATATGGAGAAGGCATGGAAGAGATGGAGACGATGAAGGAAAGCGTCTTTTTTTCCTTGGGGCAAGCGGACAATGCGTGTTTGATGGGTTGGTTTTTATCTTTTTACTATTTTATTTGTAGTATAATAATGGGCAGAGATTTCAGTACAATTCTATCCAAACAATATTCTAATACCATGAAGGTTATTTTAGTATATGCAGAAGTATTGTTATATCAGGTTTTAGGTTTTTTTGGATTTTCGGAGTTATGTGAAATCAATTTGAAACATGAGGGGGTGTTTGTGTAATTTCTAGGACCTTAAGGAGTTTTGTGAAAGCACGAAAAACCTCAACGAGTATTAGGAATTCTATTGTACTTTGACCATTATACCACAGTGATCAAATTTTTGAAATTTAGTGGCCCACTATTTAGAGGTTATAGTATGGCTCGAGTCACGATCGTGTATGCGCAAATTGATCTCTAATCAAACTTGAGGCTCAACTTCAATGACCCAAATTGTCTATTTGTTAGAATCTCATAAAACATCATCCTAACCAAAAAATAATCAATCAAATTGGAAATTATCTAATTACTTAGTTATGGTCAAATAAATAAACGAACACAATTATGAAAAGTTGAAGAGAAAAAAAGGGATGATAATCAAGAACTGAGTCTGTGACACGAGAGAGAGGATGATATTGTTGTAAGCTTTAAATAGAGAAGTTTTTGTTCTCTTTGTATTTTTCTTTAGGGGGGTAACCATGCTTAGATGGGTTAGAGATGATCATAGACGTTGCCCTTTTTTTGTATTGTTTTTGTATTTTTTTTGTTTTTGTCAATCTGGTAATATCATCATTAAGACAGGGCAAGGAACGAATACCAGTTACAAAAGCACACGTCTAAAAGACAAAGGAGCAATAAAAATGTAACACCCTTGACCCAATTAAATCGTTTTATTCAATTTATCTATTTGTGAAATTAAAATTTTGCTCTTGGGTGGTTGGGGCACTTTAGTCACTTTTTGTTCCGGAAGGATTTTGGGGAAATGAATGGCACCATTGCATAGAGCTCGTCGATATGAGTTCGCAGACAGACGATACGCTCAATTTCGAGTTGTATTGACCGCGTAAAGGTCTAGAAACGAAATTGGCAAAAAGGAAATTTTGAAATTTGTTACTGTACAAACAATACCGCTACAGTGCCGTTGCTACCGTAAGTGGGCCAATTCTCTTTATCCCCCACGACTTTCTTCTCTCTTTCTGTCATTCGCTACAATCATTATAGCAGTAGTGACTGTTCGACTTCCAGGCCACCAATCGACGCCGCCATGCACCGGTTGACTGAGCCACCTTCACAAAAAATGTTCCTCTCGTCCTCCTCT
The DNA here is from genome assembly GCF_965620075.1 of Prunus avium. Taxonomy (NCBI): domain Eukaryota; kingdom Viridiplantae; phylum Streptophyta; class Magnoliopsida; order Rosales; family Rosaceae; genus Prunus; species Prunus avium. Next base: position 36,537,984 of record NC_142285.1, on the reverse strand, counting down.
ACAAAACTCACCCAAAACCCGATTAGATTTGTTGATGGTGAGCTCGATTTGAAGCTGAGAAAGGTTAGGTTTTTCCAGTGGCATTCTTGCATTTTCCGGTGATTCCGACAACCAATTTCATCGAGTGAGGTATGGAAATTCATCCCCTCATCATGCTCTATCTATTTATGTAGGTATTGTAGATCGATTTTGAGGTTTTGCATATAGTTCAAAATACCCATTTTTGGCCGACAATTTCGGCTTCATTCCGGCTAGTTCCGGTTAGTTTTTGGCCTTGGTCCAAGTGCAAAAGTTGATCTCCTAGGTTATGATTCTAATGGTATGGGTATTGCATGTCGATTTGGAGTTTTCTGGTTGCCTAAAATTACTCAAGGCACCCATGCGCTGCCGGCGGCGGGTGGCGGCCCGTGGACCACTAGGTGTCGGCCCATTAGGTTCTAAAATGTTCCCCTTGTCGTCCTGAGCACGACGGTATGCTCAGATTTTGAATGGGTTACCGTTTGACAGTCGAACGGATATTGCACCTAATATGCGATATCCAGATTCAATAGGTTCAGACCGTTCGATCGATCCCAATTTCAAGTATGTCGTCATCTGTATCTCTAGGATCGTGCAGGAACTCTCGGATCGAGAATCGGAGTTCCGGTTACTTTGAATCAATGATTCTAGTGTTAGGTGAAGCGATCGCCGTCCGATCATGCGATTGGCTTAGATCCGACAACTCGATCGAGACCAAACTTACAAGACGTGTTGAGTAGGCTTTGTTGAACTCGTATGAACTTTCGGATCGGAAATCGGAGGTCGTGGGCCCCGTGGGCCCGATTGACCAATATGGGAAGTTTGACCCCTTGGTTGACTGTGAGTCTTCCGAGGTAGTTTCACCCTTCGAAAAGTACTAAAATGACCTTATAAATGAGTCTTGATTGTTATTTGGGTTATTTTGATTTTGTTGGGATTATGAGATTATATATTTGGTATTTGAAGTTATGGAATATATGATTGTGGGATGCTTAATTAATTGGTTGTGAAAGCGAGTCTTGGGACTTGGCTATGATTATTAAGAAGTGAGTGGACACTATTTTAATTGAGTGTTACTTTAACAATATGGAATTGCATGCATAAATGAGATTTGATTTAGAACTTGGCTTATTTGGTTTATTGATGTTTTATATATATATATATGTTTTGACTAGGGGTGACAATTTCCAACTCGACCCGTTACACGACTCGAAACCCGCACGGGAAAAACACGGCACGATTATAAATGGGTAATTTTCTGGTCAACCCATGGTTCACCTGTTTATAAACGGGTGGGTTTCGAGTCAACCCGTCAACCCGATTAAATACCTGTTTAACCCGTTTATTAAACGGGTCGTGTCATGGGTCGTGTCAACCCGTTTAATACCTGCCAACCCGCGAAAAAAATTAAAGAAATTGAAGCTTCAGCACACCCAATGGGTTTCGAACCCCAGCCAATTCCACCTCTCCTTGCACCTTATCCATCTTGGTGCTGATAACTTTGTGATTATATGTTACAACATTTGATATTTATAATGTCTTTACAAACTGATGAGCACTTAATTATTACATTTTAATCCCTAAATTATATTTGTTAGTAATTATTCCTTATAATTTGAGTTAATTATGTATCTAGGATTTAGGGTTTAATGTTTTAATCCCTAAACCCTAAACCCTAGTCCCTAAACTCTAATCCCTAAACCTAAAACCTAAACCATAAACTCCAAACTCTAAACCCTAAACTCTAAACTCTAAACCCTAAATCCTAAACCCTCAAGGACATGTAACACATCCTTTTGTGAACATTGCAAACGAAATTAATCAAGGACATGTTACTAGTGAGGATATTTAATAATTTCGTTACTCTATTAGCTTAGCAAAAACCCCAATAAGTATGTGATGCATTGATATGTGAAGAATACACAAATAAAATCCAAATAAGTTCATGGTCATCCTTGCCGAATTGTTGGAGAAGGCTATTTATAATAGTTAAACACTAGGTTCTCTCTTTGATTTCTCCCACTAAAAAAACAATTGATGGCGTTGTTCAAAATGCAATAATTATTTTCTTTGTTCCTTCTTCATTTTCTTCATTTTTTTAATTTTTTAATTTCTCTTTCTCAATCTTTATATATAGAGAGAGGCAAAATGAAATAACTATTTTATATATTAAAAAATATAATTACTTGATTAAATTATCAACATTTAGAATTTTTTATTTTTTTAAATTTGCTATTACTTAGCGCCGTTAGCGGGTTAATAGGTTAACCCGAAACCCGCACGGGAAATAAATGGGTCGACACGAAACCCGCACGATTATTAAACGGGTTATAGCGGGTTGACCCGAAATTGACACGGGAAATAAATGGGTCGACACAAACCAGACACGAACACGACCCATTGCCAGCCCTAGTTTTGACTATGACTTTATCGGAATGTGATATGGGTTTTCCATGAATTTTTATTGTTATTATGATTATTATTAAAATATATGGATTGGGTGATATGGGGTTTGATTATTAAAGTGTTGAATTGTCTTGCATATTTATATAATTTAGATTATTTAGATAATTGAGAATTTGGGAAATTGAATTAAGGGAGGGTATATTATTTTATATTATATGGGTTTGTGAATTGCACCATCATATGTACCTCCACATGCACTTGGTTACTTGGTTACGCACATCGGAAATGATGGAATTGATTGGTTTGTGGTTATGTCCCGGGCACCCTTGGCGGGGTGTTACCGAAGGCCCTTAGCTGGGCAGTCTGCGGGCGTAGGACTTTTCACAGACGCACGAGTATTGAGAATTCTGTTGTGCGGGCTGGTGAGCCTAGTCCCCCTTGTTGGACGGCTCAGTCCTTAGCCACATGGTCAATTGAGGATTCTTCCATGTGATTTAGTCAAACAATCCCCGTGTTGGATTGTTTTCCCCTATTACATGATGATGGTGTGGGGTGTGTGTATATATATTTATATATGTGGGAAAATATGTGGATTTATTTCCGGATTGGAGTTTCTTGAGCATGTGCATGGTGACTGCTCTGCACAGGTGTGATCATTGTCATGATGTTTTTTGGACAGGTTTTTTGTTGTTGTAATATACGCCTTGGATAAGGTATGGTTGCCGGAAAGAAATGATTTTGGAAAAGTAATTTGAGTTTAGAGTAAACGGTTAGTTTTAAAAGAGTTATGCATATTACATGTGAGTTTTTACAGGGAAATGGTTTTGAGTTATGAATCATGGGAAAAAAGGAATTTATTAAATATTTAGTTATATGCCTTGTGGTAATTGAAGTTCAGAATGAATCTAAATTTAATTGTTGGTTTTACTTGGACAATATCTGTATGTTTCTGAATTGAGATCCCTTTTTTTGTCATAAGAACTATGTGTGGCTTGATCCCTCACAAAGGGGTACGTAGGTAGCCTGGGGTTCCACCTAGGTGCAGCTGTGAATTAAATTATTATTTTTGTTGAGTTTGGTTTTGATTATGTAGGTGGGCCTGAAGCCCGATTGAAACTTAGATGAGATTAAATGCTTGTTTATATTCCAGTTTTACTGAACGGATGTGGTTAATATGTGTTTGTGGCTATGACGGGTCTGAAACCTATTTTGGATTGATGATTGATTTTGGCCTGAGTCTTTAGAATTGCTTGCATTTGTGCATGGTTGGTAGTCTTGGTTCGCTGAAAGTTGGGATGTTATTTTATTGTTTTTCTACAGGTTTAAAATGTGGGAATCCTTCGAGTTACAGAAGAGACTCTGCCGAATTTTCGACAGGAGTCAAATAGTTTATCCTTTAAAATTGGGTTACGTAGCTTTTTAGGGAAGCAATGTTCGTCACGGATTCCGAGGGGAAAGCTAGGGCGGGTCTTGTAAAAAAAAAAAAAAAACCAAAAGCCTAGAATGACGATGCGAAAGCAAGCAGAAGGCCACAGTGTTTCAGAGTATTGATCTTAACGAAGAAAAAAATATCTTAAGTGATTCGAGTTATGATGTTTGATTTTATATTGAATTACGGAGAAATCTAGGCATCTAAAAAATAAGAAAGAGAACTTCAAATGTTTCAGTACATAATGGTAAGATGTGAAATTAAGACGGAATATGAAAAGAGAAAAAGAGATAACAATACAAGAAGAAGAATTGCAGACAATAGAGAATTTGTGCTTGAAACAAAGAGAAACAAAGAAGTTGAACACATGGATTACTATGGAGGCGCACAATCCATCTTCTACTGGTGCTTTAGCATTTAAAATTTTCACATTAACAAAAGGGAAAAAGTCATTTTTGGGCCTTTTAGTTTACCACTTTTACCACCAAGGCCCCTGCAGTTTCAATTTGATCAATTTTGTCTTTGTACTTTGAATTCTGAGCAATTCAAGGACAAGGCTCAATTTTTTTTGTCAAATTACTCTAATACAGAGGGGCATTTCGGTCCAATCTTGCATCCCCTCCACAACCATTGAGGATTGTCCTTGCATTGCTTAGAATTGAAACTACAGAGAGACCTTAGTGGTAAAAGTGGTAAACTATAATGACCAAAATGACTTTCTGCCTCAACAAAATAAATTCATTAATTCTACATGTAGATGCATGTCAAAATTAATAATAGCACTGATTCCGTATAAAATTCTAGGAGATTACAAAAAATATTTAAAAAATGATTTCGAAAGGTAAGTTTCAATTTAAGAGGAAAGAAGAACGTGAAGAACTGAAAATAATTTTCAGATGTGCTGGAACAAGTCTGTAACTAGCGTAGGAGGAAAACTCATCCTTTGCATATTTAGAGTCCAATAAGATAAACATGCAATGACAATGTCATTACTTTGTCAATTACGTTATTTTTCTTTCAGCGGTTATAATGTCATTTCTTTGACCATAATGTCATTACAACGATCTCATCAATCACATATTATGCCCAAGAATTTAAACAATCTACAAATTTAAATTGTGAAGAAAACAATTCTGTGTCAAATTTCTTTTCACAGTTTGACCCAAACGGCTATTAGGAGACTCCACTATGCGCCTACTCACACATATGCACCAAATATTATATTGCGTGTTTGAATATAGCAGTTGAGTTTTGGGGGGTTTCTTTACGGTTCTCAGGCGCAGCACGTACTTCCTCCTCTATATAAAGGCTATGCAGCATGCCAGCCAGAGCCAACTTATAATTCTTAAGATTTTTACCAACAATAAAAAAAAAAGACCTCAAGTTATGGCAAAGCAACTACGTTCTTTTCTCTTAGGCATACTGCTACTAATTGGCTTTGCTTTCACAAATAGCGAAGCTGATATTAGAGCTCCACACACACATTTTGACACTGCATCTCTCAATAGGACCAGTTTTCCAGAAGGGTTCATATTTGGTGTAGGTTCTGCATCTTACCAAGTAAGTCCTTTTCTGGGCTTTAATTTGAGTTTTGATTAGGATTTTCTTTCAAATTCAGACCAAGCATCGATCCATGCAAGAATATTGACATCTTCTTCATTGTGTCTCTTGTGTATTTCAGTATGAAGGTGCTGCAAAAGAAGGTGGTAGAGGACCAAGCATTTGGGATACCTTCACCCACAAATATCCAGGTTTGTCCAATCAAATCATCAATTAGTTAAAATAACAAAATCGTGCTAGTTTTACTCTTATGCTCTAAATAAATAAATTTTCTATGATTAATTGCAGAAAAGATTAACGATAGCAGCAATGGAGATATCGCTGTTGATCAATATCACCGCTATAAGGTTCATGACCCAATAAGCACATATTAAATTTTGAAGCATGAAGAAAACTCATCACATTGAAGATAAGCTCTCGATAATTTTTATATCTGATTTCTTTTTTGTTATGCACTATAGGAAGATGTGGAGATTATGAAGAATATGGGGTGGGATGCTTATCGATTCTCTATCTCATGGTCAAGATTGTTACCAAGTAAGTTCATTTGTGACCAATCGTCAATATTTCTGCCTTCATGGTTTTCGCTTAAGTAATGTGTCCAAGTTGTCTACTGAATAATATAACAAATATTTTTTGTGTCAATTAAAATACTTAATTGAAATAACGTAAGCAAAAATAATTTTTTTTTCAAACATAAATTAAATAGAAGTCAAAGTTCAAGTTCGGTAACATATAGTCCAAATTTTTTAAAGTTCAGTTTAAATGTTATCAGTGCACTTATTTCTTTTTTTTCTGGTTTTTTTTAATTATTAGATGGAAAGTTAAGTGGAGGAGTGAACAAGGAAGGAATCAAATATTACAACAATCTCATCAATGAGCTCCTACGCAATGGTGAGTCATCCCACCTTACATGATCAATAATTTATACAATAAGAGTTACATGCACTCATAACAAAAAGTCATTTGGTCAAACTTATAACTCGCTTTTATTGATGATGCTATTTATAGGTTTAATTCCCTTTGTGACACTCTTCCATTGGGATCTTCCCCAAACTTTAGAAGACGAATACGGTGGTTTCTTAAGCCCTCATATTGTGTAAGTGAAGAAATTAGTCCTTTGAATCGTATTGATAATTTAATTAATAAATACAATTATGACATTTACATTTTGAAATGTGTATATACAGCAATCATTTTCAAGATTACGCAGAACTTTGTTATAAGGAATTTGGTGATCGAGTAAAGCATTGGAGCACACTGAATGAGCCATATACCTTCAGTTACTATGGTTATGCAGTCGGGATCGATGCGCCGGGACGATGCTCCACTTGGCAACAGCTAAACTGCACCGGTGGAGATTCATCTACGGAACCATATTTAGTAACACACCACCAGCTCCTTGCTCATGCAGTTGCTGTAAAATTGTACAAAGATAGATACCAGGTACAATTAATTAGTTTGTTGCAACAAGAGAGCGACTACTTTACCTTTTTGTGACTCTAAAACAAACAAACTAAATGTTCTTGTGTAGGTGTCTCAAAATGGAGTGATAGGGATAACCCTGAATTCAAATTGGTATGAGCCCCTATCGAAAGAAATAGAAAATAAAAATGCTGCATTACGAGCTTTGGATTTTATCTTCGGATGGCAAGTGAATTTCGAATTTTCTTATGAATATAATATTTACTACTTAATAGCGAGCAATACATAATATAATGTAAGGTTAATCCCTTAAATTTTTGCATTCTTATAGGTTTGTTGAGCCATTGACAAGTGGTGACTATCCGCAAAGTATGCAATCTCTTGTCGGAAGCCGATTACCAAAATTCACGAAAGAACAATCCAAGTTGCTAATTGGTTCATTTGATTTTCTTGGACTAAATTATTATACGGGTTACTATGCAAGTGATGCACCTCAAAATAACTCGGTATACCCAAGCTACACAACAGATGCTAGAGTTAATTTTTCATGTGAGTACAAATTGAGAATTTAATTCAAGCAATTAACTTCATAGAGTAATTAGATTATGATATTCATATATGTGTTGTGGCAGCTGAGCGTAATGGGGTCTCCATCGGTCCAAAGGTACACATCAAATTACTAGATTAAGCCTTTATGATTTCGACCATTAATTGTTTTGCACTTACAAATGTGACTCCTAAAAATATAAAGATCTTCAAATTTTGGTGCAGGGTGCTTCAGAATGGTTAAATGTTTATCCACGAGGAATTCAACATCTTTTACTCTACACAAAGAAAAAGTATCACAATCCAATTATTTACATTACCGAAAATGGTAATATTTTCTAGCCTTAAGTAATTGTATATGATCAATGTTTCACATATTTTTGGTGTAAAACACGCACAAGTGGTACAAAGTCTAAATTTGTAACTACATAATAATGTATATTATATATTGTAGGTGTGGATGAGTTGAATGATCCGAAATTATCACTTGCCGAAGCCCTTAATGATACCAATAGAATTGACTACTACAATCGCCACCTTTATTATGTTAAAAGTTCTATTGAGTAAGTGTATTAACAAATTCATTTATAATATTTAAATATATATTTATATGGTATAGCTTCAGATTTTGAGTTATTGATTCATATTATTGACATTAATATATTTAATTTCGTTTTATTGCTTTTTAGCAATGGTGTGAAAGTGAAGGGATTCTTTCCGTGGACGTTGCTAGACGACTTTGAATGGAGTTCGGGATTCACTATTCGATTTGGTATCACCTATGTAGATTACAACGATGGGCTTAAAAGGCACCTAAAACTCTCGGCACACTGGTTCAAAAGTTTCCTTAAGAAGTATTAAAAACTTCATATCATATTCGTCATTCAATATTTGTATTTAATTCAATAATGTGAATTTTATGTATGTAAAATAATACTAGGGATTTCAAATTTGTGTACATTCAATAATTTCAATTTTAGTCCTTGTATATGATTAAAATTCCATTCAATGCCCTTGTAAAATTAAACATTGATTTTTAGCCCTTTGATGAGTGTCAACATACACATAATTATGAAACTCATTTGTTTGTAGTCCTTTGACTGATTGTCTCGAATTTGAGTTATTTATAGTAACACCTCTTGAGGTTTTTCGTGTTTTCACAAAACCCTCTAAGGTCTTGGAAATTACACAAACATCCCCTCAGGTTTCAAAATAGTTTCACATAACTCCAAAAATAAAAAATAAAACATAAAATTGGATGTAAAAGGACTCTTGCATAGACCAAAATACCCTTCATGATATTAGAACTGTTTGGATATAGTCTCACCATAATTCCTAAACCCTAACAAAATTAAAATAATAATAAATAAATCATAAGACGCATTTTACTATTCCATGAGAAAAAATGAAGATGCTTCCTATCTTCCATATCTTCATATCTTCCATCTCTGCTCCATCATCAAAATCCTTTGTTGCTTTGAAAAGAGAATTCTCAGATCCTGCTATCTTATTGCACCTTGATCTTTCTGCTTTGTAGCGTTAGGATTTAAGTTGGGAGGAGTTAATCCAACAAGCCAAGAAATAAGAAGTCAAGGCGTTGTGAGCAAAACCCAAGTAGCAAACGAAGAAGCTAGTACTCAGCCATTGTGAAGAAGTAGCTCTAGTTGGATTTTTTGGTTTGAGATAGGATTGACAAATTTTTTTTTGGTGATTGGAAACATATTGGAGAAGACATGGAAGAGATGGAGAGGATGAAGGAAAACGTACGTCTTTTTTTTCCTTGGGCAAGCGTACAATGCGTGTAAGATGGGTTGGTGTTTTTCTTTTTACTATTTTATTTGTAGTATAATATTGGGTAGAGATTACGGTACAATTCTATCCAAACAGTATTCTAATACTATATGAAGGGTATTTTAGTCCATGCAGAAGTATTGTTATATCAGGGTTTAGGTTCTTTTGGATTTTTGGAGTTATGTGAAACCAATTTGAAACATAAGGTGGTGTTTGTGTAATTTTTAGGACCTCAAGGAGTTTTGTGAAAACACGAAAAACCTCATGGGGTGTTTGGATAAATAAATTCCCGAATTTTCACCTATTCGTTCAAATTCTATTGTACTTTGACCATATACCACGGTGACAAAAATTATGAAATTTAGTAGCCCACTGTTTAGAGGCTACAGTAAGGCTTGTGACACAAGCGCATATGCGCAAATTGATCTCTAATTGAACTTGAGGCTCAACTTCAACGACCCAAATTGTCTATTTGTTAGAATCTCATAAAACATCATCCTAATCAAAAAATAATCAATCAAATTGGAAATTATCTAATTATTTAGTTATGGTCAAATTAATAAACCAACACAATTATGAAAAGTTGAAAAAAAAAAAAAAAAGGGATGATAATCATTGAGTCTGTGACGAGAAAAAGAAGGATATTGTTGTAAGCTTTAGATAGAGAAGTTTCTATTCTCTTTGTTTTTTTATTTAGAGGGTAACCATGTTTAAATGGGTTAGAGATCATCATAGAGGTTGCCCCTTTTTTTGTCAATCTGGTAATATCATCATTAAACCAGGGCGAGGAACGAATACCAATTACAAAAGCACAATTCTAAAAGACAAAGGAGTAATAAAAAAACTAGAAGCCTGTGACAATGCCTAAGCAAGCAGAAGCCTATGACGATGTGAAAGCAAGCAGAAGGCCACAGTGTTTCAGAGTATTAATCTTATAATTGATGAAGACAAAAATATCTTAAGTTATTCGAGTCATGCATGTTTGATGTTACATGAATTACGCAGAAATCTAGGCAGCAACAAAAATTAGAGAATTTTCAATGTTTCAGTACATAATGGTACGATGTGAAATTGAGATGGAATATGAAAAGAGAAAAAGAGACAACAATGCGAGAAGAAGAAATTTGCAGACAATAGAGCACAAAGAGAAACAAAGAAGCTGAACACTTGGATTACTACATAGGCTCACAATCCATCTTCTACCGGTGCTTTTACATTTAATATTTAATATTAACAAAATGCAAAAAGTCATTTTTGGCCTTTATCACTAAGGTCCCTGTAGTTTTAATTTGATCAATTTTGTCCCTGTAGTTTGAGGGGCATTTCAGTCCAATCTTGCATCCCCTCCACAACCATTCCCTAGCCAGAGAGAGAGAGAGAGAGAGGGGGGGGAATAGGTGGTTGTGGGGTGGGTTGATTGTCGCTATAGGGTAGGGAGTGGGTTGAGTTAGGAGGAAGAGGTTGGGTGGGGAGGGGGAGGAGGGATGGGAGAAGGTTGTTGGGGAGGGGTGTTGGGTGGCTGTGGGGTGGTTGTGGAGGGTCTGTTAGTTGGACTGAAATGCCCCTCCATGTTAGAGTAATTTGACAAAAATTGGGGATTTTCCTTGCATTGTTCGGAATTAAAACTACATGTACCTTAGTGGTAAAAGTGGTAAGCTACATGGACCAAAATGACTTTGTGTCGTAACAAAATAAATTTATTCTACATGTAGATGCCTGTCTTCCATATAAAATTCTAGGATATTAAAAAAATATTAAAAAAATGATTTTGAATGGTAAGTTTCAATCTGGAATGAAAGAAGAACGTGAAGAAGTGATAATAATTTTCAGATGTGCTTGAACATTTGCGTAGTTAGCGTACGTGGAAAACTCATCCTTGCATATTTATAGTCCAATAAGATAAACATGCAGTGATGACTTTTTTAAATAAATTAAAATAAAATTCAAGGCGTTTTTTCCTTTTTGCTACTCTTTTGACGTTTTCAAAAGACGATGTACCTTGAATTAGGACATGAAGGGAAATCTCATATAATATTTCAAAGCATTCCTTGAATCAATGTAATTTACTTGCTACATGAACCCAAATTAATCTCAAGAGTTAAATGTGGTAAGCTGTGCTATGTTCTCTAATTAATTATTATCCAATATGTGATCAAGATCTTTTCCTTGATTCATGTGAAATATAAGGAGCTGAATATCGTATGCTATATATGTCCACCAAATTTAACTTCTAAAGTTTGGAGGAAGATCCCAGTGGAAGAGTGTCGCAAATGATGTTAAACCTATAAATAATATGATCAATAAAAGCATATTAAAGTTTTGTTTAAATGATTATTTATGATTGCATGTGAATGTTATTGTATAGATGATTAATCATGTAAAGTCACCATTGCGAATGAGCTCATTGATATTTAATTCCTTCATTGTTATAATTAGATCTAATTATGAATCCAACATCATAAAATGAGAAAATAAGTGAATTGATAAATAGAAATTAGAGAAAAGACCCTAATTGCATTGCCATAACTTGAGACGTTTTTTGTTGGAAATCTTGATAAGTATAAGTTGACTCTGGTTGGCATGGTGAAATAAATTTCTTTGCAAAACACTTGTGCATGCCATTAGAAGGGTGTTGAGGGCGCAACTCTGTAGAATGTCATGGTACAAATGGGAAAGTTTCATATTTGGTTGAATAGTCAAACACGAATAGTGTGAGTAGCAGCAAATTCTGATTTAGTCTCCTAATTAACCACATGGGTCAAATTTTGAAAAGAACTTGACGGACCATTATTTTCTTGACACTGTCAATGTCATTACTTTGACCATAAATATGTAAGATGAGTTTGGCCATTACGTTATTTTTCTTGCAGCAGTTAAAACGTCTTCACAACGTTTTCTTGTGTTCTTTTGACGGTTTCAAAGATAATAGCTTCAGTAACTATCTCTTTTTTCGCACCTTGAAGATAATAGCTTCTTATTTATAAATTAGACCATGTAACATTTAACTATTTTATTAAAAATTAGTCAACCTATCATGTATGCATGAATATTTACAAAACAAACATTTATATCATAAAAGTTAAATGCGAAGTGGGTCCTATAAGGTATTCTTCAAATAAATTGCGGAGTAGGCCCTACAAAGTATCTATCATCTACCCATAAATGGATTTTCTTTATATATATATATACATATATTTAGGGTATTTCACCGAAATGGTGCCCAACTATTGCTCAAGTTTCAACTAACCTCAAGATCGTTTGTGAAAACCCCACCAATTGGACATGTTTTTTCGATGTTTAAAAGAAATAAAAGTAAAATTCTATTATACGCTTCCTAGTTCGTCAAACACAAAAGATAATCACATACTATGCCCAAGAATTTAAACAATCTACAAATTTACATTGTGAAGAAAACAATTCTGTGTCAAATTTCTTTTCACAGTTCCACCCAAATGGCTATTAGGAGACTCAATCAGACTTAGCGGCTACTCGCACATATGCACCAAATATTATATTTACATTGTGAAGAAAACAATTCTGTGTCAAATTTCTTTTCACAGTTTGACCCAAACCGCTATTAGGAGACTCCACTTTGCGGCTACTCACACATATACACCATTATATTGCGTGTTTGAATATAGCAGTTGAGTTTTGGAAGGAGACAAACTCATTCAAATATGAAACTTGCCATTTCCCTTTGTACCATGACATTCTACGTAGTTGCCCCCTCAAACCCATTCAATGCCCATGTGTGTTTACTATTCTCATGCGCAGCACGTACTTCCTCCTCTATATAAAGGCCATGCAGCATGCCAGCCAGAGCCAACTTATACTTCTCAAGATTATTACCAACAACAACAAAAAAAAACCTCAAGTTATGGCAATGCAATTACGTTCTTTTCTCTTAGGCATACTGCTACTAATTGGCTTTGCTTTGACGAATAGCGAAGCTGATATTAGAGCTCCACCCACACATTTTGACACTGCTTCTCTCAATAGGAGCAGTTTTCCAAAAGGGTTCATATTTGGTGTAGGTTCTGGATCTTACCAAGTAAGTCCTTTTTTGGGCTTTAATTTGAGTTTTGATTAGGGTTTTCTTTCAAATTCAGACTAAGCATCGATCCAAGCAAGAATATTGACATCTTCTTCCTTGTGTCTCTTGTGTATTTCAGTATGAAGGTGCTGCAAAAGAAGGTGGTAGAGGACCAAGCATTTGGGATACCTTCACCCACAAATATCCAGGTTTGTCCAATCAAATCATCAATGAGTTAAAATAACAAAATCGTGCTAGTTTTACTCTTATGCTCTAATAAATAAATTTTCTATGATTAATTGCAGAAAAGATTAACGATAGTAGCAATGGAGATATCACTGTTGATCAATATCACCGCTATAAGGTTCATGACCCAATATGCACATATTAAATTTTGAAGCATGAAGAAAAACTCATCACATTGAAGATGCTCCCGATAATTTTTATCTGATTTCTTTTTTGTTATGCACTGTAGGAAGATGTGGGGATTATGAAGAATATGGGGTGGGATGCTTATCGATTCTCTATCTCATGGTCAAGATTGTTACCAAGTAAGTTCATTTGTGACCAATCTTCAATATTTCTGCTTTCATGGATTTCACTTAACTAATGTGTCCAAGTTGTCTACTGAATAATATAACAAATTTTTTTTTTGCGTCAATTAAAATACTTAATTGAAATAACTTAAGCAAAAATAATATTTTTTACAAACATAAATTAAATAGAAGTCGAAGTTCAAGTTCGATAACATATAGTCCAACTTTTTTAAAGTTCATGAGTTGAAATGTTATCGGTGCACTTATTTCTTTATTTTCTGATTTTGTTTTAATTATTAGATGGAAAGTTAAGTGGAGGAGTGAACAGGGAAGGAATCAAATATTACAACAATCTCATCAATGAGCTCCTACGCAATGGTGAGTCATCCCACCTTATATGATCAATAATTTATACAAAATAAGAGTTACATGCACTCATAAAAAAAAGTCATTTTGTCAAACTTATAACTCGCTTTTATTGACGATGCTATTTATAGGTTTAACGCCATTTGTGACACTCTTCCATTGGGATCTTCCCCAAACGTTAGAAGATGAATATGGTGGTTTCTTAAGCCCTCATATTGTGTAAGTGAAGAAATTAGTCCTTTGAATCGTATTGATAATTTAATTAATAAATACAATTGTGACATTTACATTCTGAAATGTGTATATACAGCAATCATTTTCAAGATTACGCAGAACTTTGTTATAAGGAATTTGGTGATCGAGTAAAGCATTGGATCACATTGAATGAGCCGTATACCTTCAGTAACTATGGTTATGCAACCGGGTCCCAAGCACCGGGACGATGCTCCACTTGGCAGCAGCTAAACTGCACAGGTGGAGATTCATCCGTTGAACCATATTTGGTAACACACCACCTACTCCTTGCTCATGCAGCTGCCGTAAAATTGTACAAAAATGGATACCAGGTACAATTAATTAGTTTGTTGCAACAAGAGAGCGACTACTTTACCCTTTTGTGACTCTAAAACAAACTAACTAAATGTTCTTGTTCAGGCATCTCAAAATGGAGTGATAGGGATAACCCTAAATTCAGATTGGTATGAGCCCCTATCGGAAGAAAAAGAAAATAAAAATGCTGCATTACGAGCTTTGGATTTTATGTTCGGATGGCAAGTGAATTTCGAATTTTATTATGAATATAATATTTACTACTTCCTAGCGAGCAATACATAATATAATGTCAAGTTAATCCTTGAAAATTTTACATTCTTATAGGTTTGTCGAGCCATTGACAAGTGGTGACTATCCGCAAAGCATGCGATCTCTTGTCGGAAGCCGATTACCAAAATTCACGAAAGAACAATCTAAGTTGCTAATTGGGTCATTTGATTTTCTTGGACTAAATTACTATACAGGTTACTATGCAAGTGATGCACCTCAAAATAACTCGGTATACGCAAGCTACACAACAGATGCTGGTGTTAATATTTCATGTGAGTACAAATTCAAAATTTAATTGAAGCAATTTAAGTTTATAGACTAATTAGATTCTGATATTCATATGTGTTGTGGCAGCTGAGCGTAATGGCGTCCCCATCGGTCCAAAGGTACACATCAAATTACTAGATTAAGCCTTTTTGATTTTGACCATTAATCATTTTGCACTTACAAATGTGACTCCTAAAAATCTAAAAATCTTCAAATTTTGGTGTAGGGTGCTTCGGAATGGTTAAATATTTATCCACGAGGAATTCAACATCTTTTACTCTACACAAAGAAAAAGTATCATAATCCAATTATTTACATCACTGAAAATGGTAATTTTTTCTAGCCTTAAGTAATTGCAATTTTGTCTAGCCTTAAGTAATTGCATGATCAATGTTTCACATATTTTTGGTGTAAAACATGCACAAGTGGTACAAAGTCTAAATTTGTAACTACATAATAATGTATTATATATTGTAGGTGTGGATGAGTTGAATGATCCGAAATTATCACTTGCTGAAGCCCTTAATGATACCCATAGAATTGACTACTACAATCGCCACCTTCATTATGTTCAAAGTTCTATTGAGTAAGTGTATTAAAAAATTCATTTATAATATTTAAATATATATGTATATGGTATAGCTTTAGATTTTGAGTTATTGATTCATATTATTGACATTAATATATTTAATTTCGTTTTATTGCTTTTTAGCAATGGTGTCAAAGTTAAGGGATTCTTTCCGTGGACATTGCTAGACGATTTTGAATGGAGTTCGGGATTCAGTGTTCGATTTGGTATCACCTATGTAGATTACAATGATGGGCTTAAAAGGCACCCAAAACTCTCGGCGCACTGGTTCAAAAATTTCCTTAAGAAGTATTGAAAACTTCAAATCATATTCGTCATTCAATATTTGTATTTAATTCAATAATGTGAATTTTATGTATGTACAATAATACTAGGGATTCCAAATTTTTGTACATACAAAATTAGAATTCCTAATTTGTGTACATTCAATGTTTTCAATTTTAGTCCTTGTATAAGATTAAAATTCCATTCAACCTCCTTGTAAAATTAAACATTGATTTTTAGTCCTTTGATGAGTGTCAACATCCGCATAATTATGAAACTCATTTGTTTGTAGTCCTTTGGCTGATTGTCTCGAATTCGAGTTATTTATACTAATACCTCTTGAAGTTTTTCGTGTTTTCACAAAACCCTCTAAGGTCTTGGAAATTACACAAACACCCACTCAAGTTTTAAAATGGTTTCACATAACTCTAAAAATAAAATAAAAACCTAAAATTGGATGTAATAGGACTTTTCCATAGACTAAAATACCTTCATGATATCAGAACTGTTTGGATACAGTCGCACTATAATCCCTAAACCCTAACAAAAATAAAATAATAATAAATAAATCATAAGACGCATCGTACTATTTCATGAGAAAAATTGAAGACGCTTCCTCTCTTCCATATCTTCATCTCTTCCATCTTTGCTCCATCTTCAAAATCCTTTGTTGTTTTGAAAAAAGAATTCTCATATCCGGCCATCTCATTGCACCTTAATCTTTCTGCTTTGTAGCGTTACGATTTAAGTTGGGACGTGCTAATCCAACAAGCCAAGAAATAGGAAGTCAAGGTCTTGCTCCAAGTCAAGACATTGTGAGCAAAACTCATATAGCAAACGAAGAAGCTGGTACTCAGCCATTGTGAAGAAGTTGCTCTAGTTTGATTTTTTGGTTTGAGTTAGGATTGATCTTTTTTTTTTTTGGGGTGATTGGTAACATATTGGAGAAGGCATGGAAGAGATGGAGAGGATGAAGGAAAGCGTACATCTTTTTTTCCTTGGGGCAAGCGTACAATGCGTGTCTGATGGGTTGGTTTTTTTCTTTTTACTATTTTATTTGTAGTATAATATTGGGTAGAGATTAGGGTACAATTCTATCCAAACAGTATTCTAATACTATATGAAGGTTATTTTAGTCCATGCAAAAGTATTGTTATATCAGGGTTTAGGTTCTTTTGGATTTTTGGAGTTATGTGAAACCAGTTTGAAACATAAGGGGTGTTTGTGTAATTTTTATTAGGACCTCAGGGAGTTTTGTGAAAACACGAAACAGGGGGTGTTAGGATAAATAAATCCCCGAATTTTCACCTATTAGTTTAAATTCTTTTGTACTTTGACCATATACCATGGTGACAAAAATTTTGAAATTTAGTAGCCCACTATTTAGAGGCTACAGTTCGGCTCATGATGTACGGCTCGTCACACGAGCGCATATGTGCAAACTGATCTCTAATCGAACTTGAGGCTCAACTTCAATGACCCAAATTGTCTATTTATTAGAATCTCATAAAACATCATCCTAACCAAAAAATAATCAATCAAATTGGAAAGTATCTAATTATTTAGTTATGATCAAATAAAGAAACCAACACAATTAAGAAAAGTTGAAAAAAAAAGGATGATAATCAAGAATTGAGTCTGTGACGAGAGAGAGGAGGATATTGTTGTAAGCTTTAGACAGAGAAGTTTCTATTCTCTTTGTTTTTTTCTTTAGGGGGTAACCATGCTTAGATTGGTTAGAGATCATCATAGAGGTTGCCTCTTTTTTTTGTCAATCTAGTAATATCATCATTAAACCAGGGCGAGGAACGAATACCATTTACAAAAGCACAAGTCTAAAAGACAAAGGAGAAATAAAAAACAAGAAGCCTGTGACGATGCGAAAGCAAGCAGGAGCCTGTGATGATACGAAAGCAAGCAGTAGGCCACAGTGTTTTCAGAGTATTGATCTTATAATTGATGAAGACACAAATATCTGAAGTTATTCGAGTCATGCATATCAGATTTTACAGTGAACTACGCATAAATCTAGGCGGCCAAAAAAATAAGAAAATTTCCAATGTTTCAGTACATAATGGTAAGATGTGAAATTGAGATGGAATATGAAGCGAGAAAAAGAGACAACAATACGAGAAGAAGAATTTACAGACAATAGAGAATTTGTGCTTTGAACAAAGAGAAACAATGAAGCTGAACACCTAGATTACTGGGGAGGCTCACAATCCATCTTCTACTGGTGCTTTAACATTTAAAATTTTAACATTAAAAAAATGCAAAAAGTCATTTTTGGGCCTCGTAGTTTACTACTTTTATCACTAAGGTCCTTACAGTTTCAATTTGATCAATTTTGTCCTTGTAGTTTGAATTTCGAGCAATTCAAGGACAAGACCTAATTTTTATTGTCAAATTACTCTAATATAGAGGGGCATTTCAGTCCAATCTTGCATCCCCTTCACAACCATTCCCCAGCCAGAGAGAGAGAGAGAGAGAGAGAGAGAGAGAGAGAAGGGGGGGAATCGATCGTTGTGGAGGGAGGGGATAAGGTGGTTGTGGGGGTGCTTGGTCATTGCTATAGGGTAGGGAGTGGGTTGAGTTAGGAGGAAGAGGTTGGGTGGGGAGGGAGAGGAGGGATGAGAGAAGGTTGTTGGGTAGGGGTGTTGGTTGGTTGTGGGGTGGTTGTTGAGGGTTTGTAAGCTACTACAAGAAAAAACCTCTTTTGAGACCAACCCAAATTTGGTCGCCAAACACGGTTATGGGTGATGAAGTTTTTTAGTTCATCACCAATAGTTTTGTCAAATTTATCAACTAATTCACCACAAAATATTTCCTAATGGCGAACAAAAGATTTGGTCTCTAGGGGAGGAATTGGTGACCAATTGCAAGATTGGTTGCCTTTAAGCTCGAAAATTATTGGCGACCAAATTATGTCGTCTCTAAGGTTGCTTGCGTCGTCTCTAAAATTGAGATGCCGCAAAAATATTTTTTGGGATGCCGCCCAAATATTT
This sequence comes from Prunus avium, assembly GCF_965620075.1. Lineage (NCBI taxonomy): Eukaryota > Viridiplantae > Streptophyta > Magnoliopsida > Rosales > Rosaceae > Prunus > Prunus avium. The sequence goes on along the minus strand of NC_142285.1, from coordinate 36,518,927 downwards.
CGTGAAACTTGGCGACCAATTTTTTTGGCCGCGGTTCCTGTAAAAAAGAATATAAAGTATTAAAACTATGTCATTTTCCTTATTTGACATGTTGGCAACCAAATAGCTTGGTGGCTGATTCCGGGAGACTATATATTAAAAAAATTTCCCTAACCCATTACTTCCCCCAATTTACTTCTCTCGTATCCACTCTCTCCATGTTCCACACCACCGATGCCTTCAACTCAGTCCTCCACGGACGCTCGCAATGAAATCTTCCATCGATGTCGTCCAATCATTTATATACCCACTATCTCTTCATCCCCCTTCAGTTTTCTCATGGCCCATTTCTCACTCTCTTTCCCAAAATCATCCTTCATCGATGCCAACCACTTGTTGCTATGGCAACATATGCTAGAGATTCTCTGCAATGTGCTGAGCTGACAGGACTCGCCCCGAATTCCTCGAAATCCGGGACGAATCCTGTGAAAGTTCTGATATCTTACCGATGCCGGGCCCACTTACTAAGAAACGAGACTTTTTTCCCAAAATTCGGCAATCTCCCCTGAAAATCGAACATTTCCCAAATTTTTGAACCTTTTAAAAACACAATTAATATCCTAACAAGCAGCATGCATCAGATACAATCAAGCAATTTACATCAAAGGCCTTCGGCCTTACAATCAAACCCTAACACGGGCGATAATAGAGCATATCTAATAGAATTCAGTTTACGAACGAAACGAAGTTCAACAAATGCAAAGATAAATAAAGATTGTCCTACGAGAAGTCGAGGCTCGGAAGTTCCGGCTCAGCTCAGTCAACTACTGTCTGGGGGCGCAAAACAGAAAAGTGTGAGTGGACCAAAAACAAAGTTTAGTTCGCAGTTGAAACCAACATAATATAACCCTACCGTTTAGAAAACGATACTGAAATCCATTGAAATAGTCATATCAATATATAATTGGGTCAAAACCACAAAGAAATCCGAAATCCCAAAATGAAACTTTACAAATCATCCCATTCACACTTTTCCTTATTATACCCAAACTAGTCTCTCGAAATGCGTGCCTGTTCGCATGGCGAGCGAGGAACCATTCCCCAGCCACAGAGAGAGAGAGGGGGGGGGGGGGGGGGGTTTACTATAGGGTACTGAGTGGGTTGAGTTAGGAGGAAGAGGTTGGGTGGGGAGGAAGAGGAGGGATGAGAGAAGGTTGTTGGGGAGGGGTACTGGGTGTCTGTGGGGTGGTTGTTGAGGGTTTGTAAGCTACTACAAGAAAAAACCTCTTTTGCGACGAAATCTTTTGCAACCAACCCAAATTTGGTCGCCAAACACGGTTATGGGTGACGAAGTTTTTCAATTCGTCGCCAATAGTTTTGTTAGATTTATCAACTAATTAATCACAAAAGATTTGGTCTCTAGGGGAGGAATTGGCCACCAATCACAAGATTGGTCGCCTTTAAGCTCGAAAATTATTGGCGACCAAATTATGTCATCTCTAAGGTTGCTTGCGTCATCTCTAAAATTGATATGCCGCAAAAATATTTTTTGGGATGCCGCACAAATATTTCGTGAAACTTGGCGACGTTCCCGTGAAAGTTTCGGCATCTTACCGATGATGGGCCCACTTACTAAGAAACGAGACTTTTTGCCGAAAATTCAACAATGTCTCCCCTAAAAATCAAACATTTCCCAAATTTCTCAACTTGTTAAAAACATAATTAATATCCCAACATGCAGCATGCATCAGATACAATCAAGTAGTTTACATCAAAGGCCTCCGACCTTACAATCAAACCCTAACACGGGTCATAACAGAGCATATCAAACATAATTCGGTTTACAAACGAAATGAAGTTCAACAAATGTAAAGATAAATAAAGATTGTCCTACGAGAAGTCGAGGCTCATAAGTTCCAACTCAGCTCAGTCAACTATTGTCTGGGGGGCACAAAACAGAAAAGTGTGAATGGACCAAAAACAAAGTTTAGTTCACAGTTGAAACCAACATAATATAACCCCACTGTTTAGAAAACGATGCCGAAATCCATCGAAATAGTCATATCAATATATAATTGGGTCAAACCACAAAGAAATCTGAAATCCCATAATGAATAGATATATAAATATATATAAGTATGACATCACCTAGTTTGTACCGGGAAAAAAATCCAACCGGGGATTGTTTGACTAGTGGCTGGGGAACATGCCGTCCAATTGGGACTAAGCTCTCCAGCACGTACAGCAGAATCCTCAATACTCTTATGTCAGTGACAAGTCCTACGCGAGCAGACTAACCCCGCTAAGGGTTTACGAAACACCCCGTCAAGGGTGCCCGGGTTCCGACATATCTAATTACCACAAACTTTCCAAATATCCAATCCAAAATTTCCAGATTCAAGGAGGTACATAAAGTAGTGCTTATAGCACTTCAACTCACATAAGCTATAATCCACTCTCTTTCCATAATCTCATCACCAACACCCCATGTGCCCCACACATAACCAAGCATAGATAGAAATTCTCTAAAATAATATATATCAACTCAAGATATTCAGAATATGCCAAAACCCAAATGTATTTCAAATGCTTTATAAAAATATCAAGTTTCAACAATTATTTATATAATAAACTGAATACATGATAAATCATCATGCATAGCTTTCCATCTTAAAAGTAATGCATATTATTTGAAAATAATGTCTACTCATAAATAGTCCCACACTGCTTGACACTGAGAGGGTCCCAACCGCTGTGTGCAAGTAACTGGAGTACCTATTTACAAACACGAGTGCTAAATTAACATAAAGCGATTCGAACGAGAACTTTAAATAAAATCATAGTTTTCTCGAGTTTCAAGTAAGTTTACGAGGAACGAGACGTTCCTAAAGTCCAACTACGTGTTTCGGATGATGGGATAGCCTTGGAAGACACTTGATCAACTAGGCAGTCAAACTTTCCATAATGGGCTAACCAGGCCCACGGGGCCCACAACCTCCGATTTTCGATCCGGAAGTTCCTGTGGGTTCAACAAGGTTTAGTAAACATGTCCTGCAAGTTTGGTCCGAATCGAACGGTCGGATCGCTTGCAATCGCATGATCAGACTGTTATCGTTTAACGCAAACTTTAAGTTATTGAATCGGAACGTTCGGGGCTCCGATTCACAATCCGCGAATTCCTACACTATCCTAGAGATGCCTAGATCAACATATATTAAAATAAAGTCAATCCAACGGTCCGAACATATTGAACATGGATAATGCCTAATATGCGATATCTGATCGATGATCAAACGATAACCAAATTCAAATCCGAGCATACCGTCGTGCTCGGGACGACATGAGGATCATTTGAGGACCAAGAGACCCGCCACAACCATGCATGTGTGCCCAAAGCGATTTCCAGCGATCGGAAAAACTCCAAATCACCGATCAAGACTTATACCTACATGATCATGACATTGAGTGGAGCAACTTTTGTTTTTGGACCAACCCCAAAAAGTAACTGGAGGTGGCCGGAATCAAGGGCCGAAACCGGCCAAAATTCTATTGCTTATTTGACAATCAAAACGCAGAAATTAATCCTAAACAACCCAACCATCAACTAGAACACATTGAGAGGATGAAAAAGCATACCTAGATCGCAAGATTTGGGAGCCAGAAACGTCCGAACGAGCGATGAGAAAAATAGGTAAAAACCGGTCAAATTTTTGCAGTTTCCGGCGAGATGCGACGGTTCCAGAATTTGAGAATGGTCGGAATGGACAGAGGGAAGTGGCCAGGTCGTTTTGGGACCGGTCTCGGCACGAGTGGCGGGCGGTGGCGGCGGCGGTGAAGGAGAACAACCATGCGGCTGTTTTTCTGGGGGGGAGGGGGGAAATCACAACGGGAGAGAGAGAGAGAAGTTTTTCAGATTTTTATTAAACCCACTTCGAATTATTTACGATTTTGCCACTACGTTTGTTTTGATCGTAACTTTTTCGTTACAACTCCGATTCGAGCCCACTACGTGTCTACAGACTCATCTCGATACAATCTACCGAAAAGCACCTTTCATTTCGCCCAAATCCTTCCGGATTAAAAAGTGACCAAAATACCCTACTCTCGAGGGCAAAATTGAAATTCCAAATTTTATTAAATTAATTAAATTAACGAATAATTATATTTTGGGTCGGGATGTTAGATCAGCCACATACCAACTCTGATTCAAAGGTGCTTTTATAATTTTTTGTTTATTTAGCTATTTTTCTGTACTTATTTGATTTTGATTTTGTAAAAATAAAATTTAGTTGGTTTTTGTCTTAGTAACGAGGTGGTCGATGACCCCTCAACCACTTCTCATCTGCTGCCTCTATGATAGGTATGAAAACTTCTCTAAATATTTTGAGTTACTAGTTTGGAATCATGGAAATGTTAAGATCTAACTTTTTTTTTTTTTTATAAAGATTTCTTGTCCTTGCGTTGCCGGTGGTGTCTTGTAATTGACGCTTTGTTTCTTTGTGGGATCTTGCAATTATTCAGCATTTTTCAGATTTCTTTGTTAAGCCTTCATTCCAGAACTTAAATCTTAAGGTCTTTTTATATTTCATTTATGGAAACTGTGAGAAGAAATAAAAGAGAAGCAACCTTGATTGAGCACTGCCACTTGAAAATTTTCCATTATGGATAATTGTAGCTATTAAAGACTTGAAGGCCCCTTCAGACAACCAAGAGACCAACGCTAGGCTGTGAATCTATTGTTGCAGATGGCAGGTTTGAGCATCCTATGTTTTCCCTCTCCTTTTTAGAAATAAAAAATTGTGCCACAATTTTATTTCTTTCTTGTGCCTTTTGAAACTTAATTTTTAAAGACCCCTGCATTATAAATTTTTTTCCTTCTCTTTTCATATATCGGAGGACTTCGATGAATTCACTTAAATTGATAACGTCTCTAGTCTGCAAAAGATATTTGGAATTTTGTATTCCCCTGTTTCCATTTTAAAAGATCTCTTTGCCAGTGTTTACAGTTCAACCGAGAAGAAGCGAGTATTCTAAAGGTTGCTGTTATAGATTATACATATGTCCTTTGGTTGAGTTTTTCTAACATGACTAGGATTTTGAAGTTGGACATTTATGTTTTTTTCTCTGGTTTGATGTAGCAGTAGCCATTTTGATTTGGCTAGAAGATTTAGCTATAAGGAATTGCTTTATGCTTTTTGTAACCAAACCAAATTCTCATTTGAAGCAATAAGTTTCTAGGAATCTGTTATACACATGAACTTATTTGATGACTGCAAATACCTATATTAATTTATTGGATATTGACTTTTTTATTTATCAGTATGAATTGCTTGCTAATTATGCATATCTAACCCGAGTGTAGCACAATGGGCTGCGATGTAACCTCTATGAATAGGATATGGGATGCGTCCTTTCTGAGAAACAGGTCTGTGGCCTCTTATGTATTATCATTGGGATAGTAATTTGATTCGAAGTTGATGAAATCAATTTCAATAAATGTGACTTGTGTGGTAGTTATTTGATTGGAGCATGCTGAGGTGTGAAAAATAAGTAAACCATGTCTTTACTGTTATAGACAGTTAAGTTCTTTCTTTTTTTCACTTTTGCTTTATTTTTCTTTCATGGATTGATATTGCACAGCACTAACTAAGTTATATTCTATTCAAAGTCTAGCAGCTCTGAGAAAGTTGTGTAAAATAAATCAAGGAGCTATGAGAAAAAGCTAAACCATAATCCATGTATTTAATGAACAGATTTAAGAATATTATCTTATATTAACTTGTTTACTTTCTTGCTAAGTTTTTAGGAATATGAATTGTTATTTTGGACTGGCAACATGTATTGTTCTTTCTACATAAAGATAGTGCATTTTCCAATTACAATTCTTTCTAATTCCTTCTACATGAATTGATATATTCTGTTTTTTGTTTTATGTTTTTTTGTAAAGGAATATCATGGCTGAGTTTGAGAAGGTCAAGCAACAATTGGCAAAGTGCTTGGGAATTCGACGAGATCATATCATGGTCCCTATCCCACAAATGTTAGAAATCATGACAACAAAACTTGGCATAGGATACATGATTGGTCTCTAGTCTTAGTGTATAGGGAAATAGTGACTGCAAAACTGGGTTTACAAAGGGCAAGAATATATGGAGTTGGGCCTCCACTCGTTCATGTTTGCTATATTTGGATATATGGCACCTTTATGTGTACTTGAATGACTTGCGTACCCTTGAATGGGAAAAACTTTTATTTATGTCATTTTCTATTAGTCTATTTAACTAAATTTATTGTTTTATTTTTTCTTCGAAATTTCAATATGTTAATGAACAAAAGGTTAATATTATCACAAAACAATATATATATATATATATATATATGCATCTATAAAAACAAAATTAAATACTTAAATTATGCATGTTTTAGCAACCAACTAAGTAAAGCTTTAACGACCAAATCCTTTAGTCACTGAAACATTTTGGCGACGAACCAATCTATTTGGTCGCCCAATCCTTCCTTAGTATGCGGCAAAATTTGGTGTGTGGCGGGAACCCCTTAGTTATAGGCGACCAACTATAATCTGATATGCGACGGAAATATACTTGGTCGCTGAAGGTGTTTGGCGACGAAAATTGTTGTTGGTCGCCTGGTACTTTCAACAACGAGGCTAAGGCGACCACCTTAGCAATGTACGTATTTGGTCGCGAAGCAGTTTTGGCAACGAATTATCACCTTTTAGCGACCAAACGTGGTGGTCGCCAAAAGGATTTTTCCTTGTAGCATGTTAGAGTAATTTGACAAAAAATTGGGGATTTTCCTTGCATTGCTTGGAATTAAAACTACATGGACCTTAGTGGTAAAAGTGGTAAGCTACAGGGGCCAAAATGACTTTTTGTCTTAACAAAATAAATTTATTCTACGTGTAGATGCATGTCAAAATTAGTAATACCACTGATTCCATATAAAATTCTAGGAGATTAAAAAACATATTAAAAAAATGATTTCAAAAGGTAAGTTTCATTTTGGGAGGACATAAGAACATGAAGAAGTGATAATAATTTTCAGATGTGCTTAAACATGTACGTGGATTGTCACCCTTGCATATTTAGAGTCCAATAAGATAAACATGCAGTGATGACTATTCAAGCCATTTTTAAAATAAAATTCCCCAGCCACGCAGAGAGAGAGAGAGAGAGAGATGCCCTTTCATATTAGAGTAATTTGACAAAAAATTGAGGATTGTCCTTGCATTGCTTGGAATTAAAACTACACCTTAGAGCATCTCCAACCGATATGTCAAAAGTGCCACATAGACATTTAACAGCTAGAAATAACATCTCACACACTCCAACCGATGTGTCAAAGCTGATGTGGAATGAAGGCTGAAGATTGAGATGCTATTTTTGACATCCCAAAAGCAAGATGTCAAATGAATATTTTATTATTTTTTCTTTTCTATTCTTTTTAATTAAAAATAAATCAACACTAAAATGTAATAAAATAATAATTTAATTTGACATATCGGGTGGAGTGTAAAGCTGTGTAAGATGTCAAATTGCCACATCAGCCATAAAATTTAAATTTGATGTTTGGTATTTGACATCTCCCTCGGAGATGCTCTTAGTAGTAAAAATGGTAAACGACAAGGACCAAAATGACTTTTTGCCTTAACAAAACAAATCCATTCTACATGTAGATGCACGTCAAAATTAATAATAGCATTGATTCCATATAAAATTCTAGGAGATTACAAAAAATATTTAAAAAATGATTTCGAAAGGTAAGTTTCAATTTTAGAGGAAAGAAGAACGTGAAGAAGTGATATTAATTTTCAGATGTGCTTGAATATGAGCATAGCTAGCGTACGTGGAAAACTCATCCTTGCATATTTAAAGTCCAATAAGATAAACATGCAATGATGACTTTTTTATTATAAAATAAAATAAAATTCAAGCCACTTTTTCCTTTTGCTACTCTTTTGACGCTTTCAAAAGATGATGTGCCTTGAATTAGGACAAGAAGGGAAATCTCATATGATATTGCAAAGCACTTTTGCTCACCACCTTTAATTGATATTAAGTATAATTATCACGGTAATTATCGTTGAATCAGTGTAATTTACTTGCTACATGAACACAAATCTCAAGAGTTAAATGTGGTGAGCTATGCTATGTTCTCTGATGAATTATTATTCAATATCTGATAAAGATGTTTTCCTTAAATCATGTGATATATAAGGAGTTGAATATCGTATGCTATACATGTCCACCAAATTTACCTTCTAACAACGGCGGAATCAGAAATTTTTCAATGGGTGGGCTAGTTAAAACTTTTTCTTTTTTTTTCCATTGACTAATTTTCAATAAACTTTAGAGGACAAATACATATTACATGTAACCAAAAAAACACACTATCAAAATTAATGTGTTCAACAATATAATTGAAAGTGTACCTATTCAAGTTTCTTGTTTCTTGGCATCAACCGAATAAGACAAATGCAAAGTGAAAAAAATATAAATAATTAAGTTTCACATATATATTAGTTATGAGCACAAGAAGAATATAATTAGGGTACTGTTCCGTTTTTGAAAGAATCTTCACACCTGTGAGTTTTAATTACCTACTGTTGTCTATAATTATGGGTTGAAAGACTTGTAAGGGTTTCTATTGAATACAATATTAAGAAGCTTTCCCATTTTATTTTGGGGGAAAAAACAATTATTGACTTTGCCAACAAAAAAATAAAAAAGTAAAAGGCTTCATGCTTCAAGGGGAAAACAACAAAACCAAGGCTACTAAGCAATTGCATGATTCGGTCAATTTGATTGGAGGATTAGATCAAAGTAAAAGGTAGCAAACTTGGTGGGCCCTATAGATATAGGTAATATTTTTTCCTTCAAAGCTTTCTTGGGCTACAGCCCACCACAGCCGTGATTGTAGTTCCGCTCTTGCCTTTTAACGTTTGGGGAAGATCCCGGTGGAAGAGCGTCGCAAATAATGTTAAACCCATAAATAACATGATCAATAAAAGCATATTAAGGTTTTGTTTAAATGATTATTTATGATTGCATGTGAATGTTATTGTATAGATGATTAATCATGTAAGGCGGCATGAGTCACCATTGCGAATGAGCTCATTGATATTTAATTCCTTCGTTGTTATAATTAGATCTAATTATAAATCCAACATCTTAAAATGAGAAAATAAGTGAATTGATAAATAGAAATTAGAGAAAAGACCCTAATTGCATTGCCATAACTTGAGACGTTTTTTGTTGGTAATCTTGATAAGTATAAGTTGACTCTGGTTGGCATGGTGAAATAAATTTCTTTGCAAAACACTTGTGCATGCCATTAGAAGGGTGTTGAGGGCGCAACTCTGTAGAATGTCATGGTACAAATGGGAAAGTTTCATATTTGGTTGAATAGTCAAACACGAATAGTGTGAGTAGCAGCAAATTCTGATTTAGTCTCCTAATTAACCACATGGGTCAAATTTTGAAAAGAACTTGACGGACCATTATTTTCTTGACACTGTCAATGTCATTACTTTGATCATAAATATGTAAGATGAGTTTGGCCATTACGTTATTTTTCTTTCAGCAGTTATAACGTCTTCACAACGTTTTCTTGTTTTCTTTTGACGGTTCCAGAGATAATGGATGCACAATCTCTTTTTTCGCACCTTGAAGATAATAACTTCTTGTTTATAAATTAGACCATGTAACTCTTAACTATTTGATTAAAAATTAATCAACCTATCATGTATGCATGAATATTTACAAAACAAACGTTTATATCATAAAAATTAAATGCGAAGTGGGCCCTATAAGGTATTCTTCAAATAAATGCGGAGTGAGCCCTACAAAATATCTATCATCTACCCATAAATGGATTTTCTTTATTTATATATATTTTGTAGAATTTTTGATCGAAATGGTCCCCCAATCATTGCTCAAGTTTCAACAAACCTCAAGATCGTTTGTGAATTGGACATGTTTTTGTGATGTTTAAAAGAAATAAAAGTAAAATTCTATTATACCCTTCCTAGTTCGCCAAACGCGAAAAAAGATAATCACATATTATGCTCAAGAATTTAAACAATCTACAAATTTACATTGTGAAGAAAACAATTCTGTGTCAAATTTCTTTTCACAGTTTGACCCAAATGGCTATTAGGAGACTCAATCAGACTTAGCGGCTACCCACACATACGCACCAAATATTATATTGTGAAGAAAAGATAATCACATATTTACATTGTGAACAAAACAATTCTGTGTCAAATTTCTTTTCACAGTTTGACCCAAACGGCTATTAGGAAACTCCACTATGCGGCTACCCACACATATACACCATTATATTGCGTGTTTGAATATAGCAGTTGAGTCTTGGAAGGAGACAAACTCATTCAAATATGAAACTTGCCATTTCCCTTTGTACCATGACATTCTACGTAGTTGCCCCCTCAAACCCATTCAATGCCCATGTGTGTTTACTATTCTCATGCGCAGCACGTACTTCCTCCTCTATATAAAGGCCATGCAGCATGCCAGCCAGAGCCAACTTATACTTCTCAAGATTATTACCAACAACAACAAAAAAACCTCAAGTTATGGCAATGCAATTACGTTCTTTTCTCTTAGGCATACTGCTACTAATTGGCTTTGTTTTGACGAATAGCGAAGCTGATATTAGAGCTCCACCCACACATTTTGACACTGCTTCTCTCAATAGGAGCAGTTTTCCAGAAGGGTTCATATTTGGTGTAGGTTCTGGATCTTACCAAGTAAGTCCTTTTCTGGGCTTTAATTTGAGTTTTGATTAGGGTTTTCTTTCAAATTCAGACTAAGCATCGATCCACGCAAGAATATTGACATCTTCTTCCTTGTGTCTCTTGTGCATTTCAGTATGAAGGTGCTGCAAAAGAAGGTGGTAGAGGACCAAGCATTTGGGATACCTTCACCCACAAATATCCAGGTTTGTCCAATCAAATCATCAATTAGTTAAAATAACAAAATCGTGCTAGTTTTACTCTTATGCTCTAATAAATAAATTTTCTATGATTAATTGCAGAAAAGATTAACGATAGCAGCAATGGAGATATCACTGTTGATCAATATCACCGCTATAAGGTTCATGACCCAATATGCACATATTAAATTTTGAAGCATGAAGAAAAACTCATCACATTGAAGATGCTCCCGATAATTTTTATCTGATTTCTTTTTTGTTATGCACTGTAGGAAGATGTGGGGATTATGAAGAATATGGGGTGGGATGCTTATCGATTCTCTATCTCATGGTCAAGATTGTTACCAAGTAAGTTCATTTGTGACCAATCTTCAATATTTCTGCTTTCATGGATTTCACTTAAGTAATGTGTCCAAGTTGTCTACTGAATAATATAACAATTATTTTTTTTGCGTCAATTAAAATACTTAATTGAAATAACTTAAGCAAAAATAATTTTTTTTACAAACATAAATTAAATAGAAGTCGAAGTTCAAGTTCGATAACATATAGTCCAACTTTTTTAAAGTTCAGTTGAAATGTTATTGGTGCACTTATTTCTTTATTTTCTGGTTTTGTTTTAATTATTAGATGGAAAGTTAAGTGGAGGAGTGAACAAGGAAGGAATCAAATATTACAACAATCTCATCAATGAGCTCTTACGCAATGGTGAGTCATCCCACCTTACATGATCAATAATTTATACAATAAGAGTTACATGCACTCATAAAAAAAAGTCATTTTGTCAAACTTATAACTCGCTTTTATTGACGATGCTATTTGTAGGTTTAATGCCATTTGTGACACTCTTCCATTGGGATCTTCCCCAAACTTTAGAGGATGAATATGGTGGTTTCTTAAGCCCTCATATTGTGTAAGTGAAGAAATTAGTCCTTTGAATCGTATTGATAATTTAATTAACAAATACAATTATGACATTTACATTCTGAAATGTGTATATACAGCAATCATTTTCAAGATTACGCAGAACTTTGTTATAAGGAATTTGGTGATCGAGTAAAGCATTGGATCACATTGAATGAGCCGTATACCTTCAGTAACTATGGTTATGCAACCGGGTCCCAAGCGCCGGGACGATGCTCAACTTGGCAGCAGCTAAACTGCACAGGCGGAGATTCATCCGTTGAACCATATTTGGTAACACACCACCTACTCCTTGCTCATGCAGCTGCCGTAAAATTGTACAAAAATGGATACCAGGTACAATTAATTAGTTTGTTGCAACAAGAGAGCGACTACTTTACCTTTTTGTGACTCTAAAACAAACTAACTAAATGTTCTTGTTCAGGCGTCTCAAAATGGAGTGATAGGGATAACCCTAAATTCAGATTGGTATGAGCCCCTATCGGAAGAAAAAGAAAATAAAAATGCTGCATTACGAGCTTTGGATTTTATGTTCGGATGGCAAGTGAATTTCGAATTTTATTATGAATATAATATTTACTACTTCCTAGCGAGCAATACATAATATAATGTCAAGTTAATCCTTGAAAATTTTACATTCTTATAGGTTTGTCGAGCCATTGACAAGTGGTGACTATCCGCAAAGCATGCGATCTCTTGTCGAAAGCCGATTACCAAAATTCACGAAAGAACAATCCAAGTTGCTAATTGGTTCATTTGATTTTCTTGGACTAAATTACTATACGGGTTACTATGCAAGTGATGCACCTCAAAATAACTCGGTATACGCAAGCTACACAACAGATGCTGGTGTTAATATTTCATGTGAGTACAAATTCATAATTTAATTCAAGCAATTTAAGTTTATAGACTAATTAGATTCTGATATTCATATGTATTGTGGCAGCTGAGCGTAATGGGGTCCCCATCGGTCCAAAGGTACACATCAAATTACTAGATTAAGCCTTTTTGATTTTGACCGTTAATCATTTTGCACTTACAAATGTGACTCCTAAAAATCTAAAAATCTTCAAATTTTGGTGCAGGGTGCTTCGGAATGGTTAAATATTTATCCACGAGGAATTCAACATCTTTTACTCTACACAAAGAAAAAGTATCACAATCCAATTATTTACATCACTGAAAATGGTAATTTTTTCTAGCCTTAAGTAATTGTGCATGATCAATGTTTCACATATTTTTGGTGTAAAACACAGACAAGTGGTACAAAGTCTAAATTTGTAACTACATAATAATGTATTATATATTGTAGGTGTGGATGAGTTGAATGATCCGAAATTATCACTTGCTGAAGCCCTTAATGATACCCACAGAATTGACTACTACAATCGCCACCTTCATTATGTTCAAAGTTCTATTGAGTAAGTGTATTAAAAAATTCATTTATAATATTTAAATATATATGTATATGGTATAGCTTTAGATTTTGAGTTATTGATTCATATTATTGACATTAATATATTTAATTTCATTTTATTGCTTTTTAGCAATGGTGTCAAAGTGAAGGGATTCTTTCCGTGGACGTTGCTAGATGACTTTGAATGGAGTTCGGGATTCAGTGTTCGATTTGGTATCACCTATGTAGATTACAACGATGGGCTTAAAAGGCACCCAAAACTCTCGGCGCACTGGTTCAAAAGTTTCCTTAAGAAGTATTGAAAACTTCATATCATATTCGTCATTCAAGATTTGTATTTAATTCAATAATGTGAATTTTCTGTATGTACAATAATACTAAGGATTCCAAATTTGTGTACATACAAAATTAGAATTCCAAATTTGTGTACATACAAAATTAGAATTCCAAATTTGTGTACATTCAATATTTTCAATTTTGGTCCTTGTATAAGATTAAAATTCCATTTAACCCCCTTGTAAAATTAAACATTGATTTTTAGTCCTTTGTTGAGTGTCAACATACGCATAATTATGAAACTCATTTGTTTGTAGTCCTTTGACTGATTATCTCGAATTTGAGTTATTTATACTAATACCTCTTGAGATTTTTCGTGTTTTTGCAAAACCCTCTAAATAACACAATCAATAAAAGCATATTCAAGTTTTGTTTAAATGATTATTTATGATTGCATGTAAATGTTATTGTTATAATTAGATCTAATTATGAATCCAACATTTGAAAATGAGAAAATAAGTGAATTGATAATTAGAAATTAGAGAAAAGACCCTAATTGCATTGCCATAACTTGAGATGTTTTTTGTTGGTAATCTTGATAAATATAAGTTGACTCTGGTTGGCATGGTGAAGTAAATTTCTTCGCAAAACACATGTGCATGGTACAAATGGAAAGTTTCACATTTGGATGAATAGTCAATCACAAATAGTGTGAGTAGCTGCAAATTCTGATTTAGTCTCCTAATTAACCACGTGGGTTTGAAAAGAATTTGACGGACCATTATTTTCTTAACACTGTCAATGTCATTACTTTGACCATTATGTGTAAGGATGAGTTTCTTTCAGCGGTTATAACGTCTTCACAACGTTTAATACTCTTTTGACAGTTTCAGAGATAATAGATGCACAATCTCTTTTTTCGCACCTTGAAGATAATAGCTTCTTGTTTATAAATTAGACCATGTAACTTTTAACTATTTGATTAAAAATTAGCCAATCTATCATGTATGCATGTTCATCTTTAGGGTAAACAGAAAGAAAATTGCTACGAGAATTGTATGCGGAACAGTGGAAGGTAATGTCATTACTTTGACCATAAATATGTAAGGATGACTTTGGCAATTACGTAGAATAGATAATCACATATTATGCCCAAGAATTTAAACAATCTACAAATTTCTTTTCACAGTTTGACCCAAATGGTTATTAGCAGACTCAGACTATTGCGTGTTTGAATATAGCAGTTGAGTTTTGGAAGGAGACAAACTCAATTCAAATGTGAAACTTGCAGTTTCCCTTTGTACCACGTACTTCCTCCTCTATATAAAGGCCGCGGAGCATGCCAGCCAGAGCCAACTTATACTTCTGAAGATTATTACCAACAACAGAAAAAAAACCTCAAGTTATGGCAATGCAATTACGGTCTTTTCTCTTAGGCATACTGCTACTAATTGGCTTTGCTTTGACGAATAGCGAAGCTGATATTAGAGCTCCACCCACACATTTTGACACTGCTTCTCTCAATAGGAGCAGTTTTCCAGAAGGGTTCATATTTGGTGTAGGTTCTGGAGCTTACCAAGTAAGTTCTTTACTGGGCTTTAATTTGAGTTTTGATTAGGATTTTCTTTCAAATTCAGACCAAGCATCGATCCATGCAAGAATTCTGACATCTTCTTCATTGTGTCTCTTGTGTATTTCAGTATGA
Source organism: Prunus avium (assembly GCF_965620075.1). NCBI lineage: Eukaryota > Viridiplantae > Streptophyta > Magnoliopsida > Rosales > Rosaceae > Prunus > Prunus avium. The sequence goes on along the minus strand of NC_142285.1, from coordinate 36,503,652 downwards.
AGGTGCTGCAAAAGAAGGTGGTAAAGGACCAAGCATTTGGGATACCTTCACCCACAAATATCCAGGTTTGTCCAATCTAATCATCAATTAGTTAAAATAACAAAATCGTGCTACTTTTACACTTATGCTCAAAATAAATAAATTTTCTATGATTAATTGCAGAAAAGATTAATGATAGCAGCAATGGAGATATCGCTGTTGATCAATATCACCGCTATAAGGTTCATGACCCAATGTGCACATATTAAATTTTGAAGCATGAAGAAAACTCATCACATTGAAGATGCTCCCGATAATTTTTATCTGATTTCTTTTTTGTTATGCACTGTAGGAAGATGTGGGGATTATGAAGAATATGGGGTGGGATGCTTACCGATTCTCTATCTCATGGTCAAGATTGTTACCAAGTAAGTTCATTTGTGACCAATCGTCAATATATATGCCTTCATGGTTTTCACTTAAGTAATGTGTCCAAATTGTCTACTGAATAATATAACAATTTTTTTTTTTGTTTCAATTAAAATACTTAAGTGAAATAACTTAGGCAAAAATAGTTTTTTTTCAAACATAAATTAAATAGAAGTCGAAGTTGAAGTTCAATAACATATAGTCCAACTTTTTTAAAATTCAATTTAAATGTTATTGGTGCACTTATTTCTTTATTTTCTGGTTTTGTTTTAATTATTAGATGGAAAGTTAAGTGGAGGAGTGAACAGGGAAGGAATCAAATATTACAACAATCTCATCAATGAGCTCTTACGCAATGGTGAGTCATCCCACCTTACATGATCAATAATTTATACAAGAAGAGTTACATGCACTCATAAAAAAAAGTCATTTTGTCAAACTTACAACTCGCTTTTATTGATGATGCTATTTATAGGTTTAACGCCATTTGTGACACTCTTCCATTGGGATCCTCCCCAAACTTTAGAAGATGAATATGGTGGTTTCTTAAGCCCTCGTATTGTGTAAGTGAAGAAATCAGTCCTTTGAATCATATTGATAATTTAATTAATAAATACAATTATGATATTTACATTTTGAAATGTGTATATACAGCAATCATTTTCAAGATTACGCAGAACTTTGTTATAAGGAATTTGGTGATCGAGTAAAGCATTGGAGCACACTGAATGAGCCATATATCTTCAGTTATAATGGTTATGCAATCGGGGCAAATGCGCCGGGACGATGCTCCACTTGGCAGCAGCTGAACTGCACCGGCGGAGATTCATCTATTGAACCATATTTGGTAACACACCACCAGCTCCTAGCTCATGCAGCTGCCGTAAAATTGTACAAAAATAGATACCAGGTACAATTAATTAGTTTGTTGTAACAAGAGAGCAACTACTTTACCTATTTGCTACTCTAAAACAAACAAACTAAATGTTCTTGTGCAGGTGTCTCAAAAAGGTTTGATAGGGACAACACTGAATTCACATTGGTTTGAGCCCTTATCGGAAGAAAAAGAAAATAAAACTGCTGCATTACGAGCTTTGGATTTTATGTTTGGATGGCAAGTGTATTACGAATTTACTTATGAATATAATATTTACTACTTAATAGCGAGCAATACACAGTATAATGTCAAGTTAATGCTTGAAATTTTTACATTCTTGTAGGTTTATTGAGCCATTGACAAGTGGTGACTATCCGCAAAGCATGCGATCTCTTGTCGGAAGCCGATTACCAAAATTCACGAAAGAACAATCAAAGTTGCTAATTGGTTCATTTGATTTTCTTGGACTAAATTACTATGCGGGTTACTATGCAAGTGATGCACCTCAAAATAACTCAGTATACACGAGCTACACAACAGATGATGGCGTTAATCTTTCATGTGAGTACAAATTCAGAATTTTATTCAAGCAATTTAAGTTTATAGACTAATTAGATTCTGATATTCATATGTGTTGTGGCAGCTGAGCGTAATGGGGTCCCCATCGGTCCAAAGGTACACATCAAATTACTAGATTAAGCCCTTTACGATTTCGACCATTAATCATTTTGAACTTAATTACAAATGTGACCCCTAAAAATCTAATGATCTTCAAATTTCGGTGCAGGGTGCTTCGGAATGGTTAAATGTTTATCCACGAGGAATTCAACGTCTTTTACTCTACACAAAGAAAAAGTATCACAATCCAATTATTTACATTCTTGAAAATGGTAATTTTTTCTACCCTTAAGTAATTGCATGATCAATAATGTTTCACATATTTTTGGTGTAAAACACGCACAAGTGTTACAAAAGTCTAAATTTGTGACTACATAATAATATATTATATATTGTATTGTGCAAAGTCTAAATTTGTGACTACATAGTAATATATTATATATTGTAGGTGTGGATGAGTTGAATGATCCGAAATTATCACTTGCCGAAGCCCTTAATGATACCCACAGAATTGACTACTACAAAAGCCACCTTCATTATGTTCAAAGTTCTATTGAGTAAGTGTACTAACAAATTCGTTTATAATATTTAAATATATATGTATATGGTATAGCTTTAGATTTTGAGTTATTGATTCATATTTTGTCATTAATATATTTAATTTCCTTTTATTGCTTTTTAGCAACGGTGTCAAAGTGAAGGGATTCTTTCCGTGGACGTTGCTAGACGACTTTGAATGGAGTTCGGGATTCAGTGTTCGATTTGGTATCACCTACGTAGATTACAACGATGGGCTTAAAAGGCACCCAAAACTCTCGGCACACTGGTTCAAAAGTTTCCTTAAGAAGTACTGAAAACTTCAGTTCATATTCGTCATTCAATATTTGTATTTAATTCAATAATGTGAATTTTATGTATGTGCAATAATACTAGGGATTCCAAATTTGTATACATACAAAATTAGAATTCCAAATTTGTGTACATTCAATAATTTCAATTTTAGTCCTTGTGTAAGATTAAAATTCCATTCAACCCCCTTGTAAAATTAAACATTGATTTTTAGTCCTTTGATCATGAGTGTCAACATACGCATAATTATGAAACTCATTTGTTTGTAGTCCTTTGACTAATTGTCTCGAATTTGAGTTATTTATACTAGTACCCCTTGAGGCTTTTCATGTTTTCGCAAACCCTCTAAGGTCTTGGAAATTACACAAACACCCCTTAGGTTTCAAAATGGTTTCACATAACTCCAAAAATCCAAAAAAAAAAACCTAAAATTGGATGTAATAGGACTTTTGCATAGACTAAAATGCCCTTCATGATATCAGACTTGTTTGGATACAGTCGCACCCTAATCCCTAAACCCTAACAAAAATAAAATAATAATAAATAAATCATAAGACGCTTCGTACTATTCCATGAGAAAAATTGAAGATGCTTCCTCTCTTCCATCTCTGCTCCATCATCGAAATCCTTTGTTGCTTTGAAAAGAGAATTCTCAGATCTTGCTATCTCATTGCACGTTGATCTTTCTGCTTTGTTGCGTTACTATTTAAGTTGGGAGAAATTAATCCAACAAGCCAAGAAATAGGAAGTCAAGGCCCTGCTCCAAGTCAATACGTTGTGAGCAAAACCCATGTAGCAAATGAAGAAGCTGGTACCCAGCCATTGTGAAGAAGTCGCTCTAGTTTGATTTTTTGGTTTGAGTTAGGATTGACCTTCTTTTTTTTTTTCTTTTTTTTTTCTTTTTTTTTTGTGATTGGAATTATATTGGAGAGGATGAAGTAAAGCGTCTTTTTTTCCCTGGGGCAAGTGTACAATGTGTGTTTGTTGGTTGGTTTTTTTCTTTTCACTAGTATAATATTGGGTAGAGATTACGGTACAATTCTATCCAAACAGTATTCTAATACCATGAGGGGGTATTCTAGTCTATGCAGAAGTATTGTTATATCAGGTTTTAGGTTGTTTTGGACTTTTGGAGTTATGTGAAACCAATTTGAAACATGAGGGGGTCTTTGTGTAATTTCTAGGACGTCAAGGAGTTTTGCGAAAATATGAAAAACCTCAGAGGGGTGTTAGGATAAATAACTCCCTGAATTTTCACCTATTCGTTTAAGTTCTATTGTAATTTGACCATTATACCACAGTGACAAATTTTTTGAAATTTAGTGGCCCAAAGTTTAGAGGCTACAGTACGGCTCGAGTCACGAGCGTGTATGCGCAAACTAATCTCTAATCGAACTTGAGGCTCAACTTCAATGACCCTAATTGTCTACTTGTTAGAATCTCATAAAACATCCTCCTAACCAAAAATAATCAATCAAATTGGAAATTATCTAATTATTTAGTTGTGATCAAATAAATAAACGAACACAATTATGAAAAGTTGAAAAAAAAAAGAAAAAAAAAGAGGATGATAATCAAGAACTAATTTTATGACGAGAGAAAGGAGGATATTGTTGTAAGCTTTAGATAGAGAAGTTTTTATTCTCTTTGTATTTTTCTTTAGGGGGTAACCATGCTTAGGCTTAGTTTGGTATTGTTGTGCTTTAAAAAAAAACTGCTTCTGCTGTGCTGTGAAAATAAACAGCTGTGAAGTGAAGCAGCAAAGTGTTTGGTAATCTAGATTTTTAAAAGTGCTGTGAGTATAAAAAGCAGTGTCATAGTGTTTGGTAAACTTTTTTATAGAAGTGCTGTGAGAGTGTATAATGACAATAAAGGGCATGATGAAATTTTTTTCAAAACCTAAAATTATCATAAGAAATAAAAAATGTATAATTTTTCTCCCTTTTGTTTCTTTCTTCTCAGGCCCCATTTCTTCTTCTTTTTTTTTTTTTTTTTTTTCTCTTTCCCTCCTCTCCTTTCTCTTTTCCTCTTCCTTCACGGGCCCCAATTTTTTTTTCCTCTCCCTCTTCTCTCCTTTCTCCTTTCTTCTTCCTTCACAGCCGACCCCCCCCTTTTTTTTTCTGCCAGATCTCTGCAATCCTATCATTGGTTGATAAGGAATCAAATATGCAATAATTGGTTTTACCCCACTGATTCCCCATTCAAACATTTTCTTTCTTCTCTTATGGCTGTTCCATAGCCCTCCCCCACTCCACTCCCTACACACCCAACGGCAGCCCCACATGACTCTCTCTCTCTCTCTCTCTCTCTCCACCCCACCCAAAATCCTGCCATAACACAGCCACATCCCATACGGTCATGATCCAGGGAGGTCGTCCTCCTTGCACGGTCGTCATCGTCGTCTACAGTCCAAGCTGTGGAGTCTTCATCGTCTGTCATCGCTATCATCGTCGTCTGCCATCAGTGCTTGTCTGTCATCGTCGTCATCTACAGCCCATGGTCAGAGGTTGTGGTTGTGGTTGGAAATTGGGTGGGGTTTGTTGTAGACGAAGAATAGAAAAGGGAGGTTGTGGTTGTGGTTGGAGCTTGGGTGGGATTTGTTGCAGACGACGAATAGAAAAAGGAATGAAGAAGAAAATGGGAGTTTGCAGAATGAGATTCATAGGGTTTGATCGAGAAAAAGATAGGATATAGCGTGTCATTTGTTAAAAGAGATAAGGGCAGTATGGGCAATTTGAAAGTTTCATTTAAGCCTCCGCATGCTTCTCCTGGCAACAGATTTCAGAAGTAGCTCCCCACCTGCTTCTGTTTTTCAGCTTTGAATGACAGCAACTTATTAAATAAGCAGCTTGGATTTGTTTTACAAAACACCCAAATCTCCAAAACTTTTTTTCAAAGCTGCTTATTTTTTAAGTTAAGCAACCCCAAACCAGCCCTTAGATGGGTTAGAGATCATCATAGAGGTTCCCCCCCCTCTCTCTCTCTCTCTCTCTCTCTCTCTCTCTCTCCACCCCACCCAAAATCCTGCCATAACACAGCCACATCCCATACGGTCACGATCCAGGGAGGTCGTCCTCCTTGCATGGTTCATTGTCGTCTACAGTCCAAGCTGTGGAGTCTTCGTCGTCTGTCATCGCTATCATCGTCGTCTGCCATCAGTGCTTGTCTGTCATCGTCGTCATCTACAACCCATGGTCAGAGGTTGTGGTTGTGGTTGGAAATTGGGTGGGGTTTGTTGCAGACGAAGAATAGAAAAGGGAGGTTGTGGTTGTGGTTGGAGCTTGGGTGGGATTTGTTGCAGACGACGAATAGAAAAAGGAATGAAGAAGAAAATGGGAGTCTGCAGAATGAGATTCATAGGGTTTGATCGAGAAAAAGATAGGATATAGCGTGTCATTTGTTAAAAGAGATAAGGGTAGTATGGGCAATTTGAAAGTTTCATTTAAGCCTCCGCATGCTTCTCCTGGCAGCAGATTTCAGAAGTAGCTCCCCACCTGCTTCTGTTTTTCAGCTTTGAATGACAGCAACTTATTAAATAAGCAGCTTGGATTTGTTTTTACAAAACACCCAAATCTCCAAAACTTTTTTTCAAAGCAGCTTATTTTTTAAGTTAAGCAACCCCAAACCAGCCCTTAGATGGGTTAGAGATCATCATAGAGGTTTCCCCCTCCCCCCCCCCCCCCCCCCCCCCTTTTTTTTTTTTGGTCAATCTGATAATATCATCATTAAACCAGGGCGAGGAACGAATACCAGTTACAAAAGCACGAGTCTAAAAGACAAAGGAGCAATAAATAAAAAAACCAAAACCTTAGAGTGATGATGCGAAAGCAAGCAACAGGCCACAATGTTTCAGAGTATTGATCTTAACGAAGACAAAAATATCTTAAGTGATTCGAGTCATGATGTTTGATTTTATATTGAATTACGCAGAAATCTAGGCATCCAAAAAATAAGAAAGAGAATTTCAAATGTTTCAGTACATAATGGTAAGATGTGAAATTGAGATGGAATATGAAAAGAGAAAAAGAGACAACAATATGAGAAGAAGAATTGCAGACAATAGAGAATTTGTGCTTTAAACAAAGAAAAACAAAGAAGCCGAACACATGGATTACTACGGAGGCGCACTGTCCATCTTCTACTGGTGCTTTAGCATTTAAAATTTTCACATTAACAAAAGGGAAAAAGTCATTTTTGGGCCTTTTAGTTTACCACTTTTACCACTAAGGCCCCTGTAGTTTCAATTTGATCAATTTTGTCCTTGTAGTTTGAATTCTAAGCAATTCAAGGACAATGCCCAATTTTTTTGTCAAATTACTCTAATATAGAGGGGTATTTCGGTCCAATCTTACATCTCCTCCACAACCATTCCCCAGCCAAACACAGAGAGAGAGAGAGAGAGAGAGAGAAGAGAGAGAGAGAGAGAGAGAGAGAGAGAGAGAGAGAGAGAGAGAGAGAGAGAGAGAGAAATGCCCTTTCATATTAGAGTAATTTGACAACAAATTAAGGATTGTCCTTGCATTGCTTAGAATTGAAACTACAGGGGCCTTAGTGATAAAAGTGGTAAACTACAAGGACCAAAATCACTTTTAACAAAATAAATTCATTCTACATGTGGATGCATGTCAAAATTAATAATAACACTGATTCCATATAAAATTCTAGGAGATTTCAAAAAATATTTAAAAAATGATTATCGAAAGGTAAGTTTCAATTCTAGAGGAAAGAAGAACGTGAAGAACTGATAATAATTTGCAGATGTGCTGGAACAAGTCTCTAGCTAGCGTAGGTGGAAAACTCATCCTTTGCATATTTAGAGTCCAATAAGAAGTGACAATGCCATTACTTTGTCAATTACGTTATTTTTCTTTCAACGGTTATAATGTCACTACTTTGACTATAAAGATGTAAGGTAGGAATCAAATATTACAACAATATCATCAATCACATATTATGCCCAAGAATTTAAACAATCTACAAATTTACATTGTGAAGAAAACAATTCTGTGTCCAATTTCTTTTCACAGTTTGAATATAGCAGTTAAGTTCTGGGGGGGGGGGGGGGGGGGGGGGGGTGGTTGTTTCTTTAAGGGTCTCATGCGCAGCACGTACTTCCTCCTCTATATAAAGGCCATGCAGCGTGTGCCAGCCCGAGCCAACTTATACTTCTCAAGATTATTACCAACAACGAAAAAAATACCTCAAGTTATGGCAATGCAATTACGTTCTTTTCTCTTAGGCATACTGCTACTAATTGGCTTTGCTTTCACAAATAGCGAAGCTGATATTAGAGCTCCACCCACACATTTTGACACTGCTTCTCTCAATAGGAGCATTTTTACAGAAGGGTTCATATTTGGTGTAAATTATGGAGCTTACCAAGTAAGTCCTTTTCTGGGCTTTAATTCAAGTTTTGATTAGTGTTTTCTTTCAAATTCAGACCAAGCATCGATCCATGCAAGAATATTGACATCTTCTTTATTGTGTCTCTTGTGTATTTCAGTATGAAGGTGCTGCAAAAGAAGGTGGTAGAGGACCAAGCATTTGGGATACCTTCACCCACAAATATCCAGGTTTGTCCAATCAAATAATCAATTAGTTAAAATAACAAAATCGTGCACTACAAAAAAAATCAGCAATAGCCACCTTTATTAGTAACTAAAGGCTTTAGTAACCAAGCAGTTACAAATTTCGAATTGATGAAAAATCAGCAATAGTCACCTTTATTAGTAACTAAAGGCTTTAGTAACCAAGCAGTTACAAATTTCCAATTGATGAGATTTGTGGGGTTACTATTAGTCTTTGTCTCCATTAATAAAGAATGTGACAAACAATATGTTGACTTTTCAGTGACCTTTATACTTATATTTTATTATTATTTTCATCTTTAATTAGTTTATTAATTTTCTGAATTATATATGTTTTAAATAATTACAATTTCCATTTGATATACTTTAATGGCATAATAACAGTAATTCCATTTTTTCTGATAAGATAATAATAATATTTCCTTGGTAATGCACTTCATGTGTAAAAAAGGCCTCTAATATTATTATTTAATTAAATATAAATATTCAATTGATACATGATGGTAATTAAGTAGTACAATATTTTCCTAATAAATAAAAAATTAGTACAATCCTCTACAAACAATAATACATACACGCCTAAGAAGACCTATAGCTAGTACTATCTAATCCAAGCGCTCCTCTGATCCGAACATACAAACGAATGATGCAATCCCTGCAATTGAAGTGTCCTCCATCCCTGTAAGTAAATCGAAATGACAAAGAAAGAAAGAAAAGAGTCCCAAATGCTAGAAGTTAAGCTATTATATATATATATATATATATATATATATATCCAAATTGCAATTAGCTAAGTTAGTAGATATCCAAGCTTCAGGAATTACAACCTCACCCTCTTCTTTTGTAGTTGGTAGCATCAACCATTCATCGGTCTATGGTGAAGGGATCTAATCATTAATCAAAATAAAATAAAATAAAATCTACGAAAATGGAAATCTTGTACTCATCTAAATGAATAACCCCAACCCAGATAAAACAACATCTTTACAACTTAGAAATAGAAAAGTAGATTATTATAAATAAACCCAATCCTAAGCATGTATTTATAAAAAAACCCACACACTATTTAAACATAGAAACACACCCAAAATCAACCCCAAAATCAACAATTGTATATTTTTTGGGTGTGTTTATAAATGAGTTTTGAGTGTGTGTAATGATGGGTTTTGGGTGTGTTTATAAAGTGTTTTGGGTGTTTGGTTTTTTTATAATTTCAGCCCCCATTTTGGGTGTTTTAGTAAAACCCCCATAGAAAAGGCGAATTACAAAGAGTATATTAATAAAATAAAAAAAAATTTAAAAGGACCAGGGAATAGAGGCGCCTCTAGCAATTCCACCGCCCCTGCAGAACTTGATCTTCCTGCATCACAGAATATCAAAGAATATATTAATATATAAAAAAGTAGAAAAAAAAGCTTATACAGAAAACAAAATACAAGGAAAGCCATGACTGAAGCAAGTCCTACTCCAGCTCTCAGATCTGAGATATAAGATCTCAGATTTGAGATTTGAACTAAAAGGACCGCCCAGAGCCAAAGAAACGCCCTAGAAAAACTGGGAGATAACAACTCTGTCAAAAGCAAGGAGATAGCCAGAAAAAAATGGAGGGATTGGGGTGAAAACCACCGGATCTAAAAAGAAAATCAGACGAGAAAGGGGTTGCTGGGTTGTTTTGGGAGAGAAGAGCTTACAAAAGAAAAGGGGTAAGTTTCGATTTGTTTGAGGCGTAGTAGTCGACGAGAGGTTGAGGAGAGAGAACGAGAGGTGGCTAATCCACCGAATATTTTATTGGATTACAATTATTAGCAAGGCTCTAATCAAATATTAGTCATGAAAAATTACTGTTTCGGTGTTAATCACAATAATTAGTTTCATATTTATTATATTTAAATCAACTGTCACCAAAATATTAAAATGTGAGAGATTAGTCACAAATAATAGTGATAAGTAAACAAAAGCATTGACCAACCATTCAATTGTCACCAATACCAATTAGTTAGTGACAAAAGGTTGACTATTAATCCTTTTTTCTTTTTCTTTTTTTACTCTTATGCTCTAAATAAATAAATTTTCTATCACTAATTGTGTTGGCACTAAAACTGAACAGATAGAGATGAGTGCAACTTACAAGTGTTGAGGACGATCAAGCAGATCGATTGAATGATAGATGCAGATTCTTCTTGTCCTTGGATGCAGATCCTGAATAGAAGAGAGTTGAGACTCGTGAGGTCTATGGAACCGGTGTGGAACCAGCCTAAGACCCTCCGATGCCAAAGTAAGTTTGTTTCTAAGAGCTCTTACTGTTGACCATATAAAAGTATAAAAGTCAAGCTGAAAAGTCTTACCTCTGTATTGTAGTGGAAGGACCTATTTATAAAGGGCATTTCGTATGCTCTTAGTACTTAATTTCGATGTGGGACTCGTGGGAGGGCCTTATGAGGTTGACACGAGTCCTTAGATATTTCGGGCGGGTGCTTCGAGGTTGATTCTGCAGAATCGGTAAGGGATACCGATTGTAGGCTATGTTGGGCCTGTAGCGATCTTTTGCTGCTTTGAGACAATATCATCGGTAGCCGATACCGATTGTTCGGAGCCTTTGGGCATTTGGGGAGTTTAAGCGATCCACATGTCAATGGATGAGTGGAGGATCATATATGGTACAAACAAATTGCATAAAAGATTAACGATAGCAGCAATGGAGATATCACTGTTGATCAATATCACCGCTATAAGGTTCATGACCCAATGTGGACATATTAAATTTTGAAGCATGAAGAAAACTCATCACATTGAAGATAAGCTCCCGATAATTTTTATCTAATTTCTTTTTTGTTATGCACTGTAGGAAGATGTGGGGATTATGAAGAATATGGGGTGGGATGCTTACCGATTCTTGATCTCATGGTCAAGATTGCTACCAAATAAGTTCATTTGTGACCAATCGTCAATATTTCTGCCTTCATGGATTTCGCTTAAGTAATGTGTCCAAGTTGTCTACTGAATAATATAACAAACTTTTTTTGTTTCAATTAAAATACTTAATCGAAATAACTTAAGCAAAAATAATTTTTTTTTTCAAACATAAATTAAATAGAAGTCGAAGTTCAAGTTCGATAACATATAGTCCAACTTTTTTAAAGTTCAGTTTAAAAGGTATTGGTGCACTTATTTCTTTGTTTTTTGGTTTTGTTTTAATTATTAGATGGAAAGTTAAGTGGAGGAGTGAACAAGGAAGGAATCAAATATTATCACAATCTCATCAATGAGCTCTTACGCAATGGTGAGTCATCCTACCTTACATGATCAATAATTTATACAATAAGAGTTACATGCACTCATAAAAAAGAGTCATTTTGTCAAACTTATAACACGCTTTTATTGATGATGCTATTTATAGGTTTAACGCCATTTGTGACACTCTTCCATTGGGATCTTCCCCAAACTTTAGAAGATGAATATGGTGGTTTCTTAAGCCCTCATATTGTGTAAGTGAAGAAATTAGTCCTTTGAATCATATTGATAATTTAATTAATAAATACAATTATGACATTTACATTCTGAAATGTGTATATACAGCAATCATTTTCAAGATTACGCAGAACTTTGTTATAAGGAATTTGGTGATCGAGTAAAGCATTGGATCACACTGAATGAGCCATATACCTTCAGTTACAATGGTTATGCAATCGGGTCCTATGCTCCGGGACGATGCTCCACTTGGCAGCAGCTAAACTGCACCGGCGGAGATTCATCTACTGAACCATATTTGGTAACACACCACCAGCTCCTTGCTCATGCAGCTGCTGTAAAATTGTACAAAAATAGATGCCAGGTACAATTAATTCGTTTGTTGCAAAAAGAGAGCGACTACTTTACCTTTTTGTGCCTCTAAAACAAACAAACTAGATGTTATTGTGCAGGCGTCTCAAAATGGAGTGATAGGGATAATACTGGTGTCATTTTGGTTTGAGCCCTTATTGGAAGAAAAAGAAAATAAAAATGCTGCATTACGAGCTTTGGATTTTATGTTCCGATGGCAAGTGTATTTCGAATTTTATTATGAATATAATATTTACTACTTACTAGCGAGCAATACATAATATAATGTCAAGTTAATCCTTGAAATTTTTACTTTCTTATAGGTTTGCTGAGCCATTGACCAGTGGTGACTATCCGCAAAGCATGCGATCTCTTGTCGGAAACTGATTACCAAAATTCACGAAAGAACAATCCAAGTTGCTAATTGGTTCATTTGATTTTCTTGGACTAAATTACTATACGGGTATCTATGCAAGTGATGCACCTCAAAATAACTCGGTATACGCAAGCTACACAACATATGCTGACGTTAAACTTTCATGTGAGTACAAATTGAGAATTTAATTCAAGCAATTTAAGTTTATAGACTAATTAGATTCTGATATTCATATGTGTTGTGGCAGTTGAGCGTAATGGGGTCTCCATCGAACCAAAGGCACACATCAAATTACTAGATTAACCCCTTATGATTTCGACCATTAATCATTTTGCACCTACAAATGTGACTCCTAAAAATCTAAAGATATTCAAATTTTGGTGCAAGGTGCTTCGGAATGGTTAAATGTTTATCCACGAGGAATTCAAGAGCTTTTACTCTACACAAAGAAAAAGTATCACAATCCAATTATTTACATTACCGAAAATGGTAATTTTTTCTAGCCTTAAGTAATTGCATGATCAATGTTTCACATATTTTTGGTGTAAAACACGCACAAGTGGTACAAAGTCTAAATTTGTGACTACATAATAATGTATTATATATTGTAGGTGTGGATGAGTTGAATGATCCGAAATTATCACTTGCCGAAGCCCTTAATGATACCAATAGAGTTGACTACTACAATCGCCACCTTTACTATGTTCAAAGTTCTATTGAGTAAGTGTATTAACAAATTCATTTATAATATTTAAATATAGGGCTATATATGTATATGGTATAGCCTTAGATTTTGAGTTATTGATTCATATTATTGACATTAAATATTTAATGTCCTTTAATTTCTTTTTAGCAATGGTGTCAAAGTGAAGGGATTCTTTCCGTGGACGTTGCTAGACGACTTTGAATGGAGTTCAGGATTCACTGTTCGATTTGGTATCACCTATGTAGATTACAATGATATGCTTAAAAGGCACCCAAAACTCTCGGCACATTGGTTCAAAAGTTTCCTTAAGCAGTATTGAAAACTTCATATCATATTCGTCATTTAATTCAATAATGTGAATTTTATTTATGTACAATAATATAGGGATTCCAAATTTGTATACATACAAAATTAGAATTCCAAATTTGTGTACATTTAATAATTTCAATTTTAGTCCTTGTATAAGATTAAAATTCCATTCAACTCCCTAGTAAAATTAAACATTGATTTATAGTCCTTTGATGAGTGTCAACATACGCATAATTATGAAACTCATTTGTTTGTAGTCCTTCGACTGATTGTCTCAAATTTGAGTTATTTATACTAACACCACTTGATATTTTTCATGTTTTCACAAAACCCTCTGAGGTCTTTGAAATTACACAAACACCCCCTCAGGTTCCAAAATGGTTTCACATAACTCCAAAAATCCAGAAAAAAAAACCTAAAATTGGATGGAAGAGGACTTTTGCATAGACTAAAATACCCTTCATGATATCATAACTGTTTGGATACAGTCGCACCCTAATCTCTAAACCCTAATAACAACAAAAAAAAAATATCATAAGACGCATCGTACTATTCCAATGAGAAAAAAAGGAGATGTTTCCTCTCTTCCATCTCTGCTCCATTGTCGAAAATCCTTTGTTGCTTTGAAAAGAGAATTCTCAAATCATGTTATCTCATTGCACCTTGATCTTTTTGCTTTGTAGAGTTAGGATTTAAGTTGGGAGGAGTTAATCCAACACGCCAAGAAATAGGACGTCAAGCCCCTGCACCAAGTCAAGACATTGGGAGCAAAACCCATGTAGCAAACGAAGAAGCTGGTACTCAACCATTGCGAAGAAGTTGCTCTAGTGGTGACGATCATCATTTCTTTCCTAGCAGGTGCCGTTGGCATGGGTCCCACTAAGTCGATGGCCCATTGCATGAAACGCCACGAACTGTTATGCAGATGGTAGACTTCAGCAGTCAGGTTAGGAATCGGTTTGTACATCTGACAGTGATCACATCTCTTGACATATTCAGTGGACTCATGGCGCATGGTAGGCCAGAAATAGCCTATGTTTAGAGCCTTCTGGACCTCAAGTGTTTTAAGGTATTTTATGCAGGTGAGATGAGGGCTGGAGAATGATCTGCAGATGAGCTTGTTTCCTTACATGTAGTATCTTGTGGATTTTTACTGGACCTTCATGGCCTCGGACTTCTCTGTTGGCAGATTTCCATTCACCAAGTAGTCGATGATGGGGTCTTGCCAGCTGAGGTCTTCATCGATATGCATTGAGTCGATTAGCTTTATTTCTTCTATGCTTGGCCGGTCAAGATGTTCGACCAGGATGAAGCGCCTGAACTAGATGTCCAGCACTGATCCTAGGCTTGCCAATGCATCTGCATGAGGGTTCTCTGCTCGTGGAACTTGTTGGATGGTGAAAAGTAGGGAATTCTTTCAAAAGTTCTTGGACTTTGTCTAGGTACTGGATCATTCTTGGATGTTTTGCCATGTACTCGCCTGAGGCTTGATTCGTGATTAGCTGGGAGTCTAAGAATATCGCCAATCTCTTGATTGACAGTTCTTTTGCAGGCGCAGTCCGACAAGCAATGCCGCATATTCTGCCTCGTTGTTTGAAGCAGGAAAGTCTAATATGATGGCTTATTCCAACAAAGTTCCTTCTGGGGTGATTATGACGACGCCTGTCCCCACTCCATTGTGATTTGTTGCTCTGTGTAGGTGCAGCTGCCACATGTCGTTAGGCAGGTGGGGATCGGCGGGGCAGGTGTCGCCGGCTCTCAAAATTTCCTTATTTTTTGTGACCAGATTCTCTTTTTCGGATGTCAGAGTAAACTCTACAACAAAATATGCTAAAGCCTGAGCTTTTATAGCAGTCTTCAGTCGGTAGAGGAGGTCATATTGATTAAGTTCGATAGCCCATTTAATGAGTCGCTAAGTAGCGTCGGGGCTGTGGAAGATCTATCTTAAAGGAAATTCTGTCATGATAATTATCCGGTGAGCTTGATAGTAGGGCCTTAGTTTTCTAGCAGAAACCACAAGCAAAAAAATGAGCTTCTCCATATTTGGATAGCGAGTCTCTGGGTCGAGAAGAGCTTTTGAAGTGTAAAATACCGAATGTTGCGCCTCCCGCTCTTCTCGGATGAGAGCTGAGCTAATAGCTGAGTCGGACATTGCCAAGTAGATGAACAAGTCTTCGCTCGGTATCGATTTTGAGAGTAGGGGAGGTGAAGTGAGGTAGGCCTTCAAGCTCTGAAAGGCTACTTCGCACTCTTCGTTACACTTGTCCTTTTACCCTTTCTTCAAGGCTTTGAAGAATGGCCTGCACTTGTCGGTAGATCTCGAGAGAAATCGGTTGAGAGCTGCTGCTCTACCCGTTAGACTTTGTATCTCCTTTGTTATGGCAGGTAACTTCATGTTGAGTATAGCCTTGATTTGATTCGGATGTGCCTGAATTCCTCTTTGGATGACCAAATATCTCAGGAATCAACTGAATGAGACTCTAAATGTGCATTTGCTTGGGTTCAACTTGATGTTGTATTTTCAGAGTAGGCTGAATGCCTCGGCAAAGTTTTTGATGTGGTCTGCTCGCTGGGGAGCTTTGACTAGCAAGTCGTCTATGAAGACCTCCATAGTCTTGCCGATTTGCTCCTCGAAAATTTTATTTACTAGCCTTTTGTAGGTCTTTGCCCAAAGGGCATGACTTTGTAGTAGTATGTACCCCTTTCAATGATGAATGAGGTCTTTTCCTTGTCATCTTCATGCATCATGATTTGATTGTAGCCGAAGTATGTCTCCATGAAGCTTAGCAGTTGATTGCCGAAAGTTGAATCGATGAGCTGATCAATTCTTGGCAGTGGAAAGTTGTCTTTATGGCATGCCTTGTTGAGATCGGTGTAGTCGACGCAAACTCTCCACAAACCCTTATCTTTCTATGCTACTAAAACAATGTTTGCCAGCCATTCTGCGTAAGAGACTTCTTCAATGAAACCGGCAGCTAGGAGCTTGTCGATTTCGGCCTCAATGATGGCAACCCGCTCGATAGCGAAGTTGAGTCTCTTCTGAGTTATAGGCTTGATAGTTTGGTTGACGTGTAGGCGATGACAGATGATCTAGGGATCGATGCCTAGCATGTCGGATGATGACCATGCAAATATGCCTTTGTTGTTTTAGAGGAAGGCTGTAAGCTCAGCCTTCTCCTCCTGGCTTAGGTGCGAGCGAATCCGCGCTTTTCTCTCTAGCTTGTCAAGATCAAGGGGTACTAGCTCGACATCCTCTTCAGGCTTGCTCGGTTGCTAGGAACGGGATCTGCTTTCTCATCTGCTTGTTCTACTCCCTTCAGATCTGCCTGATTCACAAGGAGGAACAGTGTTTGCTTGCTTCTCTTCAGCCCTTGAGCTGAGCATTTCCTCGCCATCGCTGTTGATCTGACCGACACCGCTCCCAGGGATTAGGTAATGGATTTTCTGATGTGTGGCGGAGGTGATGACGTTGATCTTGTCAATCAATAGTCTGCCCAGAATGTCGTTGTAGGGAGAGACTTCATCAATAACCATGAATGTTTGCGAGCTGATTACATGTCTGCCCTGAATGTCGTTGTAGACATCGAGATCTATCGTGCCCACGGTAACTGTTGTTGTGCCATTGAGCCGGTTAGCGACCTGGCTGATTTATTGATTATAAGGATTGTATTTTTAAGTTTGGCTCTTCTCTTGTAATTTCACAAAACCATTGTATTAATTCTTAGTTTCTAAGATAGATTAGAGGTTAAGACTGAAATAGATTGAAGATCATCCCAGTCCTCAAGTTGCTGCCAAAGGTAAAACTCATATGCATTTTCACTGGATTAATACATGTTCACGTGTATTGATCCAACTTTCAATTTTGCCTGTTTGCTGCAACATTTCTCTTTATTTCAGCTTTAACGATTTTTTAATTCCTTCCCTTCCAAAAAGGCTGACAAACACGTGAGAATAATTTACTTACTCTCAAACGGTTTTGTTTTCTAAAAGATTCAAGCTTTTCATTTGTTTATTAGTTTTAAACCCATACCTCTTGGTTGTTATCTTCTTGTCTACCACCTTCTCCAAGTGATGGGTTATAAACTATTTTTTTAATTCCACTCTTCATACCTTGATTCAAAGTGCGGCTCCTTGGGTTTATTAAAATGACAAACACATGCCTTCTGTTTCATTCCCTAAACTTGACAGCTCACTTTGTCTACAAAAGGAATAAAACTTTCTTTATTCTTTTGTGGTCTTGAAACACTCCCTTGCTCAAAGTCTGTGGCTTGGTAACAAAGTGTTTGGTCAAAAGCTCTATATATATTCTTCCAGACAGACTTCCTAGGAGAGCTTGAACTCATGCATTTTTAATAAAATGTCTTATGCCTTCTCTCTAGATATATGCTGGACATGAAAACCGAGTGGGTGGAAAAACTCTGAAAAGAGTTTTTTCCTTCAGCCAACAACTCTCACTCTTGAGGGTTATGAGAATGATTGCATTCACATAAGTGCTTCCCCAAGATGACCTTAAATCTTTAATGATTGGCTGCTTTTTCCTTACTTCAATCTTTATAATTGTTTCAGCTAGTATATGTTACTTAAGAGTATACGATTGATAGTATACATATAAACTTCTCCAAGTATACATTTACAAAATTTCGGCTGTAAACTATTTTTGTGTAGTTGTTATGTTGAATTAAACTTTATGCTTCAAATACATTACTTCTAGTTTATTCATCACAACACTTATGTTTCATTCGTCTAGCTCAATCATGCTCTATGATTGAGATAGATGAATTTGTGAAACCATAACTCACTCCATACATCAAATTACATACAACTAGAGCTTGGTGCTCTTGAGAGGATTTGCTACTAAGAGATTAAGAAATGGTGCTTGCTGAAAGGTTGATTGAAGCTGCCTATAGGTGATAGATTGAGCTAAGTCTTCCTTCATTTTCTTGTATTTATTAATGAGTGGATTGGATCTCTGCTAGCTTGGTGCTCCCAGTTTTTTACCCACTTGGGTTTTCTGGGTCAACAACTCTTGTGTGTTGTTTACTTTCAGCTGTTAATTGTCTTACCTTATTAATCACTTAATTGTTTGTATGTGTGTGTGTATGAATTAACAAGAACTTTTTAAATTGGTTGGTCCTTGACCTGTAGCCTACATCACCCCCCCCCCCCCCTCTGTAGGCTTTTAGAGCTTAGGGCTGGTTTTACATTGATCTTTGTCCTAAGCCCATCTGTCGGATGACTGCCAATTGAAGGATATTGGTTGCGCTGCTCTCGTCTACATGGATTCGGTCGACCATGGCTTGAACGATTTGAATGTTGATGACAAGGGCGTCGTTGTGTAGTAGATCAAGGCCGATTAAATCTTTCTTTTGGAAGCCGATCACGGGATCGTCTTCTACCAGTGTGAGGCTAGTTGAAACTTGGGAGATCACAGTGGCCTGTTTGATCTTCCTCTTCTTTTGTTTGCTGGTCAGCCTAGACTCCTCAGAGTCGACTAGGATTGTGTTAATCCCAATGACCTTCTGGGGTGGCTCCTTGGCGGTATCGCGTCCTCAATCTGCTGGATGGCCTACTTATCAATGAACTCCATGCAGTGGCCTTCTCTCACAAGTTCTTCGATGTGCGTTTTCCAAGCAAAGCAGTTATTCGTATTGTGCCCGTGCGTCCTATGGAAGGCACAGTATTTTCTGGTATCCCTCTAGTCTGGATCACCTTTCAAGGGTGGCGGTCTTCTTACCCAAGGTTTGTCTTTCACTTGGGCTAAGATCTGATGTATGGGATGGAGAACTTGTTAAAGTTCTCTTCTACCATAGCTTCTCCTTGTGGGTGCGGCTTGCATTTGTCTTTTAGACTTGTGCTTTTAGAACTAGTATTCGTTACTCGCCCTGATTTAATGATGATATTACTAGATTGACATAAAAGAAAAAGAAAAAAGGCAACCTCTATGATGATCTCTAACCCATCTAAGCATGGTTAAAGAAAAATACAAAGAGAATAAAAACTTCTCTATCTAAAGCTTACAACAATATCCTCCTCTCTCTCATCACAGACTCAATTCTTGATAATAACTAAATAATTAGATAATTTCCAATTTGATTGATTATTTTTTGGTTAGGATGATGTTTTATGGGATTCTAACAAGTAGACAATCAAGGTCATTGAAGTTGAGCCTCAAGTTCGATTAAAGATTAGTTTGCACATACGCGCTCGTGACTCGAGCAGTATTGTAGCCTCTAAATAGTGGGCCACTAAATTTCAAATTTTTTGTCACTGTGGTATAATGGTCAAAGCACAGTAGACTTTAAATAAATAGGTGAAAATTTAGGGAGTTATTTATCCTAACACCCCTATGAGGTTTTTCGTGTTTTCACAAAACTTCTTGAGGTCCTAGAAATTACACAAACACCCCCTTGTGTTTCAAATTGGTTTCACATAACTCCAAAAATCCAAAAAAACCTAAAACCTGATATAACAATACTTCTGCATAGACTAAAATACCCTTCATGGTATTAGAATACTGTTTGGATAGAATTGTACCGTAATCTCTACCCAATATTATACTACAAATAAAATAGTAAAAAGAAAAAAACCAACCCATCAGACACGCATTGTCTGCTTGCCCCAAGGAAAAAAAAAAGACGCTTTCCTTCATCCTCTCCATCTCTTCCATGCCTTCTCCAATATGTTTCCAATCACACACACACACAAAATTTTTTTTAAAAAAGGTCAATCCTAACTCAAACAAAAAAATCAAACTAGAGCAACTTCTTCACAATGGCTGAGTACCAGCTTCTTCGTTTGCTACATGGGTTTTGCTCACTATGTCTTGACTTGGAGTAGGGCCTTGACTTCCTATTTCTTGGTTTGTTGGATTAACTCCTCCCAACTTAAATCCTAACGCTACAAGCAAAAAGATAAAGGAGCAATAAGATAGCAGGATCTGAGAATTCTCTTTTCAAAGCAACAAAGGATTTCGATGATGGAGCAAATATGAAAGAGATGAGGATATGGAAGAGAGGAAGCGTCTTCATTTTTTTCTCATGGAATAGTACGATGCATCTTATGATTTATTTATTATTATTTTATTTTTGATAGGGTTTTGGGATTATGGTGCGACTATATCCAAACAGTTATGATATCATGAAGGGTATTTTAGTCTATGCAAGAGTCCTCTTACATCCAATTTTAGGTTTTTATTTTTTATTTTTGGAGTTATGTGAAACCATTTTGAAACCTGAGGGGGTGTTTGTGTAATTTCTAAGCCCTCAGAGGGTTTTGTGAAAACACAAAAAAACCTCAAGGGGTGTTAGTATAAATAACTCAAATTCGAGACAATCAGTCAAAAGACTACAAACAAATGAGTTTCATAATTATGCATATGTTGACACTCATCAAAGGACTAAAAATCAATGTTTAATTTTACAAGAGGGTTTAATGGAATTTTAATCTTATACAAGGACTAAAACTGAAATTATTGAATGCACACAAATTTGGAATTCAAATTTTGTACGTACACAAATTTGGAATCCCAATATTATTGTACATACATAAAATTCACATTATTGAATTAAATACAAATATTAAATGACAAATATGATATGAAGTTTTTAATACTGCTTAAGGAAACTTTTGAACCAATGTGCCGAGAGTTTTGGGTGCCTTTTAAGCCCATTGTTGTAATCTACATAGGTGATACCAAATTGAACACTGAATCCCGAATTCCATTCAAAGTCATCTAGCAACGTTCATGGAAAGAATCCCTTCACTTTGACACCATTGCTAAAAAGAAATTAAAGGAAATTAAATATATTAATGTCAATAATATGAATCAATAACTCAAAATCTAAAGCTATACCGTATACATATATATTTAAATATTATAAATGAATTTGTTAATACACTTACTCAATAGAACTTTGAACATATGAAGGTGGCGATTGTAGAAGTCAACTCTATGGGTATCATTAAGGGCTTCAACAAGTGATAATTTCGGATCATTCAACTCACATCCACACCTACAATATATAATACATTATTATGTAGTTATAAATTTAGACTTTGTACCACTTGTGCGTGTTTTACAACAAAAATATGTGAAACATTGATCATGCAATTACTTAAGGCTAGAAAAAATTACCATTTTCGGTAATGTAAATAATTGGATTGTGATACTTTTTCTTTGTGTAGAGTAAAAGATCTTGAATTCCTCGTGGATAAACATTTAACCATTCCGAAGCACCCTGCACCAAAATTTGAAGATCTTTAGATTTTTAGGAGTCATATTTGTAAGTACAACTCCATTATTCCCATCGAGTTTTAATGGTTCAAATTTGTAAGTGCAACTCCATTATTCCCACCGAGTTTTAATGGTTCAAATTTGTGAAAGATCTTTAGATTTTTAGGAGTCATATTTTTAGGAGTCATCTTTCACAAATTCTCATTTTTCTTCCCATGATAGAGAATAATGGTTTTAATGCCATTTGCCGTTTTCCTTTGGTTACTCTTCAAACCCCTTTTCAGTGATGACTTTACATGATTAATCATGTAAGGCAGGATGAGTCACTATTGCGAATGAGCTCATTGATATTTAATTCCTTCATTGTTATCATTAGATCTAATTATGAATCCAACATCAGAAAATGAGAAAATAAGTGAATTGATAATTAGAAATTAGAGAAAAGACCCTAATTGCATTGCCATAACTTTAGATGTTTTTTGTTGGTAATCTTGATAAGTATAAATTGACTCTGGTTGGCATGGTGAAGTAAATTTCTTTGCAAAACACATGTGTGCATGCCATTAGAAGGGTGTTGAGGGCGCAACTCTGTAGAATGTCATGGTACAAATGGAAAGTTTCATATTTGGATGAATAGTCAAACACGAGTAGCTGCAAATTCTGATTTAGTCTCCTAATTAACCACGTGGGTCAAATTTTGAAAAGAATATGACGGACAATTATGTTCTTGACACTGTAAGTTAGTAGATTGTTAAAATTTTTGTACATAATATATGTGATTTCTTTTTGTTTTACAGAGACTCAACCAGACTAAGTTAGTAGATTGTTAAAATTTTTGTACATAATATATGTGATTTCTTTTTGTTTTACAGAGACTCAATCAGTCTAAGTTAGTAGATTGTTAAAATTTTTGTACATAATATATGTGATTTCTTTTTGTTTTACAGAGACTCAATCAGACTTAGCGGCTATTACAAGACTCAATCAGACTTAGCGGCTAATATATGTGATTAAGTATGAAAAATGGTTTTTCAGAATAATCATTTTCTCAAGACAATTTTTGGTGGCTTTTATTCCTTACACATCAAATAAGAAAACTTGATTTTATGGGATTTTAGTATAAAGTATATATAGACTTAATGAACCATCATTTTTAGCCTAAATCGTATTTTGCACTAAAACCGATTTTTCATATTTTGATGTGGTGGGAATTTGATTTTCTAGTATTTTTATTTGAATCCAAATGGGGGGTACTTCCTTATTTACATTGTAAACTTAAGTAAATGTCTTTGTCCTTTTACTTTCATTTATTTTTATATTACTCAATTTACTTAAATGTTGAAAATAGAAATAAGATAATTTGTACGCCAGTTGAGCAAAGGGGCAATTTAAAGCACCTACAATGGTTTTTCCGGCGGGGGGAGGTGCTGCTACACCTCCTTGCGCCTTAATAGGTCCGCCACTGAATATATGTGATTTCTTTTTTGTTTACGGAGACTCAATCAGATTTAGCAGCTAATATATGTGATTTCTTTTTTGTGCCTTGTACCATTGGTTGGTTTACAAAATCTTATACTTACTTTGACCATAAATATGTAAGATGAGTTTGGCAATTACGTTATTTTTCTTTCAGCAATTATAACGTCTTCACAACGTTTTATTGTTTTCTTTTTCTCTTTTAAAACTCTTTTGACGGTTTCAGAGATAATAGATCGATGCACAATCTCATTTTTCGCACCAAATATTATTTAATTCCTTCCTTGTTATAATTAGATCTAATTATGAATCCAACATTAGAAAATGTGAAAATAAGTGAATTGATAATTAGAAAAGACCCTAATTGCATTGCCATAACTTGAGGCCAACTCTGTAGAATGTCATGGTACAAATGGAAAGTTTCATATTTGGATGAATACTCAATCACAGTGTGAGTAGCTGCAAATTCTGATTTAGTCTCCTAATAACCGCGTGGGTCAAATTTTGAAAAGAATTTGACGGACCATTATTTTCTTGACACTATAAGTTAGTAGATTGTTAAAATTTTTGTACATAATATATGTGATTTCTTTTTTGTTTACGGAGACTCAATCAGACTTAGCGGCTAATATATGTGATTTCTTTTTTGTGCCTTGTACCATTGGTTGGTTTTCAAAATCTGATACTTTATTTTTCTTTCAGCAGTTATAACGTCTTCACAACGTTTTCTTGTTTTCTTTTTCTCTTTTAATACTCTTTTGACGGTTTCAAAGATAATAGATGCACAATCTCATTTTTAGCACCAAATATTATAATATTGCGTGTTTGAATATAGCAGTTGAGTTTTGGGGGGAGACAAACTCATTTCCCTTTGTAGCATGACATTCTACGTAGTTGCCCCCTCAAACCCATTCAATGCCCATGTGTGTTTACCATTCTCATGCGCAGCACGTACTTCCTCCTCTATATAAAGGCCATGCAGCATGCCAGCCAGAGCCAACTTATACTTCTCAAGATTATTACCAACAACAACAACAAAAACCTCAAGTTATGGCAATGCAATTACGTTCTTTTCTCTTAGGCATACTGCTACTAATTGGCTTTGCTTTGACGAATAGCGAAGCTGATATTAGAGCTCCACCCACACATTTTGACACTGCTTCTCTCAATAGGAGCAGTTTTCCAGAAGGGTTCATATTTGGTGTAGGTTCTGGATCTTACCAAGTAAGTCCTTTTCTGGGCTTTAATTTGAGTTTTGATTAGGATTTTCTTTCAAATTCAGACCAAGCATCGATCCATGCAAGAATATTGACATCTTTCTCATTGTGTCTCTTGTGTATTTCAGTATGAAGGTGCTGCAAAAGAAGGTGGTAGAGGACCAAGCATTTGGGATACCTTCACCCACAAATATCCAGGTTTGTCCAATCAAATCATCAATTAGTTAAAATAAAAATTGTGCTACTTTTACTCTTATGCTCTAAATAAATAAATTTTCTATGATTAATTGCAGAAAAGATAACCGATCGCAGCAATGGAGATATCACTGTTGATCAATATCACCGCTATAAGGTTCATGACCCAATGTGCACATATTATATTTTGAAGCATGAAGAAAACTCATCACATTAAATATAAGCTGTCAATAATTTTTATTTGATTTCTTTTTTGTTATGCATTGTAGGAAGATGTGGGGATTATGAAGAATATTGGGTGGGATGCTTATCGATTCTCTATCTCATGGTCAAGATTGTTACCAAGTAAGTACATTTGTGACCAATCGTCAATATTTCTGCCTTCATGGTTTTTGCTTAAGTAATGTGTCCAAGTTGTCTACCGAATAATATAACAATTTTTTTTTTTGTTTCAATTAAAATAACTTAAGCAAAAATATATTTTTTTTTAAACAAAAATTAAATAGAAGTCAAAGTTCAAGTTCGATAACATATAGTCCAACTTTTTTAAAGTTCAGTTTAAATGTTATTTGTGCACTTATCTTTATTTTCTGGTTTTCTTTTAATTATTAGATGGAAAGTTAAGTGGAGGAGTGAACAAGGAAGGAATCAAATATTACAACAATCTCATCAATGAGCTCTTACGCAATGGTGAGTCATCCCACCTTACATGATCAATAATTATACAATAAGAGTTACATGCACTCATAAAGAAAAGTCATTTTGTCAAACTTATAACTCACTTTTATTGATGATGCTATTTATAGGTTTAAAGCCATTTGTGACACTCTTCCATTGGGATCTTCCCCAAACTTTAGAAGATGAATATGGTGGTTTCTTAAGCCCTCATATTGTGTAAGTGAAGAAATTAGTCCTTTGAATCGTATTGATAATTTAATTAATAAATACAATTATGACATTTACATTCTGAAATGTGTATATACAGCAATCATTTTCAAGATTACGTAGAACTTTGTTATAAGGAATTTGGTGATCGAGTAAAGCTTTGGAGCACATTGAATGAGCCATATACCTTCAGTTACAATGGATATGCAATCGGGAACAATGCGCCGGGACGATGCTCCACTTGGCAGCAGCTAAACTGCACCGGCGGAGATTCATCTACTGAACCATATTTGGTAACACACCACCAGCTCCTTGCTCATGCAGCTGCCGTAAAATTGTACAAAAATAGATACCAGGTACAATTAATTAGTTTGTTGCAACAAGAGAGCGACTACTTTACCTTTTTTTGACTCTAAAACAACCAAACTAAATGTTCTTGTGCAGGCGTCTCAAAATGGAGTGATAGGGATAACACTGGTATCAAATTGGTTTGAGCCCCTAACAGAAGAAAAAGAAAATAAAGATGCTGCATTACGAGCTTTGGATTTTATGTTTGGATGGCAAGTGTATTTCGAATTTGCTTATGAATATAATATTTACTACTTATTAGAGAGCAATACGTAATATAATGTCAAGTTAATCCTTGAAATTTTTACATTCTTATAGGTTTGCTGAGCCATTGACAAGTGGTGACTATCCGCAAAGCATGCGATCTCTTGTCGGAAGCCGATTACCAAAATTCACAAAAGAACAATCCAAGTTGCTAATTGGTTCATTTGATTTTCTTGGACTAAATTACTATACGGGTTACTATGCAAGTGATGCACCTCAAAATAACTCGGTATACGCAAGCTACATAACAGATGCTGGCTTTAATCAATCATGTGAGTACAAATTCAGAATTTAATTCAAGCAATTTAAGTTTATAGACTAATTAGATTCTGATATTCATATGTGTTGTGGCAGCTGAGCGTAATGGGGTCCTCATCGGTCCAAAGGTACACATCAAATTACTAGATTAAGCCTTTATGATTTTGACCATTAATAGTTTTGCACTCACTAATGTGACTCTTAAAAATCTAAAGATCTTCAAATTTTGGTGCAGGGTGCTTCGGAATGGTTAAATGTTTATCCACAAGGAATTCAAGATCTTTTACTCTACACAAAGAAAAAGTATCACAATCCAATTATTTACATTACCGAAAATGGTAATTTTTTCTAGCCTTAAGTAATTGCATGATCAATGTTTCACATATTTTTGGTGTAAAACACGCACAAGTGGTACAAAGTCTAAATTTGTGACTACATAATAATGTATTATATATTGTACAGGTGTGGATGAGTTGAATGATCCGAAATTATCACTTGCCGAAGCCCTTAATGATACCCATAGAGTTGACTTCTACAAACGCCACCTTCATTATGTTCAAAGTTCTATTGAGTAAGTGTATTAACAAATTCATTTATAATATTTAAATATATATGTATACGGTATAGCTTTAGATTTTGAGTTATTGATTCATATTATTGACATTAATATATTTAATTTCCTTTTAGCAATGGTGTCAAAGTGAAGGGATTCTTTCCGTGGACGTTGCTAGATGACTTTGAATGGAATTCGGGATTCAGTGTTCGATTTGGTATCAACTATGTAGATTATAACGATGGGCTTAAAAGGCACCCAAAACTCTCGGCGCATTGGTTCAAAAGTTTCCTTAAACAGTATTGAAAACTTCATATCATTTTCGTCATTTAATATTTGTATTTAATTCAATAATGTTTTATGTATGTACAATAACTCTCAGAAACTCAATATGAGTTTGCTGATGTTTGTATTTAGTGTTTGACTTTTCGATGCGAATTTGCCGTTACTACCGTTGCGCGGTGGATCTGTATTGTAGGTTTGAGTACATGTGCTTTTGTCTGCCGAATTGGAGGTTTTAGGTTTTTCTGGTATGCGTAATTCTCTCCATATCAAACTAATTTATTTTTGTATTTGATCACTGGAGATGTTGTACTCATTTTCGGCATTGTGGCTACTCTGTACTTTTTTATGTGTTATCAATAAAATTACTATCGCTTTTAATCAAAATAATAATAATACTTGGCATTCCAAATTTGTTTACATACAAAATTTGAATTCCAAATTTGTGTACATTCAATAATTTCAATTTTAGTCCTTGTATAAGATTAAAATTCCATTCAACCCTCTTGTAAAATTAAACATTGATTTTTAGTCCTTTGATGAGTGTCAACATACGCATAATTATGAAACTCATTTGTTTGTAGTCCTTCGACTGATTGTCTCAAATTTGAGTTATTTATACTAACACCCCTTGAGGTTTTTCGTGTTTTCACAAAACCCTCTGAGGTCTTTGAAATTACACAAACAACCCCTCAGGTTTCAAAATGGTTTCACATAACTCCAAAAATTCAGAAAAAAAAAACCTAAATTGGATGGAAGAGGACTTTTGCATAGACTAAAATACCCTTCATGATATCAGAACTATTTGGATACAGTCGCACCCTAATCTCTACACCCTAACAAAAATAAAATAATATATAAAATCATAAGACTCATCGTACTATTCCATGAGAAAAAAAGAAGACGCTTCCTCTCTTCCATCTCTACTCCATCGAAAATCCTTTGTTGCTTTGAAAAGAGAATTCTCAAATCATGCTATCTCATTGCATCTTGATCTTTCTGGTTTGTAGAGTTAGGATTTAAGTTGGGAAGAGTTAATCCAACAAGCCAAGAAATAGGACGTCAAGCCCCTGCACCAAGTCAAGACGTTGGGAGCAAAACCCATCTAGCAAACGAAGAAGCTGTTACCCAGCCATTGTGAAGAAGTTGCTCTAGTTTAATTTTTTTGACAGGACCCGCCCTGGATTCTCCCTCGGAATCCGTGATGAACCCTGCTTCCCGTCCGACATCTACCCGATGTCGGACCCACTTTACTGAAAAAGCCATGTAACCCCAAATTAAAAGGATAAACCGTTTGACTCCTGTCGAAAATTCGGTAGAGTCTCCTCTGTAACTAGAACGATTCCCACACTTTTAACCAATAGAAAAATAATAAAATAACTTACAAAGACTACCAACCAAGCACAAACGCAAGAAGTTCTTAAAGACTCCAACCAAAATCAACATCAATCCAAAACGGGTTTCAGACCCGTCATAACCACAAACACATTTTAACCACAACCATTCAGTAAAACCGGAATATAACCGAGCATTTAATCTCACCTAAGTTTCAATCAGCTTCTGGCCCACCGACAAATTCAAAACCGAACTCAACCAAAAAAATAATTAAATTCGCGGCTGCACCTAGGTTTTTCCCTAGGCTACCTACGTACCTCTTGGTGAGGGATAAAGCCACACGTAATTCTTATGACAAAAAGAAATCACAAATCAGAAACATACAAATATTGTCCAAGTAAAACCCAGAATTAAATTTAGATTCATTCTCAACTTCAATTCCCACAAGGCATATAACTAAATATTTAAAAAAAAACTCCCTTCTTTCCATGATTCATAATTGAAAACCATTTCCTAGTAAAGACTCACTGGTACTATGCATAACCCTTTTAAAACTAACCGTTTACTCTAAAACTCAAATTACTTTTTGAAAATCATTTCTTCCTACAACCATACCATATCCAAGGCGTACATTGCAAAACAACACTATACAAGCAACATAACAATGATCACACCTATGCAAAGCACTCACCAAGCACATGCTCAAGAAAAATCCCACCATTGTTCCCATTATACTTTTATCTTTACATAAACACATTTCCCAGACACACACGACGGAATCCTCAATGCCCATGCAGCTGGAAAGCAAAACGACTATCCCAAATCCCAAAACGCAAGGTCATAAAATTATATGATAAAAACTCAACCCACAACCAGATTCCCAATAAACATTACTCACTTACTTAATAATTATAATAACTTCGATGAATACGTAAGACATTTATGATAATAATATCCAATATCTAAATAATTCAATTTGTATCACATAATGCTCCCTCTTTCCTTCGAAGAGTTACTGTGTGTCAAATACATCAAGTATCAACAATACGGAGGTACATATTATAGTGCACAACATGTATCGGGGGAAAATAATCTAACACGGGGATTGTTTTACTAGACCACATGGCAGAATCCTCAACACTCATGTGGCTAGGGAATGAGCAGTCCAACGGGGGAACTATTGCTCCCCAGACACGCATGGTAGAATCCTCAATACATGTGCGGCTGAAATAAGTCTTACTCGCGTCGAATGCTGGTCAAGGCCTACGGCACACCCCGCCAAGGGTGCCCGGGCAATCAACATCTCACACGTCGGAAAATACCTCAACACACGTGTGGTTATCATCCATATCGAACGAGGAAGGTACATATGATGGTGCAATTCACAGACCCATATTCCAATATTATATATAATAATACCGATAATAATAAGTACTCTATATATATTCTCAGAAATCCTCATGTCATAACCTCCTTAACCAAAAAGTTAATAACCAATTTCATACTCAAAATCATATGCCTTATCTTCTGCAATCAATTCTAGTAAGATCATTCGATATCGTTAAAACCAACATCAGATATGCACACAGTCTCACTAATCCCATAATCCGATTAGACCATACTTTCCATAATCTAATAAATCAAAAATAGACTACGTTCTCATTCAAATTCATTTATGCACAACATACTATTCAGAAAACTAGTATTCATAATTCATCGATTTTAAGCCATCGAGCATAAATTTAAATATAGACAATAATAATCAGGCATTTAATTAATTCCTTATTCATGCCAAAACCCGGTTATCTAAGCCATTCCCAATTCCGCACAATTAAACATCACATAACTTGCTTGGAAAGTAAAAGCGATTGCATAATAATTCAAAAACATTTAATAAAACTCTCATAGCAAAAATACCAATTTAACACAGACCTCCAATTACAATTACAACTACTAACTGGCCTCAACCGAGTCGACATAGCCCACTCTCTAAGTCAACTAGGCTCGTAGGGCCCACAACCTCAATTTGTTATAAGACAATTCCTATTAGTCCATAACCATAAGTTAAACCCATCCTAGAAGTCTTGTCACGATCCAATGGTTGGTTTGACCCCGATTGCGGAATTTGACCAATCGGGCCTGCGAGGCCCACAACCTCCAATTTCTAGTCCAAAAGTTCCTATAAGTCCAGCGAGGTCTACGTAACACGTCTCGAGAGTTTGGTCTCGATCGAGCGGTCGAATCACTCATGATCGTACAATCGGATTTCGACTTAGTACTTAACCCTAAGATCATTGATTTGGAGTATTCGGAACTCCAAATCTCGATCAACAAATTCCTAAACGATCCTATAGGCACAGGGAACAACATATTTGAAAATGGGATCGATCAAACGGTCTGAACCTGTCGAACTTGAATGTCGCCTAATATGTGAAGTTTCGTTCGATAGTCAAACAATAACCTATTGCTAATCCAAGCATACCGTCGTGCTCAGGAAGACATGAGGATTATTTTGGATCCTTAAGAACTGCCACAATGGGTCCCATGCGCCGACAGGACCTTGGTGTCTTGAGTAATTTCAGGTGATAGAAATTTCTTGAAACACCCTACAATACTTATACCAAAAGATTTAGACTAACTAGATGATCAACTTTTGTTCTTGGACCATGGCCAAAAATTAACCTGAAATAGTCAAAAACACTATCAAACTGCCGACCAATAATGGGTTTAAGAATCGATCTCTAAAACCTCAAAATTAATCCAAACCAAGTACATAAACAGGTAAAGTGTGATGAGTAGATGAAGTTTCATACCTCACTTGACGAAAACCATCATCGGAATCGCAGGAAAATGCAAGAACACTGCCGAAAAAACCTAACCTTTTCTTAGCTTCGATTTGAGCTCACCATCAGTGAATCGGATCAGGTCTTTGGTGGGTTTTGTAGAAGAGGACAAGAGGAACACTTTTCATGAAGGTGGGGCAACCAACCTGTGCACGACGACGTCGATTGGTGGCTGGGAAGTCGAACAGTCACTGTTGACTGTCGCAAAAGGAGAGGAAGAAAATGTCGAGAGGGAGGGGAGAGCAAGAAGGAGAAAAAATTTAGCGGGTACTATATCAATAAGAAATTTGAAAATTCTCTTTACGTCCTTTTCATTTCTAGACCTTTCCTCCTTCGTTACAACTCGGAATTGGGCGTGCCGCATGTCTACGAACTCGTATCGTCGAGCTCTACACAACGATGCCACTCAATCCCCCAAAATCCTTCCCAAACAAAAAGTTACTAAAGTGCCCCTACATCCAAGGGTAAAAATGTAATTTCACCGTTAAAAAAATTAAATAAACCCTTAAATTAGGTCGGGATGTTACATTTTTTGTTTGAGTTAGGATTGACTTTCTTTTCTCTATTTTTTGTTGTGGTTGGAAACATATTAATTCGGAATCTTGCATATGGAGAAGGCATGGAAGATGACAGGACCCGCCCCAAATTTCCTCGAAAATCGGGATGGGTCCTGTCAGCTTGGTATCAGAGCCACTCTGCCGTGTGGTGTGAGTGTGCCGACGAAGACGTCGGGCCCCTAAGAGGGGTGGATTGTAAGATCCCACATCAACCAACGGAGAGGGGGTAATGTGCCTTATATGTACACACCCGCATCCATCTAGCACGAGTCCTTTTGGGAGCTCACTGGCTTCGGAGTCATGGGAACTCCGAAGTTAAGCGAGTTGGGGCTAGGGCAATCCCAGGATGGGTGACCCACTGGGAAATTACTCGTGAGCTCCCAGAAACAAAACCGTGAGGGCAGAGAGGGGAGCCCAAAGCGGACAATATCGTGCTACGGCGGAGCTGATCCGGGATGTGACAATTCCACTCTACCGTGTGGTGCGAGTGTGCCAACGAGGACGTCGGGCCCCTAAGGGGGGTGGATTGTAAGATCCCACATCGATCAACGGAGAGGGGGTGATGTATCTTATATGTACAGGCCCGCCTCCATCTAGCACGAGGCCTTTTGGGAGCTCACTGGCTTCGGATTCATGGGAACTCCGAAATTAAACGAGTTAGGGGCTAGAGCAATCCCAGGATGGGTGACCCACTGGGAAGTTGCTCGTGAGCTCCCAAAAACAAAACCGTGAGGGCAGAGAGGGGGGCCCAAAGCGGACAATATCGTGCTAAGAGAGTCGGGTCGTGACAGAAGAGATGGAGAGGATGAAGGAAAGTGTCTTTTTTTTCCTTGGGGCAAGCGGACAATGCGTGTCTGATGGGTTGGGTTTTTTCTTTTTACTATTTTATTTGTAGTATAATATTGGGTAGAGATTACGATAGAATTCTATCCAAACAGTATTCTACTACCATGAAGGGTATTTTAGTCTATGCAGAAGTATTGTTATAACATGTTAATTTTAGTCTATGCAAGCTCAAATAATTTCCATCGTTTTAGCTACATCAGTCGTTAGAGGTGGGGTCCACAGGAACAGGTCACAACCTCAGATTGGTGGGAAAAATCTCAGCTCAGTTGAATTGACCAATATACCCCTGCCACGTCAGCATTTTAACGGAATTTTGGATGGCGTTGACGGAAAGCGGTAAAGTGAAACACGAAACCTTGGTCAAGGGGGCAAAGTGGGTCACTTTAACTTTGAAGGGGTAAAGTGAGAATTGACCAATGTTCCAGGGGGCATTGTAGCAGTTAAGCCTTTTTCTTTCAGCAGTTATAATGTCTTCACGGCGTTTTCTTGTTTTCCTTTTCTTTTTTAATATTCTTTTGAAGGTTTCTTATACACACACAACTATGATGCTATGGGGATTCGAATTTGAGACTTCTGATTTGCAAGTCAATGCCCTTTTCCACTAGGTTAGACCCCGTTGGCATCTTTATTTTTCTTTTAAATACTATAATGAAAGCATTTTTGCTCACCACAATTCTTAATACTTGACACGTGTCCATGAGTATAACAATGATTCCATAAAAGATTTATTTTAAGGATTGGTTAAGGACTTCTACTCTTAGTCATTAAAGATTTATGTGATAGGAATTGGTTTCTTATATTTAAATGATGGACATCTAAATTCCATCATTTTAGAATTCTATGTAAGTATGTGTTTTATGTTTTAGTTTTCGGCTTTCGATACTAATTTACCGGTTGTGCCGTTGCACGATGGATCTATATTGTAAGTCTGAGTACAAGTGCTTCTTGTTGTTGAATCGGGGATTTAAATCTTTTTTGGTTTATGCGTAATTCTCTCTAGATCAAATTAACATGTTGTTGTGTTTGGTCACTAGAGATGTTGTACCCATGTTTGCGCTAAAACTAGACAGGTAGTATGTAGGCCAACTTAAAGATGAGGTGGATGTTGAGGGTGAGGACCCTCAGTATGTAAGAGCAATCGGTAAATAAATGGACATGCATACAGAAGACAAATGTACGTGGTTCACCCGAATAATGGGCTACGTCCACAGAGAAGTATGTTCTCATTATAATAATGTGTGTATACATTGTACATAGGGTTAGACCCAAGGGGAAAAGGAAGAATACCGAAGGCCGAAGGCAGATGCCGAAGGCTGAGGGCAGATGCCGAAGGCTGAAGGCAGATGATTTGGCTGATGGCCGATGATTCGTGGGCTTGTAAATGGGCTCATGGGTAAGCCCATGAGGCCCTAGTAACCTGCCCAACCTCTTTCTTCCTCCCCCTCCTTTGAAGGAGAGGGGTCTTCTTTTATAGGGAAGGGAGAGTCCCCTTCTCTTGTGTTTTGTCGATGTGGGACTCCCTTCCCTTTGCTTGGATTAGCTTGGAAATGCTTGGAAATGCTTGGCCAGATATTGTACAAACAGGAGTCCCCCAAGTTCCCGATTAAGGAGGTACTTCTTGATTGGGGACTTGTAGTCATTAATGCACTGGCCAAGCATTGCTTCAGCTCATTCTTCAGCAGGCTGATGGCTGAAGCTGATGGCAGAAGCTGATGGCCGAAGGCTGAAGCTGATGGCTGAAGGCTGATGGCCGAAGGCTGAAGCTGATGGCTGAAGCTGATAGCCGAAGGCTAATGGCTTTGAGAAAAGGCGCTGGAGAAGTGTCTCCTAGAAGGTGCCGTTCGGCATGGCTGAAGGCTGAAGCTGATGGCCGAAGGCTGAAGTTGATGGCCGAAGCTGATGGCTGAAGCTGATGGCCGAAGGCTGAAGCTGATGGCTGAAGCTGATGGCCGAAGGCTGATGGCTTTGAGAAAAGGCGCTGGAGAAGTGTCTCCTAGAAGGTGCCGTTCGGCATGGCTGAAGGCTGATACTGATGGCTGAAGCTGATGGCCGAAGGCTGAAGCTGATGGCCGAAGGCTGAATCATTGGGGGATGTGAAGACATCGC
This sequence comes from Prunus avium, assembly GCF_965620075.1. Classification (NCBI taxonomy): domain Eukaryota; kingdom Viridiplantae; phylum Streptophyta; class Magnoliopsida; order Rosales; family Rosaceae; genus Prunus; species Prunus avium. The sequence goes on along the minus strand of NC_142285.1, from coordinate 36,468,704 downwards.
ACGCGCCGAATGATGATGGGTGCCGAAGGCCAAAGGCAGATGCCGAATCATTGGGGGGATGTGAAGACATCGCACGCTGATGAGCACAAAATTAATACAAGTTTTATCCTTAAATTTATATTTGTTAGTATTTTCTTTTGTATTATGTAAATCTATTAGAGTATTTGTATTGGTGATTTCCAATCTTTGTTTTTGTATTTAATGAGTGGTTGTTTGTAGATATTAATTGTCTTCCACCAATGGCATGAGAAGGAGGAGAAATAGGCAATGTGTTGCAAAAAGAGAGAAGAACTCAAGTTGGATTTGATGACTTTGCCTTTTACAGCTCATGCTGTACAGTCCATTTGCAGGCCTGAAAACAGAATTCTCCCATGCTCAAATGAATAAATATCCTTCATGAAATTTGTTCATTAAGATGTCGACTAACACATATCCAAAACTTGGAGCAATTGGATAAAAACTCAATCCACAGGCTGTCACACACCAAGACAGGTTCTAGAAGACAGCTTGCACATGCAGCTGGAATGAAAGGGACTTCATGCTTCTATAAATAGGCAGCAACTCAAGAGGGTGGAGAGGAGGATAATTTCAAGAGTGATACACGGCAGAAGGAAGGAAAGAGTGAGGAAGAAAGAGAACAATGATGGAAAGGAAAGAACCAAGAGCTAATAACTCTTTTAAACTTGTTCTTCCTTTCCTAGTTCTCATGTAAATTATGTATTTTAGTTTCTTTGTTTTGTTTTAAATATTAATTATGTCTATTTAAATTACTTAACTAAGGTTGGATGAAACACCATTATTAAATAGAATTCTAGTTTTTATTTTCAATTCTCAAATATTGTGGTGTTCAATGATTATAATTTTCACTTCACATGATTAATAGATTAATCTTCTTTTCACCACTTCTATCATGTATTGTGACATATAACATGTATTTGTGGTAGTTAAGAGTTTGGATTAATCTATTAATTCATCCTTGGTTTATATTTTTAGTTTACAAATTTCTTTGATATTTTGTTATTCAAATAAACTTTTTCACATAGGATGCTTAGGAAACTTTGATCCTTTGTAGTTAAATAATTTTGTTTACATTTTATGCTTAGAATTTGTACTTATGAAGGGAAGGAGAATTTACTTATGATATAAATTACAAGCTTAATTGATAAATCTTGAGAAAGCAGTAGATTGATTTCTAGATTGCTACTCCATGGGAATTGAAAGATAAATAATTAGGATCTTATGGAATGATGGTGTGGATTCCAATACCTTAGTTATTTTTCTTATAAGTTTAAATCTTAATTTCAGTTTATTGTCATTTCCATATTTGTTTTATGCTTTATTTAATTTTCTTTATCAACAAACAAATCACCATTTGAATCAACTAGGTTGGCAATGAAATTAACTTGGGTATAATTGGTTTTCTATCTTTACACGCAATCCCTTGGGTACGATCTCGCTCTTACACGCTTATGCTATATTCGATTCGTGCGCTTGCGAGTTTATAACTTTTAAAAGAAACCTCTTTTGAGGCACAACAAGTTTTTGGCGCCGTTGCCGGGGATTGCAACGGAAAACAACAAGTTTTTGGCGCCGTTGCCGGGGATTGCAACGGAAAACTAATCATATTTTGGTTAATTAAATTCTTCCACTAGTTATAATTTAGTTTTGTAATATATATAAAACTTTTAAAAAAGAAAAAAAAACGAAATTATAAAACATAAAAAAAAAAAATTTAGATTTTGTCAATTATCTTGTTTCTATTGTAATATGTATTAACCTTTTATAAAAAAATATTACAAAAAAAAAAAAATTGAAAAAAAAATAATTTTGATTTTGTTAATTCTCTTGTTCATATTGTAATATCATTGTGTATTAATTTTTCATTTCTTTGTTTCAGTTATATCGTTAAAGCTTCTTTTGGTGCAACTTTGGACTTGGAAGAAGTTTTATATTTTATTTTATTTTATTTTAAGAAAGTTCATTTCTTTTTCTTTATGTCAATTTGTGTGCTTATTGCTTGAACTTTATGTGCTTGTTTGTACAGGTATCAATAAAAAAGGAAAAGAAGACAACTCTAATCATAAGGAGGAGAAGTGTGGAGTAGTAGGAGAAGTCGCGACCTCCAAATGCATCCATGCTCGACCTAATCGCTTCAAGGGGGATCATTCCAATCTTTTCTCTTTTCTTGTTTTGTTATTGTTATTATTATTTATTATTATTATTATTATTTTTATTTTTATTATTAATTTTTTTTTTTAAACAAATTTTTTAAAATAAAAAAAATAAAAAAAATTTCATATGAGCTGACTTTTGGTAACTTCAGTGAGTGTCTTCGTCAATACAGTGTCTAGGAGTTCTATAGGCGACACCTTCGGTGTCTAAGAAGTTTGGGTTTTAAGCGGGACCATTGTGACCCCTCCAACCTTCCCGGATCCCCTGGCTGTGTTTTCTGAGGCCCTTAACTGGTCATCCGTGAGTTGCTTGTATATTTGTGTTTTTAAAATAAGTTATTGTTATTATTATTATTATTATTATTATTATTTTTTACAAAGTGTAAAATAAAAAAAATAAAAAAATAAAAACAATATAATTTTTGCTTATTTCTTTGTGTGGTTATTTTTGTATTTTTTATGACTGTTTATTTTGTATTTGTATAGATTTTAGTTTTCTTTTTGTGTGTTTTATTTCATTTTGGTCTTTATTTCTTTTTTTTGCTTGGATTTTTTATTTTTTATTTTTTATTTTTGTCTTTTATTCTGCAATGGATAAATACCAAGGGATTGGCACGCATATTTTCCAGGTATTGTCTTTCTATATCATTTACCCTCTTATTCCATGCATTTGCTATGCTTTTATTTTGAAACATTAAGGGCAATGTTTGATTTAGGTTTGGGGGTAAGGTTTAGAAGTTTTGTTTTGTTTTGTTTTTATTTATTTATTTATTTTTTTTAAGGTAATTCCGAATTTCTTGTTTCTCTTTGCTTTTATTACTGTAATTCTTGCTTTCTTTTACTTGTTTATGTATTTAATTTGTTGTTAAGTTTGGGAAGTAGATTGCTTCATGATTGCACACACAGAAATTTGGCTCAAAAACTTATTCATTTCATAAACATGTGATTACATACACAAAAGTGAAAATGCATACATAAATTTCTCAATCACATGTTTGTTTCCAGATTATGAGCCACCTGAGGCATCATGCTAATTGCCTCTACTTGCTCTTACTTGTAGAACCTGCAAAAGTTCGACATGATCATTATTTCTCTTCTGCAGTGCTTCTACATTCTGGTTGGCCAAGTAGAGCCGTTTCTGCAAATCCGCCACCAGAGCTTTCAAAGAAGCCACCTCATCGCTCAAAGCTCCACACTCTCGCGTCCTCGCCAGTAGGCGCAAGCCCAGATTTGTGGCCGAGACCGCTTGGAGCGCGGTAAAAGTGTGGGACTCATCCACTGCCACATTGTCAGACCTGTGTGCTATATGCCAATGATCTGCCAGTGTGAGTTTGCTGCCAATCATGCCTCCCAGCAGCACTGCTCTGTTCGGCCTTGCCTCAGCAAAGTTCGGTATTGCCTCAGCAAAGTTTGAGGCCGTGCCGTGATGATATGTAGAGTTTGGGAAGACAGGGTTTGGAGGAGCCCTTATCTGCGCATTCGGAGGTGCAAGGGACAATTCAAGGTTGAGATCATCAAGGTGAGCGCATGAGGATGCCATTGTTTTGTTTCTGAATTATTTGATGGTTTTTCTTGAATTTGCAGGAAGAAATGAAGGGTACTCCAACACTTAACCAATGCACGGTTTAAATAGACATCTACTGATGAGGGAGCCGACATCCACTTCGGATCTCCAAATTGCTATCCAGCCGTTGCCCTTTTTTCTCGGATCCCTACGCTTCACGAGGATTTTGCGGTCACATGCATTTAGAAGGGAGCATTTCTACTTTCACTTTACTTTTCTTTTTACCTCCGTGTTTTCTGGTGTTTTATGTTTTTGCCCGTTACTTTCATTTTTTTTGGTGCTTTGTGTTTTGCTTTGTTTTATTTTAAGTTTGGGAAGTGTGTTTTCCCTTTCGGCTGTCATCTTTGTTTTGTTTGGGAAGTGTGCTACTCTTTCTTTTGCAACTTAATTTCTTTTATTTCTGGAAAAAAAAAAAGAGTGAAACAAAATGAAAATGAAAAATACAGGGGAAGGGCGAAACAAACAGGCACACCAATAATACATTAGAAATTATTTTTTCACAGTGCTCGGTGTCTCGACCATAGGAGCTTTGAGTTTGGCCCTCTGGATGTCCTCTCCAGGGTCTTCACGCACAGCCTCTTGGGGCTCATCACTTGAGCTCCCAAATATCGCAATCTTCGCTTCAGCAAAACTTCTCTCACGATCTGATTGCTTGCGTTTCCCTGGTCGGTCTAGGTCCTCCAGCTGCTTTCGCATGTCTCGAGAGTACAACTCTACCATCTTTGATAGGTTTTTATTCTCGTCCCGCAATACTTCTAGCTGGTGTCGATTCACCTCCACTATCCTTGACCTCTCCCTTTTCAAGCTTTTTATAACACTCTGACAATCTTCAACTATACTTCGCTCCGCCGCCAACTGGCCTTTCAGCACCTCTACCTCATGGGACTTCGCAAGTAGGCGATGACCCAAACTTGCGACACATGTTGTACTCTGCACGCTTAGTGCCAGGGCGTCGCTCACGACCCGATTGTCGTCCCTTGTGCCCAGCACACGTATATCTTTAGGAGTCACTAGATTTCTCGCAACTCCAATGGCAACATCGTTGTCCAGGAGTATTGAGTCATTTACTGTTACAGGCCCTCGTGCGGAGGCAAAATAGGGCACCCATACTGGTGCCACTGCTTGGCCCCATGTTTGAGTCGGTGGAGCTAAGTTAAGATCCAACGAAAATGGATAGGAAGAGGCCATTTTGATTTTTCACTCTCTTTTCTTCTTTCTTTTCTCTTTTGTTTGTTTAGGAGTTTGTGTTTTTCATTTTTTCTCTGCCTTTTATAGACTTAATTTTTTCTAAACCCTAGCCGCTGCGCTTCTGAGTTTCGCGCACCCCTACGGCTTATCTCCATCTGCCGCACCCGTCCCCCAACCCTCTTAACTGCATTTCTGCCTTTCAGCGCTTTCAAGAAACAAAAAGTCGCCGCGCCTTCCTACGAAGCCAATAATTCTGGCTTGGGGGATGTGAAAGCGGCCTCTGCGCGCTGACACGTCCCTCACCTCTTTTGGCCCGTGACCTATCAGTAAACGAGACATCCGGCCCCCCTTCTCTCTTTTCAGAAATCTCGTTCCTTGCGCTTCTGACAACGCTTCTTTGTTTTCTTTAATTTTTAATAATAATAAAAATAAAAATAAATAATAATAATAATAAAAGAAGTGTTTGGGCTTTCGTTTGGGTTGGGTTTTCAATTGATTTGAACGTCCTCATGGGCTGGATTTCTGCGTGCGTAGAACTGTTGTTAGGGCTTACTGTTGTATTTAGTTTAGTTTTGTTCCGTTTGATTTTGTTTTGTTTTTGCAACTGAGTTGTAGTTTTAATTCTTGTTTGTTCTTTTATTTAATTACTTTAAATCCCTTTCATTTCTTGTTATAACTTTGCTGTTGCCTAAATTTTTCAACATTGAGGACAATGTTTATTTCTAAGTTTGGGAAGGGATAGCAAGTCTTATTTTCGTTTCACTTAATTTCTTGCTTTCTTTTAGTTTGTTTTCTTTTCAGTTTTGAGTCATTTTGTTTTCAAGTCACTTTCCGGACACATAAGATGAGATTGTGATGAATGTTTACATGACTTGATTGAAAATGTCTATATATAAAAAATTTATTATTCACATATTCACTGAATGGCATCGTTCTAGCATGATATGTTTGAACCACTCTATGCACTTGCCATTTGTTTCATAATTCTCTAGTTAAGGGACTTGCATGATCCAAAGAATTGTATCAAGCATGAATTAGACTTGTATAACCATATAATGTGAGCTTTGAGCCTTGTGCTTCATTTCATGAGTGTTATACACATATTCTTATTTTCTTGTCATCCAAGTTGTTGTTTGATCTCATTATTCATTGACTTGGTTGAGCACTTAAAAAAAAAAAACATTCATTCTTGTGCAATTTGATTACGTGACATTTGAGAAATGATATTAAGGCCCTCTTTGAACCGTTTGTGCCTTTCAAACTAACCGTATGCATGCTTAAGCATGATTTTCCATTGTAACCACTTTGAGCCTACATGTAAGCCTTTTCTTTCATTTAACCAATTATTAGTCTTAGCCTTAGCCTGAAAAACAAGAATTTACCTTTCTAAGGAACTCATGAGCTTTAGTTTGGATGTGTTTTTTATGCTAAGTTTGGGAAGAGATATTACATTTTTTTTTTTTTTTTTTTTTTTAAAAAGAAAAAAAAAAAAAGAAGAAGAACTTCACTCAAAGAGTGAAAGAAAAGAGAAAAGTTGTGGTTAAGTGACATTGGATTCAGATTTAGAGTCCAAGTTTCTTTATTGGCTTCAAAAAATAAATTGATGGTTGTTCAAATAGAAGAAAGGAGTGTGAATCAAAATAAATGGAGGCATAAAGCTTTGTGGTCTAAATGATCACGTAAAATAAAATAAAAAAATCTTAAGCGTGAGGATTCAAAGTCTTGTAATCAATTGTTATATGCTCTTACATTGTGAGTTCCTTGAACTTTGTTGTATCCATATCCTTCATTTCTCACTCACCTTACACCCTTAGCCCCATTACAACCCATGGTAAAGACCTAAATTGATCCTAAATGTCATGTGGTTCAATTGCACACATTTTTAACTTTTAAGTGTTTGGCATCCTTCTTGAGATCATAGTCATGCATATTTTCCATCCTTCTATTATGAGTTAAGTCCCTTATGGTTTAACTCTATTCTCATATTTATTATTGAGTGATGCATTGTAACCCTCTTCCGAGTGATTCATTTGTGAGAGGACAACTTTGGTGAGATTTGAAGTTACATTTGTGCTTGGTATGATTTTTGAAGTTTTGTAAAAACTGAAATTAGAGAATGAGTTGAATTTGGCCATCACACTACTACACTTTAAGCATATTGTGTTTTGAACATTGCCACCTTGTAAATAATGTCTAAAACTGAGCTTTCTTTGTTAAAACGTTTAAGTCATGTGCATGAGTCATTTCTTTTCAGAAAATGTGCGGAAAGATTGTTTTGAGTTTTTATTTTTGTTTTTATTTTGAATTTGTTTTTGTTTTTGTTTTTGTTTTTTTATTTTTTTTTTCTTTCTTTTAAGTTTTCTAATTACTTTGTTTTACAGAGTCAGTAAAACGTTTGTGGGTATCGTATCTGTTAAACCCTCAGGAGACACAACTCCTCCTACTAGGGATGCCTAGAGGTTTAAAGGCTTGTTGCATATGCTAAATGCAATCGAGATCCCTGCGAAAGTGGCTTAGTTTTCTTTTCTACTTAGTTTTTATTTTCTTTTGCTCGAGGACTAGCAAAATATAGGTTTGGGGGTATTTGATGAGCACAAAATTAATACAAGTTTTATCCTTAAATTTATATTTGTTAGTATTTTCTTTTGTATTATGTAAATCTATTAGAGTATTTGTATTGGTGATTTCCAATCTTTGTTTTTGTATTTAATGAGTGGTTGTTTGTAGATATTAATTGTCTTCCACCAATGGCATGAGAAGGAGGAGAAATAGGCAATGTGTTGCAAAAAGAGAGAAGAACTCAAGTTGGATTTGATGACTTTGCCTTTTACAGCTCATGCTGTACAGTCCATTTGCAGGCCTGAAAACAGAATTCTCCCATGCTCAAATGAATAAATATCCTTCATGAAATTTGTTCATTAAGATGTCGACTAACACATATCCAAAACTTGGAGCAATTGGATAAAAACTCAATCCACAGGCTGTCACACACCAAGACAGGTTCTAGAAGACAGCTTGCACATGCAGCTGGAATGAAAGGGACTTCATGCTTCTATAAATAGGCAGCAACTCAAGAGGGTGGAGAGGAGGATAATTTCAAGAGTGATACACGGCAGAAGGAAGGAAAGAGTGAGGAAGAAAGAGAACAATGATGGAAAGGAAAGAACCAAGAGCTAATAACTCTTTTAAACTTGTTCTTCCTTTCCTAGTTCTCATGTAAATTATGTATTTTAGTTTCTTTGTTTTGTTTTAAATATTAATTATGTCTATTTAAATTACTTAACTAAGGTTGGATGAAACACCATTATTAAATAGAATTCTAGTTTTTATTTTCAATTCTCAAATATTGTGGTGTTCAATGATTATAATTTTCACTTCACATGATTAATAGATTAATCTTCTTTTCACCACTTCTATCATGTATTGTGACATATAACATGTATTTGTGGTAGTTAAGAGTTTGGATTAATCTATTAATTCATCCTTGGTTTATATTTTTAGTTTACAAATTTCTTTGATATTTTGTTATTCAAATAAACTTTTTCACATAGGATGCTTAGGAAACTTTGATCCTTTGTAGTTAAATAATTTTGTTTACATTTTATGCTTAGAATTTGTACTTATGAAGGGAAGGAGAATTTACTTATGATATAAATTACAAGCTTAATTGATAAATCTTGAGAAAGCAGTAGATTGATTTCTAGATTGCTACTCCATGGGAATTGAAAGATAAATAATTAGGATCTTATGGAATGATGGTGTGGATTCCAATACCTTAGTTATTTTTCTTATAAGTTTAAATCTTAATTTCAGTTTATTGTCATTTCCATATTTGTTTTATGCTTTATTTAATTTTCTTTATCAACAAACAAATCACCATTTGAATCAACTAGGTTGGCAATGAAATTAACTTGGGTATAATTGGTTTTCTATCTTTACACGCAATCCCTTGGGTACGATCTCGCTCTTACACGCTTATGCTATATTCGATTCGTGCGCTTGCGAGTTTATAACTTTTAAAAGAAACCTCTTTTGAGGCACAACACACGCGCCGAATGATGATGGGTGCCGAAGGCCAAAGGCAGATGCCGAATCATTGGGGGGATGTGAAGACATCGCACTCGCCGAATGATGATGGGTGCCGAAGGCCAAAGGCAGATGGTAGGAGGTTCCGAGGGCATGGCTCAAAAGGGTGCCGAGAGCACTCGTGAAGGAGAACGACATAGCGTTTTGTGTCGTTTCCCACAGACGGCGCCAAGCTGTTTGCGCTAAAACTAGACAGGTAGTATGTAGGCCAACTTAAAGATGAGGTGGATGTTGAGGGTGAGGACCCTCAGTATGTAAGAGCAATCGGTAAATAAATGGACATGCATACAGAAGACAAATGTACGTGGTTCACCCGAATAATGGGCTACGTCCACAGAGAAGTATGTTCTCATTATAATAATGTGTGTATACATTGTACATAGGGTTAGACCCAAGGGGAAGAGGAAGAATACCGAAGGCCGAAGGCTGAGGGCAGATGCCGAAGGCTGAAGGCAGATGATCTGGCTGATGGCCGATGATTCGTGGGCTTGTAAATGGGCTCATGGGTAAGCCCATGAGGCCCTAGTAGCCTGCCCAACCTCTTTCTTCCTCCCCCTCCTTTGAAGGAGAGGGGTCTTCTTTTATAGGGAAGGGAGAGTCCCCTTCTCTTGTGTTTTGTCGATGTGGGACTCCCTTCCCTTTGCTTGGATTAGCTTGGAAATGCTTGGAAATGCTTGGCCAGATATTGTACAAACAACCCATATTCGGCATTATGGTTGCTTTATACTTTGTTATGTATCATCAATAATTACTTTCGCTTTTTCTCAATTTTCAATTTCTTCATCCAAACGGAAGTGATTTTATGGCATCATTACCAAGTTGAATCAGATTAGAGCAGAGTAAACATGAATCAAAGCGACTTGAGCATGAGTCAGTCTGAAAATTCCATAATCGAAGTGTTTATTAACGTATGAAATCAAAGAAAGAAAATGAAGCAAATTTAACAGCTTCAAGGAAAGCTTATTGTGGTAAGAAATATGGTAGTTGAAAAAACATTTAGAATAGCTAAAACTAAAATATAAAACATTCAGAAAGTAAGGCATATTTTTTAATGTATTTTATTTTATTCAGTGGTATTTTGTTGTACGTATTAAGTAATGATTTGGCTATGAATATAAATTATTATTTCTTGAAACATAGTGATATTGTGAAGGAATAATGCTACAAGCACCAACTTATTTACCAACCTTTACTCACCAACTGATGTGGAGAATGACATGGTAGTCCACATCATGTGTCATGTCATCAATTTTTATTTATTTCATTTTCTTCTTTTCTTTACCCTTTTTCTTTCTATGCATTTTAATGCTATTTTCCTTCCCATGATAAGCTTTTCCTTCCATTCCTTCGAGGGTTTTCTTTGAATTTAATGAGATCATTGCTAGACATGAAGGGAAATTTCGTGTAATTATAATCGGATACCGGATAAAGATCTTCTCCTAAAATATAACGAAAGAAAGTTGAAACCCTATTTGGGTAGAAAATTAGTATTTCAACAATGGATTATAACTAGCCAAGGAAAGAAAAAGTTGTCTGAAAAACGAGCCAAGAAAAAGTTGAAGTTGGATCATGTGCCTTTATCTATATATATATAAAGCAAAAGACAAAGAACGGTGAAACATTCAAAATACCAGAAAATGCCCTTAGTTAATGCAAATATTAAGAATTGAAATTATTAATTAAATGAGGATAATATGGTAAATTCACACTTTTTCATATTTAAAAAAATTAAAATTAAAAGAAAAATCAGATAATGCCCTATTTTTATAGAATACAACTACCCATTATTTTTTTTAATTCTAAAATAAATTTTAATTTTTTTTAAAAAAAATCTCTCGCAGGCACTGAAGTGTGTGCGAAAAGGCTAGTTTCAATTATGTGAGTACATCCTATTACCATGAGCGACAATACTTAGTCAAATTTTATGGAAAAATGATCTATTAAAAATTTTATGTTAAGTGGACGACGAGGACTAGAAGTCCTTAATTAATCCTTAAGAAAAATCTAAAATTGATCAAAGATTTAAAAAAAAAAAAAAGAATCGTGGTAAAATTGGAGCGAAATTACAGGGACATATTCGTAATTTCATTTGGTATTTTTGTACTTTCTTCCTCTTCTCCATATCCGACAGTCCAACTGAACCACCCGCGCACACAGATCTTCAAACCCGCGAGAGAGAGAGAGAGAGGCAATGGAGCTGGATCAACCGTCGATAAAATTCGGGACCCAAGAGGCGCTCTCGCACGTGCGAGCCCTGACGGACGTGGGGGCGATGACGCGCCTCCTCCACGAGTGCATAGCCTACCAGAGATCCTTAGATCTGGACCTCGACAACCTCCTCTCCCAGCGCACCGACCTCGACAAGCAGCTCCTTAGCCTCCACAGGTCCTCGCAGGTCCTCGACATTGTCAAGGCTGACTCCGATCACGTGCTCGCCAACGTCACCTCCACGTGCGACCTCGCCGACCACGTCAGCGCCAAGGTCCGCGAGCTCGACCTCGCCCAATCGCGCGTCAAGTCAACGCTCCTCCGCCTGGACGCCATCGTCGAGCGCGGAAACTGCATCGACGGCGTCAAGCAAGCCCTCGACGCCCAGGACTACGAGTCTGCCGCCAAGTACGTGCAGCGGTTTATTCAGATTGACTCGGAGTACAGGGACTCGGGCTCCGAGCAGCGAGAGCAGCTCATGGAGTCGAAGCGGCAGCTCGAATCGATAGTCAGGAAGAAGCTCTCTGAGGCCGTGGACCAGAGGGAGCATCCTAACGTGTTGAGATTTATCAGGCTTTACACTCCGCTGGGTTTGGAGACGGAGGGCTTGCAGGTTTACGTGGGGTATTTGAGGAAGGTGATTGGGATGAGATCCAGGCTTGAATTCGAGCACTTGGTGGAGCTTATGGAGCAGAACAATCCGATGCAGACGGTCAATTTTGTTGGGTGTTTGACCAATTTGTTCAAGGACATTGTTTTGGCTGTTGAAGATAATGATGAGATTCTGAGAGGGCTTTGTGGGGAAGATGGGGTTGTTTACGCCATTTGTGAACTTCAAGAGGAGTGTGATACGAGGGGTAGTTTGATTTTGAAGAAGTACATGGAGTATAGGAGATTGCCAAAGTTGAGCTCTGAGATTAATGCCCAGAACAAGAATTTGCTTAATGTTGGTGGTGTTGGTGTTGGGTCTGAGGGGCCTGATCCTAGAGAGGTTGAGCTCTTCTTGGAAGAGATACTGTCTTTGATGCAATTGGGTGAGGATTATACTGAGTTCATGGTGTCTAAGATCAAGGGATTGACGAATGTTGACCCGGATTTAGGACCAAAAGCCACTAAGGCTTTTAGGAGTGGAAGTTTTAGCAAGGTGGTTCAGGAAATTACTGGGTTTTATATCATATTAGAGGGTTTCTTTATGGTGGAAAATGTGAGGAAGGCTATAAGAATTGATGAACATGTGCCTGACAGTCTCACGACTTCGATGGTCGACGATGTTTTCTATGTCTTGCAGAGTTGCTTACGAAGGGCAATATCCACTTTGAATATTAGCTCTGTGATTGCTGTGTTGAGTGGCGTGAGTAGCTTGTTGAGCAATGAGTACCATGAGGCTTTGCAACAGAAGATGAGAGAGCCCAATCTTGGTGCAAAGCTGTTTTTGGGTGGTGTTGGTGTGCAAAAGACTGGGACGGAGATTGCCACTGTTTTGAATAATTTGGATGTCAGTAGTGAGTATGTCCTCAAATTGAAACACGAGATTGAAGAGCAATGCTTAGAGGTAATTGAAATGCTTTAGTTTACTCTGTGCTTTACTTTTCAAGATTTGTGACATGATTAACAACTACACTGTTTAGACAAGTCTTTGGCTTACATTTTAACTTGCTTTGCATTAGGTCGAAGCCCCAAATCCCCATAACCTTGCATAATTAGTTTTATACAATCCTCCCTTTAACTTGAGTTTGTGCCCCTCTAGTGATCGGATTTCCTATAGTGTGAGATTCGTTTTCCAATTGCTTTGTTAATCTTTGCTAACATAATTAGAACCTACTTACTATAACACTTTACAGTGAGAACAGAACTTTTGTCCCTAATACTAATAGGATGTGGAGCTTGATGTGGTGCAGACTTAATTTTGAAGAAAGATATGTGGTTTGTATGATCACTTGACAGTGCTGCTTAGTACTCTAATTTTTTTTTTTAAGATTGCTTTGGTAAATTTCATTTTGGATGCTGCCGTCACAGGCTTCTTTATATGGTGGAACTTTATAGTTAAGGTTTTCTTATCTATTGTCCACTAAGTTGATGGATCATGCCGCTGTTGTATTTTATTTATTGTGCATGATCTGTTGATATAGCTGTTGCCTTTACTTTCTTAATCCTTTGTGTTTTTCAGTTTGTTTTGTTTTTGTTTTTGTTTTTTTTTTTGTTTACCAAAATTCGAGTGCATAGAAATGAAGCGTCAAGAGAGCATTGTAACTCAGTGAGACAGATTAGCATTTCTCCAAGCCCCCATTTGTTACTTGTTGCCTATTGGTTATTAAATTCAGTAGATACGGAAATAGTCATTAAGAGCTACGTTTTGGTTGTCCAGAATCATAAAATGGCTTCGACAACATGTATAGTAAAAAGTTTTATTTTCAAGATATATATCATGCTTGTGTCACCTTCTTGGCTGTAAACTCTAAGTATTTTATTGTCCTTGGTAGGTCGCATCTGCCTTGGTAGTTGCTTTAATATGATGTTGTATACACTAGCAAATGCACTGGCTATTAATGTTTGGGCTTCTTTTATATCCATCTTGGTCTCTTGGATTCATGTTAGATGTTATCATCTGATGTGATCATTCTTTTTGTTGGATTGTAATGTTTTTTTCCCTACATATTATTTGCTTCTTTATAAAAAGTAATTCCATTATCAGATATTAACAAAAATGATATCATGTTTATCAGGTATTTCCTGCACCAGTTGATAGAGAAAAAGTTAAGTCCTGTCTGTCTGAATTAGGGGATATGAGCAACACATTCAAGCAAGCTTTGAATGCTGGCCTGGAACAACTTGTGGCAACAGTGGCACCCCGCCTCCGTCCGGTGCTAGATCATGTGGGGACCATTAGCTATGAGCTGTCAGAGGCTCAATATGCCGACAATGAGGTTAATGACCCTTGGGTCCAAAGGCTTCTTCATGCTGTTGAGACGAATGTAGCGTGGCTCCAGCCACTAATGACTGCCAACAATTATGACTCATTCGTACATTTGGTACTTGATTTCATTGTGAAGAGGCTTGAAGCAACTATGATACAGAAGAGATTCAGTCAACTTGGAGGCCTTCAGCTGGACAGAGATGCTAGAGCATTGGTAAGCCACTTCTCTAGTATGACTCAAAGGACTGTTAGAGACAAGTTTGCTCGTCTCACTCAAATGGCGACAATCCTCAACTTAGAAAAGGTCTCAGAGATTTTAGATTTCTGGGGTGAGAACTCAGGACCTATGACCTGGAGACTGACACCAGCCGAGGTCAGGCGAGTATTGAGTCTGAGAGTTGATTTTAAACCTGAAGCAATTTCCGCCCTTAAGTTGTAATCCCCGTCTGAATTGACACTTACCCGCACATTCTTTTGTTGTTTCCCCTTCGTAAGTATCATATCTTCATTCTTATTTTTACCATTTCTTACAATTTTTGTACCAGATTTTTCAGTACTATTTTACCCTCAACATGTACATTTTATTTTGGAACTCATACAGTGTAGAAGAGTACTTCGATTATGAATTTTTACCATTCATGCTTCCATTGCCAGCTTTGTAAATTTTCGAAGTACAAAGTTTGTAAAGTGAGTCGCATACTAGAATTGATATATATATCATAATATAGGACTATCGCCAGATTAAGCTGAGTGTCAATTTTGTTAATCACGTTTAATTTTGACATAAACTCCATTTTTATAGTTCAATCTTGACATAAATTTCTCAACTTTTTGGCAAATTACATGTTGGCCCAAAAAAAATCAAGCAAAGAACAATTGCTGCAATATCAATTTAACATGTTGGTTCCGATGAATGCAAAATTTTGAGAATCATGTGTAGATATAATAAAATTGGAAACAAAGAGCCAACATCCCAACAGGGTTTTGCTTGCCAATACAAAAAAACAAAGATAATTTTAAAATGAGCGGTAAAATGACCAAAACTGAAACAACTAACAAACATATTCCTGCTTACAGTAGATAAAGCTGATACAATCTTCTTAAGTGACAAAGTAACTGCTAGCAGTAACTAAAAATTAACACCATGCATATATCTAGGAACAGAGAGCTAGCACACGTTGATTGCTAGAGGTCCAACATAGATTAGACATGAGCAGTGCCCTGAGTGAACTTAGGATCTTCACATCTGTAGCTGCCATCAGGGCCGATTCCAAAACCTTTTGGATCAGCAAACACATTCTCGAGCAGCTGGCTGCGAGGTGGAAGTGGGCTCTCATCTGCGAACTCAACAGCATCCTCAACCAACTCATCAATCTTCTTATGTATGGCCTTCAACTCTTGTTCAGTGGCCAAATTGTTCTCAAGTACGTATTTCTTTAAGGCTGTGATGGGGTCTCTGGCAGCATAGTGTGCCTTCTCAGCTGCCAAAATGGAACCAAGCATAGTGGTTAATATTTAGCAACTTCAACTCAAAGGAATGAAATGATATGAAAACTAAGAAGTGAACATGCGGGCTGCGAAATGAGAGAATTATTTTCTCCAAAAGAGTGGGGATTTCTCCATAATCCAACACAAGTAAATTAAAAATCAGGATATTAGAAATGAAAAGATAAAAATCTAACACAGAAGAAACTATCCACTTCATAGTTCATATAGTGGCTCAAGTCCATAATCCAACAAACAATAAAAAAATCACGATATTAAAACTCAAAAGGTAAATCACAGAAGATACTATGAGCAGAAACAGAACCAAAAGGAGTAGGAGACGGAAGCATAGACAAATTTTAATTCGCAGAAGCATGAACATCTCTCCAAGAATTCAATAAAAATTCAAAAACAAGGACACATCTAAAAGAAGAAAGACATAACTCAAATACTCACCAGGGTCACGAAGCTCATCGGGATCAGCCAATGAATGTCCTCTGAACCTGTATGTTTCACATTCCACCAATGTTGGCCCTTCTCCTCTCCTGGCCCTTCCAATTGCCTCCTTTGCCACCTCCCTCACCTTCAAAACATCCATCCCATCCACATGAACACCAGGCATACCAAATGCAGGGCCCTTCTTCCAAATTTCTGGATCAGAAGTAGCCCTCAAATGTGACATTCCAATAGCCCATAAATTGTTCTCCACAACAAAAACAATTGGCAATTTCCACAATGCTGCCATGTTCAAACACTCAAAGAACTGGCCATTATTAGCAGTCCCATCTCCAAAAAAGGCTAACGTCACGTGATCACAGTCTGCTTGTTTCAGCACTTCCCTCCTGTATCTAGAGGAGAATGCTGCACCTGTTGCTACTGGTATCCCTTCACCAATAAATGCAAACCCACCAAGCACATTGTACTCTTTTGAAAACATGTGCATTGAACCACCTTGGCCTCGGCAACAACCAGTGGCCTTTCCAAAGAGCTCACTCATCACCTCACGAGCAGGGACACCCTTACTCAAGGAGTGTACGTGATCACGGTAAGTGCTCACCACAGAATCTTCCTTCTTTGTAAGCTTGATAAACCCAGTTGACACAGCTTCTTGGCCATTGTAAAGATGAACAAACCCGAACATCTTGCCTCTATAATACATCTGAGCACACATGTCCTCAAAAGACCTACCCAATACCATGTCTTCATACAGCTCCAGGCCTTCCTCTTTTGTTATAAGCTAAACGCACAAAGATTGAAAAGGATAGTCTTAGACACTCTTTCATTTCATGAGATAATTAAATCTTTGGGAAACAAAGAAAAAGCTCAGCTGTGTAATTCTAAATCTCTTCAAACTTAATTAGATAGATATACTGAAGTTCCATGAACTTGAAAAATAAGACACAAATCAAATTGAATTAAAGCCACCGAGAAACAAAGCTGAAAGTTGGAAGCTTGGGATTTATCTGTTCTGGGTTTTCAATTGTTGGATCAAAAAACTTAAATTAAGCTTGATTAAGTGGAATTGCTCGTAAATCTCAGCTACCCAGTACTTAAAAACCCAAGGAAAACAAAATTTGAAATCCAATTCTCTTCTCCTTCCCTTGGCTTACCATGCATGAGAAAAACAAAACTTACCCAGAAAACTAAATCAAGCAATGAACTTTCAAGACTAAAACATTACCAGATTGGTGGATGCATGGAGCTTCTTCTCCTTCACAGCTTCGGAGACAGCAACGACAGCGGATCGACGGTGGGCATTCGACTGACTGTGGTTAGCAGATAGGGAAGTGGGTCGGAGGTTGCGGGTAGATCCGAGAAAAGATGAGGTCTTGGGCAACAACAAGGAGGGCTTGTCATTGGATCTGGGGGTGGCGGTGTTGAGTTGGAGGGGCTGGGCCAAATTGGTGGCAGAGAATGACATCTCTCCCCCTTGTTTCAGTGGCTCTGTCTTTGTTTGGGAATTGATAAAATTTGGGTATTGAGAGAGAGAAGAAATGGGGGAGATGGAAATTGAGGGAGTGAGGGAGAGAAAGTATAAGAGGAGAAGAAGGGGCGGAGAAAACGAAGGAAGGAGGCTTGGAAATAACCGCCTGATCAAATGGGAGGCCAACCAACAACTCAACCAACTACTTGTTGTGTTGTTCTTACTTCTACAATTACTTCTAGTTTTTGCCTCGCTTTGCTAATTATTTTGTGTGTTTTTAGGCTTTTGGCCTTGTAAACTCCGATGCAAACATTTTGTCTCCAAATTATTTTTCTTGGACAGTTGGGTTTATCTTTCATTCATTTATTTATAGTGTCAAAATCATCTTAGTGCAATGGTGTTTATTTTTTTTTAATGATTTTAAATGGATTTTCGTTGTGTTTGCAATGCCACATATTGAATTTGGTTGTTGATTGAGTGCTTCATACAATATGGTTCTCAAGGAAAAGCAATTTGATGTTTTAATCAATTCCATTGGTTAATGATGAATATGGCTTTCATGCATTTTATTTTTTATCTTTTAAGGCATATATGCATTCTATTTTTTTAATATATAAATTACATGAAGAGAGACTTGAACTCGGGTGCAAAGTAAGGCGCACATTCATTCTAGTCAACTTGGCTAAGTCCATATATGCATTCTATTTGATACATTAGATTACGCACACAAGCATTTTAGAGGAATTAGTATGCATATCTCATAAAAGAGGTGCTTCATTTATGATTTCTTCACCTATGTAAAGAGGTGTGACCAAAATAAAGCGACATTTCAAAATAATAATAATAAATGTCACACTTTTTTGGTGTCAAACATAATACAAGTCACTTTGTTTTGAGCTTGACTTAGGTTGTATAGAGTGGCATTATTTTACTTCACATCACCACTACTAATTTTAACAAACAAACAAATATTTTATTGTTTGAAATTGGTTTACCAACACCTTTCCTTTTTGAGTTTACTATGCGAAAAAAAAAAAATTAAGAAAAAAAAAATCATGAACAAAACAGTTTTGTCTTTTTATGTTTCCTTATTTCTGTCGTCACCCAAGTCCTCCTTGTGACCATGTGGACAAGGATGAGTTCCAACTTGTCATAGGATGAGGACTGCAAACCCTTTTGCTCATTTCAGTTGATATTCATTTCATTTGAAATTAAATATTTGAAACCCATTAGCACCAAAGGGGTCCATAGCTCAGTGGTAGAGCATTTGACTGCAGATCAAGAGGTCACCGGTTCGAACCCGGTTGGGCCCTCCCAATTTCGAAGTTTTTTTAATACTTTTTTTCTTCATTTGGGCACATTCATCCCACCCCAAGCCCATCCATAGTCAGCCCACTTTCGGTCCATTTGTTATTTATTCTCGTCGCAATTGCAAACCATCTCAACTCTTCAGTTTCAATTTTCTGCGCTCTTTCCTAAATTCAGAGGAAATTTTATTTCTAAATTCAGAGGGCCTGTTTATGTTTCTAAGAAAGTGTAGATTTTGCAGCTTTTTGAGCAGCTGAAAACAAAGAAAACGGGATGGTCCTGTAGCAAAGCAACATTGGGGCTCCTTCATACAGCATCTTCTAGCTCGCTACTTTTGTTTCTGAATTCTGTTGGTGAGTGTCCTTTTTCTTTTAATGAATTTTGGTTCTCCATGCTGTGAACGTTTGCCCTTTGACTCATATGGTATTTCTGTTATTTATTAAGTATGTAATTTGTTCAATTTCTTGTTGCTAGAATGCTTTGAGGAAACAAGTGAATCCCAAAATGCTGCAACCCCAAATTGTACAATTCCCAGCTAGGTTAGGCCTAACAAACCCCACTTCACCCTCTCTTCAAAACCCTACCCCTCCGAAACTCCCTTCACAGCAACCCAGTCTCTCCCCAACCCTTCTCTCTCTCCTCGCACCCCTCATACCACCAATACTGCTACCTGTAACCGTCCCATTTCCCTGAGCAGATTGTGAAGCCCCTCCAAAGAATTCATCAAAGAGGAGGGGTGAAGCTGACAGCACTGTGCCCGTCCTTTTTCCATCAAGAAGGCACCGTTCCAATCAACATCCACAAGATCAGCAAGTTTGATAGAATTGCATTGTTGAACATCACACATCAGCTCAAAAGCAAGCAATTTTAAACACAATGCTACAGGAATATATCTAAAAACAATGCAAATAAAAAGGTTTACCTGTGTTTTAATGGAGAACCTATTAAGCAGGGGAACCACAGAGAAAGAATGTAACAGTACCAGACCCTTACTATCACCGGTAACTGCCTTAAATTGACGTGTAACTTGAGAATCCTGCCCCAAAAACAATGTATGTACAACTGGAGCTGTATGTTCTCCAGTAATTACTTTAGCAACCGATGCCCTCTGTACGTCCCAAACTGTAATGTGACCATCAGCATAACCCGCTAAGAGCAGGTCCCCTTGCTGATTGAAGCATATAGAAGTCACTGCAGCATAAGATCGTTCACCTTGCAATCCAAGAATTAGCATCTGGAACATATATAGCATAGTTTGTTAACATGTAGTCACCTATCTCTCTATCATAGGAAGTTAAAACTAAAACATAGGAATGGAAGGTAACCTTTGCATCCATGATATCAGCATTATGAGCAGAGTATTTACTAGGGATAACAAGAATAGCACCTCTTGCCATTCCTATTGCAATGTAATTACTGTGAACCGCCAAGACTTGTGGTGAACCATGATCACGCCGTAACGCTGGAGCTGAAAGGGTCCTGGTAATGGGATTGTTAGCATCGACATTGAAGTATCCCAATGTGGTGGAGCCTCTCCGAACACCCTCAAGCCTCATGGGTTGAGCAGCAGCACCCTCTTCCCAATGCAAAGCAGTAGAAGCTTGCTTCTTCTCTAGCTCTTCAGCGATTTCGAGTGGCTTCTGCAATTTCTTTTCAGCTTTTTTACTAATCCTCCTGCTCTCCAATTGCCCAATTCTCTCCTCCACAAGTTGAGTGATTGAACTTCCCAATTCACCATCATCATCACTATCACGATCATTATTATCGTCATCATCACCACCACCACCACCCTCACCGTCATTATCATTACCGCCACCACCACCATCACCAAGACGCTCCTCCTCACTATCACTATGTTTGGAACCAGAACTGTTTTCATCTATATCTTGTATTTCTGGTTGACATTCCTCCACAACCTCAACATTATTGTTAAATTCATTATCTTTAACATCATTTGCATCTAAATTTGTCAAATTCTCATCAAAACTAACATTTTTCACTTCTTCCGGAGCATTCCCAGCACTTACTTCAATACCTTGAGACGTTTCCTCTAACTCCCTCTCCCTCTCCCTCTCCCTCTCCCAAACCCTATCTTTTCTCAACAATTCGTCACCAAAATCCACTTCTCCTTCATTCGAATTTGACTCAGTCACTTCAGAACTACCTACATTCGTATCATTATTAGAATTGGACCCTACCTCGGATTTATCATCCAATTCCGTACTCTCCAGAACCTTCTGGAAAACTCCACTCCCGGCGCTCCTCTTCGATTTGATCGCGGCCGCGTGCGGTGTAGGCATCGACCTCGAGGCCGCCGCAGCAGCCGCGAGCGCCGCCCCTGGCTTCGCATTCGTTCTCATGCCTCCAAGCAACCATGGCGATGGCTTCGAAACCTTTCCGACCGGATCGTCCGATAACTCGCCGGACTTGACCCGAGCGTACAAATTGGGCCTCGGCCGGACTTGACTGGACTCGTCGGATTTAGCGCTGGAGACTGATACGGCGTCGGTGGGCGGATGTGGTGGTTTGGGATCAGATGCGAGGCGGTGGATAGTGGAGGGCGGGGACGAGGACGAATCGGAGTCGTTGAGGATTTCGTCGATCGTACGGTGAGGGACGGAATTAAGGTTGTCGTCGTCGTCTTCGTCGGAGAGGGAAAGGTGTGAGTTGAGGAAGGAGTCGAGGTCGAGTTCCATGGCAAGTTGTGGTTCGAATTGAGTCAGCTTCTTGGTCATGCTGGTGCAGCCAAGCTGCCGCTGACTGTTCCTAAACTGTTCCCAGACTGTTTCTTAGGAATAGTTAAATGACATTTGTGCCCCTGCTTAACTGGTTGCTCTCTTAATTATGTTCACTAATGAACAGTACAATGGCATTTTTGCCCTGATGAACAGCTACATAGCCCTCTTTCTCAGTTCGCTTCTTTTCAAAACAAAACCCCCTTCAGCTCTCAAACCGGCGTTCACCGAAGAGAAGTGCGAGAGAGAGAGGCCTCAGAGATCATAGTCGTCTTCTCTAATTCTCGGACATGGGTACTTTCAAGGTAAGCCTGCATAGTTCTCAGTGGGTTGGGTTTTAAATTTCCCGTCAAATCATTTAGGATTAGGGTTATTTCTTACCCTCCGTCCATCCCTCAATCTAGCACAAGTCTCTGTAATTTTTTTATTCACTTAATTATGATTCAATATGTATAATATTATTATAGTAGCTGTCAAATTAAAGTATGACAGGACAAGTATAGGATCTTTTTTGTGATTTGAAAAAAAAAACAGTGTGATTCAGTGGACCGAAACTATCAGGTCCATTTGGTTTAAGATTTAAAAGTTTATGAATAGATATGAAATTGCATTTACATGTTTGAGATGTAATTAACGGTGTCGTTTTTGTGTTGCAGTTTCTACCAGAACCAGGTTGTTTGGAGGAAGCTCCCTACGGCATTTGATGAGCTCCCTAAGATTTACGGAATGAAACTCTGGGCATAATCCTTCAGCTCAGCTTTTGTGATCCCAAATCTTCATCGGTGAATTTTGCGTTAAACTTAATATTGTGGTAAGTGCTTGCCATTAATGAGGTTTGTTCTCTTTGCTGTTTATGCTTTATTTTTTTCTAATTAATAAATTTGTACCCATTTTGATTATTTGTCAGTGTCTAATGTAGTAGATGTTTAAAGGATTAATGGCTTGCTGATGGGTTTTTAAGCATGCTGTTGAATCCTTTGATTCCTTGCCCAAATTGATTCTGCTGCTGTGATGATCTGTTGTAGTTACTATTGTTGTTGTGGGAAAGTAAGCATGCATGCCAATTTCGACAATTTGTAATGATTTTGCTGCTGTAATGGGTTGTTAATTTGTTGTTGTGATGATAGGTCATTTTTCTATTCATCTTTTGAAGAGGTCATGCATAACTTGATTCCATAATTGCTATGATTTAGGGTTTATAATACTTCAATTGATCTGCTACTTTTATTGGATTCCTGAGTTTTTTTTTTTAATTTTAAACTTTCATATCATATTAGTACATCCACCACACAGACACATCTTTCATGCTCTATTTTTCGTTTGTCTTGCTTCTAAAAAGTTATTTATTAATTTTTCTTGAACATGGTTTTCTTTTGTTTGTTGTAAAATAAAACAGAAGAAGGAAAAAAAAGGAGAAAAACTTTTCATCGCTTTATACACATTTCACACAATTTTAAAACCCGCAGCATCATGCGGGCACCTTTTGCTAGTTTTATTTCTAAATTCAGAGGGCCTGTTTATGTTTCTAAGAAGGTGTAGATTTTGCAGCTTTTTGAGCAGCTGAAAACAAAGAAAACGGGATGGTCCTGTAGCAAAGCAACATTGGGGCTCCTTCATACAGCAGCTTCTAGCTCGCTACTTTTGTTTCTGAATTCTGTTGGTGAGTGTCCTTTTTCTTTTAATGAATTTTGGTTCTCCATGCTGTGAACGTTTGCCCTTTGGCTTCTATGGTATTTCTGTTATTTATCAAGTATGTAATTTGTTCAATTTCTTGTTGCTAGAATGCTTTGAGGAAACAAGTGAATCCCAAAATGCTGCAACCCCAAATTGTACAATCCCCAGCTAGGTTAGGCCTAACAAACCCCACTTCACCCTCTCTTCAAAACCCTACCCCTCCGAAACTCCCTTCACAGCAACCCAGTCTCTCCCCAACCCTTCTCTCTCTCCTTGCACCCCTCCCTAGAGCCCAATCCCTTCTCATCCAAATGGCCTCCCTTGCCTCTAAACTCTTTGAAGTCTCACCGAATCGATCCCTTTGGCTCAATGCATTCCGTGGGTCCTTCCCGACCTTTCTTTCTTCCCAATCCCAATCACTGCCCTCAACTGCACCTGACTCTTCTCCTTCCTCCACCAAAGAGATCCTCTCCCAGTTCACTGCCCTTCAAACCCAACTCTTTGAGGCTGTTGCTGAACTCCAAGAAATTCTTGATCTTCAGGATGCTAAGCTGAAAATTGCACGTGAAGTGCGGTCCAAGGATGCTGCACTTCTTTCTTTTTCCAAGAAACTCAAGGATGTCGAGCAGGTTCTTGATAATCTTGTTGATGATTACTCTGATTTTAGCCGCCCCAAACGGACAAAACAGGAGGATGGTGCAGAAGATGATTCTTCATGCACCACGACAACTGTTGCATCTCAGTTAAATTTATCAGATATTTTATCATATGCCCACCGGATAAGCTACACAACCTTTGCACCACCAGAATTTGGGGCTGGACAAGCTCCTCTTCGCGGGGCACTCCCGCCGGCCCCACAGGATGAGCAAATGCGTGCTTCTCAGCTATACAATTTTGCAAACCTTGATGTTGGTTTACCTAAGACAGTCGAGAGGGAGGAGGAAACAATTCACACAATATTAGAGCCCCCACATCCTGAGCCAACAGAAGCCAATCAACTTCCCAAGCTGGGTGCACTTCAGGGTCTACTTCCTCCAAATATCACGGTTCCGTCAGGTTGGATACCGGGGATGCCCGTGGAGTTGCCAAGCGATGTACCTGTGCCCCCACCGGGATGGAAGCCTGGGGATCCAGTGCCTTTGCCCCCACTTGGATCTGCTCCAGCTCCCAGGGTCGAAGAGCAACAATTACGGCCTAATGCTCATCAACCATTACATAGAGCGCCAGCGACAATACAGGTTCAGCATGTTCAGCTGGATATTCCGGACCAAGATGATGATAGTAGTGATTATACTAGCGATGATGCAAGCTCAGAAGATGAGGATTGACAGTCAGCTATGGTAGTGCGGAGAATTTTACGTGATTTCCTTTCTGTCTTGATGTATATGCAGCAACTTTGTAGTATCAACTTGCATTTCCTTTAAATCAATGTGGGCATTTCCTTCTCATTTCTAAGTTGGTGAATTTTGTTTGGCTTTACTTTTCAACAAGTTGATGGTAAATCTAATTGTGCATTGGAAATCTTTGAACTTGAAGGAGCGAAAGAAGCACATTTTCTGATGGTAGCTTTTACAAATACCATTAAGCATATGATTTCTACATGACATGCACCCTTCTCTAGAATCAATCTTAATGAAGTTTTTAAAAAACACATGAAGGAAAACTGGTGGATTGTGTTGGCAAATGTGTAAAATCCGATGTTTGTAGCACCAGATTTTTGTGCCTTAAGCTTATAACTCAAACAGCAAATATGGTAGTCACATGAGTTGATAAGGTTTCAGCAGGATTACACTCGTATAGTTTCCATGAATTTAAGCGCCTGATGGAAATAATCTTTTATCTGGTTGCTCAAGGGAAAATTAAAGCAACGAACATATATGTGAGAACTTCAGCTAAGGCTCACAGACACAAGTTTGTGTTTGCAATAACTCAATTTAGTATATGATCCATTTGTTGTGGATGAACAAATTAGGCAAATGCTAGTCTGGTTTGTCAAGGCATCTTGAAATTGTTATTTGGTGTTTGCCACTTGCTACTTCTTTCAAAATATTATTCAAACAGTCCTGAATGAATCCGAGCAAAGTTGAAAATCGCGAATAGGTTGCCATTTTAAGATGCACAAAGACGCGTTTATATAAGCAAAATGAAGCAACTAGAACCAATCAGGGTCCATAGCTCAGTGGTAGAGCATTTGACTGCAGATCAAGAGGTCACCGGTTCGAACCCGGTTGGGCCCTCGACAACTTATTTTTCAAAAAATTACATTTCAAAAATTTATGTTGTTTTTTGTTTGGTTGGTTTGGTTGTTTTAGCCTGTGAGTTTTGAAATCTCAACACCATATTCTTCTTCTACCTTCTCTACGTCTTAAACCTTTTTTACTCTCCTTTAAGAAAAAAGTTTCCGTTGATCTGCGTTAGTAAGAAAAGAATAATTTTTTTTTTTTTTTCTTTTCTAAAAACGACCACTAAAAGTTAGCTAAAACGAGCATTCTCTATGACAGACCAAATCAACCATCCAAGATAAAATCCTTCTTCATTACTGATGGATTGTATTTTGATTTCACTACAAATGCCAAGTGCCTTTCTATGATTCATATACAAAACTGGTACCACTTTACAAAGTAATTACAAGTTTACAACAGCTTTAAGTACAGACACAAATTAACATAGAAAGAATTACATGTAACAGAGGAAAACGAAGTAAGGGGTTAAAAACGAAGCTAAAACGGTACTTAAAGATATCAGTTATTGTATAGCCTCTGCTGAATTCCAACTCTAGTGTTTTTGTTAGTTGTGTACATGACGATAATGTCACCGCTTGCTGGTCTTCTCCTTGCCTGGAAAATGAATCCACGCGTTAAAACTGGACACCTTCACAAATTTGAGAACAATCACACGAGAATGAATGACATACGTACCATTACCGAATATGTTTGACTTTAAGGGAAACCGGAGAGATGACCCCTTTACTTTTAGCTCCCTGAGTTGCTTGGTTTTACTTTGTTTCCCTATTCTCGCAAGATCACTGCTACTTTCTGCTGGTGAAAGAACAGTTCCTTTCTGAACCTTTTCATGATACACAGCTGGAGGTGCAAGCCTCAGTTGAGGCATGTTTTCAATCTCGACCAATCCTCGGTCTCTCTGCAAATTGGTCAACATCTCAAACTGCAACATCCAATTCCAGTTTTTCATTAGTTTTCAATGTAAGACCAGTCCACAAAATAGAAATGAGAATGATAACAATGACAAAACAAAATGACGATCATGACAAAAATGATATGAAATTGCCATACTCGCGATATTTGGTGAAGCCCATAGGTATTCTCTGATGCATTGCTTTCATGTGGGTGGACAGTTGTTCCGTGTATTTGTTGGGTTCTTGAAGAAAACCCCTTCACTAAACTCTTCTCTGGAAGGACCGATTTGTTTCTGGACCTCTGAGATTTCTTCTTAGGCATACAAACAGGGCATCCGGAGGACGAGCTACTACTTGATGTGCCATTCTCCAAAACTTCGCATTGAAGATGTGTTGCATGACCGCAATTGAAAATGCGAATGTAGCTAGAAGAGTTCTTGTCAAGAAGACAATCACATATACAACATATTTGACTCCGAGGGGCATACCCATGAGAGGCCCCTTTCTTGAGTATGCTCATAGTGTAGAATGTATCATCTTCTATCAGGGACTTGGCAGTATCCTACATAACAGATGAAATTATTTAAATGCAATGAGAAGAATGAAGAGGAAGTTGACTGAACAACAATAGAAAACTTCACAAGAGAAAAGGAAAAGTCACATATCAACCAAGTCATATGAGATATAAAGATGATATACCAGAATTCTTCTTTCAAAGCCATATGTGCTAAGCATCCCCAATATTGTGAATTTAAAATCACCAAATTCCTGGCTAACATTATCAGAAAGGAGTTTGGACATGATGGTTGGAAGGCGAACATAACCTATCATGCCCTCAACAATCTCCTTGATGAACCGAGAGAACACTTTTCTTAAGATATGAGCGCCTTTATGGAGCTTTGAGATTCTCCACTCTATAATAAAAGCCACCTCATCCTCTTCTGATTCCAATGACTCAGCTACCACTGTTTTATGATCGTCTCCTTTAGATACTCTTCCAGCATTAAGGGAATCCGTTAAAGGCACACAAAACCTGCATTGAAATTTGGAGGATTATTAGTCTTCAAAATATGTACGACCATGTACTTTAAGACTACAATAATGCTGAAATCGGGGAGTGTAAAATAGTCAGATAATCATATGCAAGGAAAACTTGGTGGGAAAGAAAATTGAAAATTTGATTTTGAACTTACGAGTCCAGTAATCTAAACCAGAGTGCCTCTGATTCATCAGGATTTAAACGATGGGTGTTCCGTTGGCACAATCCAATACAGGCATGCAATATACTGTTAATGTCGCTCACCTACATGAGAAAGATTACGAATAATATATAACTATTCAGTGAATTTATAGAAACATAAAAATTAAAACTTAATCACATGCTCTGATTCAAATATGACATTCACAGACCTCCTCCAATTTTAAAGCATTGCTGAAATGCTCAGTACGTGCAGAACCACTTGATACCAGACTTCCCACAGCAGTATCAAGCTTGATAAATTTTTCATTGAGGGTGGAAAGTGTAAGTAAAAGAGCACTGCCAACATCACCAACCCTTTCCAACAAGAATGATGCAGCATCTGTTATCCCATATTTCTGGCACAGGCGTAAACAGTGTTCCACGCGATAGCTATCAAAAGTCTCTAGGAATTTGAGAACTGAATTGCGCTCATACTGACATAACAGCTGCAAAAGTAAAAAGCAAAACATTTAGAACCTGAGGTGTTATCATTGTGATTTCATCACAAGTAGTTGCTGAACATAATCAAATCACAAGTAATACACTAAGAGGGCAATGTCATGGACAAGCTTTATGGTACAGAAACCAGGGTAGCCACCAAACACACTCGCTCAACTTTTTCAAGTCTTGTATTGAAAATTTGGCCAAAATGAATACACTGACACAATAAGAACAATATTATCTCCCTCGCCCGAAGGAAGGAAATATTGTTCAACTAAGCACTTGACTTGACAATATCCAGGAAAACAAATGAATCACAAAGAGAATATGATGCAACTGAGACACAGATTCATTCAATAAAATCAAATTTGAAAGGAAATTTTTTTTTTTTTTAAAAAGGAAGAAGATGTAATTGTACAAACAAAGTGCTCACCTCCAGATAAAGTTCAATCATATCATCAGTCACATTAACAGGATTGTTACGCAAAAGCTTTGGGATATCACAGATCCTTTCCAAGTAAGCCTCCACTGCTTTTGATTGATCCTTCACCCTCACAAGATCATCTTTTCTTAAACTTGAAAAGTCGAGGGTGCCAGATAAGTGAACCTCAATCACCGTTTTTAAGTAAAGGAATAGGCCTTTTGGATGGGAACGAAGTTCAGAGAGGATATGTGAACCTTCTTCACTAGTAAAATGGTCGATAACCAAGACGAATGTGCCTTCTCTGCATAGTATAAGAAAATATTTGTGATCGAATAACTGAGAACCTCCACTGAAGAAAATAACCAAAATATTACTTAACATGTGAAAAAGGAAAAAGAAAAGAGAATTTCAAGATAACTAAGGGATAACCTGTTTAAGTCAAAAAGCTCTGGAATTCGAGAAATTACTTCTGATCGAAAAGCGGCGGATTCATTGTCAGTCAACTGTAATAATGTTTTGTTGATAAAGGAGAAGGCATGAATGGGTTCATCTACATCTTTCATGTAGCAATCCAGAGCAGCAAGATACTGATGCCTGCTGTTATGAATTAGGCCACAAACCTAAAAAACTCCAACAGACCTTCTAGTGAGTAATCTCAAACTGAATGAACTGTAACAACATGATACTGAGACAACATCATAAGATATTGGTAAATTTACCTGGTAAAATCGTGCTTTCTCACATAGCTGTAACACATAAGATGAATCCCAATCAGTCTCAGGCACTACCTCAAGAAGGCCAAGAACCTGCTTCTCTCTTTTTTTTGAAGTTATGGTATCTCCAGGAACCCATGATGGAAAGTTATTCTGTGACGTCAAGTACTCCAAAATTTGAGACAGTACATGTCTCGAGACATTAGCTCTTCCACATGCAACATAGTACGCAATAAACTCAAACAGATGACCAATGTCTTTCTTTGAAGGCCACTCTACTGTTGATGCAGTCTCATCATTGCTAGGAGATCCATCTGTTTGGGAGATGCCCTTACTAACAATATGAATGAGAGTATCTACTGTACTTTGAACCATTGAATTCTGACTTTGAGCCATCGAATTATTCCCATCTGGCAGCTCCATATTTGCATCAGCTGAATCATGAGAAGAAACGTCGGGTTTCGAGATTTCATCTTCAATGAACGCACATCTCAGAACGTCTAAAGTAGCTTCAGTATCTAGCTCCAAGAGAAAATACAGGTTAAGATATTCTCCTCCTGCTGCCCTTGAATTAGGAGCATCAGAACCCTCTAATAAAAATTGCAGAAGTTCTGTTCTGAGAGATGGCAAGCGTGGAGGAGGAATTGTTCCCTGTCCTGCAAATAGAGATAATTAACGCAAACTCTCTTAATCAGATTACTTGAGTTAACATCCAGCAAGAAATGAAGCTATGCAAGTGATTCAAACACGTGTTCCAGTAGAAAAGAATGTTAGTCTTCCTTCACCACTTCATATACTGTAAGATTTATATCTCTTTTCTACAAATTACTTATTTCAAGACCCACACAGCCACTTCTAGATGGGATTATTACACAGAGGGATATACTTTGACATTCCAATTGAACAACTCCAATAAGTGAAGTCCATACCTGGTGGAAAAGCAAGGCCTGAAAAACAGTACTTCAAATAAACTAGCATCCGGTAACTGTAAACAAGAACAAAATAAAATAAGACCACTTAAAAGCCTCATTGGAAAACTGACAAAATGCAGCCAAGAAGTAACATGAAATAATGTGATACGACTCATTATATTCTTTCAGTAGGATAATAATAAAGGAGTAGGGATGATGCATGATTGAAGGACAAGCAAACTAAAATAGCACGATAAACTACATATAAACTTTTCAAACTCAATAGAACACAAAGGAAACATATAAAGACAATCATACCCAAGGGCAGTAGCACCTTCTTTTTTACTATTTTGCAAGACCACCAACAGTTCCTCTAAAGGTGACCTGAAATCATCCAAACCTTTATTGAAGAGATACACCAGAGCACTATACAATCCATGCTCCCGGCATAACCTAACAACCTACAAGAAAACATAATACATTATCAGTGAGTCAAGGTGAAAACTACAACAAACAAAACCAACGCAACATAAAAAATAAAAATAAAATTATAAGCAAAAATCTGAGAAGTACAGACCTGATTGAAATCCAAGGATGAAATATCCATGTGGAGAACACATTGTTCAACACGCTGTAACCATCCTTTGCGGCTATAATGCTCTACCAGTGCTTGCATAATCTTCAGAAAAGGGAGAAGGGAAAGAACATTATTATGTATAACATAGCTGCCAATACAGCCAAAATGCTTGAACATTATGCAATACCTCAGGTGGAAGAGAACCAAGCATGTCCTTCAATATATACGGCTCCAACAGCTCCAAAAATGTGTCTAAAAAAATTTTAAAAGAAAAATATTGGTACCATGCAATGATGGATAAAAATTATATGTGTATGTAGCTTCAAGCTATGAAACAATGCTGCAAAACAACAGCTGACACAAGCCAAAAAGAGATACAGCAGTCCTAAAACTTAATTGCATTGATCTATCATACGTCAAAGTATTAATCCAGACACCCTCAAAACATGAAAGAAAGTTAACATGCGTGGTTCTGACTACTTCCAATAAAATTATTCTAAAAGAAGAAAAGTTCAAGCCTATAATGCAGAACATATGTTATTCACTTCATCCCCCTTTCAGAAAAAAATAAAAAATGCCATTCACTTCGGTGTTGAGCATGACACTTATTATGAGTTGTGGTAAGACAATTTATTTCGTGTCTTGTTGATGCGACACAGTTACACATTTTAAAAGGTCATTCTGACTCAACCATATGTGTTTAGCAACATGAAGTTTCCCTCTTCATAAGCATATGAACACCAAAGGATGACTCATATTTATTTTTTTCATTTCAATAGAAAAAAATTTGTAATCCAGAAACCCAAACTTCAGCTACAAAAACGCATGAAGTTAACAGAAGGATCAAATGCAAAAACACACCGGATTGAGAATACCTCTCTGTTGAACAGCTACAAACTTGGAAAAGATTTCATCAAAAAGTATGTCAGTCCTCTTGATATGGACACAGAATTCCACTGCAACTCCACCGACACGGGTGTATTGCTCTTTTATTTCAGAGTGCACAGAACTGCTTTTGCTGTTTAAGTCGTCAACTTGATCCATAATTCCAATTTGGTTGCCTAATGCTACTGATATATATGAAAATACTTCCTCTACATATGACAAAAGTAACTCAACCAGGTAGGACATTATGGCCTCCTGTACAGCAACCAGAGTTCTAGGAAGGTCAACGACACCATGAGCTTGGCCATCATAAATTGTCATTGCCATGTTCAAGGCACCCATCCAATCACCTGCTCTCCTTAAAACTTGAATTCGTTCCTTCCATGGGAGAAGCCGGGAAACAATAAGATGCATAGGTCCAAGTACATATACAGAAGCTCCTCTTACAGCTACACAATTGTGATAAGCTTTTTCAGGATTCCCAAATATATTAACGAAGTGAGTATGATAAGCAATAAGATCGTCCCCTCCAAAACCGTCTACAGAAAAACTTGTTTGGTGAATTACAGTTCCATCCTTTGCAAACAAACAAAGTTGTCCAGTCATCGTAAGAACCACCAGCATCTGAAGCCATAAAACCTCAAATTATGCTCATTCTATTGTGAAGTAAACAAGACTCCTCAACCAATTCAAGGGCAGAAAAACATAAATTCAGTATGACAGAAAACAAATAAACAAGAGCATACCTGATCATCCAGCCAAGCCACACCTATGGCTGCACTTTCAAGAGACCATTTACCATATACTTTCAGCTCCGATTTGACCAACTTTGCCACCTGAACTTTTCTATCCCAAGCAATTGCAAGTAGCGAAACTCTTTCAACTACTTCAGCGGGCATATTTTCTACCCAAAAAAAAAAAAAAATACCTCATCTTAGGAAGCCGTCAACAGGAAATTTAACAAAGAAAGTCAATCCTTACCAGTATTAGCAGGTAAACGGCGTGATTGTGTTGTACATTTCCAAGCAGTACAAGGCATGGCACCCTCCCGAACCCCATCTGGTTTTGAAAGTTGTGCATAGACTTCCAAATTGGGAGTTAGTCTTACCTGCAACAAAGACACATGGCATTAACAAACTGTGAAAGAAAGTATTTTACAAAGAGGCAAGCATTAATTCCCAAAATAAAAGGTACATGGAATTCACGCTATCATCTGAGGGCTTCATACCACCAGAGCAGTTTGATGGGTGACAAATACGACCACACCTTCTTCAACCAAAGAAGATCCCTCATTGAAGAGTTTCCAACTTGCATCTCCCCCCATCATACCACCAATACTGCTACCTGTAACCGTCCCATTTCCCTGAGCAGATTGTGAAGCCCCTCCAGAGAATTCATCAAAGAGGAGGGGTGAAGCTGACAGCACTGTGCCCGTTCTTTGTCCATCAAGAAGGCACTGTTCCAATCAACATCCACAAGATCAGCAAGTTTGATAGAATTGCATTGTTGAATATCACACATCAGCTAAAAAGCAAGCAATTTTAAACACAATGCTACAGGAATATATCTAAAAACAATGCAAATAAAAAGGTTTACCTGTGTTTTAATGGAGAACCTATTAAGCAAGGGAACCACAGAGAAAGAATGTAACAGTACCAGACCCTTACTATCACCGGTAACTGCCTTAAATTGACGTGTAACTTGAGAATCCTGCCCCAAAAACAATGTATGTACAACTGGAGCTGTATGTTCTCCAGTAATTACTTTAGCAACCGATGCCCTCTGTACGTCCCAAACTGTAATGTGACCATCAGCATAACCCGCTAAGAGCAGGTCCCCTTGCTGATTGAAGCATATAGAAGTCACTGCAGCATAAGATCGTTCACCTTGCAATCCAAGAATTAGCATCTGGAACATATATAGCATAGTTTGTTAACATGTAGTCACCTATCTCTCTATCATAGGAAGTTAAAACTAAAACATAGGAATGGAAGGTAACCTTTGCATCCATGATATCAGCATTATGAGCAGAGTATTTACTAGGGATAACAAGAATAGCACCTCTTGCCATTCCTATTGCAATGTAATTACTATGAACCGCCAAGACTTGTGGTGAACCATGATCACGCCGTAACGCTGGAGCTGAAAGGGTCCTGGTAATGGGATTGTTAGCATCGACATTGAAGTATCCCAATGTGGTGGAGCCTCTCCGAACACCCTCAAGCCTCATGGGTTGAGCAGCAGCACCCTCTTCCCAATGCAAAGCAGTAGAAGCTTGCTTCTTCTCTAGCTCTTCAGCGATTTCGAGTGGCTTCTGCAATTTCTTTTCAGCTTTTTTACTAATCCTCCTGCTCTCCAATTGCCCAATTCTCTCCTCCACAAGTTGAGTGATTGAACTTCCCAATTCACCATCATCATCACTATCACGATCATTATTATCGTCATCATCACCACCACCACCACCCTCACCGTCATTATCATTACCGCCACCACCACCATCACCAAGACGCTCCTCCTCACTATCACTATGTTTGGAACCAGAACTGTTTTCATCTATATCTTGTATTTCTGGTTGACATTCCTCCACAACCTCAACATTATTGTTAAATTCATTATCTTTAACATCATTTGCATCTAAATTTGTCAAATTCTCATCAAAACTAACATTTTTCACTTCTTCCGGAGCATTCCCAGCACTTACTTCAATACCTTGAGACGTTTCCTCTAACTCCCTCTCCCTCTCCCTCTCCCAAACCCTATCTTTTCTCAACAATTCGTCACCAAAATCCACTTCTCCTTCATTCGAATTTGACTCAGTCACTTCAGAACTACCTACATTCGTATCATTATTAGAATTGGACCCTACCTCGGATTTATCATCCAATTTCGTACTCTCCAGAACCTTCTGGAAAACTCCACTCCCGGCGCTCCTCTTCGATTTGATCGCGGCCGCGTGCGGTGTAGGCATCGACCTCGAGGCCGCCGCAGCAGCCGCGAGCGCCGCCCCTGGCTTCGCATTCGTTCTCATGCCTCCAAGCAACCATGGCGACGGCTTCGAAACCTTTCCGACCGGATCGTCCGATAACTCGCCGGACTTGACCCGAGTGTACAAATTGGGCCTCGGCCGGACTTGACTGGACTCGTCGGATTTAGCGCTGGAGACTGATACAGCGTCGGTGGGCGGATGTGGTGGTTTGGGATCAGATGCGAGGCGGTGGATAGTGGAGGGCGGGGACGATGACGCGGACGAATCGGAGTCATTGAGGATTTCTTCGATCGTACGGTGAGGGACGGAATTAAGGTTGTCGTCGTCGTCTTCGTCGGAGAGGGAAAGGTGTGAGTTAAGGAAGGAGTCGAGGTCGAGTTCCATGGCAAGTTGTGGTTCGAATTGAGTCAGCTTCTTGGTCATGCTGGTGCAGCCAAGCTGCTGCTGCTACTGCTTCCTCGTCGTCGTCTTCTTCTTCTTCTTCTTCTTCTTCTTCCTCTTGTTATGACTATGACTGGTAAGTCTGCGAGTATGTCTGCCATGTCGTTTCGTCAAACAAAATTGGGAAGGAGAGTAAAATGACGACATGTCGTTTTATTTGGAACAACGTGGCAGCTGCCTAACACTGGTTGCAGACTTGGCGTCCCTTTGGTTACGATGCGCGGTTGTTGTCAAGATAGGGTTCAGCCAGAATTAGCAATAACCACAAAATTATATCTTTACGCATAGATATTAGGCCAAATAATAAAAATTTAAATTCAAGATTTAGAGAGAAATTATAAACTTGAATGATTTGTATTTCTAGAATATTACTTATTAAATTTGTTTATCGGTGTTTTATTTACTTAAAATTAAGATAAATACGGACTCGAATCTCATATATTTTTAACACGCGTATCAGGTATATACATATGCAAAAATACTATGTCCAAGGCGGCAAAGTAGTGAGATGGGAGACAAATTAAAGCTGTTTCCTCGTCTTGTTGTTGGACTTTAGTCCAATGGTGGATTTGAGAATTGAGAGCAATTTGCAGATGAAAAAAACAAATATGTTTAGGCATATTCTGCTCTGATCTTTTATTATGCAGCTGGTTGGTCCCATGAGTCTTAGTCTCTCGCACTGTGTACACCGCTAATGAATCTTGAGGTTCTGGGCATTTCAAACCCCTCCACCATGAGTTCAGTGACCTTTTGCAAACTGGAAAGTACAACTACACCCTCTGGCTTAATTGCTTAAAAACCACCACAAAGTGCAAGTGCAGCTCCTTCCTCATCATTTTCAGAAGAAGAAGAAAGAACACACTCACTGCAGCTTGTGGCTGGCTAGGTACTCAATTTTGTGTTGTTTATTGCTTGCTTCTAATCTTGTTATTGGGTTTGATTTGTTATGTATTTTGTGTTTTATGTTCACTCTTATACAGAACATAACATCACCAATAATTAATAATGGCAACTGTCACTGCTTCAAGATTTGCCTCAACAAGTTCCCATGTCACCTATGGCGCTGTATCTTCTGTATCAGAGCCTAAAACGGGATACAAGAAAATGGGTTTTGGAAAACAGGCCACGACTCACAATGGGTTAAGAGCTTTGAACACAGTGGACGAGCTCCGCGTCAAAATCATGGGAAATTCAATTGCAAGGCAAGCAAGGAGCAAATCTTTCAACAGTACTAGGACTGGTTCAAGAACGGCAGGAACCATTGTTTGTGGAAGTGGGATGAATTTAGTGTTTCTGGGAACAGAAGTTGGCCCATGGAGCAAGACTGGTGGACTTGGAGATGTTCTTGGAGGCCTGCCACCAGCTATGGCAGTAAGCTTCTGCTTCCTCTCTTGCCTTATAATTCATTTCTTATATAATCAATGAGACTATAACAAGCAAATTAATTCTTCTTCAGGCAAATGGGCATCGAGTGATGACTGTTTCTCCGCGATACGACCAGTACAAAGATGCATGGGATACAGAAGTTACAGTTGAGGTTGTGTATATTAAAAATTGTATAACCTTCATATTTAAATGGGAGGACAATGAATTTTGTTTGGTTATGGTGAAATGATTTATTTCTCTGCTATTTAGGTTAAAGTGGGAGAAAAAACTGAAAAGGTTCGCTTCTTTCATTGCTACAAAAGAGGAGTTGATCGTGTGTTTGTGGATCACCCACTATTTCTTGAAAAGGTTGGTCTTGTGAATCAATGTTCTTCCTTTCCAATAGTTTTTATTAGCTGGAAAAAGGGAAAGTTATCTGCTTGATGACTGGTGTTTCAGGTTTGGGGAAAAACTGCATCCAAAATCTACGGACCCATTGCTGGAGAGGATTTCAAGGACAACCAACTTAGATTCAGCCTGCTATGCCAGGTTAGTAATCTCCATCTTTTAGATTCAGCCTGCCATGCCAGGTTACTGATTCTTCTCTCCTTTTTCACCCCCAACAATTTTATGCTTATATTCTCATGATTGTATAAATTGTATGTTTTAGGCAGCTCTAGAAGCACCAAGAGTTCTGAACCTTAACAGCAGCAAATATTTTTCGGGACCATATGGTAGGCAATCTCATCTGCAGTTCTCCAAACCAACACTACTGTTTAAAATATTTGTTACATTGATACTATGGCATTTCTGCACGCAGGAGAAGAAGTCATTTTCATTGCCAACGATTGGCACACTGCCCTCCTCCCATGCTACCTGAAAGCCATATACCAACCTAAAGGCATATACAAGAGTGCTAAAGTAGGTGACCAGTTCATTTGTTTTGAAACTAATAAGTATTCCAGTCAGCTGCGAGTCCTTAAAAACCAGTTATTTTGCCAATCTTGTTGACAGGTAGCCTTTTGCATTCACAACATTGCTTACCAAGGCAGATTTGCATTTGCAGACTTCGCACTTCTCAATCTACCAGATGAATTCAAAAGCTCCTTTGATTTCATTGATGGGTAGGGTTTCTTTGTACAGAATATAGCATAGACTGCATACTATTATATGATTGAGCCTTGAGTATGATTGGTCCAATTCCACAGCTATGACAAGCCAGTGAAGGGGAGGAAAATTAACTGGATGAAAGCTGGAATCTTAGAATCAGACAAGGTCTTGACTGTTAGCCCATACTATGCCGAAGAACTAGTTTCTACAGTTGAAAAAGGAGGCGAATTGGACAACTTTATTCGGAAAACTGGAATTCTTGGAATTGTGAATGGCATGGACGTCCAGGAGTGGAATCCATTAACTGACAAGTATACAACTGCCAAATATGATGCTTCAACTGTAAGAGCATTAGTTATCATGCATTAACTTCCATGACCAGCACTCTGTATAACTTCTTTGATTTTATGATGCAATATCGTTTGAAAATTTGGCTTTCCTTAGGTGACTGATGCAAAGCCTCTGTTGAAAGAAGCCCTCCAAGCAGAAGTGGGATTGCCAGTGGACAGAGACATCCCTGTCATAGGTTTCATTGGTAGGCTTGAAGAGCAGAAAGGTTCAGATATTCTGATAGAAGCCATTCCCCATTTTATCAAAGAGAATGTTCAGATCATAGTCCTCGTAAGTACTTGACATGGAAGTTGTTTCTCATTTTCTTGGATAATGCTTGTTGTATCACTAAAACCAACCTGTATACTATCCTCATGTGCATTCTGCAATTTCCCCAGGGGACTGGCAAAAAGCCAATGGAGAAGCAGCTTGAACAGTTGGAGATAAAATACCCCGACAAGGCCCGGGGAGTAGCAAAGTTCAATGTTCCTCTGGCCCATATGATAACAGCCGGAGCTGATTTTATGTTGGTTCCAAGCAGATTTGAGCCTTGCGGTCTCATTCAGTTGCATGCCATGCGTTATGGAACTGTAAAATGACTGCCTCCAACAACTTCTTCCTTCCAAAATCTTCATCTTCTTGCAATGATACTAACTCACTGCTGTGCTTGTGCTTTTGCAGGTGCCAATTGTTGCCTCAACTGGTGGGTTGGTAGACACTGTTAAAGAAGGATTCACTGGATTTCAAATGGGAGGTTTCAATGTGGAAGTAAATAAATCAATTTCAGCCCTTTTTTTCTGTACATAAAAACTTCTCTACTTTTGTGTGATTTCAAGTTTCCAAAATTTCCTTTCAGTGTGAAGTTGTTGATCCTGCGGATGTACAAGCGATTGCAACTACTGTCACAAGAGCCCTTGGAACTTATGGAACCCCAGCTTTTACTGAGATCATAGGCAACTGCATGGCTCAAGATTTCTCGTGGAAGGTAAGAAACCTCTCTAAACACGATAATCCTTTTAAAAATGAATCACATTCTCATATAATTGAACAATTTGAATTGTAATGGCACAGGGACCTGCCAAGAAGTGGGAGGAAGTGCTGCTAAATTTGGGTGTTGCTGACAGTGAACCCGGGATTGATGGTGAGGAAATTGCACCACTCGCCAAGGAAAACATCGCAACGCCCTGAAAGACGCAAGTTCAACCTGCAGTTGATCAGTTTTGTGAACTAACATAAAAGAAATCTGCTGCACACCCAAAACAGACCGCCTTGTGTGCATCATATGAATGTAAAAGTGAAACCTTCTGTGCAATCTTGTTCATAGGCCAATTGTGAAGACCTTCGGTGATAGTTGATGAAAAAAAAAACACAGCCTAGTAGGGCAAACGAAATCAATAGAAGATTGATAAGCACTTGTGCCATTTTCATTTCTTCCAATGATGCCTGCCCGTGTAACTAAAATCTCATTTTAAAATGAGCAAACTGAAAGTAGCATCCACACCACTCACCCCAACAACCCTTCTGCACTAGAGAGAAGCATTCACCTCATAATCTCTTCTTCAATCTCAAAGGTTGCTCCAAATATTAGGCAAAAGTTGCTTTTCTAAAAAATTTAATGGCATTTCTCAGTGACCAAACAAGATCTCAGTGATCAAACAAGACCCAGGTTCGCAATCGAGGCCAAGAAACTCAGACAGAGTTATACCATCATCCGACACCAAACAAGCATAACACATCGAACAAAAGAAATTTCAAAAACCATTGCAAACCATTCAAATTAAGATTAAATGGGGAACATACTTTTATATCCAGAAACTCAAAAGGAGATCGTTCAAAATTATAGTGCTCAGCAGGAAACCCCAGACTCTGAACAATTTGTCCATCAGAAATACATAACAAAAAGCCAAAAATAAAGAAAGCCCTACTACATTGATAAGGTTAACTAGTCTCAAAAGTACTAAAAACCAGCAAACTGAAAAGTGGACTATATCTTGTTTGGAAGGAGCTCCTAATCAAACAAGCTGAATCCCATATCGTCATCACTTTCTTCCTTGGGTTCCTCCTGTAAAATCAAATTAGAAAACAACAAAACGAAAATAACAAATCAGATAACCGCTAAACGATCAATAGAAACGCAATTGATGAAAAACGATACGATGATGCAATACCTTCTTCTCCTCTGCTGCTGGAGCAGCAGCGGGGGCAGCTGCACCAGCACCTGGGGCGGCAACAGCAACTGCACCACCACCCCCTCCGGCACCAACATTCAGAATAAGGTCCTCAATGTTTCTCTTCTCGGCAAGCTTAGCGAACAATCCAGGCCAGTAGGACTCAACTGTGATATTGGCAGCTTTCACCAATGTTGCAATCTTCTCAGCCTATTACAAACCAATTAAGGAGAACCACAGCTTCCCAAAACAACACTTCTATCCTTAACAATTTAACCCACTAAATTAAACCCAACAGAAATCATACAAGAAAAAGTCAAAATCTATTTTCCCTGCGTATGCTCTCAGAAATACACAAGTGATTCAAACAAAATCAAACCCATATTAATTTAACACATAATAAGACTACACATGAACACACACATAAAACTTTTATTTTTTCCAGCTTAAAATAAAATGTAAAATATGAGAGGAAGCTAAACACAAATGCATAAAAACAGTAATAAACGAAGGATACAGTGATGGCGATGCCATCGTCATGGAGGACTAGGGCGGCGTAAGTGCAAGCAAGCTCTGAGACTGACATCGTTTTTCACTATAACCGACAAACAACACCCAAAATTATTTCTTTTGTCATGAAAATTGAATATTTTTATTCATCAGAGTTAACAGTGGGTTCCAGTTGAAAGTAGAGGGAGGTACAGAGAGAGGGAGAGAGTTACCTGAGAGAGATGAGATCTGAGATGGACGGGTTTCTCTCTGAGCTTAGAGTGCTGCGCGGCTGCAAAACCTCGACACTTCTCTTCTAGGGTTCCTGATTTTCTAGTGAGGCAGGGCTTTTAAAGGTACACTGAAATGGGCTCGCCTGATTATTTGGAAGCCCAAGAGTGGGCTCCACCACGACCAAGGCCCACAAATCTAGTAGCAAACTGATATGGGTCAAGCAAGCCCAGCCCAGCCCAATTCTTCTTTGGACGATTAGTGATTTTATGGAGAACCCAAGATGATATCTGGATCAGACCCAAAAAATAAAAAATGAAGATGATATCTGGACACCCACTTAATTTTGTTTTTTAAATAACTACTATTGTAGAATGACTTAAAAGCCCTTCAACATAAACAATAACACGTCTTTAAAAATTTAAAAGAGTAAAGATGGGCTAACTTATAGTGGGAAATGAAAATATTAAAACGAAAAAATTTGGGCTGAGCTTTACTCCACTTTGAACCTTTTATTTGGAAAATATTTGTCTTGCTTTCCAATCGGTCAGAGTTTAATATGAATGTATAAATTGTTGTTTTTATGTTTCTGATAAATTATTTTTGCATGTGTAAAATATATTAATCGTATGAAGCCAAGAAGTGTCTCCTCTGTACACCCTTTGGTAAAGTCTAGAAGTTGAGAGTAGAAGTTATTATAAAGAGTGTGAACTTTTGCACCAAAAAAAAAGAGTGTGAACTTTGGTTTATTGAATCAAAAATTGGCTTCAAAGGTGCCGAATGTAGATTTGTCAAGCCATCTTTGGAAGGTGGCTTAAGTTTCATGGTTAAGGAGGACGATTTGTGCTAACGAAGTTTAGTCGAGTGGAAAAGAACTAGTGGTTTCAAGTTTGTACTCCACATAGCACTTTAGTAGTGTAGTGTGTGTGAGAAACCCCCCATTCCCTTGTAGTTTAGACTATCGTTTGTTTGTTTTTTATTTTCAAAGGAGGAGGATTTGTTGACAACAGTGTTGTATGTGCCAATGCCATTAGCTACCCCTTTTGAAGCATGTTCATGTAATTTTGGGCAAGCAACGAAACATATCATCATGATTCTTATTACATAATGTGAGTGATTTTGTGTGGTACATGAAACTTGTTCTTGAGAAGGTTTAAATCTTCTCTTTCTATCATTTTCCTCCAAATCAAATCACGCACAACCAACCGGCATGACAAACTTGCACACCTCATTAGAGATTAGACCCCCTTTTTCTGTAAGACGATCCCCTTGGATTCCCAGCACATTATTCAAGGCCCAAAAGTGATTTGAATTTGATCATGCAAAAGAAGAATCATAATAAACATTGCCAAGTTGCCAAACTGACAGCGAAAGTATCTG
Organism: Prunus avium; assembly: GCF_965620075.1. Classification (NCBI taxonomy): domain Eukaryota; kingdom Viridiplantae; phylum Streptophyta; class Magnoliopsida; order Rosales; family Rosaceae; genus Prunus; species Prunus avium. The sequence continues at coordinate 36,426,620 of NC_142285.1, read as the reverse complement.
CGAAGAAAAAAAGTTATAAATGAGAGGGACAGACAATCTTCTATTTTTTCCAACTAATCCTATCTTGAAAAGTATCAATCATGAACAATGACCAAAACGAAGAAAATTACAAGTTAATGGCCAGTTAAAGCTATCCGAGAGCTTTGACCAAACTGGGTTTCAAAGATACAAAACCAATCTTTTGAAACCCGATTGCTTTCCAATATAAACAAGCGGTATTATGTCATTGGATGCTCTATGCACCCGAGGCACATAACCCAACTGGTAATTAGTGTGTGAGGCAGAATCCAAAGCCCAATATTTAGCTTCCACCCCATGATGCCAATACATGAATGATTAAATTATGACTCTTAATTCTCCTAATGCTAACAACTACTTGAAAATAAGACTCCCCTATTTGTCTTAACCCACCCATGTATGATGATGAAGATGAAGTTAGTGTGGAGCAAGCAATGAACCGTCCAATGCTGATCACTTGGATGCCCTTTGATCTCTTCTTATGGCAGCTGATATGTATTCTGCAGCAGGCTAGGCACCCTTTTGAAATTGATAGCTTATTATGGTTTTGTTATTGACATTTCCCCTCCCCTTTTGCACTTTGACTCTGTAACCCATTATCAATGTGGTTAGCCTTGTAAAGAAGACATTGTTTTTTTTTTCCCTCTGTAGACATTTAAGTTGAAGAATTCTGTTCAGAATTGGCTGCAGAGGCTTGTGAAGAAGCACCAGCACCAGTTGCTGCTGCTGCTGCTGCTGCTGCTGTTGCACCTGTGACATTTTGCATGTAATTTGTAAATTCTCTGGAGCTTAATGTTTGCCTTGTTACTCTGAAGTAATTTTCTGGGTATGGTTAAAAAAATTAACATTTACCTGTGGTGGTAGTTGTGGTGGTGGTAATTGCCATTGAAGAAGGAAGAGAGAGAATCCCAGCTGTGGAACCAGCAGCATAGGGCTGATGAGGCAAATATGGATACTGTACCATTTGGGGATATTGAACTCCAAGACCATGAGCCTGGCTACTGCTCTGTGCATACTGAGCATATAATGGGTAGACATTTTGGTACATGCCAGTTGGCCCTGATGCCCCAGTGGTGGTGTAATAAGGTGAGAATTGTTGACCACCATAAACACTATAATAATTCTGCAGCAAGCAACAAGATGCATTGCCATCAAAGTCAGCTTAAGCAACTCAATTCAATGAAATTGTTAATGCATTGGTAACATGAATCACCATTGCAACATTGAGCTCCCCCAAAAGAAATAAAAATTAAATAAAATCTATGCAATGTCACTTAAATGATAGAAAATTACCATGGGATACATCGAATCTTGTGAATATCCAGTGTACCTGTAAATTATAATTTCATACACACAAAAAAAAGAAAAATCAGACATTGAACAGAAAAGAAAAGGGGATTTTGCCCATCTTTTATTCCTATGATGATTTTGAATCTTACCCATAAGCTGAATAAGGAAATGTGTATTGACCAGTTGGTTGATGGAAGTATGGTGATGAAGAGCCATGATAAGCAGGTGGAGCCACCAACCCATGTGCTGGTCTGAACCTTCCTGCACCTGCATTAGCATAATAAATGAGCACATACATTATTTTCTTTTCAATTCCTACCCCATATTTAGATCCACATTTCAATTTGGTATAAAATGAAAATGGGTTTTAAAATATGATCAATGCAATTTCACAAAAGTGGATATTGGAAGGGATTTATCAAAGAAAAAAAGCATATAGTATGAGAGAGAGAGAGAGAGAGAGAGAGAGAGAGAGAGAGAGAGAGAGAGAGACATACCATGCTGCTGATGAGGAGTTGGGGGACGAGTCTTTTGTGCACCAAGAGATGCAAGATTGCAATTTGCCCTCCTTCCATCAATCACAGGGGATGGATTTTGACATGCTCTCATGGCTGCCTCTGAATCCTTAAATGTAACCTAAGAAATTGAAAGATTGAAAACAACCATAAAAACCAGCAGAAAAACCAAGAAACAAATGAACAAATAAGCTTCTGAAAATGAGAGGCAAAAATGGGCTTACAAATCCATAACCCTTGGACCTCCCAGTGTTCTTATCTGTAATCACAACAGCCTCCAAGATCTCTCCAAACTGTTCAAAATACCTTCTCATAGTCTCCCTCTGAGTCTCCCAAGCCAACCCACCAACAAAGATTTTGGTGAAAGTTGTGTCATTGTACTGGCCAGGATTATTAATGTTACTACCCACCATCTGAAATTGCCTTGGTTGAGACATCAGAACAAACAAACCAACAAAAACAAACACCCCAAACAAAAGCAAGAAAAGGGAAATAAAAAAGATGGCTAATCAAACAAAAAGAGAAAAACCCAGAACCCAAATACGGAGAAATAAAGAAAGATTTAGTCTTTTATTTCCAAAGATCACATCAATGAAAACACAAACACACTCGTGCACTTGGGATTCTGTTTGTTCCTCTTCTTCTAATCCTCCTCCTTTCTACGACTTGTTTTTCAACCAAGGCTACTTGTGTAACTGCCTCTTTTTCACAACCAGGACAAGTAGCTCTCCTCAGATTCCTCAACAACGATACCCGTAACGAGAAAATCATTACTGTTGAGGGTGGAAAGGGGAAATGAGAAGAGAGAGAGAGAGAAAGAAAAAAAAAGATTACCACCCTATCAAAATATTTATATGCAAAACAATAATACACACAGAAACATAGCCAGAGAGGCAGATAGGAAAAAAAAAACAGAGGAGAAACAGAGCAATATTGAAAATTTAAAAGAAAAATGAGAGAAGGGATCGAAAAAAAGGAGAAGACAAAAAAGCTGCTAGTGGGCACCCACGACAATAGTAGGCAGAGGTGGTGTCCAATGAAAAATGGAAGACCAGAGACCAAAGGACCAACCTTTCTTGCTGTATCACCACTTTCTCTCTCTCAGCTATATGCAATTATATATATATATATATATATATATATATATATATATATATACAATATCAAACAAGAATATAAATATTATAACAAACAAAAAATATTAGTTTAATAATATTTACATTTGTGGGGGGTGGGTCTGCATGAACATTTGCTTCGCTGTATTCAACCTTCCATTTCCTATTCTCTCTCTCTCTCTGTTCCACCCCTCTTGATATTGCTTGCTCTGTTTATGGCATTTGGTGGGCCTCTGAGATATGATACCTTGAGAGACTCTCTCTCTCTCTGTTCAACTTCAAAACCCTCTCTTTCTTTCTCTCTCTAAAGCTGCAGCTATTCTCTTAACCGAAAAAGTACAAGAAATGGGATTGTTTTTTGGTGGGCCAAAACTTTCTGGCACAACCTTCTAAATCTTTTCTTTGAAAATTATTAAGGGTAATCAATAATAATAAATTTGGACACTAACTAAATAAATGTGGGCACCTCTGTTTTTGTTAACAACACCCACCTCTTCTTCCTAATTGGAGTCTCATGAAAACCCATTTTTGCCCACCATTCCATTTCTGCATCAATGCATGGACAGATTTATTTAGAGTCTATAATTCCACCTCCACTCTCTTGCTCTTTTGGCTTCCCATTTTGACAATGTTGGGTCCCCTTTTTTTATGGATCAAATATGGCAGAAGAAATAAGGGGCACCCCATGTCATTATTTATTCTTAATTTGGTGTTGAGTATCATTAAAAAGGATTTTATTATTTGTAAAATAATTACAATGATTAAAAAAAGAAGAAGAAACCAGTGGTAAGCGTGGTAAGCGGCGTCTATGATGGTCAAATGGGATATATGAGAGAGAGAGAGAGAGAGAGAGAGGGTAATATAGTGGGGGTAATTAGATCCACCAGATATATAATTAAAACTCTGGAACCGAAATCATGACTGTCTTCTACCACACAACGGCTTTGGACTCTCGAAGAGATCGCGGTCAAACCTCTGTGTTTTTTTTTTGCTTTTCAATTTATTTTTAGTTGGGAACAAATGCTTTATTTATTTAAGTTCATTTTCCTTCTCATGTTTGGTTTCATTGTCGGCTCTGTTGGTGGCTAGTTCTAACAAAGCTGTGGGCTTGAGAGAGAAGTGGGTGAGCTGAGCAAATATTTGATTGGCTAACATTCATGGCCATGCACATACACATTCACAGAGAGCTTAAGATGATAAGATCTTCAGTATCCTATAAAAAGAGTTAGAAAATGACATCTACTTGCCCCATTATTGGTTCATTGGGAAAGATTCTTGCTTTGCCTACTTAATTATCATCCAATCCAACTGTGTTACAGCTTGTGCATTGTCTATGATCGAGTAAATAGCTCTACGAACAAATTGGAAAATCGTTAGGTATAAATATGTTAGACACCTGTAACTCGATTGATGAAATAATATCTCTCTTAACAAAAAGCATTATTTTTTTATCGCTGCACAAGAAAATATTTTCTTACGAATGAACAAGATATTAGAGAATTATCCATAAATACAATCGTAATTATTGATACGGGCCTACTGATAACTTTTACCATTAAGCAATCACTAGATTTGTTGTGATATAAGAAAAATGTATTAGAAGCATGTGGTTTGTTGATTAATCAAATCGCTTTAGAAGTCAACAACGCATATATATATACACCTAGCTAGCTGATGTTGATACAAGTGGCAATTTATTGCTGTGCTTGTTTGTGAGCTTGGGCCGGTTTCAACATCTAGTACTTGAAGTAGATCATGTTTGCTTAAATTCAATATATTGGAGATTTGGGGTGGTTTATTATATTATGTATTGTCATTGTGGAGATCACATGATTGTCATAATGCAAACAAACATTGACACACCATGCTCTCGCTCGGGTAGGGAGTTTGATGTGAAGGATTTGGCAGCTGTAAGTCAAAAACTTGGGATCCAGGGGCGGATCTACACGAAGGCCTGCCGTGGTCCTGCGATCCCTTGTAATGTATTACAATACATTTAATAATATGATTTCTACAATTAACTTAGTGTTGATCCTCTAGTTGACGATGAGAAAGCTATGTGGAAGTGATTTTTAAAATTTTGGTACCCCACACTAAGAATCCTAACTTCGGCCCTGTTTGGATCACAACAGAAAGGGAAAAAAATACTGCTGAGAAAATAAAGATGTCTATGCTGAAAAGGGTTACATGCTGCATTAAGAAATTACAGTGCCTCAGCACATGCAGGATTCAAAATGTGTTTTGACTCATGTTCTTGTTTGCTTGCAATTTGCAAACCATATCTTTTAATTTGAATCCTACCAAATGAAAATGGAGAAGATAAATATGTTAATATTAAACTAGTAACTTACACAAAGCCATTGAATTGAAAATGATGCGCATGCATGTTCTCGGCGAAAAGAGAAAAGTAAAACCACATGTTACCAACTAATTACCATAACATCTCAGAGTTTTTAATTATTTGTATCCAGAGAAGTAATAACCAGAAAGTAAAAAACAAAAACAGCCATAAAAATTCGAGTCAGAGAGGGAATGAAGAAGGTGACAAAGCTAGCTAGGCTGGCTTGAAGACAAGAAGCAAAGCAAGCCGAGCTGAGGAGATTGAGAAAACCCATGAAAAGAAAAGGAGAGAAAGGGAAGGGAAGGAGGGGGGGGGGCATGAGAAAATGTGGAGTGTGTCGTACTATCCACATGAAGGCTGCAAAACCAGGCAGGCAAGCAGCAACCCGTCAGAGCCAAAGCACATGCCTCTTGCCAGTGCCTTCCTTTCCATTATTATCCTCAAAACCCTAAACCCTCTTTAGGCAACTTGTGTATGAGGTATCAAATACCTCATCCAGCCATCATCAAATCCTAGCCTTTGGATTGCGCTTGCACAACTCTTATTGGGGCATCCAACGGTGGAGAGACGAAGAAGACCTAGTCAAACGTAGGGTTTGTGAAATTTTTTGAGACAATTTTGTTGTCTGTTTGACTGTTTCCTTAACACATTGGGTATCTATATCATCGAGTATCTAGCTTCATCAGAGCTTGGCAGTCTCTCACTCAGTCAGCTCCTCCCTACAACGTGGCAAGGCAGAATTTCTGATGTTCTGGCATGGCATGCACTGCACGAACCTCCTAATTTGTTTTCTTTTAAAAAAAAATTTTAAAAAAAAAAAGAGAAAAAGAAAAAGGGAGTCCCCACAAACAACTAACCCACTTTCTCCACCTTCCCACCCATCCCATCCCAACTCACATCATCACATGAATGTAATAGGAATTTTCTACTATACTTTTGTTTTGTTTTTGTTTTTGTTTTTTGTTTGTTTTTTTATTTTTTTAATTTTGCTAACATTGGATCCATGCCTTGTCATTCTCTGGGGTGGCTATAGCGGCCCAGTAAAGTTAGAAAAGATTCATGTCTTGCACTTGTAGGAGATATGAAGAGCCTTGAAACCCAAGAAGACAATAAAGAATGGGCCCATCTGTTAATGAGGCCCAAATAAATATTAATGATTTTTTCACAATTAATCAAATTGGCCATGAAAGAGTTCTTATAATATCCGCTGTCTTAAGACGAGGTCACAAGGGGTTTGTAGCTCAAGTGATTAAAAGTATTTATCCTTACATCCGATGTTTTAGGTTTGACTTTCCACTCCCCTAATATCGCTCTATAAAAAACAAAACAAAAAACTTGGTTTTTGCAAATTTCTTTTTTAAGAAAATTTGGGATAAGTTCAAAATGGAGAACATAAGTTAGGTTTAATCCTCGCATTTATTGTCATTGATATAAGTCCTTTGACTTTTTTGCCAATTAGGATTACATTCCTTTTTTGTATTTTATGATGTAGATATATATATTTTAAATAATCTAGTTGTTCCTGTTATACACCTGAAGTATAAATCATGTAAAAATTAATTTATAGCACAATAATTACGACATCTACAATAATTATGTAGATATATTATTATGATTATATACTTTTTACATATATTATTCTATGGTGTAAGTATATTGTCCTATTGCTGACAATGTGTAATAGTATTTTATGTACTTTTTTTTTATAGGTAACATAAGATTTTATCTGTGTATTTGAATTATAGGTAGTCTTCTAATTTATAGATAACACAATTTATCACTAAGTTTTTTTCATTGTTAATAATAACACTATTTACTTGTATGTTAAGTACATAATTTCATGTGGGTGCTTGTCTGATCGATTGGTATAATATGTGCACTACAAAAAAAAGTGGCAACAGTTACCATTATTTGGTGACATTTGGTGACTATTGTGGGGGTGTTACTAAAGGCTTTAGTCACTAAAAAAAAAAGCAAAAAAAAAAGACTAAAAACTTTTTTAGTCACCAAAAAAGTCAAAAAAAGTGACTAATGCCTTTTGTCACGGCCACAAATGGTGACTGTTGCCACTTTTTTTTACTAGTGGTGAGTCTTTACTTATCATTGATTAAATTAGGTAAATATTATCAAGAAAATAATTCAAAATTTAAATTCTAAAATTTAATTATAAGGAAATAATGCATTAAATTTAGATTTTCAATATGTTTTCCTTATTTACCTCAAAGGGTAAAATCGACACAACAAAAAAGTAATAAATGTCAAATGACTTACCTCTAAAACTAAAAACGCGTGGACTAAACCCAATGACAACTAATCATTTTGGACATAGATTTAAGAGACCCTTGTTTTTTTCTTTGTGGTCAGGTTTTTCAAACAAAATGCATTAATTCAAACCCGCAGTTATGAGCCTGGGACATGCTAGACCACCACACACAAAAAAACAAAAAAAACAAAAAAAAAGCCTGAGACATGGATCATATGGTGAATAGATGCTAGCCAGAGATTTACTGGTTTTTCATAGTCTTGTCCAGCAAGTAGCAGTACTAGTACTAATTGCACTTGCTAGCTAGTGAATCTAAGTAAGGGAAGGCCTCTGGCTTTTTCCCCTTTTTATTCCTTCTATAGGATATATACATATATAGGTGTATATCTATGTGGTATATTGAATATCAGAAGTATTTGCCTGTTGGTGCAAATTGAAGACTCACAGTCTTTATCTAACTTTGGTTCAAAGACTCCATTGATATATATCTACTATCAACAACTGAAATTTCAACTCATTTTATTCTATACATATCCATCAGTCTGATTTTGTTTTGATTCAAACTGTACTTGAAATGAAAACAAAGAAGATTTGCAACAAACTTTATATTTTTAGTAGCTTACAAACTATGCTCATGTTCTTCTTCTTTTTCTTCACAAATGGTGCTTAACATCCAATTGCTCCTTGCATATTTTGATACCTGATCACCATGATTCTCAGCGGCAGCAGCAACAATACCAGCAGTAAGCCTACCTTCCAAGCATTCTTGCAGGATCACGCGGCCTAGCTCCTGCGAATTTCGATCTTTCGCCATGTTCATCATGTCCACCTGCGCCATCAACTCCTTGAGTTGCGTGGTAGTCATTCTCACCTTAACACTCAAGCTGTTCGGTGATGTTCTGTGACGAATTTCTTTATGATCTTCACTTGGACGCACTAAACCTTTGTACCTCCCAACCCAATTCCCCATATTTGCTCTCGAGCTCTAACCCTTGTAACAAATTATTAAATAAACCCTTCCCATGAGTTTGAGTACAAACTAGTGGAAGTGGGAGTCTTTTTATATTTGTTTGAAAATTAAAGAAACATGATTCGCATTAAAAACACATTCACCACAAGATATGCATGGTTTATATTTTTTTTCTCTGGGTGACGTTATCTAGAAGAATAATAATAATATAGAACCAAAGCTGGTCAATTAGCAACAGCACAACTTGGAAAATTGTATTGGTCTTTACATATATAGATATACTTCTGGCTTCTAGCTAAATAATTATCATCGTCCTCTAATTATTGATTAATTTAGATTTCTTTTTTAGGATCTTTCCTGTTGAGAGGAACGATAATATACTACAACATAGATACTAAGACTTGAACTCAGAATCTTACTTGAGAGAGCAATTATTCCAAACCAATATATACACTAATGGATCTTTTGCGATTAATTTAGTATTTAATTTAGTAAATCACTGCAACATATGTCTCATCCGCGTGAAATGGTCCCACACCTCCTATGATTGAAGAAGTGACTGAGATTTAGTTTGACATTCTGCTTACGATTTCATACATAAAATTAGAATTTCTGCATCACATACAGATAAGAAATGGCACTGTAGGGTTGTTTAAGATGTGAATGGCTTTGTCTCTCAGGTCAACATACAATATGTTGAAATTTTAGGTTGAAATTACAGATTATCAAATATGTTGCATGTGAACATTAAATAGATCAAATATTTACAAACAAGGTGAGTTGTCTCCCACTGAATTTTAGTATTGTATGTATGGAAAACTGAATTCTAGATAAAACAAAAGTCCCTTTTTGGATCGTATTTGATTCACAATTCTTATTTTTTCGATCAAATCATAATTAATTCACGGATCGTATTTGATTCACAATTCTTTTACAAACAAGTAGCCGCTGCACTGCATGCTTGCTTGTTGAACCTCGTTTCTAGATGTTTATTTTAGTATCTGTGATCAGTTTTTATTTGGTGAGTTGCTTCTAAATTCTAATAATCTTTTGCTTTATTTGCTAATTAATATCTATTGGAAACCGTGTGGCAAAGCAACATAAAACCTCAGGCATCTACATGAACCACCTATGCTTTTGGCGCACGTATTGGTGGTCAGAGGCACACCCGGATCCACACTCAATCTGTCCAACCCAAATATAAGTTGTTTAAACGAAAATTAATTTTTTTAATCTTCTAAAAATGGGAATTCAATTCTGATATTATCGAAGACATACCTGTTTGGGAGTGCTTTTGGAATGACTAAAAGCGCTTTCTCACAACCAAACACACTTCTTAATGCATCCATGTCAACTACCCATAAAAAGATCCATTGATTTGTCTCCATAGTTTGCTTGCTAATCCAAACTCACATAAGTTGAGCAATTTACAAGTGATATATGTACTATCTCAATAACCGCAACAGTACTTATTACAAACTATGTTCATGAATGGTGCTCAACTTCCAACACCTTGCATATTGCTCATGATTCTCAACAGCAGCAACAACACGAGCGCGGGACCTACCTTCCAAGCATTCCCGGAGGATCAAGCGGCCTAGCTCCGAATTCGAATCGGGCTTGGTCAAGTCCACCTCTGCCATCAATTCCTTGAGTTGCTTGGCAGTCATACGAACCTTAATTCTCAAACTGTTTGATGACGACGACGATGAAGTTCTATGTCTTATTGCTTGATCTTCAGTTGGGTGAACACCTTTGTACCTCCCAACCCAATTTCCCATTTTCCCTTTGAAGCTAGCGCTCTAACATTCCTTTCTATCAATCCCTCTTTGTGGGCGTGGATACAAATGACTGATATGAATCCGTACGTACATGTGTATCTCTTAGATTGGTTGACAAGTAACGTCTTCATTAAATACACACATCCATTGTCACCACAAGAAATGTATGGTTTATATTAGAACAAGTTCTTCGTCAAGGATGAATAGCAGCAGCCGCACGACGTGGAAATTTTAATTTGTGTTGGTCTTTTTATTCTAGCTTTATTCTAATTAATGTGTAATCGTCCTATTATTCATTGACTATTACTTAATTATCGCGACATGTAATCATGCCTTTTGACAAAAGAAAAGAAAAAAAAATTGATGCAGGACAATTAGAGGAGCAGTTCATGGAATGGAACCGCAATAGGCGTTAATTAAGTTGAATTGGTAAAATACCATCGGAAAACTTCTCAAACAAACCACCAGTTGTTAATGAGTTACATAAAATTCTGCGGTACCAGTTTAGATATGACAGAAATCATAGAGGCCGTGGATCAAAGTCAAGATTAGTAAGGATCGATGGCGGCTTATCTCTGGTCAATTAGATTGATGGGCACACAGAACTCCATTTCAAGTTGACATGGAGATGGAGAGAACTCAGAGTCAATCAACCAATACTCATCTGTAATAATATAATTGAGAGTTTCGGTTTGCTATAGCTAAATGCAAAGTTTAATTGTATAAATAATATTAAAAATAATAGCTACCGGCCTTGGTATGTCCTGGCTCTGAAATGAGGTAGCCTCCCTTCTCCTTAAACTTTTTTTAACCCAAAAAAAATAAATTAATAGCCATCAAAATATTCCTATGAAATACAAAATCTTGTGTGCATATTATATCCAGGATTTCTAAGTTATTTATAATACTAAACAAAGAACATCTAAGATTCGATATCACATTCACATTGAAGGTGCACAATCAACTATCTAAACCAAAAAATAAAAAATGGAAACTCAACCTAGAAAGCTATGCAAAGAACACAAGGAAAAGGAAGCGTATGCTTGGGGAAAATGGATATGATATAATCGTGGCAAAATAGGCTAAATGCATGCATCTCACCAGAGTTTGCTTGGTATAATATGAAAATTACTCACATGAATTCAAGAAAAATAAAAGCATTCCAGAAATCCAATATCTCTGGATCTACTTCAAGAATATTCCACAATTCCGATCTAAATTCTATGTGAAGTAAAACCATGGATATGCACTATCAATAACTGAAAGGGTACTCTTGCCTCCTTTCCTGAAAAAGAGATACTCCTTATTCCTGCAAATCACGGTTTAACATAAGTGTAAAAATAATCCATCCAAAATACAAAATGAAAAACTTCTATACACATGTTAAACTGTTCTTAGTAGTAATGTAGGAGTTCTTAAGAAACATACAATTATTTTCCTAGCTAAAAACAAAGATAATGTTGCAACACTTATTTTACTCACATGAAAACAATGCAAGTATTGTACATTTTTAATGAGTTCTTATTACAAAATATGCTCATGTTCTTCTTCTCCTCCTTCACAAATGGTGCTTAACTTCCAACCACTTCCATATTTTGATACCTGATCACGATTCCCAGAAACAGCAGCAACAACACGAACTGGCGGCAAGCCTACCTTCCAAGCAATCTTGGAGGATCACGCGGCCTGGCTCTGAATCGGGGCCTTTGGTTATGTGCAGCTCCGCCATCAACTCCTCCAGTTGCTTGCTAGTCATACGCACCTTGATTCTCACACTGTTTGTTGATGTTTTGTTTTTACTTCCTTGATCCTCAATTTGGTGCACCCCTTTGTCCCTTCCCACCCAATTTCCCATTTTCCCTATCAAGCTCTAATCCTTCCATCAGTCCGTCGCCAAATTTGTGAATATACCATGCATATACCTGTTTTACTTTTTTTTTTTCAATTCGGGGATTTAATTTCTGGGGTTTTGTTTGATTCGGGTTTAATCGGACCTAGTCAACTGACCTGCTCTGATACCATGTTCAAATTTTAGAGAGATGGACTTGCATCTCACTACTAGCAACATCGATAATATTAGTAGTTGAACCACTCATTATATTATATATTTGATTTTGTCAAGTTTCTGATGTGAGACTTCATATTCTTCAACAACAATGACTTGGAAATTAATTAATCTGTGTTGGTCTTTTTATATTGGGATTTATTGTAGTTATCATCCTCGTATTATTCATTGACTTTTTTTGTTAATCATTGTAATGTGTCTCCTTCAATTTAACAAAATTACAAAACAATAAATCAATTTTAATAAAAAAAAAAATTATGACAAAATCAATTTTCATTTTTATAATTTTTCCCAAAGTTAGGAAGGGGGAGGGGGAAAACTCACACACACGAGGACCAAGGGAGTTTGAATCCAAGATCACCTAGAAGCACACCAAAGACCTGAATCAATCCAACTAACACCCCGTTATTCATAATCAATTTTCATTTTTATAATTTTTCCCAAAGTTAGGAAGGGGGAGGGGGAAAACTCACACACACGAGGACCAAGGGAGTTTGAATCCAAGATCACCTAGAAGCACACCAAAGATTTGGATCAATCCAACTAACACCCCGTTATTCATAATCAATTTTCATATTGAAATTATATAATTTGAATAAAGATTATAACATATCATGTTGGTCTTCAATATAGGCTACAGAAAATGCCAATTTGTTGAACATATAATATATGGTCTTGGTCGATCTTATTGACACATACCATACAAATTTGCATTTGTAGCCTCTGTTGAAGACCAAAATGACAAGTTACAATTTCTAAAGTAGGTCTAAGTTATACTTGAATAATAATGGTTGGAGGAAATTTCTAAGATATATATACCAATCTTTTTGTCTTATTTTTGTTTTGTTTTTTTGAGTTAGAGGTTTATTCCCTTTCTATTTATGATTTTAATGCATAAGACAGACACAAGTTAAAGATTAACTAGTATAACTCATAAAAAAAATTGGTGAAAAATATATATATAACTTGGGTAAGTCATCCCAATCCACACTTTCAAACTTCAAAATATTTAAAGTATTTTGCCACCCCTAGGTTAAATCATTACCATGCCGTTATCTGCATAAAAAGTCATTTGATGGCCATGTAATGATCCCTTGTTTCAAAATTGAAATTACTGCCTCTTCAAAGTCACCTGGGCAGCCAAGGTCTCCACTTGGACTTGCTACATATATTATGCAAGCCCACATGAATTCATGTTTTGAGTTGTGTATGAGATCCTTTGAATTGGGCAACCCGTGCTGAGCAGAGTAAAGTGAGCTTAGCTAGCTAGGTGCAATCACAGCTCAGCTAAAAGAGGGGCATAATGAGTGTTTTCTTTGTTGTTGTTATTGTCACTAAAAAACACCATCCTTTGTAGGAAATGACGTCTTTCTCACCCCCTAGCTAGCATTTTAAGTTTAGGCATCTTGTGCTGAAATTGAATCCCAAATTAACAGAAATATTCCACCTTAAGTTTTTGGCCAAAACTCCTATTCCACTTTCTTTTTGGCTGCTTGCTTAGAATACCAAACCACTTAAAAGTTATAATGCAATCATCACCAAGGAAAACCAAATTTCAAAATGCAATTGAGTGAAAACCGAAAGCTGTATGTGCATGGTGGTGGACAAAAAAAGCCTTCTATCTAACTGGATCAACTCTTTGACTCACATCACATGTCGAATCAAAGAAACCGATGACAAGTTAATGCCACCAATTACATTGCTGCTGACCAAATGTACTCCAACGGTTAAGTAAGGAGAAACACTTGTGTGCAACGGGAATAACACTGTTTTGCTATTTTTGGTCAGTCAAGTTATGTCATGCGTGATTGGTCAGAAATAGCAAAGCAGTGCTATCTCCGTTTCATATAAGTTTTTATGCTATAAGTCAAAATGCATGAATTTTTTTATATTTTTTGCTAATTAGGAAGAGGAGGTGGGGTTTTCTCACACATTGCCAATGTGTTATTAGGGCTCGAACGTTAGGCTGTGGGTCTACAAATCAAAGTTATTTTTCACTAAGTTAGACCCCGTTGGTGCGGAAACTGTTCATCGCACAACGATGTCATCTTCAAGCTAGCATATGATAATATGGCGTAGGGCCTACAGCCTCCCAACATGGGATCCAAATGATGAAAGTAAAGATCGAGAGGTACAGAGTCCACAGTACACATGCTGTGTGGCTTCACCATGAGTTAATCCACCACCAAGCGGGTCAATTTGTCAAAATTCTCCCCAAACGTTGACCCTCGCATGCCAACAATTACAACACAACAAGTACCTCAATATCACTCCAACGAATATATACATGCAAGTTTTGTTTCACTAAAAAAGCCATATGGGCCACATCAACTATTCGTTTCTTTGTGTGATGAAATAGTATTGATTAAACTAATTAATGACCAATTAAGCACCAAATATTGTCCCTACAAGAAAAAAGGTTGCCTTTTTGGATTGTAAAGAAATTAAAGCATTCTTGTGTCGGCTGTCGACCTAATTAATTAAAAACCCTCAAAAAAATTAAACACCCTATATCCCAAAAAATTCTCCTTTCATACACATTCACATATGAGATGGGAAATTGTGTGTTCAAAGGGTTTGGAGAGGCAGAGGAGATGGTGAAGGTGGTGACTTCCAGCGGGGGAATAATGGAGCTCTATGCCCCAATTACAGCCAACGCCATAACCACCGAGTTCCCAGGCCACGCCATCTTCAAATCCCGCGACCTATTCGCCCAACCTCTCCTCCACAACGAAGAGCTTCATCCCAAAGAGCTCTACTATCTCCTCCCTCTCAACCCCTACAAGTCCACCCCGAAAGACCACGAAAACATCAACGCAAACCCCAACGGCGCCGTTTCTACGCCGTACCGCATGTCGTGCGACAGCCAAGGGTTGCTGAGGAAGAGGGCAGACCCCGAAGTGTTTCCGAGGTACAACAGTAGCGGGGTTTGGAAGGTGAAGCTTGTGATAAGCCCGGAGCAGCTGTCGGAGATTTTGTCCCAGGAGGCTCGCACTGAGGCTTTGATTGAGAGTGTGAGGACGGTGGCCAAGTGCGGCACCGGAGGGAACTCGTCCGCAGCGGGTTCGGATCAGTGGAGTGTGTCTAGCAGTTGGAAGGAGTCGGCATCATGAAAAAAAGTATGGTCATGTAGATATAATATATAATTAATGTAATGTTGAGATCATATATTTAGAGCCCCTTTTTTTTTATGTTTCAATCTTTTGGGTTGTTTCTTTTTCTCGATTTGTTGCATTGTGTATGAATTATGAAAGGGCCATGCATATGAAATGTTTCCTTAATCAGTGTAGATTTATTGGTTTTTTTTTATAGTATTTATAATATTTTCTTGAAAAACCATTAGGTTTAAATGGGTGCACTTTCTACTTTCCCTTTGTTTGTGTTCTTTGATTGGTTAATTAGTGTAAACCCCGTTAATGTTAATGAGAAAAACTTTAAGAATCCAATTATAGAAAAGAACTCTCATTTATGTATTGATAATTAGTGCAATAATAGTTGGGTCCAAGTGTTTTTTGTTCTTCGAAACATTGCTTTAACTTCCTTGATGCATGGAAGGGAGTGGAAGGGAGTTTGAATGACTTACTATTTTCAGGTTTTCTCAAAGCATTTATCCAAGCGCTTGTAACTCAACTGTTTAAGAGAATCATCATGCATGCACCCGATCGAGGTTCTTAATAGAATCCTCATTTTTTAATATCGCTTGTATAAACAAACAAAAAACAAACATCACAGGTATAGTTAGAAGTTAACAAAAATGAAAAGGAGGAAAAATTATTTGAGTTAGAACATCAATTGATGGTTATTGTCATTTCCCTTTGCAATTCATTGGACAAGACATAGACATTAATGCTCTTTTTCCCACACAATCAACCCATCATTTGACCAATTAATGAACAATATATATTGTTAGCTGAGTAGATGAGAAGAAGGACTGCCTCAGCCCAACAAGTTTCTTTATATTTTATCTACCCGTCCTTCTCCCAACGAAAGTTTCATTGTATTTATTTCTTTAATAATCCAGTTCATTGTCAATCTATCTTAATTAATCTACCCCATCAACAAAGGGATCCACTTTTACGAGCGGATCCCTCGATGCTTGGTTTTGTCGATTTCAATTTTTTACCTAAAAGAACCCCTCGTGAATGCAATGTGAATGATTACTTTGGTCAATAAGCATTTTTTTATATCAATAATGTTATTTGTGTCAGCTTTACTGACCACTTTGCGGATCGCCTCTTTAATAGAGGTGGATCCCACTAATATATATGAGATCCACCTGTATTAGAGAGATTAGAAAAACCCTTTTTCTGAAGTTCTTGTGGTGTCCAAGGCTTCTCCAAGTGCTTCTCCACTTCTAATGCTTCTCCAAGAGCTTCCCTACTTCTAGAAAGATGTATGAAGGATATGGAGGTGATTTGGGATGAGTTTGAGTGAGTGGTGATGGCTAAGGAAGATGAAATTCGTAGGGAAATGGAAGAGAAGTTTGCTGGAGTTGTTTTGGTGATTGTTGGAGTGTTTGGGATTGTGAGAGTGTTTGAGGATGGTTGGAGTGAATTGTGGGGGTTGTGAATCTCAGGATTTGTTGTGTCTTGAATGTGGAATGGATGTGGTATTTATAGGGAGAGGGGAGTGATAAATCTGAATTCAATATGGCTAATGCATACAACACTTGCATTATAAAATCTGAATTGGTTGATGCACTTCAGCAATAAATCCCACCAGCAGCCCTAGCTCATCTTCATGTCACCATGACCAAGCTTCCAACCAGCTACAATAGCTCATGCCTAGCTCACCATGACCAAGCTTCCAACCAGCTCATCCTGAGGTCAACATGACCAGCAACTTCAAGGGCTTACAACTTGGGCTAGACTGAATCAAATGAAGACTTTAAGATGTCCATTGTGAAGTTCAGAATGTGTATGATCCAACCACACAAGTATTGGCCCAATCCAAGCTCGGAGGAGGAAGTTAAGGCCGAAACAAATTGCTAACTCAGTTTGCTCGCTGACAAAATCCATCCTGAGCATGGTTCTGTGTTTGCTAGGTGACGGACTCCAGATTTATCCAATGGGGCTGAATTTTGGATATGTTATAGTACACACCCATTGGAACAACTTTCATGAAGAATGCTGCCTCATCCGAGCTGTGTAGGTTGCTGAAACAGAGCTTGCAATATGACCTACGGAACTGGACTGGCAGGGGGCTGTAGCCAAAATGAGTTTGTCTTTTAAGCTCTTCATCCCTTTATCCAAATCAGGCTTTAACATACATGGATTACATCATTTCATATCCAAAGCCATCATTGTTACCTAAAGCTGAAAGATAAACACAAAAAGGATTAAAAGCACAAGTTTAACTCAAAAACATAACCAAATCATAAGCTAGAAGGGTACAAAATGATATACAATTATGAACCGATCAAATACCCCCAAACCTAGATTTTGCTAGTCCTCGAGCAAAACAACACAAAACAAAGTTAAAAACAAAACTAACTAGACCACTTTCGTAGGTAACTCGATTGCATTGGGCGTATGCAACAAGCCTTTAAACCTCTAGGCATCCCTAGTAGGAGGAGTTGTGTCTCCTGAGGGTTTAACAGATACGATACCCACAAACGTTTTTCTAACTCTACAAAACAAAATGGTTAGAAAAACAACTTTGAAATCAACTAATGAAAATGAAAGAAAACTTTAGTCATACCTTCAACACCATAGAGTTGCCAAGATAGGTCATCAATCAGTGTGTACAAGTGGAAGCTATAGCTCAAAGGCACACAGTTTCAAAGCAAGCACACTCAAACCTTGAATAGAGAACATGTTTCGACTCTAATTCTCACAGATAACACTCAATCACTCAGAACCTATGTTTTAATTCTCTCAAGAAAGCATAAGTGAGTGTATGAAATAGAAGCACAAATTTGGTTAGATCTCATGAAAGGAATTAAATACTAAGAATAGAGATACACACATACTTACCAGCACCCATGAATACATCCTCAAAGATCAGCTAGGTCTTTCACAATGTTGTAATGAAAGGCTAAGGTTTAGGGGAAATGGAAGAATTGGAAGGAAAAACAAATAACTTAAGAACATACCAAGGTTGCATGCTTCATTAATCTGCAAGGCATCATTGATTTAGATTGGCATGGCAGCAAACTTCATGGTATCACCTGACATGGACTTTATTTTTCACAATATCTGGATGAATTATTGTAGATTAGACTCCAAATATGCAAGAGTATTAAAAAAGAAAAGAAATGTACCAATTGTTATGATTGTCAACCAACTACCTCAAATAATAAGACAACATGAACCCTTTAGAGCAAGGTTCTATAGAGTTAGGTTCTCATCAAACATAGAGCATTTGGAAGAAGAAAGAATAGTAGCAACCTTATATGGGTGTATAATGAGAAGAGCATGTAAGAGCCCCTATTTTAAGGAAAGAATCACACCAACAGAAGTAATCTTAACATACAATAAAACTGTGGGAACCTTTATTCCTATTGAGGACGATCCTAAAGAAATGAAAAAGAGTCAAAAGAAATGGAAACAGTACATAAAAAATATAAAGGGTGATGCTAGAGGCATCAACTTTGGGCACCAACTCTCTAATAGAGGTGGAGCCCCGCCAATACAACAGGTCCCACGCTCTATTAGAGAGTTGGTGCCCAAATTGGTGCTCAAAATTAGTGCTTCTAGCATTTTCCAAATTTAAACATACCATATCAAAGAGAGTTGAAGGAAGGATGTTTTTTATTTGGGGTCAAGGAACCCTATAAGAGGGATAAATCTTGAAGAAACAAAAAATATTAGTTAGGTAGGCTAACTACGTGGGCCGTATTTCTTTTTCTGGTATGGGTTTCGACAAACTGCTTTGTTATGAGATGGACCAACAAGAATTGAGCCCGATCACTTTTCGCAAACCTTGGGCTTTCAAGGTTTTTGCATACCTTATTTTTGTTTTCTTCTAATACATTGTAATTCCGGAAAAAATATATCTTGCTTAATGAGAAATTATTGAATGGTACTAAAACATCGTCGCGTTAAATAATCAATTCACATAACGAGTTATATTTCAGGGTATAATATTACTACATAAAAACATGTATTATAGTCTAATGGGTTTTTCTAATGCATAAAAACATGTTTTTTTTTTAAAAAATAAAATTGGGAAAGAGGTTTTTTATTTTTTATTTTTATAAATATTACTGTCATGCAAAAATATTTCATTTTCATGGAATTTAATAGTAGTTGTCAAGAAAAGTTGATTGAAGTCGATTTCAAAAACTCCTTTACAAGATTCTCCTTACATCTAATTGCATAAATATATGAGTCTCCTAATTGCATAATGTAAAGTGAGTAGAAAATCAATTGGTAATTTTTTTTTGTTTCAAGATGTTTTTGTCGGGAATATATGCTTTACAATTCTTATCTATTCACAGTAAAAAAAAGTTATAATAATTCAGGTATCAATGTGGGGTTAAAAAGGGGTACCCGATCACATAAAGTGATTGAGGCTTACGTTTTAAGGGGTAATTAACTCATCATAATCCGTGTTCAATAGGATACATAGACAAATCAAGTATTAAAATATCACAATTAGATATGCTAATTGCATTGATTTTATCAAGTGGCCCTTTGATGTGTGAAAAAGGAAAGGTGAAAAAGCTGAAAGAGAAATAAAGAGTTGCTATTCTTATATGATATACAATAAGGTCAAAGTGCCAGTGGTTTGAAATTAATCAAAGGGTAAAGAAAATTAAAAAGAAAAAGAAAATGAAGAAACAACTTGAAAAAGAGGAGGCTTATACATTTATTTTTTTCTCTGAGAAGGAAAAAGTGTCGAACAATCTTTGTATCTTCTTCCATCATCACGTATGTGTCGTGCAGTTTAATTGTATGATCGAAACCGTCTAATTTCTTGCCACCATCTAAACATAGTTTTTACACATACAAAAACCAAACTAAATTGAAAATTGTACATATATATAATTGTAACAGACACTAGTTAATTTGGGATGATTTTGGATGATGTTTCCCCCCTCTTTGCTTTCTTTGGTGATTTCTTTCCACTCTTGTGGGTGGATCTGAGACTTTATGTCTTATTTTAATTATGTGTCCCCAATTCTCCATCAACCTCTCTCTAAATCCAATTTTGTCCAAGCATCTTCCATCTACCCCTTGGATTCCTTTACTCCCTCTTCGATCTGGCCTCTCTTGCGGGTTGTAGAAGCTAATCCAAAACGCGATCTCTCGCGTCCCCATCGGAAGGTGTATAGAGCTCTTGCTCTGGTGCTTGCACCACCACCTTCCACTCTCTTGTTACTTTCGGCTTCGGGTTTTCACTTCCCTTGGTCTTGCTTTGATCGGTTGCTGCATTTTCTGTGGGGCATAGGCAGGTTCAAGCTTGGTGGAGTTGGTGATTCATGGGTGGATCTCTTTGAGTTGATATGGCTTCGTGGTTTAGGGAACTTCTGGTCTTGTTGGCAGATTTGTGGGTCTTTTGTGTGCAGCTATGCTGTTTTGTGCGGTGGTGAAGTCTCCTTTCACTTTCTGCTGAGGTGGTGCGCTCCCTGTTCTCTGGTCAACGGCGGCGGCGGCTTTTGCGTGCTTAGGCTAGGGTTTGCCAAAATTCTAGTTTTGGGTATGAACTGGGCTGTATGCTTATTTTTGGGCTCTGATTATATTTGGGGTGGGCCACTGCATTATGTGTGTTGTTTTATTTTGAGTTTGTTTATGTTATTGTACTGGGTGTGTGAACTCTATTCTAGACTTGGTTTGAGTTTAGATGTTCTGTCCCGGTTGTGTTACGGTTCTATTATTGTGTCATTGGTTTGTGCTTTGTACACTTGCCTATTTGGCGTTTAATGAAATGAGATATGATTTCGACCACAAAAAAAAATCTTATCGAATGCCCATCAGTCGGGAAGTGGTCTCTTATCCGGAAAGGCCAAAAAGAGAGTTATCTTGTGCACCAACCGTCCGGCCAGCGGGGCCAGCTTTCTTGAAAATATAACCATGCATGCGTGCATATTTAAAACATGGGGGGGAGGGGGGGGAACTTCAGTATAAATTAATGTAATTTTACGTGAAATAAAATAAATAAGAATGCATATATATATAGAAAATGCTAAGCTTATCACATTTTTATACCACAATGTGCATCACATTTCTAATAGAAATGGAGCCCACCAACCTTATATATATTCTAGAGGCGTCAGCTTTTTGGTGTGATAATGTTCGTTTTTCCTTTGACGGTGCTCTAAGTTTTTTGCTATTTTCATGATAAGATGTCTTTTATTTTGGTAGCCTCGAGCCTAAATTAATATTCCTCTCTTTCTGGACCTTGTCTGTTCTTACTAATGCAAACATGAACTTGGATTTATCGATGTTTACATATGTAATACGAATTTGTCAAGGTCATTTTCAGGGTTCTGTTTCCCCGTCAATATTGTGATTTGTGCAAGAAATAATTGGTGGTGTGGTACCCCTCTAGACTCTCTTTTGTTGCATACAATTTTGACCTAGGGGACCCTCTAGGCTCAACAGAACAGTATATTCCTACCGCATGCCCAAAATCAATGCAATATTATATAAATGTCCAACTACACCAACTTTAGTATTATTGGTAGCTAGTTCTTTAATTCCATCTTTCTATATCGAACAAAATGACTAGTATATCTGTGAGTGTGAATGGAGAATGCAAAGTTCCCCCTGGCTTCAGATTTCAACCAACCGAAGAGGAGCTCTTGCTATATTACCTGAGGAAGAGGGTCTCATGTGAGAAGATCGATCCAGACATAATTTGTGACATTGATCTCAATAAGTTTGAGCCATGGGACATCCAAGGTACGTAATGCATGTATATATGTTCATTTTCATTTGATTTAGAGGTAAACAACCCAAGTTTTGTGTACGTAGCAGAAAAATGCAAAATAGGAAGCATGCCTCAAAACGACTGCTACTTCTTTAGCCACAAGGACAAGAATTACACGAGTGGGACGAGAATGAATCGGGCAACCATTGCTGGGTTTTGGAAGGCCACAGGACGTGACAAGGTCATATACAGCAATGGCAGGCGAATTGGGTTGAGGAAAACTCTTGTGTTCTACAATGGCCGAGCTCCACATGGAGAAAGATCTGATTGGGTCATGCACGAATATAGACTCCACATTGAGCTTGAGGAAACCAGTTTTGATAAAAATATTGTAAGCCTATTTGTCTTTCTAATTGCTCGACGGATGAAAAAACTAGTATCGTAAGAACTATCAATACTAACTTGAATTATAATCACGCTTTTTATGTATGTTACGAGAGAATCTTAGATGTTGTCAGATTGTGAATATAAATCATTGATCAAGTTAATTTTTAATTGAAATATATATATATGAAAAGAAGTACTACTTTCTTACAACTTTTGAAGGTGCCATACGTTGATCTATAATGATCATATGTTTTTCCTTTTCATTTTTTAAACCAAGGTCTCCAATGCTATGGGAGGGGCAGCAACAGAGGAAGAGGGATGGGCGGTGTGCCACATATTCATCAAGAAAAAGAGGAGAATGAAAGCCTTAAACAACCCTAGTAATTCGTCCCCCAACTATCCCATTAGCAACCAGCTGAAGATTGGTGCCCCTGATCATAACTCCTTGCATCAAATCTCAGGGCTCACCATGGGCCGGCCCTGGGGATAGGCAAGAAGGGCCTTGGCCATGGGCCTCCAATTAAGGGGGCCCCAAATTTTTTTATATTATATATATATATATATATATATATATATATATTTTATTGTCCAACTAAAAATTAAATAATAAAAAAAAAAAAACAGAAAGTCAGCGTTGTAATTGAACGAGGAAGGCTCTTCCTCTTCCCATTCAGAAACTCTTTGTTTCCTACGCCACACAGCCAGCCAAGAGCAACAGCCCCTTTCCTAATTATTTCTCCATGGAGCTCTATTTAATCCATCGATCTCTTAATAATCCACCATTATATTTTTCTCTGTTATTCCCATCTCCCTTCAATCCATTATCCATATCCTTTATTTTCAGTTTCTATCATCTTTCTCATATGAGATTCATATTATAACCCTAAGTTTCAATCTCACCCAAAAAGCTCACAAATTGTCTTTGAGATTGATGGTGACCAAGAGGGGAGGAGCATGAGAAACTGAAAAGGTAATCAAATTTATAATTTTTTTCTTTATATTTGTTCCTACCCAGCAAACTATTGTTTCAATTCAATTTCCAATAGGAACAAAACACAGAGAGATACAGAGTGGTAATCAGATTATTGTTCAGATTTTATTCTTGTCTAACTTGTTTTTTGTCTCTACGAAACTCCGCAAAGGATAATTATAGATTCATACTGGCACTCTAATTTGACTTTTCTAGATATCAAGCCGCTAACTTACAGCATACAGCTAGCTCACTTAATTTGGATTTGTTTATAAGGCAAAACATCCTCTGCCTGGTGGAGATAAGCTCACAAGTCTCCTTATATAAGTCGCTATAAAACTGCACAATGACATCTACTAAACTTTTCTTAACAAAAGCTTGCATATATCTTATCATTGCAGATGTACATGAATCAGGTGGAGGTACGGAGTGGAGTTTCTCAAAGTGCTAGAAGATCAAGGATTTTTCAGTGTTTGATTGTACTTTTAATGTTACAGTTTTTACTTTTTTGATTGTAAATGGTGCAGAGGAAATCAAGCAGCTATTTGATAAAGGGAAAGCTTCAGATATTTGCACATTGTAATGGGATGGATCTCTTATTGGCTGCCTGTTTGGGAGGAAGAAGGCTACAGGAAGATTTGGTACCCATCCAAATTTGCTGCAACCATTTCATATGTTGTTTTTAAAGATGATTTTGCTAAACTCATGTGATGAAGCTTGAAGCCAGAAGCTAATCTTAAGGGAAAGGGTTTAGTATTTTGTACAAACACTTAGTTTTAATGTATCTTGACATGTTCCCATTATTGGTTGTTGGAATGTTGGTTTGTAAATTTTTAATTTCCTTCATGATATTAAATACGTAATCAGAATTTTTTTGTTTTATATGGAGATATGGCTACACTCTACATAAAATCATTTTATTTGTTGTTTTTTTTGCAATTTTATATATACTAAGGGAAGGGGCCTCATTTAGTTTATTGCCTAGGGCCACCAAAAAGTCAGGGCCGGGCCCTGCTCACCAGTTGGGCAGCCTTTGATCGCCTAATTGCTTCCCAGCTCGATGGCCACACATCATCTCCAATTGCCACACTGGGAAGCCTTTAAGATCACTTATCTTAATTACCATGCTACCGTATGTGCAAGAACTGACTTGTGTGTAATGTACGTACATACATATGTGTATATGCACAACAAAGGTATGTCGTCACGCGAATCTTGAAATATGACTTAAATGTTGGATTTATCGAGTCAAAATGTGAACTTTGTTTATTCCAATATTACTATAAAGAACTATAAACTTTCCATTTGCCCAATCAAATCTGTTAAGCAATTCATAAACCATAGTAAACACCTTTTTTATTGAGTGATGCTAAACGAACCCTAAAATTAACTTAGTACACCCTATTATCTAAGTACACCCTAATATTTAAGTCATTAATTTCTAATACAAGTAATTAACTAGTTAATTATGTACTTAGGTGTTCAAGCACTGTCAACTACTAACTAAAACTATTAATTTGTTGTTGATGGCAGTAATATTTCTAATTGATCACCTGAATCGCATGCTTCTCCAGAAAATTTTAAAAGTGATCAATATATTTATAAAAATGGATATTAATAATGGGGTCTTTGGGTTTTGGTGCAACAACATGTATTTCTCTAATCCCACGATCTCACTCACTTGATATGTATAAGTGTACACTTAAAATTTTCCCTTAATTGGGATGTAATTAATCATTGAATGATGAAAGAGGCGAAAATGGAAAAAAGAATTTCATGTATTCACTTTCAATGGCATGGATGGCGAACCTCTTGGTTCTTAAAAAAGGGGTAATTGAAACCGGTTGTATCATGAAGAGAATGTTAAATTTACACCATTTGATTGACCATCAAGGGAACCCCTGTAATAAACCCTTGCATAAAAGACCTCTCATTATAGCCCGGTCCTATTTTTAAGTGGGAAGAGACATTTTTGGGTTTAGGGGCATTATTCATAATTCAAGTTTGGGCTTAGGGATGGCAATGGGTCGAATCGGGGGTGGGTATGTCATTCCCATCCCCATTCCCATTAAGCTTTTTTCCCCATCCCCGCCTTCAGACTCGTAATATTCATATTGGGGATTCCCCATCCCCACCTTCGTTGGGGAATGGGTTCCCCAACCCGCCCCATTATGGAAAAAAAAAATCAATATATAACTACTTTGTTGAAGAAAAAAAAAAATACTAATTCAAGATAATGAATATATACAATATATATACTTATAAGACAATATAAGAATGTTTATATAGTATTGGAAGTTAACTAAATAAATAAATAGTGTGGCTTCAGATTTGTTTAAATTATATAAGTATATAATATAATAATATAAAATATAAAACTACTTACAATCACTTTAATAGCATATTTATATATACACCTCAACAAAAAATTAATATATACATATTCTAAACGGGGAGATTTCGAGTTGGGGATTAAAACATCATCCCTGCCCCTCCTCGAACACCATACCCAAAACATTCCCCGTACCCATCCCCATACCCATTTTTTGTCTTTCATACCCGACCTATTAGGGTTGAATCCCCATGAAGACCCTTACCCGCAGAGAAAATTGCCATCCCTATTTGGGCTTAGCAATAGAGCACAGTTCATAATTCAAATGGCCAGTTCACTAAAAAAAGTACGGTTCATGCGCTCCGTCACCCCATTCTATTGCGGTGTCTTCCTAATCGTGAAATGCCTCACAATACCTTCATCTTGACAAACTTTTAAGAAAGAATCAGACTTATATTTGCCATCATTTTCTGATTTGAAAGTCTTGATCTTTCGACCGCTTTGTGTTTCAATCATCTTTTTCCACTTCAGGAATATCTTCAAGACTTCATCTTTACGCTTCATAGTATATACCCATATTCTTCTAGAGAAGTCATCAACAAAAGAGACAAAATAATGGTTACCTCCCCAAGATACATTCTTGAATGGTCCCCAAACATCAGTGTAAACATAATCTAGAATGCCTTTAGTGTGGTGAATAGCGGTGCCAAATTTTACTCTAGTTTACTTACCCAGTACACAGTGTTCATAGAATTCCAATTTGCATGCCTTTGCACATTTCAATAAGCCTTACTTCACCAATCCTTGCAATGCCTTTTCACCAGCATGCCCAAGACGCATATGTCATAACCTCATAGTGTCTGTGATGTATGCGTCAGCAGCTTCGGTGACAATTGCTCCACTAATAATTGTACTCCTCTGCAAGAAATACAAGTTATTTTGTCTTGTACCTTTCATCAGCACTCGTGCCCCGTATACATCTTTAAGAACTCCACCCTCCATGGTGATCTTGAGTCCATTGGATTCCAAAGTGCCCAATAAGATAGGATTCTTCTTTATATCCAGCACATACTAAACATCACTCAATTCTCTAACACTACAAAACAGAAGCCCCTTTAAGAGGGGATTTTGTCGTTGCAAAAAGCCTTTTGTCGTCGAAAATACCCTTTTTTGACAGCAAAAGTCCGTCGGAAGTCATCGCTAAAAGGCCGATTGCAAATACTTCATTTCCGACCCTTCCGTCGGAAATAATGTATTTCCGATGCCCATGCTTCGTAGTTATTGCTTAAATTTCTATCGGAAATGGATTTTTAAAACGACCCTGCATATTTATTTTCGACCATACATGTGGTCGTAATTACTGATTTGATTGTCGGAAATAGTTATTTTATCGTGATTTCTTGTTTTTGCGAATTCATATTTTCGATCAATGAGTGTCGTCAGAAAAACTTTTTTCGACAATGATACATTATTTGTGAGGGTTAGATTTCGTCGTAATTATCATTACCGACCAAAAGAGTTTGTGAAAAATATATAATAGCTTGTCGGAAAAGAGTATAACAAAATATTTCCGATGGGCAAGTTACATCGGAAATATATAATTCCAACCACATTTATTCGTCACAAAGTTTGTCGCAAATAGATTAATCCTATCGGAAAATATTTTCGACGAACAAGTGGTCGGAAATATAATTGTTTCGACCCGATTATGTCGTGGGAAATGTTGTCGGAAATAGGCAATTATTGTCGGAAAGTATTTCCGATGATAAAATATTTGTTGGAAATATGCATTAATGAGAGGGAAATGCGGTCGAAAAATATAATTATTTTATTTTAAAAAATTAATAAAAAGAAATTTGAATTATAATATTTGCCAAAATTTGTTTTCTAATCATCCGTATTTAATTGGTAATAAAAAGAAAAAAAAAATCATACGACACCATATTGTACTAAAATTTTAAGCGTTCAATTAAAATTATTCTCAATAGTTAAAACATAAACAATCCCCATTATCCTTAAAACATATAAGCAATCCGCAAATATATCAAAACCTTAAAATTCAAAATACATATTGTAGCAAAATACAATTGATGTTGCACTACTCGTCTTCGAGGTGAGCATCTGAACAACTTTTTACATTGTCCTGTCGAATAAAAGATAATAATTAATAAGACATAAATCGTTTGAGAATAAAAATAACAAATACAATATTTAACAGTGAGCAAAATATTGAAATGAGAAGAAAAGAGTTCACCATTGAAGCGGATTGTCTTGAGCGTGCATAAGTATTTGAGTTGTTTTCCCTCATACTTCGAACTAGATCTTTCAATTCATACAGCACACTTTTCAAGTTCTTCACTTCATCTTTTAATTTCTCATGCTCTTCTTCACATTCTAAGCATATACGTTTATTACAACCTTGGTCATCTGAGGGATACACATCTTTTTTTCTATAGCCACCACCCAAGCCAAAGATACGACCGTGTGGCCCACCAATAACCTCCTTGTATATATCCCAATCATCTACTTCATTCTCGTCTTCCCTTGCAACAACCTTTTTATTCTCCATTTTATCCTTCAATGAAATAGTAGAAATATAAACATGGATATAAAAAAATGTCATGTGAATAAAATGTTTTTTTTTTTTAAAAAGAGAAACAAAGTGGGGGTAACGTACAAAAAGTTCTTTAGCCTTTTCACTTGGCCAACTTTCTTTTCCTCCATTCTTAGGCTTACTTACATGGAACTTTTTGAAACAATCAATTGGACTCGGTTCAATTCCAGTTCGATCAAGCTATTAAGATTTAAACAATGAAGTTTGTTAGGACCAAATTTGGAAATAACCACAAAAGGAACAGTCAACAAAAAGCAACAACCAAATTGATATTTTTACCTCATCTTTTCTGTACTTTTCCATTGGAACAGAACCTGTCGTATGCACAATTGTGGATTTCGCCCTATTAGACTTGTTTCTTTTACTTTTATCCTGCATGAAAAAAGTAAATCAGAACCTAATATCAACTTAGTGAACCCATATAAGGCATCTATAAATAAACTAAAGCATACACTAGCCAATCATAACAATATTATTTTAAATTGAGTTTTTACCTGCCATGTAGGCTGCAACCAATGATCAACCAGTTTAGACCAAACATCTTGAGATATCCCTAATTGGCAATGAGTGTATCTATCACCAGTAGTCTTGTATTTCCTAAAAACGCTATTTCTCAACGACGACATCCAATCGGAATATTGCAATTTCATATGTTCTTCGAATGCCTCCCTCATCTCTTCTTCCGAGCATGTGTGTGTATATCCTGTTGCGTTAAAGCAATCATACAGTAAATCCATTTGAGTTGATGGAAATGTTTTAAATGTTGGCCATGCTCCATCGATAGCTTGATAAAAAAAAAGCATTCCTATAGTTCGCACAGATCCAATGGTTATAATCCTGAAAATTTAAACCAAATTTAAATAAATAAATAAAAATGAATCTACACAAGAAATGGCTAACTTTGCAGGCCTTATACATTACCTTCCTCTACATATTACAATTGGAGTGCCGTTTCCATCTTTACGTTTAGCCTTCCCTCTTCCTTTTTTTTTTTTATTCCAACAGTTGAACCTAATAAAAAAAATACAAATATTTGAAGTACTGGGGAACTTCTACTACAACCAATTTTTCAGTGTGAATCAATGAGATATCAATGAAAAATGTGACAAGAATAAAATAAAGAAAAGAATAAGCAAGTGCAATGTTAATGTATATCATGTATGGCTTTTCAAGTGTCATGCCTGTTGCAGATCAGTAAGTATGAGAAGGAGGTGGAGGAGATGACATGACAAGACAAGAATTTGTGGCTGCCATTAGAAGGTAAGTAAATGATATAGATCAGATATCCCTTAAGCAAAATTTTCAGAGAATCTTTGTTCGTTATTTATTTATTTATATAATCGGTCTTAATTATGCTTTTTACTTAATTAAATTTTCAGGAAAAGTAGTGGCTTTTCTAGGGGAGCATCCTTTAAAGATGTGTGTTTATATATTTTAAACCTCATATATATATATATATATATATATATATATATATAAATTACCTTCTTCATTTGATGGTTCAGTTTCAAGAGGCATGTCTTCCATTTAATTATCATGTGATGGCTCAATAAGGTCATCATGTTGGTCTAAGGAAGGTCTAGATGACTGAGGATTTGTAATGTAGGATGCTCTATTCTGATTCTTTCTCTTTCTTGCCCGGGCTACAATTTATAATAGAGCAAAAAATTGGAAATTAATAGAGAACTAATCATATAATTGAAATACATATATACAAAGAAAATTCAAAATAAATCACACTTGTTTCTTGCATTTCGTTATCATGTGATGACTCATTGGAAATATGGCGATCTAAGGAGAGTCTAGATGACCGAGGATGTGCAGTGCCTAATGCTCTATCTTGACTCTTTCCCTTTCCAAGGAGAGTCTAGCTGACTGAGGAAATATGGCGATATTATTGAGCTCCGTTACACAGAAGGAAATGAAGTTGTATTGTTCAATTGTTATTGGTATGACACAATACGAAAAGGAACAGGTTACAAGATATATCGTTATGGAATAATCACTGTTAACACAACACGCAAACTAAATACTCAAGAACCATTCGTACTAGCAAGCCAAGCAACCCAAGTTTTTTATGTGAAAGGGGTTAAAAATAAGATTTGGAGTTTTGTAGCGGAAACAAATCCAAGAAACGTTTAGGAGATGAAGGACGATGAGAGTGAGCCATACCAAGAAGCAGAGACTCAAAGTCGAAGCATGCATGCCATCCAAAATGATGTTGAAGACAATGAAACTGATTGAAAAAGAGATGCAATTCTACTTACAATTGTGGGATGAGTTCTCATGTAATTGTGATTGTTTATTTTTTTGGATTGGCTATTTTTAGTTATTTGTTTTAGAGTGTGATTGGCTATTAATAATCAAATTCTTTAATTATTATTTTTGGTTATATACAATTATGATGAGTTTTTAATTTTCAATTTTGTTTGTCTTCTATTTCTAAAATAAATGATAGCCACTGTAGGCAATGTTAATGAGCTTTGAAACTTTTAACATGTAAGATTACACAATTAATGGGATAAGTATTGATTATATATTTTTCAGCAATTGACCTTCAAACGTTTTTCTGAGAGGACGTATTTCTCCTCGGAAATAGTCAAACAATTCAAACGAAAGGAAAAGCCCCTCAGAAATAGTCAAACAATTTCGACGAAATAAGAGGCTCTTCGGAAATAGTCAAACAGTTCCGACGGAATGAAAAACCCCTCGGAAATAATCATTCTATTTCCGACAAACGTACTTTTGGTCGTTAATAAAATTGGCGCCAAGTTTTCCCACCAAATAAAATGCATTTCCGATAACAATAGATATTTTTTCCGAGAGTATTTCTTTTGTCGGAAATAAATTTCAGGCCCGTGACATATTTTCGACGGACAACATTGTTCGGTTGGAAAAAACACTTTTACCGAGGGAATTTCAGGGCCCTCGGAAAATATTGGTTGGTAATGACCCTTTTTGTTGTTGTAGTGTAACTGTTTCATCATGCATCTTTAAGCAGATTTTTCATATCCTTTTTATTTTGCAGGCATTATGATTGCCCATCAAAATAACTCCACCATCTAGCTCATCGAAGTTAGAAAAATCATTCTCTAATGGGACACATATGATAAGTGCAACCTGAATCCAAAATCCACTTTGTAGAGTGACCATCAACAAATGAGCGAGCCAAAGCAAACTTGAAATCATCATCTCTCAATTTTGCAACATTTGCTTCAGAACTCTCTTTCTCCTTCTCATTCTCTTTTTTCTTCAATTTGGGGCAGTTTTTCTTCTAGTGACCCTTTTACCACAAAAGGCACATTCATCTTTAGTAGGAAACTTCCCTTGCGATTTTGAACGAGATTTTCCCCGCTTCCCAGATTTATTTTCCTCGGTTAGACCCTTTGCAACGAGTGCCTCGGTTTGTGAATTTTGAGTCTTGTGTTCCCTTTCACGACACTCAGGATTCATCAATGCCGCATCCACCTCATCAAGTTTCACCCCGGATTTGGACGATATTGAAATCGGAAGAGTCACTTATTCAAGAAGAGCCGATTTTCTGCGCTCTTGGTCATATACTTTTCCTCTAATTTCCTCCATTACACCTTAGCAGAAGTTTCCTCCATACACAAGTATTTCAACTCCTTATTAAGAAACGGTCGAATAAAGGCACAATCATGAAGATTAATTCTCGTCCACTGCTTGTCATCAATATCTTCGGGTTTATCCTCCATAACAATATTCAGCTCTTGTTAGTACAACACATCTATAACTTCACATTGCCACATGCCAAAATTATTTGAGCCGTTGAATTTATCAACCTCTAACCTTGTAGTAGCTATTAGATGTCTAGTTGATGTAAGTGCCGACGAAGACGATGCCGACTCCTTCTCGTTAACAGGTTCATCTTTATCTTCAACCATAAAATCTACTTGGAGCTATTCACAAATACTATAGCACAATGCAATTTTTCACAATTATGAAACCTCAGTCAAAATTGGAGCTCTGATGCCTCTTGTTGTGCGAAAGGGTCAACTAACTATGAGTGAAAATAAACAACAACAATTGGCAAGAGATAAAAGGAACAAAACAACACCAACAAGAACACCAAGATTTATAATTGTTGGGCCTTGCTTACATCAAGTTTGGAGACAATTGAGTAATCCACTATAAACAAATGAAAGAATACAATAGCGTTTAACACTCAGAAACCTAAGCCCCAGATATACCCGAGCTCACACACTCAAGAATACAAAGAGAATACAAATATTTGAATAATGGAAAAAAAACCATCAACGACACCTATAATTCTTCTGCTTCACAACTCTGATTTCTCCTTCATCCTCACTTTTCTCTCTCAATCTCTCTTCTGCTCTCTGTCCACGGCCTCTATTTATAGGTAAACCGCATTCATGCATTTTGCGCCCCCGTGTAGCCTAAAGAACAAAAGGCACATGCACATAATGAAAGTGCTGCCAATCATCTTTGCTTTTCCCCTTTGACAACATATCAACATCTAATTTGTCTCCCAATAAATAAAGCCACCGAAAGGAACTTTGCATGTGGGTTCATTTGTGAGCCAAAATAGTCAACAATTTATGCAAAAACCCAATTGAGAATAGAAACATAAACAAATAACAGAGCCAATGAACAGAAAGATAAGGAAATTCATATTAGAAAATAATAATAATGGAGTTCACAGACACATACCCATTATACATGCCAAGCACCAAAAGTTCGAAGAAGAATTATGTGCATGATATAGGACGCATAGTTTTGGAGACTTATATCATAGTGAGGTAATTATTTCTTCCTCAGCAGCAAAGTTTTTACCCATCATCATCCTAGATATCTCATCCATCTTTATCGTATCTTCATTAAAATACACATTTTCAGGGTTAAACTAGCATAACATTTCCTCCACATGTAGGCTTTCTAGCGTCTTCAAAGTTTGATAGAACAGAGACTTAATTCGCCACACTTCTACAATGGCTCCGCCTAATCAAACCATGCCAGTTGGGATGTTTCCTACAACTAAGCGGTGGATTTTGTCGTCCATCTTTCTATAATTGACTAATTGGACAAGATAGCGATACTCCCGAAGTTCTCGAAAAAAGTGTAACTTTTTATAAAATCTTGTTCCTTCTCTTTCGCACCGCCCTTTTCTTTATACAGGTATATTCGTACTTTCTCCCTTGTCATCACTAGAAAAGCTAGTGGGTTCATGAGCATCCCTTTCCAAGAACAAATACCAAGAGCTAGTGAATGCCATAGCCTCTTTCGGTCAGAGCAGAGGCTTTCTTGAAAATTTGTTTTATTCAAAGAAATTTGTCAACATATCAACATCTAATTTGTCTCCCAATAAATAAAGCCACCGAAAGGAACTTTGCATGTGGGTTTATTTGTGAGCCAAAATAGTCAATGATTTATGCAAAAACCCAATTGAGAATAGAAACATAAACAAATAACAGAGCCAATGAACAGAAAGATAAGGAAATTCATATTAGAAAATAATAATAATGGAGTTCACAGACACATACCCGTTATACATGCCAAGCACCAAATGTTCGAAGAAGAATTATGTGCATGATATCGGACGCATAGTTTTGGAGCCGTATATTATAGTGAGGTAACTATTTCTTCCTCAGCAGCAAAGTTTTTACCCATCATCATCCTAGATATCTCATCCACCTTTATCGTATCTTCATTAAAATACACATTTTCAGGGTTAAACTGACATAACATTTCCTCCACATGTAGGCTTTCTAGTGTCTTCAAAGTTTGATAGAATAGAGACTTAATCCGCCACACTTCTACAATGGCTTCGCCTAGTCAAACCATGCCAGTTGGGATGTTTCCTACAACTAAGCGGTGGATTTTGTCTTCCATCTTTCTATAATTGACTAATTGAACAAGATAGCGATACTCCCGAAGTTCTCGAAAAAAGTGTAACTTTTTATAAAATCTTGTTCCTTCTCTTTCGCACCGCCCTTTTCTTCATACAGTTATATTCGTACTTTCTCCCTTGTCATCACTAGAAAAGCTAATGGGTTCATGAGCATCCCTTTCCAAGAACAAATACCTAAGAGCTAGCGAATGCCATGACCTCTTTCGGTCAGAGCAGAGGCTTTCTTGAAAATTTATTTTATTCAAAGACTTTCTTGGGTGGATTCTTGTTTGGCAAAGGAAGAAGTGAGATTTTCTTGAAGAAGGAAGACGGAAATACAAGGAGGAGTGGGATTTTCTTAGAGAAGGAAGTGAGAAATGCAGGAAGGAGGAGGAATGAGATTTGTTTGGAGAAGGAAAAGGGAAATGCTAAGTTTTACTAACCATTAACCTTAGAAATAAATACTAATGTGGGTAAGCTCCGAGCGTTCTCTGAGTGTTAAGCCAAGGTGGAGATTGTTGACTATTTTGGCTCACAAATAAACCCACATGCATAGTTGCTTTCGGTGGCTTTATTTATTAGGAGACAAATTAGATGTTAATTAGTTGTCAAAGTGGAAAAGGCAAAGATGATTCGCAGCACTTTCATTATGTGCATGTGCCTTTCATTCCTTCGGGTGCACGAGGGTGCAAAATGCATGAATGTGGTTTGCCTATAAATAGAAATCGTTGGCAGAGAGCAAAAGAGACTAAGAGAACAAAGGAGAAATCAAAGTTGTGAAGTAGAAGAATTATAGCTACCGTTGGTGGTTTTTTCCATTATTCAAATTATACTCAATTAGTATTCCTTTTGTATTCTTAAGTGTGTGAGCTGGGGTATATTTGGGGTTTGGGTTTACGAGTGTTAAACATTATTGTATTCTCTTATTTGTTTATAGTGGATTACTTCGTCATCTTCAAACTGAATGTAAGCAAGGCCAAACTAATATAAATCTTGGTCATTGATTACTTATCTTTGTCACTTGGTGTTGCTCGGGCTATGATGGCATACAATCCACGAAGAAGATTGACAGTGCGGAGTACTCTGAATCACCCTTATTTCAATGATTTAGACAAGGATGCATAGTAGATTCACCAAAATCTCTTCATTTTTCCCTTATAGAAGATAGTTATCATATGCAGAGATTAGAGTATTGATTCTTAGTATCAACTGACCTCATGGTTGGGAGTTTCGAAGGTCATGGTAGTCTTCTTTTATGAACCTTGGATGCTTATTGTATTCCAAAGAGAATGATTATAATTACAGTATATAGATCTGGAGATCTAACTGTTAACTGGAGGTGTGAAAGCGACTAATGGTGTGCTTGACTTGTTAACTGGCATGACTTGTGGAGGCAGTAAGCTCAAGTCATTGGAAACACACACATGACCTTGGACTCATAAATATGCAGACTTTAGTATTCTTAGGATTAAGAGATATGTTGTAGTTTGTGTAATTAGGAATAGCACATAGACTTAGGAATTGTTAGCTAAACGAGCCATCATCTTTCTCTTGTATAAATATCAAACAATATGGCAATGCAAATTAATCAAGTTGAAAACCAGAAAAATCTCCTCCATTCTCTCATATCATTCTTTAATATTTTCATATTTTATCATCGTATGAGAGTACCGATCTTTGAATTTTTGCTACCACCATGAGGGAAGATGTTTTTTACTCGGCTGGAAGTAGCACTACCAACTCTTCTCAACCTACCTACCTAGAAGCATTGACGACCTCGATCCCTACCCAGACACCGACTCGACTAACCGGCCTCACCTAGACTAGGTGTTGCCATCGACCCGACTGACTGACCACACCTAGACTAGGTATTGCCACCAACTCGACCGACCGAACGACCTCGATGATCCAGACCTTGACCCTGACCAAAACTACACTCTGAATTTTCTGCTGCAACGATTAAGAGAGGAGATTGCACACATTGTATAGATTCGAGACACACTCTGGAGATGTGATTCAAATTGAAAGGCTACCCCGAATAGTGGGATAGACTCAAAGATCGAATTTGAAGCTGCAAGTAGTGGCTCTGGTTATGTGTTCCATACTTCAAATAATAGTGATTCAACCGGCTGGATAATTGATTTCGGCACATTTGATCATATGATGTTTAACCTTGATGATTTCCTGCGTACCAGCCAACCCAGACAAACTAGTATTGCTAATGCGAATTAAGTTTCTTCTTCTGTGACAGGGGTTGGCACTGTGGGTCTCTCATCCTCTCTTTCATCATCTAATATTTTACTTGTTCCATCTCTATCAAATAAGTTGATGTTCGTTAGTCAGATTACTGAACAATTGAATTGTTGTGTACTAATCTACCCGAGTTTTTTTACTTCAGGATATTTACACTAAAGAGATTATTGGTCGTGGTATTTGTTGTGTAGATACAGCTGCACCAAAATGGATTCAGTTGCATCCTCAACTCGTGATACTCGCAAGTGCACGAGCCGTTGGTAGTTTAGCATATGTAAGTGCGAGGTCGATTCCACAGGGATTGGTGATTGAATGATCCAATTTAGTTTCCCTACACAAAATAGAAACAAAAACAAAGAACATAAAACAAGGAAGAAAGAAATAAGTAACTCAAGCAAATAAGTTCCCAAGTTCAATTTAGATTAATGGATTGATTCTAGCTAAAGTATGATTAAGCCATGGTGTGTGGTCATAACCTTGTGTTCCTAATTCCCTAATTTGATCATTTGTTGTCTAACCTAAAATTAAGCATTAGGAACCCATTAAGCATAGAAGAACATTTTAAACAACCAAGCATGTATCTAATCCCTGTTGTCGAATGTCCATACATACTCTTCCTATTCATAGTTCAATTCGAATTAAAGCATGGTGTATACTCTTAATTCAAACCAAGATAGCTAACACGCAAGCCTAAATGGTGATCAATCATTCAAACTAGCATATTAACTTATAAGCATAATGAATAAGAACAAAAACCATAATTGAAACTTGGAAACTAATTAAACTTGAATACTTAAGAAAGAATTTACATAATGAAAAGTAAAGTGGAACTAAGAAAAACTTAAGGAAAATTTCAACACAAAAGATTTCATTACAACAATTGAAAACTAGAAAGAGAAACTAAGAGAATTTGAGGGAGAGAAGGGAAGGGAGCTCTAGAGAAGTGTTTGAGAGCTCCCCCCCTTGGGGTGTGTTTACAAGCTTGGGAAACCTCACTATATATAGGCCTAAGGAAGCTGAAAATCTGAATTAAGTATGGCTAATGCATACAACACTTGTTTTATAAAATCTGAAATGGTTGATGCACTTGTATTAGAAAATCTAAATTGGGTGATGCACTTGTATTAGAAAATCTTGAATTGGTTGATGCACTTCACCAATAGATCCCACCAGCAGCCCTAGCTCATCTTCATGTCACCATGACCAAGCTTCCAACCAGAAATGATAGCTCATACCTAGCTCACCATGACCAAGCATCCAACCAGCACATGCTGAGGTCAGCATGACCAGCAACTTCAAGGGCTTACAACTTGGGCTTCTCTTAATCAAATTAGGACTTTAAGCACTCTAAATTGAAGTTCAGAATGTCTTCTTTCCAGCCATATGTTATTTGGGCCAATCCAAGGTCGGAGGAAGAAGTTAAGGCCGAAACAAATTGCTAACTCATTTTCCGCGCTGATAAGATCCATCCTGAGCATGGTTCTGTGTTTGCTAGGTAACGGACTCCAGATTTATCCAATGGGGCTGAATTTTGTATATGTTATAGTACACACCAATTGGAGCAACTTTCATGAAGAATGTGGCCTCATCCGAGCTATGTAGGTTGCTGAAACAAAGCTTGCAATATGACCTACGGAACTGGACTGGCAGGGGGCTGTAGCCATAATGAATTTGTCTTTAAGCTCTTCATCAATTCATCCAAATTAGGCCTTAACATGCTTGAATTGCATGAATTATGTTCTCCAAAGCCATCATTGTTACCTAAAGCTCAATTAACTGAAAGATAAACACAAAAAGGATTAAAAGCACAAGTTTAACTCAAAAACATAACCAAATCATAAGCTAGAAGGGTAAGAAATAATATACAATTATGAACCGATCAGTATTATGAGAGAGGGGCTACATTTTGTGGATGACCTCAGGCTAAGCATGGCTAACAGTGTGACGCATTCCTCTGATAGCAAACAAAGGCAAATTTGGTTGTGGCACCGCCGATTGGGACATTCATCCTTTGGTTATATGAAGCATATTCGACCAGACTTATTATCAAATTTATAGGCCTCTGACTTCCAATGTGATGCTTGCATTTTAGCCAAGAGTCAACGAGATGTTCTTTCATGAGTCGATGTCCCATTCTGCCCTCTAAGGGGAGAAACGAAATGAAGAACAAAATTGGAGTACCCTGGAAGAATGAGGAGTTGCTCTTGGCCCAAATGCGATCGATCATTCAAGGTTTGCAAGATGATGTTCCTCTCTACCCAAATGCAATCGATTAGCCAGATGCCAACGATCGATAGCTTCATGGTTTGGAAGACGATGTTCCTTTCTGCCCAAATGCAATCGATCACCCAGATGCCAACAATAGATCGCTTGCTTCCAGTGAATACTTGCATGATCCTGTTTCTGGAGATCTTTTTTACCTTGAAGCTGAAGACTCCCCCTCTCATCCAACAGTACCAACGGGCTAATCTCCTGATAATATCCGTGAGGTAAACATTCCTCATACCCCTGTGAATTTACTTGATAATACATCAATTACCTTTCAGGCAGAACCGTGGAAAACCACCAAATCGGTATTCCCCCAATAATGACAAGACATCAAAATATCCGATTGCAAACTTTGTGTCCACTCAAAGATTATCTAAATCTCTTAAGGGTTTTGTGCATCAATTATATGCTATTCATATTCCGACCAAGGTAATTGAAGCAATGAACAATCCCGAATGGGCTTAAGCAATGTCAGAGGAGATGAAGACTCTGGAGAAAAATCTGACGTGGACACTAGAAACATTACCACAAGGAAAGAGAATAGTTGGATGCATATGGGTGTTCACTGTGAAACACAATGCCGATGGATCTATTAAATTGTATAAAGAAAGGCTTCTTGCAAAGGGATACACATTGACTTATGGCATCGACTATGAAGAAACCTTTGCCCCTATTGCAAAGCTTAACACCGTTATAGTGCTATTATCTATTGCAACCAATCTTAACTGGCCACTCCACCAGTTTGATGTGAAGAACTCCTTTTTTTCATGGAGAACTCACAGAAGAAGTGTACATGGACATTCCACTCGGATATGCTATATCTACTCAAGCTAGTGTGGTGTGCAAATTACTAAAGACATTGTATAGATTGAAGCAATCTCCCCAGGCATGGTTCGGGCCGTTCACTCGGGCATGGTCCGACCATACTCTATTCTTGAAATACCATGAGGGAAAGGTAACAGCTTTAATAATATATGTTGATGATATGATTATTACTCTCAGCTACAAGACTACTTTGCAACAACGTTTGAAATGAAGAACCTCGATGGACTCAAGTACTTCTTGGGCATTGAGGTTGCTCAATCAATGCAAGACATATTTCTTTCTCAAAGAAAGTATGTTCTGGATTTATTGGCAGAAACGGGAATGCTAGATTGCAAACCCATGGACATTCCAGTGGTCCAGAATCACCATCTTGGAGAGTATCCGGATCAAGTGCCCACTAACAAAGAGATATATAAAAGATTAGTGGGATGATTGATTTACTTATCACATACTAGACCAGACATTGCGTATGTTGTGAGCGTTGTTAGTGAATTCATGAATTCCCAAGTGAAGACCATATGAATGCGGTTCTTCGAATTTTAAATATTTAAATTCAGCACTTGGAAAATGGCTAATGTTTTCCAGAAATGATCATCTAAATATCAGTGGTTATACTGATACAGGTTGGGCAGGGAATGTCACTGATAGACGATCAACATCAGGTTACTTCACATTTGTGGGAGGTAACTCGATTACTTGGAGAAGCAATAAACAAAATGTAGTTGCCTTAACCAGTGCAGAAGCCGAATTCAGAGGTATGACCAAAGGAATTTGCGAACTTCTTTGGTTAAAGAAATTGCTTATAGAGATTGGGTATGCACCTACATCAGAAATGCACTTGCATTGTGACAATAAGGTTGCAATATCTATCGCACATAATCCAGTTCAACATGATCGTACTAAACATGTTGAAGTGGATCGACATTTTATTAAGCAAAAGCTTGAGGCCAAAGAAATTCAATTACCATTTTTCAAGTCAGATGATCAGTTGACCGACATCTTAACCAAGGCAGTTTCTAGTAAAGTATTCCAAAACTCACTTGTCAAGTTAGGCATTGGTGACATCTATGCACCAACTTGAGGGGGAGTGTTAGTTGAAGGTATGAAAGCAATTAATGGTGTGCTCAACTTGTTAGCTGACATGACTTTTGGAGGCAACAAACTCAAGTCATTGGAAACACACACAAGACCTTGGACTCATAAATATGCAGACTTTGGTGTTCTTGGGATTAAGAGATATGTTGTAGTTTGTGTAATTAGGAATAACACGTAGACTTAGGAATGGTTAGCTGGACTAGGTGTTGCCACCAACCTAGCCAACCACACTCAATGACACCTTTAGCATCACTTTCAATGATAACACTTCTAAGCATGGCTCCACCATTTCTCCCAAACTGGCCATTGTTAATAAAGACTAATTTGACATTTCTGATGAAAGAAAAAAATACAATAGAAAGTAAATTATGCAACAAAGTGCTAAACAAACGAAGAAAAAGGAAGAAGATCCAATTGGGGTTTCGAGTTTTAAATTAGTGTTTCAATTTAATTTGAAGTATGGTTTTTAATGCTTCATTGTAATCTAATTTATGTATTTTGGCAGTGGCTTCAATTTGGGGTTGCTTATTGTTGTTTCTGTTCCTCTTGCTTAACAAGGTATAGCTTCATTATATTGATGTGTTATTTATTTATTTGTTGATGTCTCTGTATTAGCGATTCTAACTTGTGAGTTGTAATTCTTTATGGTTTTGTAAGTTTATTTTATAGATTTTGTACCCCAAAAAAAAAAAAAAAAAGGTTTGTTTTATAGACATAAAATAGATAGCTACCGATTTCTCGTAAAATAATAGCGACAAAATTGGATATTTGTGGTTAAGCACAAACCAAATCTAACTGACCGAGAATGTCGGTCCAACCGGTCTAACCGTGATGCTCTCTCGGTTTGGAATTGATATCAGATTCTGCCAAACTGCCACTTATCGATAAGTTCTCGGTTATGGTGGTTAGGAACCTAATGGCCCATATCCAAGACCATATTTGAGAAAATGGTTGCCCATTATTAGGGCCAAAATTAAGAATGGCTGGTAGCCTGCTACACTCCAGAAATATAGCGGCTAAATACGAAGTCCAAATATTATGGTTTTGTAAGTTTATTTTATAGATACTAGTGTAGGGGACTTTTTCTTCCAGTAGCTACAGATGGGCTGGGCCGCCGTAAGGAGCGAACTGATGAAATTATCCCCATGTGTCTGAGTACGAAGATCAAGCCCCAAGAATGTCTCGAAAGGGTAGTGAACCTTAGGAAACTCCTTGGTTACCTTCACCAACGAAAATAATAACAATTTACAGATAAATTTTCTAGCTTGGCATGAGAGATTTGTGGCATGGGAGCAAAATTTTCATGAGTTTAGCACTTAAAGAGAGAGAGCTGTGAGTTCTTATGAGAGATAAGGGTTCTAAGGGAAAGAGGAAGGAATTCTAAGAAGATTTGATAAGGAGGGAGAAAGATGGGGAAGAATGATGGGTGGCTTAAGTAATTTCCGGCAGCTTGATAGAGACTCTGATAAATGTTATGACAGTCTACCAGAAAGGGGGAAAATGAGGGAGAAGGGTGAGTAGAGCACGAATTTGCTGGGTTTTGCAGGTGAGAGAGGAAGCTTGCTCTCCAGATGTGGGTTGGTTTTGATGGGTAGAAGATGACCCCTTTTATAGCCGTTGGAAGCTAGCCTTTCCCAAGAAACCCTAATGGTTTCTACCCAATTTTGGCCAAGCTTCTTCCTTCCTTTCTCCTCCCTTCTTTTGACCTATCTTATTCTAGCAAAATCTTCTCTGCCCAATCCCACAAAATTATGGATTTTTGGGAGCTCAATGCTCTTCCCGCAACTGCCACAGGGGAGAACTTCTTATTTCCAACCATCTTTTTCCCTTCTTTCCTTCCTTCTTCTATGGTCAGATCTCATTGAGAAAAGGAAATGAGTATGCATGCTGGTTCAAGGTGTGGTTCCTCTCCTAACAGTCTGCGTGCCAACATCCCTTGGTCCTTTAGATGTTTTTTGCTTGAAACTTGCTTCTTTCCATGGACTGAAGCTTTCCAGCTGCTCTGTGCACGTGGTCCTCCAAGCTCCTTGCGCAGCTTTGTCCTCCAACCAAGTGCTGGAGCTTTTGCTATTTCTTATCCTAATTGTATGGGCCTTTCATGACAACAATTAAATAAATGGGCTATCCTTATTAAGTGTTGGGCCATCTTGATTGAGGCAATGGGCTATTCTTGGTTGAAGTAATGGGCTATTTTCTGGTTGAGCTATTTTGGTTGGAGTAATGGGCTACTTTCTTTCTTGTGCTTACCCACGTTTGGGCCTAAGAAATGGGCTTGAGTCTCGAGGCTCCCAAGCAACCCGGGACTTCCATTTCTCAGCCCATCAATGGGCCTCATGACAACTTATTATCATCCATACCACAACCCACTCAAGCAAGCCCTGGGCATTTGAGTGGCTTGGGCCCACTTACGCTTGTAGTGTGGTTGGGTGTGAAATAATGATTTCTGCTTGGCATGGCATGCTTTTTTATCGTAGCGCTTGACGAGGTAATTAGCATGGGCTTGTGGAGCTAATGTATTTTTATCTCAATTCCTAGCATGACGGATTGTATATTTAGTGTGGCATGTGACTTGTGCATTGTAGACTTTTGCGTGCTCCAAATTGGGTCTTTTCTTAATAAGGTGTCGTATTGGGCTCGAGACTTATTTGGGCCCAACCGTGGATTTTTTTTGGGCCTCAACAACTAGCCTCTCGTGCTTTCGCGCACATTGGATGCCTTTATTGGCGCTACGTGCTACTTAAAGATTCTGCATCATCTGCAAAATTTTATGTAGTATTGCAAAGTTATGGTTAAGCACTACACATCAATTGCTTTCTTTGCAAGTACAATATTAAATGAAGGAAAAAAAAAACTGAAGAGAAAAATGAACAAAAAAAAAACAGATTAGTCAATTCTTAATGAACAAAATGTGAATTCTAAAATTAAGAAAAGAAAAGCTACATGAATGTTTCTTTTTCTTTATTGGCAATGGCATAAACGTTTGTAAATCAATTATATAATTATGTAGTAGGCAGTAGGACTTCATATGCTCCCGAACCACATTCATGATGACGACGGCCTTCTATCTCTTCCCCAAAATCCTACAAAA
Source organism: Prunus avium (assembly GCF_965620075.1). Lineage (NCBI taxonomy): Eukaryota > Viridiplantae > Streptophyta > Magnoliopsida > Rosales > Rosaceae > Prunus > Prunus avium. The sequence continues at coordinate 36,382,745 of NC_142285.1, read as the reverse complement.
CAATAGAGGAAAACAAACAACATAAGCAAGCTAGGTTTTGAATCACAACATACAAGCCCTTTCACATGTTATAAATTCTGAAGAAAGAACAACAATGCAATCAGACTGAACCTTTTCACTATTTTGATTTTTTTTTCCTTCAGCTTCTTGGAAGCCAAAACAGATATTTGGATCTACAGTTTCATGCAGAAAACTAAAATCAAAGGTGATTAAAAAAAAAACTAAAATCAAAAGCATGTGACCTCAACTGCTTTTTGCCTGACTTTATAATAGTAGAGATAAAGTAGATGATTTTGGGTTTCTTTCTCCAAATTAAATGAATTAGATATCTTCACAATACTGATGCTAGAAGTGGTGGTAGTAAAATTTTGGGCCTCCTTTTATCTTGGGTTATTTCCCCAAATTTTGTTAACATTGTTGTGAAATTCCATTAGCCAAATGAACATTTCATTAAATTTAAGTGAAGTTACTATTTAGATGAATCTTATGGCTAATATGAAGGTACACATTTATAGTACATATATGACACCCTCAACATTAAACGAGTGACTCTTAACATTGTTTTCATTTGTTGGGCTTTAGTCTCCGTTTGGGCCTTTCTTAAAAAATCACAATAGCCCCTCAAAATCCCATATGATTTTTTAGGGGCTTAGAAGTTTGGATATGGGGAGTTGATGTTGGATTTCGATAGGATCAATGTTATAATTAATAATGGGCTCGTTCAAGTCATAAAATATATATATTTTAAAAAAAAAATTCCATAACTGATAAGACTACTTTTTATTGTCTTTTAAAAATGGTGTTCGACAAAAATTGCAAGAGTGCTTTGGGTGAGGTCCAAAAGCACATGGAGTGGTTTTGGAAGAAACACTTGAGAAGTGCTTCTTCTTAAAAGCGTTGCAGGACAAAAACAAGGGAAGCACTTGGCTCCCTTTAATGAAACTTTTAAAATGCTGAAAATACCCATATTTAATTTTTTTAAATGCCAAAATACTTCTTTCTTTTTCTCTCTCTTTTTCTCTCCTATTAAATTAAGGGGGGTGTATTCAATTAAGATTTTAAAAGAGTTAAATGGAGTTATAAAGTTTATTGAGTTCAATATAGTTCAATTGATTTCTATCAACTCCACGTAGAGTTTGATTGAATTCCTAGATTGATTTTGATAGTGTTTGTTAGAGTTTGATCATAGATTTTAAATGAGTTGATTAGAGTTCTAATTTTTTTTTTCTTTTTTTGGTTTGTTTATTGTTTTTCTAGATTTTCAAAAGAGAAAGGTACCTTTACAAAAACATTTTGTAAAGAACTTCCAAATCAATGCATCCAAAGAAAATATTTTAAAAAAGTTACTAATTTTTTCAAATGTGCAACCAAATAAGTATTATGTCTGCATGTTTATGAAAAATGCGCAAAAGTAAAAACATAAAAGTAATTTCATGACAAAAAAAAAATGATAAGTAAACTATAATTCTAAATGCATAAAAACGAATAAGTATTTGCTTCATTGCTCATCTTTGACTCCCGTCATTCATAGCATCTCTCCACATACATGCAATCTTTAATTAGTTCATAAGAATATATATATATATATATATATATATATATATATATATATATATATGAAGATAATTTTTTTCCTTTTTGTTTTGGCATGGACTAGATATATATAGATACTGTACAAAACAAAGAAAAAAGGATGACTATAGATCGATGAAGAAGGTTGTGATGTACAGAAACCACAAAAAAAAAAAATTAACAGCAAATAAAAAAATAATAATAATAACAGCAAAAAAAATAATTATAATAACAGCAACCCTAAACCCTATATATGATAAAATAAAATAAATAATAATAATAAGAGCAACCAAAAATGTGTTGATGTTCAACAATATGTACAGCAGCAAATATTTACAGCAACAAATATGTTGATGTTGATCTATATATGACGATGGCAACAACAACAACCATTCAAGCAATATGGTGATGTACATCGATTACATGCCATGTGAAGATTATATATACATCGATATATATATATATATATATATATATATATATATATATATATATATATATATATGCTATTGTTCATCGAAATATGGTGATGTAGCAACAACAAATATTCAAACACACGATGAAAGATCATACATACATAAATTCACTTGACAAGCACACACGTTCAAGGACTGGAAAGCGTAGAGCATGTTCAAAGTTTCTAGGGTTGACATAAGATTTGTCAGGGCCTTTTTTATATATACTTACCACTTTAATTTCTAACGAAATCGGGCAACTTATTAATTCCTTCAAAATAAATTACTTTTTGAATACACCTAAATTTTGTTTGATTTTTAAAAAGTCATAATTGAATACACCTAGATTTCGATGTATTTTTTTATTATCAATTGAAATCTGAATTGAATACACCCAAATTTTTACAAACTCTTTTAAAATCTGAATTGAATACACCCAAACTTTTAAACTCTTTTAAACTCTTTTAAAATCTTAATTGAATATACCCCCTAAAACTAAGACAGACACTTGCGATTGTCAATATGCATCAACATTAAATTCGTCTGCACTATTGATATGTTAAAGCACAACATTAGAGACGCTAAAATCACCATTCATGACACCGAAATCTCGCAACCAACCACGGGTATCAGAGCCCCTATGATTAATAGCAGTATGCTTAAAACCTTGTTGGTGCTGCTAGTTGCAGCTCCAAAAGCTTCATAATCCATTATTGTTGATTCTAGAATTAGTGGAAATAACTTGTTTTTTCTTCTTCTTCTTCTTGAATATGCAACTCTTTAGCTCTCTCTATATATATAGCGCTTAAGTGTGCTACCAAAGTGAGGAATCTGAAGATTGAAAGGATTCGTAATTTCATATGAAGGTCAAAAACCAAAAGTGAGGATTTCCTAGTTCAGTACGAACACAACTGGTAGGCATAATCCTCGTTAAGGATTATGTTCCTAAATCCTACTATGAACGCAACTAGTATTCATGAGTGAGTCGAAGTCATCCTCAGATTATCGCTGTTGGAGAATGATGCAACATATGCATAACTTTCCTATGGAAAAACAAATACAAATAGTTGTTGCTTCAATTGCTCTTCACAACTTTAAGTCGTGTTTTTATTTTGGGATCCTATGAATTTTTATTTCCTATGTTTATTATAATATTTTGGAATTTTAAATTTTTTTTTAAAGTACTTTTAAAAGCGTTTTTATTGTGCCAGCCAAACACTCAACAAAATATCAAAAGCGCTTTTATGTAGTGTAAAATCACTTTTAAATGTGACATCCAAACGACAAATTGCTTCTTTGTAGAAGCACTACTGACATAAGCGCTACTGGCATAAACGCTTCGGAAAAAAGCACTCCCAAACGAGCCCTTAATCACATCACCTGTTGAAACACCTACGCAATTAGGATACGGAAAGCTAAAAGAGAGAGGTTATGGTGTTTACTTTCCCAACTCTGATACAACAAGTACTGTATTCTGAGAATATGTATTAACGAGGTTCGCTAATTCATCAGTAAGAGTAAGGATTGTGTTTTCTGAAGCTCCAGATTTTCTAGCTACTTGGATTTGGATTCCTTTCTTCTTTCCAACTAAATAACGTATGGGAATGATAAAACCTATTGTAATTAATTAGGACAATAAAATCCAGGGAGATATCTATTTGACTACTTGTATTCCTATATAAATAGGAGGGCCGCATGAGCTTAGACCCATAAATAGTAAATTGAGCTTAGACCCATAAAATTTATTTTAAATCACCTACAATCCTTCTCTTTATTTTTCTATTTAAAATACCCAATTTTTTCAAATAATACCCAATGACTAGGATCCAACTAAGTAAGTTACCTAATATAACTTAAAATCTGATTTATTGAATTTTTTGGATTCCAAAACTACCCCTATTTATAAGTTAATGTGTTATGGAGAGTTGTAACTAATGACACACGTTAAATTTGGAAAGATTTTTCAAATGGTTGTAATGGATGTATGAATTAATTTAGAAACTTATTTGAAAGTAAATATTAAAATTCAATATTAACATATTAGTAATATATATGTGATTAACGTTTTGGTTTATTTAATAAAAAAAATATGTTGTTTTCCTTTTATGAATTATACGACTAATAATCTATTTTATTATAGTTTTATGAATAATAGTGTACATTATAATTATGTTGAAAAATAATTTGATAATCTATTTATTGTTTGTTTTTTGAAAAATATTTTTTTTAAATGAAACTATTTTTCTCTAAATAGTGTACCTATTTTTGTAATCACCTACAACCCTTTCTTTTATTTTTCTATTTAAAATACCCAATTTTTTCAAGTAAAACCCGTTGACTAGGATCTAAGTAAGCAAGTTACCTAATCTTGCTTAAAATCTAATTTATTCTATTTTTCGGATTCCAAAATTACCCATATTTACAAGTTAACATGTTATGTAGAGGTGTAACTAATGACACACGTTGAATTTGAAAAGATCTTCAAATAGTTGTAATGGATGTAGGAATTAATTTAGAAACTTATTTGAAATTAAATATTAAATTCAAGATTAACATATTAGTAACGTTTTGGTTTATTTTATGACAAAAAAAAAACGTTTTGGTTTATTTAATAAATTTTTGTTGTTGTTTTCCTTTTATGAAATATACTACTAGTAATCTATTTTATTATAGTTTTATGAATAATAGTGCACATTCTAATTATGTTGAAAAATATTTTGATAATCTATTTATTGTTTGTTTTATGAAAAACTTTTTTTTAAAATGAACCTATTTTTTTTTTCTCTAAATTATGTACCCTTTTTTCTCTGAATAAAGTACCTATTATTTTTTTTATGAAAAACAATTTTTTTAAATGAACCTATTTTCTCTCTCCAAATAATGTACCTATACACATTTATAGGTATATTGTAAAATAATTTACCTATGGGTAAATAATGTACCTATATTTTCTATAAATTATTGTGTACCTATTTTTAATTTATGAAAAATGTATGGAAATTTCAATTACAAAGTAACTGACTTAGTTTTTTATTTATTTAATTTTTTGGTAAATAATATACCTATATTTTATTTAAATAATATATTTATATTTTATACTTATATATTTATATTTATATTTTTTTATAGGTACATTATTGGATATGTAATTTATAGATATTTTTTTTGGTTTGCAATTTTAGGGGGCGGTATGTTAGAGGGAATGACAACCAAAAGAAATAGGGTGATTGATATGCAATTAATAGGGAGTGTTAATTACAATTATGACAGTTAATGAAATGCTTGAAATAAATTATAATAAAATATGAAGTTTGGTGGCAACGATGTAAAAATATAGGAATACTACGACCTCTTATATCCTACCGGTCATTTAAATTTGAAATTGGGTTTTACACATAGATTTATAGAGTGATGGGTATATGTCTAGAAAATAGAAAATGTAAGGATCTATATTGGACAAGCCCTTAATTAAACTCCAACACTTCACATACTTTGTTCAAGAGAATGAAGAGAATGAGGCACAACAACTACAACAACGAGAACAACAAGCAAAAGAAGCCAAAGTTGAACTTGATGACAGACGTCCTACCTACGGAAATTCTTATTGATATCTTTTTGAGATTGCCCGTAAATTCGATTTGTCGCATCAAATGTGTATCCAAGGCCTTGTTAAAGACGGTTGATGACCCTTTTTTTGCCATACAACACATGCAGCGTCGTTTTCTCACTAGTTGTACCACCATTAATTGAAGTTCCTCGACTTGTTCTTATTGACGACTTTTCTAGGATGCACCCGATAAAATTTGATGGCAATGAGTTATTGACAAAGAGCAAACATGCAATTGTTTCCGAATTTTGGACCATACAGGGTTCGTACGTGCTCAATTTTGTTTTCTGCAACTTGTTTGGCTTTATTTGTCATGGTGTTGATTATAAGAATGGAAACACATGCTTGTTGTTGAATCCTTTCAAGGGAGAAATTCTAATGCTCCCAACAACAAGTGACGTGCTTCAAGTTTCAGCCAACACTGTCGTCCGACAAGATTCTTACGGCATGGGATTTGATAATAAAACAAACACCTACAAGATTGTTCGTATTTCGTACCATCATAAGTACAAAAAGGGCCAACTGAGCGAATTGACTGCCGAAGTGCTTGTATTGGGGACAAGCTCATGGCGGGAGTTACCCTTAGTTCCTCCCTGTCATGTAACCGACAAGAAGGCATCTGCACATGGAGACATGCATTGGTTGGTTGATGGAGATACAAAAGACTTATCTTCCTCGTCTATACGTATACTTTCTTTCGACTTCAAGAAAGAGGAGTTCTATTGGACTCCTCATCCTGCCGCCTTAGAGAAAAAGCCGAGTCTTAGGAATTTTCTTCACGTGCTTAATTTCAAGGGATCTTTGGCCCTAGTGGAATTTTCTTCATCAGAAGATAAATATATGAAGATATGAGGATTGAAAAATAATTATGGTAACAAAGAATGGGTGCTAAATTACAAAATAGATGCAAAACAATATCTTCTTTCTCTTCCTCTTGGGAATCTTAGTCTTTCTGAGTGTGGCGAATGGGAGCACGGTATATTTTTCAACCAAGAGAATAAAGACAGTAACAGTATATTCTTTGTGGATCTAACACGTATTTCCATGAAGAGTGTATTACTCAAAGGTCCAATGTATAGTATGGAAGTTTTTAGTTGTACTGACAGAATGATTTCTCTAAAGAATTATGGAGATTTGGTTGAACCGCAAGAAGAACAAGAAAGTGTTACTGAATGCCCCACGTCTCAAGAAACTGATGAGAATCTTACTAAGGCTGATGAATCAAATGGGAGAGATTTTGTTTACTTGAGAACACAGATGGAGCCAGCATGTGTTTCTGATTCAAAAACCATATTAAACACGTGGGAGGGATACACAGATTTCTTATCCGAGGAGGAGAGTGAATGAGAAATAAAATAAAGTGTCTGAACAGTAATGTACTAATGCAATTAACCATTAACACATGCGGTTACTTATCTTCTAGTTTTCCCCTCATTCATTTCCCGATTGGTGATTAACCCCAATGATTTATAAAGTGTCATCTTGATTAAGGATATGTGGAACAATATTATATATAATTTAGTTGAAAAGTTGAATTTTGTATGCATTCTAGTTCAAACCTTATTTTATATTAATCTCAAGGGACTCTATAATTTAGAAACAAAAAATCTAGCTAAGGCCCTGTATTCCTGGATTCGGGTATAAATAATCATATCGCATTAGCTAGTCGTTAAGCAGCCTTTCAAATTGCACCCCCAACAACCAGAGGGAACCAAAAAGTAAAATACAAGAGCAAGATCAAAAAAACCATAAAATACTTAAAACAATTGTAAAATATAAATTAAATCTGACACGTTGCTAAATCATAATTAATATATATTTTAGGATCTAATTAGCTGGAATAATATTAATATTGTTGCTCTGCTCACCCAATCATTCTGAACTAGCTAAGAATAAGTACTGTTTCCCATGTTGGATTCTCAGGTCTCAATTCAATCTTCTTACAAAAGAAAAATATTTATATGGGGTTTATTATCAAAGAAGTCATTAATTTCTAATATGCAATTAACTAGTTAATTATATACTTAGGTGTTCAAGCACTGTCAACTACTAATTAAAACTATTAATTTGTTGTTGATGGCAGTAATATTTCTAATTGATCACCATCTCAATATATTTATAAAAATGGATATTAATACTGGGGTCTTCGGGTTTTGGTGCAACAACATGTATTTCTCTAATCCCACGATCTCACTTGCTTGATATATATATATATATATACCTGATTTGGGAGGAATTCAATTCTTGGGTGGGAGTTGGTATTTTAATTCCTCGAGAACTAACTCATTAGGAATTCATCTTTTTTACCCATTATATCTTCACACAATTTTGAAAATTCCAAATTTACCATCTACTTTAACCCAACAAAGAGGGTATTTTAGTAATTAGAACAACTCATATCCCAATTCCATATGGTTTAGTAAACAATTTCAATAGGAATCCGTAATCTAACTCTCCTCAATCCATATGGCTAATTCTCCTCAATTCAATTCCTCCCAATCCAATTACGGATTAGTAAACATGTCATCAATGTATCTAAAAGTAATTCAAGACATAAATTGTGTCCTTAGTTGCGGAATCAAGGGCAGATCCATTAAGGGTCCAATGAAGGCATTGCCTCCACTCAATTATGTTCTTCACTTATAATGGCAAGTTTTCATGAAATTTTGTTTTGAATGGGAGCAGTCTGTTTGATAAATACCTCAAAGAAGATTAAGGCGGAAAAGGAGGGCAATCTGCTCTAGTCCTCTACTCAAGTTTTTCTTCTTGTTCTATGAACTCACTTTTTTCATTCTTTTTTGTGCCTTACAATATGTAGAAGGTGTAGAGTTTGTGTTTCATCTAATTTGTGCATGATAATGTTTGACGTGTTTTTTAAAACATTTAAGAGTCGATTGATCCCTTACTATTAGTGATTGTTTTTTTATCTCTATTAAAGAAAATTATTGAATCCGTCAATGAATAATGATGTATCTATATTTTTAATTAACAAACTAGCCACATTAACATTTGTTAAATTAAGAACTTTAGGGATGATTAAAAGAAAACTAATTAAAGAAGTTTAATTTTCTTGTCAGACCACGTTCGTTTACGAATAAACTATTACATACTGTTAGACCTTGCGCAAAGCTACAGCATATTAGGTATTTTCAGTCGTCGTTATCTCAAATCGTGTGCTAAACCAAAAAAAATATGTTCATTAATAAGGTCTTATATATTCAATACACAACTGCACTAATAAACCAAAAAAGTTGTCGTGTCACCATGTTTTTTTTAATGCAATAACAAAAAAAAGCTGCATTGCCTTTTAACCTGTCAGTCTATATATCCTTCCCCTCACAAATAGCTAGACTGTGTACTTGTTAATTAACAAATGATTAGGTATGTATTTGTGTTAATCAGTTTCAATAATTTGAATTATATACAAACAATGGCAAGACATATGAAAACATCTTTCACATCCTCAACGATCGATACTTTGACGTATAAATTTTATAAGAACAAGACAAAAATACATCGTACATGCATGCAATTAAATAATTTACTGGATGAACGTGTAATACATGCATGCAATTAGAAAACGATTATTTATTTTCTCATCTCACCCCCACCACCCCAACCTCCCCCCCAAAAAAGATAATAATAAAAAGAAAATAGAAAATTAGAGTCTTATTAACATAGATCACATCTTCGGGTTGTGAGTTTCTATCATGGGTTTAATTTCTGGCAACTTGAGGAAAGAAAATCTTATTAGCTAGCAAAATAATAATTACAAGGGGTGTACACATGCAACCCAAACAAAAAGGAAAAACAAAAACAAGGGGATACCTATATCACTTACCCCAAAGGCTTCTCACTCCTTCAAACTCTATTATATCATGAATTGGACTAATGACATCTTCCCCACTACAATACAACTCATGTATTCTCTCACAAATCAATCAGGTTATGTATAGAATGATTCTCTCACAAATCGATCGGTAACCTGATTCGTACTCAAAATTCTGTTAAATAACTTGTACGTATATGAAGAATTTTCGCATGACCTACAATATTTGATAATCAGTTTTTCTCTTAATCATGGCAGACAGCTACTGTTTTCTAATTCATAACGGTATAAAATAGGGATTAATCATACGTCATGCACGCAAAGCAAGTAATATACGACCAAGATTAGGTGAGGATCCTTAACTTGTAGCGATAATGAACATTTATCAGAGTCGTCCAATATTGCAGGAAGCTGCATGGCATTGGAATTTCTCGGATTAAAAGAGGATTCCTCCCTCACGAAATCTTGTATTAAATAGAAAGTTGCGTGGTTGTTTTCAGGTGGTCTTTTGATCTAATATTCTTCATCAACTTTCTAATTATGTCTTTTTCTTAAACTTTGTCGGAATTCTTGTGTCCTGTCTACACAAAAAAGTGGCTACAATAATTATGATTTTCTTATTTATTTTTGTGGGCCGATCCTATTTGAACGGTATATGTAGTGAGTGATGTATTTTGGTTGCCCTATTTGTTTTGGTACATTGACTAAGCAGAGAATGTATACATCAACAATTTTTTTTAAAAACCATCAGAAAATTCATATACCAACATGCTAATCACGATTGGATCTATCCTCACTAGCTGTCATTTTTGTTAGTGACAGACAAGTTATAATCAGATTTCACCTTGGTGAAGAATATATATAGTCGATAAATTATGGCTCATTTAATAACCATTTCAATTTTAGTTTTTAGTTTTTAGTTTTCATTTTTGTGTGCAAGTATATAGAGGAAAAAGAGGGAGAATGGAAGTGAGAATGAGAGTGGAGATGGGATTGAGAGGGAAAATGAAAGGAGGTGATGGGAGGGAGGAATAACAAAAGTAAAAACAAAAACTAAAAACTCATGAAATCTATTTCAAATTGTTTTCACTTTCAAGATTTTGTTTTTATTTTTGTTACTCCTCTCTCTCATCCTCCCCTCTCATCCTCTCTCTCAATATCATCCACACTCTCATTTTCCTCTATACTCTAGCACAAAAAATGAAAACTAAAAACTAAAATTGAAATGGTTATCAAACGGGCGCTTAGTTTTTAGTTTTCATTTTTTATACTAGAGTATAGAGGAAAATGAGAGTGAGAATGGGTGTGATGAGATTGAGAGAGGGGATGAGAGAGGAGGATGGGAGGGAGAAGTAACAGAAGTGAAAACACAAACTTGAACATGAAAACAATTTCAAATAGATTTCAGTTTTTAGTTTTTGGTTTCACTTTTCTTGCTCCTCCCTCCGATCCTCCCCTCTCATCTTCCCTCTCAATCCCATCTTCACTTCCATTAATTCTCCATCTTTTCCCTCTATACTCTAGCACAAAAAATAAAAACTAAAAATAAAAATTGAAATGATTATCAAATGACGGGCCTTAGCTTTCACCACTAACTTTTCCTTGTCACTTCAAATTATATATGCAATGCATATATAAATTGATTTATATTTATCTACTGAGATGATGTCACAGGATTAATCAAACAATCATTGCGAGCTATAACTTTTAATGGCTTTTTATTGCAGAAGGAGAAATTTATTGAGTTCCTTACCATTTAGCTAAAGTGTGAGAAATAAGCAGCTTTCGTTTCACGTTATACGTGGTATATATAGTAGTCTGTATTAGAATTAGATGGAACCACTATAATTTGTTATGATATGGATTATGGAACACGTGCTGTCCTGTATACAAGTTAAATAAGCTGAAAGTATAAGCATGTACCAGCTAGTGTCCACAGTATATCACGACAATTCACAAGTTTTATTTATTCATTGACATGCAACAAACATAAAAGTACGTATTTTCTTAATGTATATTTTTGTTTTGGGTTACAACTAAAACAATTGGCGTAGCTTTGGTTGCACAAGTTGTCAACTTGAAGAAGAAGGTTTGTGTCACAAATGATACATCTCACAGAGGTGGGATCTATATGTTTGTGTCACAAATTTTGGATTGTATGTTTACATTTCAATATGGAATCAGAAAATGCCATTTGATATCTTGCCGTTCACGTATTTAGCTTGATTGATGTTGCGCATGATGGGGCATGTTAAGAGTTTGTGTCCTCTGTTGAGAAATGAAGGCTTGTTCCCTCGTTTTCAATTGGTTTTGAGTTCGAAACTCTAATTCCAATTAAATTTAATACGAAAAATTACATTTTTGGATCACCTCACAATACAATTTCATATATAATTCTACGAAATAACGTTGGTGTGATATATAAGCATGAATATTTATTTAGTATAACCCGTAATTTGCAGTCAAATGATCTTTTCTCTCTCGATAATTGGGTGGTCTTGAATTCAAAATGAGAATAAAAGAAATCAATAATTTAATGCAAAGTGGGAAATTTTTCTGCTTCATTTTCAAAGAAGCATGGGAATTTTTCATTAGAAAAATGATTATTTTCTATAAAAGAATGTTATAATAATGACAAATATGTATGACAATCTAGCTAGGTGAGATTTTATCTTCGTGCTGCTGGTATCTAATCTAATCTTCTGTGACTCAAATGTTGACATTTCACCTCTACTAAGACCATGCCAACAACAAATAACATGCATGGCCACCTGCGTTTGCTTCTCAAGCAAACTTCCAGGATTTTGTTTACAAATGATGTCATATATATGTATGTAACCATGAACTAGAAAACTACGACGCAAACTGATCACAACAATAATTAAATAATGTTCATGAAAACGTCTCTTGCTGTCACTCTTGGTTTATGTTGTCACATATATATTTACCAGACTAACGATATTTTTTATTTTCAGAGAGTTGAAGGTCTTTGTCAAGGCTGGTGGGCTCATTATTTCTGCACAAGACTAACGTGAAATATAGCGAAATGCCACTATTTTTGTCTTCTAGTCCATTTGGAGTGGGGATCTGGAACTCTCAAACTTTTCTAAGCTCCAGTTGTCACTAAGGGTACGTAATTGTCTAAGTGTTGATGTGAATGAGACTAACTCGTTTATACATGTAAGTTACTGTTGATGTGAATGAGACTAACTCGTTGTAAGTCTTATGCACATCAACAATTAACAGTTATTCATGTACATGAGCGATAAATTAAACTCATTCCGGATATAGTTAACGCCTAAATTTGAAGATGAGCTGATTAAATTTCTTATACAAGAGTAGAATTAATCCGCTAATTTGTAAAACACGTCTTGGATAATAAATCCCAAGTTTGTACTTAATTAATTAGTTGTCTTTAATTATATAGGTGCACTACCGACACATAAAGTTGTTTAATATACTATTGATTGTATGTTGATATTCAACATATTACTTTCTCCAACGACAACCGCAATAGCAAAATTTGAAAAGGAAGGAAAAAGATATGGGTATCAAAACCCTAATAAAAATAAATGCCGGTTAGTAACTAAAGTATGAAGTGGTTGCTCTGTCATTAATCAGCCAAATATAATGATTAGAGTTAAGAAATTCAGAGAATTAGCTTCAAAATCATTAGTACAGAGACCTCTAAAAGTTTCCCTAACTAATTTATGGTTCAACCATTAGCTGACGATAGCAAGAAAGTGAAATATATAATAAATGAGTAATGCTACTCTTGCCAGATGAAGCGGATAGCCACGTCAATTAAAAAGTGTCAATAAATCATTAAAAAAAATAAAATATTGAATTAATTTTAATTGATATGGCTGTCCACCTCATTTGCCACGTAAGATAATATAGGAATGTTGTATACAAATGTGGTAAGAGTAGCATTATTCATAATAAATTAGATAGGAAATAGCGTATAATTATACTATTTCTTAAACTTTTGTAGTTTCTCCAAATTGATTTTTTTGTTTTTTGTTAGGTAGGTAGAATGGTCATTTTAGCACACAGTAGTACCGCTCGAACAGAGAAATTTTTGTATGTGACGATGATTAAGTGTACTTAACATTTAAAACAAGGGAATTGTCAAGAATTTAGTATACGAATCATCACTAAATTACAGCGGAGGTCTCATTTGATTAAACAAGTGGGTCCATTCCATACACTCTCCAATTGAACAATGTTTGAACTCTTAAACAATAAGTCTACGATTTGAACGATAAAAGATTCCACCCTAATTACTTATTTAATATCAGGTAGCACCAAAAAAATCGCATGAAATCTTAGTTGGGGATAGTACTGTCAATATATATTTCGTTACCAAACTATATTGAAAATTGTTCCTCCACCAAATATATATTTATATTAAAATTACACCTCCGTTTAGTTTTCACTAGTACTGTCAATTGCATCTAATCTTTTCAAAGTTAAAGTCAAATTAATGAACTGATTAGTTGGCTTCAAACAAGATAATCCGATTCTAGTACGACAAGCGTGTTGAACTAGAATTATACTTTCTTTTTTAAATTTGCTGGTGGCGGATGCTTATTTTATGAGGAATATTGTATGAGTGATATAGGTTATGGGGTAAAAAATTAGGGAATTTTAATTTATAATTTGAAGCTTAAAAGATATGTACATCGTATGATCCATCTTATTTTGAATCTACATCTGATGTTGAACATATAGCTGAAGTGATAGAGGAGGAGCTAGAGCGACGCGCGCGCAAAAATAAAACCGGCAAGTTACAAGTTTGGGCCCCGAGCTCCGATTTGGGCCCATAACCCATCTTTTCGAAGGGAACAGAGCTACGAGTAAAACCAATCTTCGAGCATTCGAGGTCGTTTAGCAGCCCAAACGGGCCTTTTAATATTTTCCAGATTTTTAGAAACTTTTGTTAATTTAGGAATATTTAAACCAATTTTAGTCCGTAGTCAAGACATTATGTTATTATTATGAAGTTAATAAAATTAAGGTATTCTCATTTATGATGGATTCCAGACTTAGTTCTCTTAGATAATCATTTGATTGCCTCATTACGATTATCAAACTGCGTCAACATCAATTCACATGTACATATAAAATTTGCAATATGAACATATCACACCTAACCCAACAATATCTATCCATATTTTGTATTGCAATAAAATTTGCTAGGGACAAAATATTGGAAAATTTCACAGCAAGAAAGGCATGTGATCACTCATGCATATCTATCCATATTTTGTATTGTCTGTTGGCAATAACTTATACCACATATGTTTGCTTTTATTTTTTATTTCTCAATTAGTAACCGAAATAAAAAATAAAAACTAATTAGTAATAGCTACTTAGCACTCTGGCCACGTGGATTTTTGTTCCTTTTGAAATTAAAATTTGGCCAGGTGGGATGTTTAATTATCAATTATATATGGACAGAATATATAAAAGGTCGTCCGATGAGAGTACGTACATGCATTAGAAAACAAAAAAATAATAATTATATATCCTTAGAAAATATTGCAACGTTATTTTAATTATTTGTTTAATTTTGTGCATCGATCCTTTTTAGAGGCATGCAAGTCCATCGGTCTACCAATCGGTCTGCAGTGTTAGATAGACATTTACCTTTATGCGCCACCAACAAAAGAAAAAACGAAGAAAAAAAAGCTGAGCCATGGTTATGGGTTTAAGTACTTGAGCTGTACTTCATTATTTCCGCACCATATTTAGCACTTGAATTAGTACGTATATTGACGTAGTATTCATAAAATAATGTTCTCTTATCGTAATTATATTTGTGAAGAAAATAGTTTACAGAATTCACAAACATTACAGCAAATTAGGAGATTATATTATAGGACAGACAGATACAATAATTTTATGCTCTTCAAGGGAAGACAAGTTTTATGGAAATTAAAGCTTTTTTTTCTTTTCACAAATTGCAAAAGGTTTTTGCCTCATGTGCAGAGTGCTATAGCTAAAGAAAGGTAGCTTTAGCCTCTAGAGACTAGAGATATTCAAAAGGGGCTTTCTCTAGAAGGCCAGTGTCATCTCTTTATGTCACATTTTCATCTCTTCTCATCTAACGGGCCATGAAAGAGCTTTCCCTACGTACCCCACCATCTGTTTTTTTGTCGCGGTGGTTGCACAAAGCAGACAGAGAGAGAGAGAGAATGAGAGCGTGGTCCATGGTTGTTTAAGAGGTGGTTTTCTAAGGAGATTTTAAGGTCGAGGGTCATAGTTATGGATGTGAGCTTGCGCCCTTACACTACTAGTTTCACACAGGGTCCTCTCTGTGGGACCCTTTTATTGATACTGGACCCCACGACTCTCTACATCTTTGTAATGTAAGGTGGGTGGCCCTTCTCGGAGAAACAGTAAAAATAAATAAAAACTCAATCTTGTGTAAACACATGTCCCATGAGAACCAAAAGCTAGAATCCATTCATGTATCTTTTGCCCTTTTCGTCCTACAACACATATATATAGTCCTTCTCCTACATACTTGTTTGCGTACACAACCATTTGTTATTTGCTCCTCTCTCATTAGTCCTCTCTCTCTCTCTCTCTCTCTCTTGTACCTTCTTCACCACTAGTACTTCATTAATTTTGATCAGAAATCTTTCACTAATCAAAATGGCGCCTGAGAACATGAGTATATCTGTAAATGGGCAATCCCAAGTCCCTCCTGGATTTAGATTTCATCCAACAGAAGAGGAGCTCTTGCAATACTACTTGAAGAAGAAGGTTTCAAATCAGAGTATTGATCTGGATGTTATCCGAGATGTTGATCTCAATAAGCTTGAGCCATGGGATATACAAGGTACATAAAAAGACCATTTTCTATTTTCTATTTTCTATTGTTTGGTCCTTGTCTAGTAATGAAGTTTGGATTTTGGAACCAATTAATTATTCCTATATGACCCATTATAAGTTTTCAAATTCCTTTGTTTTTTCCTTTCAGAGAAGTGTAAAATAGGAACCACACCGCAAAATGATTGGTATTTCTTCAGCCATAAGGACAAGAAGTACCCCACCGGAACACGAACAAATCGTGCAACTGCCGCCGGATTCTGGAAGGCCACTGGCCGTGATAAGGTGATAAGCAGTAACTGCAGGCGGATCGGTATGAGGAAGACACTTGTGTTCTACAAAGGCCGAGCTCCCCATGGCCAAAAGTCCGATTGGATAATGCATGAATATAGACTTGATGACAACAACACTAGCAATTGCATCACTAATGTAAGCCACTTTGTGTACTTCAATAATCACACCATTCTTAATTATGTTCTATTTTGAACAACATAGTGATTATGTTTTCAAGGAAATATTCTTTTGTCAGATTGTGTTTTTGCCTGAATGTGCGGTTCAAATTTAAATACAAACATATGCTTAAGTATGTTTTATTTATTTTAGGTGCCAATGATTGTGGGAGAGGCAGCGCAAGAGGAGGGATGGGTGGTTTGCCGAATCTTCAAGAAGAAAAACCTCCATAAAATTAGTCCGGGCAGCACAATCATGAGCGCCACCACTTCATCCTTGACAACAGAAACAAGAAGTGCCCAATCCCTGTTTGATTCATGCCCTGAGGGAGCTTTGGAGCAAATGCTTCAATACATTGGAAGGACCTGCAAAGAAGAAGAGAATGAAGCCAACAACATGAGCACAAGATTCAACCTCCAACCCATCAACAATCACAATGGCTACAATGAGAGGTTCTTGAAGCTTCCAAGCCTAGACAGCCCAAACTCCACCAGCAGCCAAGACTGCTACCAACCCAATATTCATGAGGAGATGATGGGCGCAGAGAATAATATTGATGAGGATTTTCAGCACCAAATGGACTCAGGGCTCACCAACTGGGCAGCCCTCGATCGCTTTGTGGCCTCACAACTGAATGGCCAAGCCGAGACCTCTAGACAATTGGCTTGCTTCAGTGACCCTTACGATTGCAATGATGATCATCATGAGCTCCAATTACCAACAACTCTACGATCAATATCTTCATCTTCATCCAACAAATCCTACCATGCCACCCAAGACTACAACAACAGCGAGATCAACCTCTGGAGCTTTGCTCGGCAATCATCATCTCTGTCGTCCTCCGACGCGCTGTGCCACGTGTCGAACGGTCCTATATAACGGAACAACCCAATATCATATAAGAATGTTATCTAGTCCATCAAAGTCAGAGGAATATAATTACAAGCACAGTAATATATGTTAGACAAATAAAGGTTAATTATTAGTTAACAAGTTTTTATAGATGGGTTGGCATTGTCAAGTACCATTATCTTAGGTTAATCACCATGTTTACTATTAATTTTTTTTTTCACTGTTCATGTCTAGAAGAATATGTGTATATATTGGCAAAGTGTGTGAGCTTGTTGAGTGGAGTTCTACTAGCACTCATATCTCTTTATAATTCCAAATGCAATTATAATTCTAACTTTTGCATCTTCTAAGGTCGAGATATTCAAGTTGGTGATGGACCATATACATATATATCATCATCATCATCATCAATTTATTATCTTTGAGATCACGTGGCTTGTCGGTTTGTTTGAGGAAGGTGCCGAGCCCATGGCTCAACCAATTAATCATCTCATCTCATCACACTCAAAACTCAAGGCTGCATGTACATGATCACAACTCCTACCCACACAGAGAGAGAGAGAGAGAGAGAGAGAGAGAGAGAGAGAGAGAGAGAGGGCAAAAGGTTGCCCTACTTTTCAAGAAGTCAAAAGGGAATGGAATCATATAGAGAGACGCGCGTAAGCTTTGCATATTTGTCTCGTCATCCGAGGGAAGAAAAAAAAAAAGAATTGGTAATGAAAATAGGTTGACAAGAGGACTGTGTATAGTGGGTATAAGTGCACGATAGTTTGTTTAATTTTGACTATTTCCCTTTGATGCATGACACCAATATTGTGGCGTTGTCTTGGGTTATTGTCGTATTCTATGCCGATCATTGCTATGAAAAATGTACGTCAATCCTTGCAAGTAAACTTATATATGTGCATTCCTTTTGTTTGCATATGCTGTTTTGAGATTGATATACGATGTTAGGTCCTAGTTTTTAGCTTATGCTCTTGGATTTTGAAGAATTTGATCCATTTTTGCTCAAATGATGTTACCGTCACACTCAAATATATTTTTATTTGATCACGACTCAACTTGATAAAAAAAGATTTAAAAAAATTAGCAAGTTCGCCAGGGTAATCCTTATTTGAAATTAAGACCCAAATTAACATGAATAACAAATAAGTCAAACACGAATAACTATTTTACTAGACAAATACAAAGAAAAATTGACCATTTCCTCATAGATAGACCATAAGCAAGTTGCCTTGTTTGAATGCCCTCCATCATACATGCATATGCATGCATGTCCAATGAGGCACACACGTGTGGAGGATTGGTAGTGTCTAGTGTGGCATGTGATTAAAATGGGCAAAAGCCAAAAGATAAGATAAGTAAAGAAAGGGTGACGCATAAAAAAGGAAACTGGGGGGCAACAGGTAGCGGGATTCTAGGCCATGCCACCAACCATGGGATACCTTGGAGTACCTTTATCTATTATACTTACTAAACTCGATAACGACCTCCCACGTACAAACTACAAACTTACTTTTCTCCTTCTCACTGTACGTCTTTCCTTATGTTTTAAAACCTCAAGGAGTTTGATGAAAAAACCGAAAATTTTAGGAGATATTAGTGTAAATTACTCAAATTTGAACCTTATAGGAACTCTATATGGTACTAAGCCATTTATGTGTCTTACCATGCAATGTATAAAGTGTAAAATATTGTGGTAAATCATTATAAATAAATGATTATGGTGTGTTTAATCTTCTTTCATTAATTACTACATATTTTATACACTCGCAGTGTTTGTCAACTCGTCATATAATCAACTTAAATCAATTAGACCCATCATGCAATGCATTTCCTTCCAATTTTTTTTGTGATAAAGTAATAGATAATTGACTAAATAAACATCCTCCAAAGTTTCAAGAAAAATTTCCAAGTTTTTCTTACAATTTCCGTGGTTTTTATTCAAGTTTTATCAATATCGATAATATCCCGATATTTCTATTGAAATTTCCGTGGTTTTGGACTACTTATATTTCTGAAACCATCGATATTTTAGACCTTACTCATAATCAATTCAGTTGAAAGTTTTTTTTTTGTTAGAAGCGATTGAAGTTTTTATAACTCATAAACACTTTTAAACTTGGCCTACTTGTGGAAGAAATGAAGGAGACGAACAGTTTAAGGGCTGTAGACCCAATGACTAGGGTCTGCCGCTCGAGCAAAAGCAAGTGACACTCGAGTGACAAAATGTAAAAATCCAAGCGCTCGAGCAGACTCAAGGCGCACTTAAGGGCAGAGCTACATTGGGACCAATGTAGTCCTAGGCCCCCACTGAGTTTTTATTATAAATATAAAAAAGTAGTATTTTGTTAGGATAATCCATATTAATTAACATATTTATTTTACCACGTGGGGCCCTACCCTGCCAAACCTACGTTTCCTCCAAGACTACGCCTTCTTTTGCAAACTCATTTCCAAAAGTTGACTATTATTATTATATTACCTTGTAACACAAATATTACATTTGTACACAAATTGCTAAAAAGTAAAGAGATTTTAATCTATTTTTCTATTTTCTTGGGGGGACAAACTTTCTCATTGTTTGTGAGTTTTTCTCTCAAACTCAATATTATATTATCAAGTTTTAAAATTAGGTTAATTCATAGATGAATGATTGCTTAGTTGCATATATTGAGAAAAACATTTTTAATAGTATAGATGACATGGTTGTTATGCAACGATTTCAAAATATGAAGACTTGTCAAGGACAATTATGAATTGTAATGACTTTTTTTTTTTTTTTTGGTTGTTGTCAAAATTATGATTGTAATGAATAGACAATATTATTTTTGATGTTTTGGTATGTCTTGAGTTTGAATTTTTTATTGTTTATATTTTGTGAGATGCCTTCACACACATAAAATCATGGCTTTGCCACTAGACGCCCTCAAGCGTAAGTCACGAGGTCTCGGATCATACTCGTTTTAGGATGGTTTTTCCTTGAGTTTGGGGAGTTTTAGATTTCCTATTCCTTTGTATTATTGTACTAAAGTCTTATATGCTATACATAGGCATATTAGTGCTGATTTTCATGAGAAAGAGAAAATAAGGGCATCAAATTGGGTTTGAGCAATAGTGAGAGAAAAGAGAGCGGGTTTCTTGTGAGAGCTAAGGGGTTTCTTCATAATAACCAAATTAAAGTTGTTCTAACATACTAGTGAATTTCTCGGGTGGATCACTAAAAGGACGTAGGCACAATGCCGAACCTCTATAAATTCTTATGTTCTATGTGTGTGTTTGTTTCACTTTGGGTGTGTGATTATTTTATTCTCGTGTGATTTGGGTGTATTAATTAGAAAAGGGAAGACGGTGACCATTGCTTACTTTTTTTGTAGTGGGGTCATATTAATTAGACCCAACTGGGGATGGTTGGATAGGATTATGGGACTAATTAATCCCACAAAAGAATATGGGGCACAATTAAGTAGAGATTTCATGTCCAAATCTCTGCTAGTTAAGACACTTATCCCATATATTCGTATCCCAACTGCTCCATAAACTAATGCTTAGTTTTACTTGTCTCTTCCATTGTCTGTCCCTATAGCTTTATGCCGTACTTTAAAACCTAAAAGGTAACCAATCAAACATGACAGAGAAAATGAAATATAATCATATTATGACCAGCAGCTTCGAACAGACAAAGGTACAGCAAAAAGGAAGGATTAATTTGGGGGGACAAAGAACATGGCATTTATATATATCGTCAAGTCGTCATCTCAGCCTGCAGATAAATTATTACTCATGATCATCATTAATTTCATAACTCGCCTATAGAGAGAGCCTTGTACCTTGTTTGTGGGACGTTATTCATAATCATGTGTCCTCCACAAAGGATATATTCCTTGAAAGGGAACCTAAAACTGAACCGTCCTAGTCATTGGATTAAGTTCATATATTTATAAATTGTCAATTGTATTAAGTATTACCTTCTGTTTAATAAATTCCGCGCTTAAGTTACTAAATAAGGGAATTGTCAATTTCTCCTTTTAAATTCACTGACTTTTAGCTAAATTCCGAGTTATTTTCTCTTATCCAAACAAAGGGTTAAGATGCTGTAAAATTAAGATTTGAGAATTAGATAAAACATGATATAAACATCTCATGCATATCCATTGATTTATTGTGCATCTCAATCATTCATTTATGATTTAACTTGCGAATTAGATATTAATGAATTTTTGAATTCATATAAACCAAATGGGACCATGCAAGATTTAGTTTCTTCATGGATCATGATATCGTTAGATTAGTAAGGAACAATTCATGTGCACATCTCATACATTTCCATTGATTTATTGTGCATCTCAATCATTCATTTATGATTTAACGTGAGCATTAGATTTTTTAAACGTAAAAGCATTAGCAACAATAGAATTCAAGGAAATAATCAAGAAGAAAATCTTTCCCCTTTTTGTTGTTGTTGTTGAATATGGGATTGCCAAACTTGTATATCATTTATTTTTATTTTTATTAAATTGACAAACTATCAAGCTGACTTTTAGTTCCAAAATCAATGATAACTATAAGGATGCCCTTATTTTCTATTCTTTTTCAAGGATAAGGAAATTCGTAATTCAACGATCGGAACCGTTCAAATTTTAGATCTCTTTCAATGATTATTTGTGCAAAAAATCAGTTATAGATGTGATACATATGTGTACTTGGTTATAGCATCATCGACTATATATGTAAATGCAGTTTTGTGTGCATGCATGTTAAGTCATGAGTTTATGCAAGATTAATCAGAATTGTTGTCACAATTGACATTACGTTTTCCATTTCTTGTATTGTATATGTCAAGCAAAAATAATTTATTGAAAAGTCAAATTCAGAAACTCCTTTAGGAGATTCTTCTCCTTGCATATAAATTTTGAATTCGTTTCACTTCGCGCTAGCTGCATCCAAAACAATGACTGATAGATTCTTTCGTACAAAAACGACAGGGAAAATGCAGCAAATTCTTTCTCCGTGTTTATCTTGATCTCTTGACAATAATCAGATTTCGGGTGATATTTTTCCATCAACTTTTTCATCAAGACAGGCCAACCATAGAAAGAAGGCCTACATACGTACCTTTTTATCCCTAGGCCAATCCATAGACGGCCTACCATAACAATTTCATTGGCCTCTTTTTGCTGATCAAGTACTCTAACACATGCATTAGAAGCTCATCGCCAATAGAAAACTTGTCACATTTTCTTCTTCGTATATTGTGAAGATATCAAATACATCACAAATAGGTAATAGGTATAGAAGAAAACCCAAAACTTGACACAAAAAAGTATAAAATTAATGCGTATAAGATCTAGTGGAGACAACTATTCCTACACCAAGAACTATTGATACAGTAACTCAAAATTAACCAGATTATTAACTGGGGTTAGGGGATTCGCCGACATGCCCCACACAATAACAACTGGCTTGGCTATTAGTTATGGTTGATGCCATCATGCTCTCCAGGTATAAAATGGTTGTTGGGCAAGACTTTGGAGCGAGCCTCCATTGCTGTCGAGCTCATCCATGATCATTTTCCGAACTTATCATCATAATGAAATGGGACAACTAATGTAATGTCAAACAAACACCAGAAGAAAAAAAAAAGAATTTTACTGAGGAAGAATCACGGTAGGTGAAGTGGGGCAGTCAAATGGAGCCAAGGTGTTACGTCTAGATCGAAATAGAAGCACATACAATAAATATAATTTGTAGATTGATCATGAATTGAGAGGTCAGCTCTAGAAAGCCAATTCACTTTTTGAAAAACAAGGCCATATGTATGAGAATCAAATCACAAAGTTTGATGGGATTTTTATGGTGGGAAACTATATAAAGCCTTCAATTTTCTTGGATGGATTATTTATTTAATATATCTAACATTTTCTATTCTGTTCATATATTTTTTTAATGAGTGTTGCTATTTGGACCGCATTTAATTATTACATTGTTGATCACCTATCTAATACAAGTGAGTCTCACATACATCTTACCTTGGTAGAGTCCACTTCTATTAGAGGATGGTCAACAATGCCGTCAATAAAAGTGGTACAAATAACATTATTGTTTTTTAATAAACTTAAAAATTTAGAGACATGTATATATTCTCCCTTCACGAAGGGTCAGTTTGGCATTGTTGTGCTATAAAAATAATTGTTGTTAGATTTGCTATGAGAGAAAACAGTTTGGCGTGTGGTAAACTTTTTGTTAAAAATGTTGTTGGTACAATAATCAATTTCTAAGTGGTCGTTGTGAAAGTGTTGTGAGTTATGTATAATGACTAAAAAGGGCATTATGTTGAAATGACATTTCTATTAAATATGTTGAAATATGTTTCCATCACACCCTAACAATTATTTTAATTATAAAATAAATAAAGTGTTATGTTGAAAATTCAATATTTGTATCCATATGCTCTAAACTATTGTTTCAAGTTGAATCCAATATATTCCATTAAAAATAAATATTCTGTCAAAGAAACAAAAACAAGAACAAAAAATAAAAGTAAAAATAAAAACCAACATCAACAACTATTGAAGTTAAAACCCTAGAAATTAAAAAGAGAGTGAAGAATGAAACTTATAGTTAAAACCCTAGAAATTAAAGAGAAAGAGGGAATAATGAAATTGAGAAGAAATAAACATAATATGTCTCTTACCCGAGTCTTGTGGCTTCTCAGGAGTGTGCTTCAATTGATTCAACCAAAAAAAAAAAAGGAAAAATATAAGAAACTCAAGAGAAGGAGAACTATGTGAAAGAGATGGTGTGAAGAAGTAAAAGGATGCAAAGGAGAAGACGCCCAAAGAGAAGAGATTGCGTGAAATAGATTGGGGTATTTTCAGAAGTTCGTAAATTTCATTAAACGCACACACCTCTTCGAAACTGATTCCCGCATAATCAGAAAATAAAAGTACCTCATTAGCTACTTTCCCTTATAGCTTTCTCTCACAGTAATTTTTAACAATAAGTGATTTTCTCATAGTTTACTAAACGGGTTAAGCTTCCTAAATTTTTTTAAAAATCAATTATCACTTCAAATAAACAGTACCAAACAAACACTAACTTGGAGACCACAAGAAAACATGAGGTGTAGTTGGAAAGAGGGGACATGCAGCCATGGCCTACAACAATCTACACGTGATTTGTAAGAGATTCCTTTTGAACTTTATGAGCTGATTAATCTTTAAGAAATTCATAAATTTATCATCAGGTCATCAAAAGCGAGAGCGACTCCAGTATTTATTTCGCGATCATTTGCAGTTTTTCAATCTTCTGTGATATATTCCTTTTTTTAATTTTTTATTCTTCTTCTTTCTTTCTATTCTTTCTTTCTTCCCCCACTTTTTTGTTATAATATAATGCTTTTGTTTTTTTTATATCAGATTTTCTCATTTTTCATGAAGCAAATACTATAAACGAGTAATGGTTTTGATTTAGGATCATAATCTTCATAATGGTTGAATTCACTTTGACATTAATGGGTGGTGAGGTGACCTATATAATTCATATGCATGCATGGGCCGCCTGGGGTGGTGCAAGTGGTGCCACCGCACAGGGCCCCCGATTTTTGAGGGCTTTCAAAATTTTGTTTTCTTTGTATTATATTATATTATATTAATATTATAACGATAGCATATATACTCTAGCGTGCTACATATTGATACAAAAAGTGTTTGTATTTGAGTTGGCTTTCTAGCTCATGTAACTAGATACAAGGGCCTGGCTTTGAGTCTCATTGAAACCATATATGGTTTTTTTTTTAATGCAATAACAATAAAATTTAAATACTTTTTTTTTTAAAAACAGTAACATAACCAACAGCAACGTATATCCCCCAAAACGCTTTCTCCTCCCTCCTCTCCAGCATGCTAATTCATCATAAATTAGCACGATAGAGTATATACATGATTGTTATAATTATAATGATCGTATTTTTTTTTATAATTTGATTTCTGATTGTCATTACATGCTAATTTATGATGAATTTTAGTCATAAAAAATTGTTTTATGACATTAGGTTATGAAATTTTTTTAAAAGTATTTTCATGTTTAAGTTTCCACATAGGACCCTCAAAATCTCAAAAACGACTCTACATAAAGATGGGAGTTTTTAACAGAATTTGTGTTGCTACTGATAAAGGGAAACATTTTTTCTTCTAATCAGAAAGGATAAGGATTTCGGAATACAAACAAAAACTAGAATACAAAGAATGTTTGGTGCTTGTTTAATCTATGGATGGAAACTAGCTTTCAAATTTTGTTTTATTAAGTGCATGTATCTATATCTGTACTATGAGAATTTGGCCACAGAGGGAGAGAGAGAGAGAGAGAGAGAGAGAGGACATGTGAGTGCTACATATTATATGTTGTTGTTAATCACTCAATTGACCTACTGTTTGACCTAATCATTCTAAATTCAAAGGGTAGTCCAACCAACCTCCAAACACAGAGGAGACTATTTGGTCGTGCCACTTTTTTTGTTTTTGTTTTTGTTTTTGTTTTTGTTTTTCTGGTTTGGAGTTGGAGACCAAGGCAAGCCTCTCATGGGCTAAAATTGCTAGGCCCAAGTAATAGGGTGGATCTTCAGGGCTTTTTAAGCACTAGCTTTTAATTCTTTTCTTTTTCTTTTTGGGCCTAGACTGCCTTCAGCTCATGACTAGCCAAATTGGGTTTCTTCATGAAAAGGTTTGGTAATTGGATACAATACAACTGATAGTCTGATATTGAAAGTGCTTGGAAGATTTCCTTACATTGTACCAACTAGAGTTCAAGAGAATATTCTTTGAGCTTGGATGTTTATTTTTTCTCTGAATTTGAATCCACTATTTCAAATTTTCAATCTAACAAAGAGAAATAAATGGTTTTACAAATTTCAAGGTTACACATGGATATATATAGTATTACACCGTCATCGTCAAGAAACTTGATCCCAATGCCTTCGAGAGTTTTGCGAATTTCAGGTCGAGATGGAAACCCTAGGTAAGCTCTGGCACCCAATTGTCGTTTGAGTTTCTTGAAAAAAATTTGTTTTTAAGAATTCAACCAAACAAATGTTTGAATCTTAAAAAATGAATTTTAGAACACTTTGGTTTTAAGAAAAATACAAACTTTTGTGTTTCCTATCCAAGTAGGATACCAAAAGCCCCTTATTTTCTTTCTTAAATTGAACCGACTATTTCAAATTTTCAATGTTACAGAGAGAAATAAATGGTTTTGGGAGAGTTGATTTGCAAAACTGTAATAGCTTCTTTCTACAACGGATGTCAAGATTGTTTATTTGTATGTTGTTCCACATGGTTTTATTACCGGAAACTCTGGTCTTGCTTGTGTTTTAAGAAATCTTTTTAAAGAGAAATGAGACTTTCAATTTTATTGCCAGATGCCTTTACCTGCAAGCAATCTAGCTGACTTCCCTATTATGCAAATTTCGTGACCTTCCTTTATAATATCATGTCAAGTGGTCCATCCTGTGGGAAAAAAAGGCACCGAAATGTCTCCTCATTGCCGAGGAGTTGTGGTTTAAGCTCACATTTTTGTTGGTGGTCTTCAAGAAGAAAAACTCATTCCATTTCTAAGTGAATCTTTACTTACAGTTTCATTCTGTTATTATTTTTTTTAACCGATGACCAAAGAATTCAAGAAGATTATTGTCCTCTCTGAGGTACTGTCAAGCTTCTTCAACAGGGGCAGGGGGCAATCAGAGAAGCAACAACAAGAAATTTCTCATGCTGCAGTTGAACCAAAAACAGAAAAAAGAATCAAGATGGAACCAGATCTATAAATGCAATAGGTTCAATCCCTTTGAACCAAAAACAAAAAAGGAAACAAGAACTCTAAACCAATGGTTTATTCTCCAAAATCTTTGTACTATTTTGTGATGGTTCTGATGATATCATTCTGACTAGATGCATTACATAAAAGGATAAAGAAAAATTAAATTTGGTATTTACAAGTTACAGCTGTAGGGTCCATATATAATCAATCACCAACGAGAATCAGAATGCCAATCTGACACAACCCAATAATTCCATGTCATACTGGCTTTTCCCTGTCACAGAAAGAAGCTGATGGAAAATTTACTGCATATAATCCTCATGGGGTCTCTCTTTTTTACATTAATGCAAAGTCCCACTTATTTTTCTCCAAATTTTTCAGCTTGCTCAAGTAACAAGTTTGATATGAGCAGAAAACTTGTAAAGCTAAACACCAACCATAAATTCGTCCCAAAAAAAACACCAACTATAAATTCTTCACAAATTCACAATAATAGATAAATACTCAAGGTATTGTCCAATGATCACAAAAGCAAAACCCTTGTGTAACAAATCCTACCATTTATCTGCAATAATTTTTATCCTCTCTGTACAAAACTAATATGAAGAAGGAGTACAGGACAGACACTAGATCCATATGCCTACTATAAAATTTGGGTTGCTGGAACAATGAGGTCACAAAACAGGAACAGGGGAATCAAAATCAGACAGTTTGACGGTCTTCCAAGAGTTGAAGACTCTGAAGAAGACCATGTGTTTCATTAAGCTCTATAGCCAAATACAGTCAAAACCCAGTACACCTACAGCCACAAGTGTACCAAGAGTTGAAGACTCAGAAGATGCAGTTTCCAGCTTTACTAAAAAAGATGCTCAATGTTAATGCAATTTTTAAGTGGGGAGTGTGAGGGACCACCGTAGTCCATCAACCACATTATAACACCTCCTCTCTACCTGCTGGCTGCTGCCACTGATACCACCACGTGACAGCATGAGAGGTTCATGCCCCAGTTGTTTATTTTTTAAAAGAGAAAAAGCCAGAGAGCCTCTTCTATTCTATTTCTATCCACAAAAATTGAGAAAAAAAGGAAAATTATTGGCTTAAAAGTTAAAAGCATTACTGTTGGTTCTTGTGCACCTAAACGTGCTCTCTCTTTCTTTCTTTTTCTCTCGGTCTTCAACATCCTCGATATCACAGTCACAGTATACAATTACAAACACAACCCACACAGTCATTTTCTGGGCACATTTTGTCACGTCCTCTATATAAAATTTTAGATTTTTATAAAGTTTTATGGACGTACTTTCTGACACCACCCATTACCGTCCTTCAGTGCCCCCAAAAAGACCAAAGTTTTAACCTTTCAGAGAAAAAAGCCTTCAAATTTAATACCCTTGACATATAATATTTGATTGAATCTTAAGCTTAGCTGAGCAAGTCACATTCCTCTCTCTCTCTCTCTCTCTCTCTCACTTTCGTTTTCTGTCTTTTAGAGTTAAAAGAGGTGGCACTTTCGTACAAGCCACGGTCACCCACACATCGCATTATCTGGCACTTTGTGCTCTTTCCTAGCCTCATACTTGCTGTAAATGCAGCTGCGTTTTAGTTTTACTGTATTATCTGATGGGGAAGAAGGGAGGCACTTCGTCATGGTTGACTGCTGTCAAAAGGGCTTTCAGATCTCCCACTAAAGACGATGAAGATCAAAAGGTATTTTCTTAAAAATCCAAAATCTTTCAGTTTCTTTGTTCTTTTATCCCTGTTTTTGTTACTGGGCAGATGAAGGAGATGGTAAAATTTACTTCTGTTTTCTGGGTTTTGTGCAGAAAAGAGAGAAGCGAAGGTGGTTCAGGAAACCCACAAATTTAAATCAACAAGAAACAGCTACACAACAAGCTCAAGCGCCAAAGGCCACAGACCATGTATCAGCAGCCAACAGTTCAGCAGCTGCAGAGCAAAAGCATGTGCTGGCTGTGGCTGTGGCCACAGCTGAGGCTGCAATGGCAACTGCCCAAGCAGCAGCCGAAGTGGCTCGGCTAACTAGGCCTTCTAATCATGCTAGAGAGCACTATTATGCCATTGTTATCCAGACTGCTTTTAGAGGATACTTGGTAGGTGCACAGCAATTAACATGTACATATGTAGATCTAAAGCTCCGTTTGGTTGCTGGGAATGTTAAAATGAAAGAAAAGGGAACTGGGTTTTGATGGTTTTGTGTTTGTGTTTGTGTTCTAGGCAAGGAGGGCACTTCGTGCGCTTAAAGGGCTTGTAAAGTTGCAAGCTTTGGTGAGAGGTCACAATGTGAGAAAGCAAGCAAAGATGACTCTCAAGTGCATGCAAGCTCTGGTTCGTGTGCAGGCTCGGGTGCTTGATCATCGCACCAGGCTCTCTCATGAAGGCAGCAGAAAGTCTGCATTTAGTGACACCAATAGCGTTTGGGAATCAAGGTATCTTCAGGACATTTCCGACAGAAGGTCCATGGTGAGTTACTTAGATTCATTCTCAAATACCAACCATTTTTTCAATCATCAACAATCAAGTACTTTTCATGCTTTTGAAGTAAGAAAGCAATTTAATTAGTGCATAATGTTAGAATAAAACTTCGTTGTGATGATTAGTCTTATAAATTGAACATCAGTGGAAATACTTGTCCTGCCCTTTGGTGCTTCCACTACCAGAACCAAATATACAGTTTCAAAATTAAAAGCATTTGGGTGTTGTTTGTAGCAGTCTAGAGAGGGAAGTAGCATAGCAGATGATTGGGATGAACGCCCTCACACAATTGAGGAGGTAAAAGCTATGTTGCAACACAGAAAAGATGCTGCAATGAAGCGTGAGAAAGCCTTGTCCCACGCCTTTTCTCAACAGGTTTATCATCCACTTCAGTCCTTGTGCTCTTTTTTTTTTTCTCAATGGTTTTATTGCATTCATGAGCTAATTGGTCTCAATTTCTCTGTATAATCAAAGATATGGAGGAACGGTAGGAGCCCATCAATCGGAAATGAGGATGAGCTTGAAGAGAGACCCAAATGGCTAGATAGATGGATGGCCCCAAAGCCAAGGGACAGCAGAGGAAGAGCCTCAACTGACCATAGAGACCCCATCAAGACAGTCGAAATCGACACCTCTCAGCCTTATTCAAGTTTAGCACCTAACTTCCGAAGATCAAGTTCAAGCCAATACCACCAACACCAACAACAAAGACCCAGTTCACCAAAACAAAGACCTAGTTCACCACTCCATAGAGATAGAGCCCACCAAAGCCAACCCTTTCATCACCAGTCCCCTGTCACACCCTCCCCATCAAAAACCCGGCCTATCCAAGTCCGGTCTGCCAGCCCTTGTTGTGTTAGAGAAGATAGAAGCTCTAATGCATCTCAAACTCCAAGCCTTAGGTCAAACTATTTCTACAGTGGTGCTATGCACCAACATAGCAGGGGTGGTGGTACAAGCACTAGTGGCAATAGTGTTGCTACATTGCCTAATTACATGGCAGCAACTGAGTCTGCCAAAGCTCGGATACGCTCTCAGAGTGCACCGCGACAAAGACCATCGACACCAGACCGGGAACGAGGAGCTGGATCAGCAAAGAAAAGGCTTTCATTCCCAGCTCCTGATCCTTACGGTGTGGCAATGGGGTATGGCGGTTATGGACATAGCTTAAGGAGCCCAAGCTTCAAGAGTGTGGCTGCATCACATTTTGGTGTGGAGCAACAGTCTAACTATTCTTCTTGTTGCACTGAGAGTCATGGTGGTGAGGTTTCCCCTTCTTCAACTAGTGACCTTAGAAGGTGGTTGAGGTGATTAATGGCTGAAATTAATGGGGGAGTGTGAGCTGTAACTTTGTCACAATGTTAGTTTGATTTGAATTGTGATTAGGATGTAGTTTTGACCATTAAATAATGATCTAGAGGCAGTTGGGATGTAATTTAGAGAGCAGTGCAGTGAGTATTTGGATAGATAGTAGGATGAATCTGATTGAAGTTTTTATTTATTTCTTTCTTCCTTTCTAATGATTGGCTTGTAGTTGAAGGTGTAAGTGTGTCATTATTAACAAACTCTGTAACTTTGGTAATTATTTTCTCACTCTCTTTGCACTGAAATTATATCAGAACTCTGTAACCTGCTTTCTGTGTTCTACTTTTTACTCAATTTCCACAAATCCACATATCCAAACTCTTAAACTTCCTAGGACAATGCATTTTGTGGGAACAATAAGTTGTTCAAATTTAGTATATATAAACTCATTCTTGTTCTACTGTGCAACGGTCATTTTTGAAGCTGAACAAAAATCATGTCATCTCAGATCCCATGAGGTTTTGCTTCTTGTTTTGAATCACTATGCATATGCTTTTCCAAGCGGTTAACAAATTAGAAAAGTGTCGTGTTTCCTGGAAGCTGCTGCCGTTGTCTTTTTTTTTTTTTTTGGTTGGTAATTGACCAAAAATAAGTGTTTATGATGTTCAGCTCTTCCTCAACTCCAGCAAAAAAGTGTGAAACAGTGCTAATTGACCAAAAATAAGTGTTTATGATGTTCAGCTCTTCCTCAACTCCAGCAAAAAAGTGTGAAACAGAATAGCACTGTCAATGTTGTGATTAGCTGAGAATAACAAAACATATCCCACTGAGAATAACAAAACAGCGATGTTTTTCTAAACTCCAAGCCCACTAAGGTGCAATGACTTATCCAAAGTCTTTTCTTTAAGACTTCACCAAAACTCCCAGTGACAATGCCCATGTGCATCTCAGTACAGCAAACAAGCCTTGCCTCTAAAAGTGACCTCTTGCTTTTTCCTACTGTATGATTATGTCTCTGCAAATGTGCTCTCAAGTTGACGACTTTACATAACACTCGTTGGAAATTGAAACTGCATGATGCCTTGATTTTTTATTTCCCACTTCAAACAAATTTATCCCAACTCTTTATATACAATATAACAGTTAAAAAAATAACAAAATAGATTTCTTTTTTCTTTTTCTTAGTTCTTGGTTGATATATTGGGTACACTTGATTGTGGAGGGAAGAATTTCAAGACATACATTCAAATTACAATTAGATAAATGCTAGAGAAGAAGAAGAAGCATTTCATTTCCTTCTAGCCTGCATTTCTTTATTTTAACTTTTTCTCTGGGTCTTAATTGTATTCATATATAGTAAGAAAAGAAAATTGAGAAGATTTGATGTAGGATATGGGTGAATTGAGTATTTGGGTAATTTAGCGGAAGCAAAAACAATGGAAAACATAAATAGAACAAAAGGGATAGGTCCGGAATCACTCCAGAGATTTGGCTTCACACCAAGTAGTCTCCAATCTCTGAAAAACAAGATTTTCTTTATATATCAACAACTCAACTCCATAAAGAATTGCATGAGGGGTATTTATAGCAAACTAAAACCTAGAGAAAATAGGATAAAAAAATCCCTTGCTAAAACAGAAATTCTAACCTAAATAAAATAGGAAACTTATAAACCCTACTAAAATATGGAAAACTTAAAAATCTTACTAAAATTTGGAAAACTTAGAGAACAAGTTAGAAACTAATCGCAAGAATATAAAAAATGCCATATTTAAAGACCAAATTAAATGACTTCCTCTTCCATCTCTTTCTTTTGTAAACCCTAATGGGTTTGACAAAGATGTCCTCATCAATTTGATGTAGGATATGGGTGAATTAAGTATTTGGGTAATTTAGTGGAAGCAAAAACAATGGAAAACAGAAAATATAACAAAAGGATAGGTCTGGAATCACTGCAGGACGGCTTCACACCAAGTAGTCTTCAATCTCTGGAAAATAAGCTTTTCTTTATATCTCAACAACTCAACTCCATAAAGAATTACATGAAAGGGGTATTTATAGCAAACTAAAACCTAGAGACAATAGGATAAAAAATCCCTTGTTAAAACAGAAATTCTAACCTAAATAAAATAGGAAACTTATAAACCCTACTAAAATCTGGAAAACTTAAAAATCTTACTAAAATCTGGAAAACTTAGAGAACAAGTTAGAAACTAATCGCAAGAATAAAAAATGCTAGATTTAAAGACCACCCAAAAATACATGAAAAATGCTGAAAATTCTCCATGTTGCACATGGAGGGATTCAAACCTCTGCCTCTATGAGAACAGCCCAGCGCCTTATCCAACTCAACTGTGTACGTGTTTGTGATTATACTTTCGGCGTGTAATATTTATAACGTCTTTAAAATGTCTGCAAGCTAATATTTATTATCTATGATAAATTTCTAAAAAGACACCAAGGGGATTCAAACCCCTCTCATTTTACTCCTTCAACATCTTAACCACCATATCACTTATGTTTTTGTGAAAATATGCTAAAATATTTATATATATACATGGTTTTGTTTTGAATTCTTTTTGCAAGAAACAAATTTTCACATGAGATGAGAATGACTACTCTTCACAATATAGTTATTCTACACATAGAGATGATGAAGATGGTGAAAATTTTGAACCACATAGGAACTCTATGTGGTACTAAGTCACTCATGTATCTTACCATGCAATGTATAAAGTGTAAAATATTGTAATAATTCATTATATATAAATGATTATGGTGTGTTTAATCTTCTTTCATTAATTACTACATATTTTATACACTTACAATGTTTGCCAACTCGCTATATAATCAACTTAAATCAGTTAAATCCATCATACAATGCATATCCTTCCAATTTTTTTGTGATAAACTAATAGATAATTGACTAAATAAACATCCTGCAAAGTTTCAATAAAAATTTCCAAGTTTTTCTTACAATTTCCATGGTTTTTATTCAATTTTTATCGATATCGATAATATCCCGATATTTCCATCGACATTTCCGTGTTTTTGGACTACCGATATTTCCGATATCATCGATATTTTAGATCTTGGTGGTGGGTAACCTATATACACACACAAAGGAGTTTTGCTAATATCAGGTCAGAGATAGAATAGGTGTTATGTACAAATATATACATATGATAATACCCTAAATTTAGAGAAAGAAACAGAAAAACCCAAAATGAAAATGTTTCTCTAAACGAGCCTTAACTTGTCAAAATAAGTTTGTTTCTCAATATGTGTGGTGTTGGAGTACAATTCATGTTAAGATAAATAAAGGTTTGCGTATGGATTCTGCAAGCAATTGGGCTTTCTATCTATGGATTAAAAATATCAAACAAGAAAAATCAGACATGGCTGGGATGGTGATTGCAAATTGTTGGGTGCATTTAGGAACCCCCAAACTCTGAGCTTTTTTAGTGACTAAGGTGCATTGAAAGCAGACATGGGTTTAGTCAAGTTGATAACAGCGGACGTGCTTCCCATTCTGCACCCGAATTCGAATCCTTCTCCCCCATAGTTTACTTTATATTATCATTTAAGGTGCATCCAAAAATGAGATAGGTATATGTATATATATGATTTATTGAAAAGGGAATACAAACTAAGTGAAGCACTTCAGTCACCGCCATTTCCACAAAGAACAATCCATTAACTGGTGCCACACTACAGAAACAACTAGTCTTTGTGCTAAGGCATAATCCACTAGCTTGAAAATGTGAGTTACTTTTGATAGAGATTAGGTTGAGTTTTGTTTAGGATTTCAACAGATGGGTGGCACAATACAAAACCAACACCTATATATGGCTTCCCTTCCTCCACTCTTTATCTATCTATTTACTTCAAAAAAATTCATTCATTTTGAAGCTACCAGTGCTTGCAAGCAACAAACACTCCTTGATTTCAAGTTAAACAAAATAAACTGACCCACATTCCCCACACCTGTCAACTTGTGATCACGAGCAGCCAACAATATCAATAATGGGAAAAAAGATAGAATGATCTAAACCCAATAAAATAGCAAATCCCATTACCAATTTTTGCAACCTAACTTTTCTAGTCTTGTTTTTTTGGTAGAAAACATAACTACTAGCTGGTCACTAATAATGCAGAATTGAAAGCATTCCAAAGCTTAAATTTTTTACATTTCTTGGAAAGTATATATATATATATTGGGAAAACACATATATATATATATATATATACACAAGTTTTATATAGCCCAAACAACTATATGTTACAATGTCACACTATCAAGAAAAAGACCCATCAACCATGTTTTTGTTATACACAAAATCAGGTATGTTGGGGCTCCTTCTCCGATTCACTTGTCTGTTCTCATTGTCATTCTATTTCTGCATTTCAACTCCTCCAGAGGAGCACATCAAGTGTTCATCATCCAGCAACACAAACTGCACCATCACAAACTCCTACGGCATCTTCCCTGATCGAACGGTGTGTAGGGCAGGCAGTGTAGCGTACCCTTCTACAGAGGAAGAACTAATATCAGTTGTGGCCAATGCAACAAAGAGCAAGACCAAAATGAAGGTGGCAACTCGTTTCTCTCATAGCATTCCAAAGCTGGTTTGCCCAGGGGGCCAAGATGGGCTGATCATAAGCACCAAGTACCTCAATCGTGTGGTGGAGATTGATGCTGAAGCAAAGACCATGACATTGGAGAGTGGGGTGACTCTTAGGCAGCTCATCAGTGAGGCTGCCAAGGTAGGGCTGGCCTTGCCTTATGCACCATATTGGTGGGGCTTGACCATTGGAGGCATGTTGGGGACTGGGGCACACGGCAGCACATTATGGGGTAAGGGGAGCTCGGTGCACGATTATGTGGTGGGGCTTAGAATTGCAAGTCCAGGAGGGCCTGAAGATGGTTATGTCAAGGTTCGGAGGCTCAATGATGGTGATAAAGATCTTAATGCAGCCAAAGTTTCACTTGGAGTTCTAGGAGTAATTTCACAGGTACTCTTTTTTATTTATTTAAATTAATAACATTTATAGTCGAGTACCATATATACTACGGCATCTAACACAAATCATTAGACTCTAGGTTATATTGTTAGACTGTAAATCAAATCACACATTCATGTTCATTTTGTGGCTATGTAGTTAAATAATTAGATTTTCACTTAAGTTTTAAGAAGTTACAATCATATTTTTATAATTTGATTTAGTTTGCAATCAAAGACAAAAGCTAAATTTTGTCCAACTTTCTCTTTGGTAGGTTACTCTAAATTTGCAACCTATGTTTAAGCGATCCATTACATATTTACGCAAGAACGATTCTGACTTGGGAGATCAAGTAGTTGGGTTTGGGAAGCAACATGAGTTTGCAGATGTGTTATGGTACCCTAGCCAGCACAAGGCAGTCTATCGGATGGATGATCGTGTCTCTTTAAATACCCCTGGCAATGGCTTCTTTGACTTCATTCCTTTCCGAGCCACATCTTCACTTGAACTTGCAATTATCAGAACCACAGGTTTGGCTAGCTTAATTATATTAATTAACTTCTTAATTAGTTCAGTTCAAGCAAATTGCATTAGCAAGAATGAGGACCGATCTTGTATGAAGGATGAATCAATTGTAAACTAGTACATTGGAGAGATGATCTATTTAACAATTGACGTCTTATGTTGTCAGATTGTGAATCAAAATTGTATGCTCGTAAATGGTTTCATGTACTCATTCAAAGTCTAACAACCCAACATGCCAAATTGTTGGCACCCTTTATTTATATAGTGCACGTTTTGCATATGCATGGCCATCATAGCTAATTAAAAGTTACATTTAAAAAAAAAATTATTGTCATTGTGATAGAGGAGAATCAAGAATCCACTAGGGATGCTGATGGGAAATGCTCTGGTGCAAAGTTGGTCACATCTGCTCTCATAAACGATGCTTATGGTTTAACAAACAATGGTATGCATTAATTCTTTCTGGTATTATTGCCTTGCTTGTCTTGCCAAATCATTCTCAACTTCATTTCTAAAGGCAAAAAAGAAAAAACTTCAAAAACATCAATCAAAATTGTACTACATATTGCATTGTTCAGTATCTAATTAATTACTGAATTTATAGGTGTGATCTTTCTTGGCTATCCTGTTATTGGATATCAGAACCGCCTTCAAGCATCCGGGACCTGCCTAGACAGTCTTGAGGATGCAAGGATAACAGCATGCGCATGGGACCCCAGGATCAAGGGCGAGTTTTTCCATCAAACAACATTCAGCATCAGCTTGTCTGTGGCTAAAAACTTCATTCAAGATGTGAAAAAGCTGGTGGAGATTGAACCCAAAGCTCTGTGTGGAGTAGATATCTACAATGGCATCCTTCTGCGCTACGTTACAGCCTCGAGCGCTTACCTTGGCAAGCAAGAAAATGCAATCGACTTCGATATCACGTACTATCGAAGCAAAGACCCCATGGCTCCTAGGCTTTACCAAGGCATACTTGAAGAAATAGAGCAGATGGCGGTGTTCAAGTATGGAGCATTGCCACATTGGGGAAAGAACAGGAACATAGCCTTTAATGGAGTGATGAAAAAGTACAAGGGCGCCAAAGAGTTCTTGAGGGTTAAAGATGTTTATGATCCAATGGGGCTTTTCTCCAGTGAATGGACAGACCAAGTCCTTGGTCTTAAGGGTGGGGTGATTCTAGTGAAAGAGGGGTGTGCACTAGAAGGGTTGTGCATTTGCTCACAGGACATCCATTGTGCCCCTAGCAAGGGATACTTGTGTAGACCCGGGAAAGTCTTTGAGGGTGCAAGGATTTGTACATTTGTGGCTAAGAACCATGCCGCTAACTAGTCTAGATCACAAATTACGTCTAAATGGACCTTCGAGCTCCTCTTCCGTCGGTTGAAATTTGAAGCTAGCTAGGGCAACTTGACATTGTCCATTCAAAAGCTCACTCACAGATATCCTACTACTACTCATGTAATCTTCGATAGTTGGACGAATTAAATACTTGGTTGGAGTAAAATTAATCTTCGATAAGACTCAATTTTTATTTGATTGTATTATTGAACATTAATTTTTGAGTTAAATATATTTTTAGTCACGAATTTATGAGCATCAGTTCATTACTGGACTAAGCAGAAAACTTGTGAATTCATGGAATTATAATCATAAATAGTATGCTAACAATGTGTAGCCCAATAGAAAAGGACATTGACTTGTAGATCAATAATTTTAGGTTCAAACGCCCATGAGACCTTGGAAGTGTGTATCTGTGGGAGCAAAAATGAAGGCCCAAGTAACAAGCCACTCCCCATGAACCCCAATTTTAAGGGAGTGGAGGCAATCAAATAACATTAGATCCACTGCTTTGGAGCATGGAGATAAATAATGGATATGGGACTTGGAGTCCAAGGGTTCAGTGCCTATAAAAGGTCATCTAATCCCCTAGCATAAGGGGAGAGAGGTATGAGATTATTATGACTCTACTGCAATATTCCTTAGCGAACTCTGACTTGAGCGTCGGAGTGTTTTCATGCAGGTACCCCCTCCTCTCTCATTGATGGCAAATTAATGAAAGATGGTGTTCGGCTTCTCAACATGGAATACAAGATTACTTATCGGAGAATCTGAAATTTCATGCTCCAACAGTGTCTGTGCATGAAAACTCATTCTCTTTGTAGTTAGACTATCGTTTGTAGTTAGACTAGAGTTAGAAATGTGAAACAAATGCAACAAGTTACAAATAGGCGTGGGATTTTACTACCACAACGACGTCGTTTGCCTAAGTCTCTATTTTCCAGTCTCATATTGAGTATGTGTAGGTGTAGCTAGCATTGGGAACGACAGAACACAAAACAACCACAGAAATGCATCTGCTCTTTCGGCGGTCATCAAAAGCCGCAGTAACGGTCACTCGCTCTCTGGCCCTCCCGCCAAA
This sequence comes from Prunus avium, assembly GCF_965620075.1. Taxonomy (NCBI): domain Eukaryota; kingdom Viridiplantae; phylum Streptophyta; class Magnoliopsida; order Rosales; family Rosaceae; genus Prunus; species Prunus avium. Next base: position 36,343,584 of record NC_142285.1, on the reverse strand, counting down.
ACCCCCATCCTCCTCCTCCTTCGTCTTCTTCCTCTCATCACAACCCCATAACCAGAACCACGAAATCGGCTCAATCGGCTCCCCTTCCAGGATCCAAAATCTCATCGCTTCACAATCAGACCCTCTCCTTGCCAAAGAGATCTTCGACTTGGCCGCCCGCCAACCCCATTTTCGCCACTCCTACTCTTCCTTCTTCACTCTCATCCTCAAGCTCGGCCGCTCCAAGTACTTCTCTCTCGTCGACGACCTCCTCATCCGCCTCAAGACCCAGAACTACTCTGTCTCCCCGGCTCTCTTTTCCCACTTGATCAAGATTTACGGCGAAGCCAATTTGCCACAGAAAGCCCTCCGCACCTTTTACACCATGGTGGAATTTGACTGCAGGCCTTCCGTCAAACACCTAAATCGCATTCTTCAAATCCTCGTTTCTCACCGGAACTTTCTCCGCCCAGCGTTCGACGTCTTCAAGGACGCTCACCGTCATGGGGTGATGCCCAATACTCAGTCTTACAATATCTTGATGCGTGCTTTTTGTTTGAATGGGGATCTTAGCATTGCCTACCAGCTGTTCAACAAAATATTTGAGAGAGACCTTGTTCCGGATGTGCAGTCGTATCGGATTCTGATGCAGGGGTTGTGTAGGAAGGGTCAGGTGAATACGGCGGTTGATTTTTTGGAGGACATGTTGAACAAAGGGTTCGTTCCGGATTCGTTGAGTTACACTAGCTTGTTGAATAGTTTGTGTAGGAAGAAGAAGCTTCGTGAGGCTTATAAGCTGCTTTGTAGGATGAAGGTTAAAGGGTGCAATCCTGATATTGTGCATTATAATACTGTTATTTTAGGATTTTGTAGAGAAGGGCGTCCAGTTGATGCTTGTAAGGTTCTTGAGGATATGGCATCAAATGGGTGCTTGCCTAATTTGGTGTCCTATCGGACTTTGGTTAGCGGGTTATGTGATCATGGGATGCTTGATGAGGCAAAGAGTTATATGGAGACAATGATATCAAAGGGGTTTTCTCCGCATTTTTCGGTTGTTCATGCTTTAGTTAAAGGGTTCTGTAATGTGGGTAGGGTTGAGGAAGCCTTTGCAGTTTTGGAGGAGGTGCTAAAGCATGGGGAGGTTCCTCATACAGATACTTGGCTTACAATAGTTCCTGGGATATGCGAAGAGATTGAGCTAGAGAGATTGAAGGAAATTCTGAAAGAGGTAATGAAGGTGGAAATTAGGCCAAACACCAGAATAGTGGAGGCAGCTACTGGTTTGGAGGATTACTTGATAAAAAAGATACGGGCTAAACCGAGGAGAGAATATAATGAGTTGTATCACATCATGTCATGTTAGTTTTTGGCTGCATATTGTCAGTTTTCCAAGGAGGCTTTTAAGTGGCCTTATTTTAGTTTGTTCTTGTTTACACTAACAGGATGCTAGTTTATTTGAAGTACTGCTTTTCAGGCCTTGTTTTTCCACTAGGTATGGACTTCACTTATTGGAGTTGTTCAATTGGAATATCACAGTATATCCCTCTGTGCGATAATCCCATCTAGAATTGGTTGTGTGGGTCTTGAACTATGCTATTCATAGAAAAAGAGATATAAATCGTACAGTATAGATATGAAGTGGTGAAGGAAGACTAACATTCTTTTATACCGGAACACATATTGAATTACTTGCATAGCTTCATTTCTTGCTGGATGTTAACTTACGTAATCTGATTAAGAGAGTTTGCATTAAATATCTCTATTTGCAGGACAGGGAACAATTCCTCCCTCACGCTTGCCATCTCTCAGTCAGAACAGAACTTCTGCAATTTTTATTGGAGGGTTCCGATGCTCCTAATACAAGAGCAGCAGGAGAATATCTTAACTTGTATTTTCTCTTGGAGCTAGAAACTGAAGCTACTTTAGACGTTCTGAGATGTGCTTTCATTGAAGGTGAAATCTCAAAACCTGACATTTATTCTCATGATTCAGCTGATGCAAATATGGAGCTGCCGGATGGGAACAATTCCATGGCTCAAAGTCAGAATTCAATGGTTCAAAGTAGATACTCTCATTCATGTTATTATTAAGGGTATCTCCCCAATAGATGGATCTCCTGGCAATGATGACACTGCATCAATAGTAGACTGGCCTTCAAAGAAGGACATTGGTCATCTGTTTGAGTTTAGTGCGTACTATGTTGCATGTGGAAGAGCTAATGTCTCGAATCGTGTATTGTCTAAAATTTTGGAGTATTTGACGTCAAAGAATAACTTTCCATCATGGGTTGCTAGAGATAGCATAACTTCAAAAAGAAGAGAGAAATAGGTTCTTGGCCTTCTTGAGGTAGTGCCTGAGACCGATTGGGATTCATTTTATGAGAAAGCGTGATTTTACCAGGTAAATTTACCAATATCTTACAATGTTGTCTCAGAGTCATGTAGTTAGAATTCGTTCAGTTTGAGATTACTCACTACAAGTTCTGTTGGAGTATTTTAGGTTTGTGGCCTAATTCATACCAGCAGATATCAGTGTCTTGCTGCTCTGGACTGCTACATGAAAGATATAGATGATCCCGTTCATGCCTTCTCCTTTATTAACAAAATATTATTGTGGCTGACCGACAATGAATCCGCTACTTTTCAATCAGAAGTAATTTATCAAATTTCAGAGTTTTTTTACTTAATCAGGTTATCTCTTAGTTATTTCTCTTTTGTTTTTCCTCTTTCATATGTTAAGTAATATGTAGGTTATTTTCTTCAGGGGAGGTCTTCCTTCTCAGTTATTCAATCTCAATTATTTTCTTATTCTATGCAGAGAAGGCACGTTAGTCTTGGTTATCAACAATTTTACTAGTGAAGAAGGTTCTCATATCCTCTTTGAACTTCGTTCCCATCCAAAAAGCCTATTCCTCGGTGATTGAGGTTCACTTATCTGGCCCTCGACTTTTCAAGTTTAAGAAAAGATGATCTTGTGAGGGTAAAGGATCAATCAAAAGCAGTTGAGGCTTACTTGGAAAGGATCTCTAATTTCCCGAAGCTTTTGCGTAACAATCCTGTTAATGTGACCAATGATATGATTGAACTTTATTTGGAGGTGAGGTCTTTGTACAATTACATCTAGTCTTTTTATTTCCTCTTTAATTTGATTTTATTGAATGATTCTGTGTTTCAGTTGCATCATATTCTCTTTGTGATTCATTTCTTTTATGAATATTTTCAAATCAAGTGCTCAGTTAAACAATTATTCCTTCCTTAATGGGGTGAGGGAGATAATATTGTTCTTATCGTGTCAGTATATTCATTTTGGCCAAATTTTAAATACGAGACTTGTAAGAGTTGAGTGAGCGTGTTTCGTGGCTACCCTGGTTTCTGTACCATAAAGCTTGTCCAAGACATTCCCCAGTGTGTTACATCACCTCAGGTTCTAAATGTTTCACGTTTTACCTTTTCAGCTGTTATGTCAGTATGAGCGCAATTGAGTTCTCAAATTCCTAGGGACTTTTGATAGCTATCGCGTGGAAGGAACACTGTTTACGCCTGTGCCAGAAATATGGGATAACAGATGCTGCATCATTCCTGTTGGAAAGGGTTGGTGATGTTGACAGTGCTCTTTTACTTACACTTTCCACCCTCAGTGAAAAATTTATCAAGCTTGATACTGCTGTGGGAAGTCTGGTATCAAGTGGTTCTGCACGTACTGAGCATTGCAGCAATGCTTTAAAGCTCCATAAAGATGTTCATATCTTAAGAAAATTGTTCTCTCGGTTCATCAAGGAGATTGTTGAGGGCATGATAGGTTATGTTCGCCTTCCAACTATCATGTCCAAACTCCTTTCTGATAATGGTAGCCAGGAATTTGGTGATTTTAAATTCACAATATCAATATTAGATAATGAGTTTGTTTTGTATTTTTTGAGAATTCTTTTTTTTTTTTTTTTTTTTTGTTCAAAGAATTCAAATTTGTTAAAGAGAGATAATTCAAATTTGTTTTGCACAGGCTGATTGATGCGCAAAACATAGCGGACAAATTGACCTCTGTATTTTTACCTAGTCCACAGTTCACATCCTCACACAAATTTTTTTCAGAAGTTTCACTTGGATACCCGTACCTCTTTGTAGTGGGTGTTTGTAATTTAGTTATTAGTCCCATAGAGGCATACCAAATACACCGAGATCCAAGGGTACTGGCATTTTAGGGAGAATACAACACAACGGTCATTTATCCTCGCATACGTCTGAGTGATAGTCGTTGATTAGTGTAAGCTTCACGAAGTGATAAAAAAAGCAAATACAAATGATACTAATCTTAAATAATGCCCGACGACGTGATAACCGTTGATTAGTGTAAGACTTTGTGACAAAACTCATATCAATTTAATGGCTCATATAGTTTTTTCATGCCTTCGACTTCACCTAGCATAATTTTTATACTAAATACAAGTGGAAAAACAAAATTGTGATGTGGCGCTGTCATGGCGTATTTTCATTGGTAGAAGTATCTAACCCCACAAGAATGAGGTGTAACCGCATTCATTGTGCGTTTTCTCTCACTTTCTTTCCCAAATAGGAGCATTCGGGAAAGAAAACCCATTTGGGGTTCGTCGGATAACAACACAAACACACCCTTTGAAGCCCCTCTTCTTCTTCTTCTTCTTCTTCCCCAAGTACGAGAGAGAAACCCAGAGGCCAAAAACCCAACAACCAAATCTTTGTTCCCAAAACCACTGGTACGTAAAGTCTCACTCTGTTTCAATTTTTCTGATGTTGTGGTATAACTTTTTATATGCCGGAGTTGCGTTGCCCCATGTATTTCTGATTCGCTTTTGAGCATTCTCATAACTCTCACATCCACAAAATCTCTCCTTTTCTGGGTTCTGTTGTCTTGTGTCTAGTTATGTAGCTCTTCTCTCTGTGCTAATTGATTTTCTTTTTCTCTCCATTGTTTAGGCATAGGATTGGTTGGCTTGGGTTGTTCAGTTGGGCAGGGGTTTTTCTCAGCCAAGTAGTTGTATTCTCTATTGGGTTTTTTATCTACAGAAATTTCTTCAATGGGTTCTTCTATTTTACTTAGATGAATTTGTTTACCCCTTTGAACTAACTGTATTGTGGAGGTAGAGAGGGGTTAGCCCTAGTATCTGTTATCTAGTTATATTAGAAAGAAAGCATTGTGTTTTTTTTCTAATCTAAGTTGTTTTTAGGTTGCTGGAATCCTTAAATGCAAAAACTATTGGCTTAACATTTTTTTATAGTTATTCTGACACTCGTGCATGAACAAAATAGTGCATAACCCTTTATGTTATATTTAAACATTGTTTACTACTATCTTCTTGTGCTCCATTTGCTTGATGGATTCACGAGGTTAGAAAAGAAAACTTGGATTTGATTAATGTTCTATAATTGGATTGCCAATTATAAGGTCTCTATGTTGTTTACCAGCAAACGTGGGGCGTCCAGGAAAGTTGGCCAGTCTCTTGTTGCATTTCTTACAAGTCTCCCTTGGCATTGGTTTTTTCATTGCCTCTTGCTAAGAAACGACTATTAGTGTTTTTCTTGCTTCAGAAGTTCTTCTGAGCTTACCATTTGTTAGTTCTTCACCAGTGTATATGTATGCCTTTCATGCAAATTCTCATGGGGTCGGTGCAATTTCCATAATTATTTTACGAGCCTGCAGCTCATTCAGTTGACAATTGGATTAGTTATTGGATGACAAAAGTTGGTGCTTGAACCAGACATGGCAGAAGGAGCGGAAGTTGAGGAGCGGGTGGATCTTGACGAAGACAACTACATGGAAGAGATGGATGATGATGTAGAAGAGCAAATAGATGAAGATGGAGTAGATGGAGTAGATGGAGGCAGTGATGAAAATGTGGAGGAGAATGCTGAAGAAGCACATGAAGATCCTACAACTAAGGCTAGCGAGAAAGATCAATCACCAGAACCAGATGAAAGCCATAATGCTGGTGAATTTGTGGACGATGAAGAGAAACCTTCTGCTTCTGTCAATGAAGAGGAGAAAGAGAAACATGCTCAACTTCTTGCCCTTCCTCCCTATGGGTCTGAAGTTTTCATTGGTGGACTTCCTAAAGACACCTTGGAAGAAGATCTGAGGGATCTATGCGATGAAATAGGCGAAATTATTGAGGTCAGAACTGCAACCTCTTGTGCTTCTGACATTTTGGCCTTCTGTTTGGGGCCGTCTGGAGTGGTAGTTTGATTTTCTGTGAGGGTTTGATTCATAGATTATTTTGCAGATAAGATTAATGCAAGACAGAGAAACTGGTGAAAGCAAGGGTTATGCATTTATAGGATTTAAGACTAAAGAGGTTGCACAAAAAGCCATTGAAGAATTACATAATAAGGCATTCAAGGTAGTGATGTTTCTCTTTTGCAGTGCTGTGTAGTATTGCCTTCGTTCCTTTTTAAAATATGTCCAGCCTGATTGTGATCTATAATGTGTTTCACCTCTGCAGGGTAAAACCTTAAGATGTTCACTTTCTGAAACAAAGCATAGATTGTTCATTGGTAATGTTCCAAAAATCTGGACTGAGGATGAGTTTCGAAAAGTCATTGAGGAGGTTGGTCCTGGGGTTGAGCACATTGAGCTAATAAAGGTTAGATTTTTAATCTCTTCTTTTGTTATGTTAATTTGGAGGTCAATAGCAACTTGGATAAATGTTCTTACGGAATTATCTTTTGTTAATTGCAGGATCCCCAAAATCCAAGCAGAAATCGCGGTTTTGCTTTTGTTCTGTATTATAATAATGCCTGTGCTGATTATTCAAGACAGAAAATGTCAAATTCAAATTTTAGGCTGGATGGAAATACACCAACTGTGACCTGGGCTGATCCAAAAAGTACTTCAGATCATTCTGCTGCTGCTCAGGTAACCCCAATTTCCAATTTAATGGAAGTTCTAGGTTCAGGGCTTTAATTATCAGTTTGCAGATTTTTTTATTTATAAAAAGTATATCAGCAGCTTAACTGATTATGTTTGAACTGCATCTGGTACCATGTCAATGCAAACGATCAACTAGTTTGTAGGAATCTGTGGGATTTTCCGTTGCACCATGGTCCACTGGGCTGCATCCCAGAGGATACGAATGCATCTTGGTTGTTAGTCAATCTCACTGTACTGCATCTTCCCACCGGCACTTGAGGAAGACCACTGGCATGGTGGTACACTCCTCACAAGCTGTCATACAATAGCCTAGGCTTTTGGGACAAGCTTTTGGGCATTGCAGTGACCCTGCCTCTAAAATCATTCCTAAAAATCCACTTTAAGTATCACATAAGGCCTTCTATAAAATCTTAAAAGAAATGATAAATAGTTGATTTTTCTATTAAATTTGTAACCGCAATGGAAACGTATTAGTTTTGTAAGAATATTGGGGTGAATTGGAGTGTTTTTTTCCTCTTCTTTGTACGTTTAGTGAGGGATATATTTTCTTCTTTTTCTTCTTTTTAAGTTTAGTGGATTGGAAAGTGTATTTTGTTTGCCCGTTTTTCTTATTTTTAAGTTTAGTAAGGGATATTTTTCTCTGAAATTAAAAGAGTGGAGAACCTAAAAGGATTGTTGCCTGTTGGCTTTCTATATTAGTATAGATATATGTTCTAGTTATATTTTCAAATCGTTAAATTCATATGAATCATGGCTTGACTTGATATGAACTTATTAAATTTGTCAACAAACTCGGAACATGAATTTAAAAGCCCATGTTTAGTTTCCTTGCAACCTTTTATCTTCTATTTAAAATGTTCAATTATATTTTATGTTTCCCTGCCCTATCTACTGACTGTATGTTTTTGCTTTTGCAATTTTCAGGTGAAGGCTCTTTATGTGAAAAACATACCTGAGAACACTAGCACTGAAAAGCTGAAGGAACTATTTCAGCGCCATGGTGAAGTAACAAAAGTGGTTATGCCACCTGGAAAAGGTGGCCAAGGAAAACGGGATTTTGGATTCGTCCATTTTGCTGAAAGGTCAAGTGCTCTGAAGGCCGTCAAAGATACTGAGAAATATGAAATTGATGGTACGTATTTTGCATCTCATCAGGAGCTTTTTGAGAATTTAAGATCCAGTGAGATAGACCTCTCTTTTAGAAGTTGTTTTTTCTAATTTTAGTTTGATGGAATGTGACTTATTCATCTTTTAACATACATGCAGCTTGTTCCAAGTTAAGCATATACAGTTGAGGGTCAATTTTCAGTGCCCTGATTTTTGAAATCCTCAACTAAAGAAATTAGTGAATGAAGCCAAAATAATAGTGAAAATTTTATCAGTTGGTTTGTGCCTCTAAAATCAAGTACATGGAAGATTTTCTTTTGTTTTTCTTCGGGTAGATTATGGGCCTGAGGCCCAAACACAAAGAAACTGACTACAAGGAGCCCTAGCCCTGCAGACAAAAACAATAGCTTCAAAAGCGATAAGAATCATGTCTGTAGGGGCTGCACTCTGAATTCTACAACTGAAATTCCAAAGCTGGCCAGTGGCCAGCCATTCTGCAGCACAACTTAGGGTTTAGGATTTGGAGTTCCGTGGATTGGTGAAATGAGGCAATTAAATCAAATCATATGGAGATCTGTTTCACAATGTTTTAAGATTCGGAGTTCTGTTTCGAGATTCAGGACTTAGAATGCAATGCTATATGATTTGGGTATAGACATCAAATAATAGATGGCTGCTGGAATGTACTTAAAACTCTTACGGTCTATTCTTTTCATCATTGGGATATAAAGTTACTGCAATTAAGTCAGATATCAAACCTAGATTTCTATTATTTATACTGTAACCCAACATATTAGAACTTAGAAAAATGGTGGTGGCATTATGAACTTGATTGTAAAATTTTTGAAATAACAGCTTCTGCGGGACATATCATGGTTATTGTCACAGGGCAAGTTCCTCTTTACATTGAAATGTTTCTGCTGTTGTGTAAAGCTACTTAATTTGAATATTAATCAATGGGGAGGATGGTTTTTTCTATTACATATTTCTTTATCTGATTTTTGTATAATATTGTGAGTTGGTCGATAGACACTGATCTGAAACTTCCTTTTCTTTTTTTTGAGCTCATAGTGTCTCCAAAAATAATTCGTCCATCGATTTGTTTACAGGTCAGCCACTGGAGGTTGTCCTTGCGAAGCCTCAGACTGAGAAAAAATCCGATGGGGCTTATCCCTACAATGCTGGGCCTCATGCAAACCACCTTCCACACCCAGGTTATGGTGGTGGTTTTGCTGGAAATCCATATGGCTCTGTAGGGGCTGGATATAGTGTTCCTGCAGGTTTTCAGCAGGTAGATCACTGAATTTATATTATTCCTCTTTGTCTTGGTATGAATCCTGTATCAGTGTAATGTCTTCTAACGGATTCTGTTCATGAACAGCCAATGATATATGGTAGAGGGCCAATGCCTGCAGGAATGCACATGGTGCCTATGGTTCTACCAGATGGTCGAATTGGCTATGTTCTGTAAGTTGCCATTTGTTTTCTGGGAGGTTCTTTTAGAAATAAAAAAAAACGAAAATAATTATGGAATAATGTCTCATAGAGATTGCTTTTGTGCAGTCAGCAGCCTGGTGGACAAATCCCAACTCCTCGTCCTCGGAGAGTGGATCGGAGCAATGGTCCAAGTGGACAGCCTGGACGAGGTGGTGGTGGCAGCGATGAAAGTAACCGTGGCAGGAGGTACCGGCCTTACTAGTGGCAGAGGATTGAGGTTGTTTTTTTGGGTAAAACAAGGAACATGTGACTGGTTGGAGGACGAGTTACATCAGACAGAAAACGAAAATAACAGAGCCACCTACCCCTCCCTTTTTTTCTCTTTTCAATGGAAAAGATGGGGCAAAAAAAGAAAAGAAAAAGAAAAAGGCTGCTAGGATTAGGAAAATGAGGTATTATAAGTTTATAACTGAATGTTGGTGTCTCATTGCTGTTAGATGTATGGCCAAAAAAAAAATGCTTCAGATAATTGACAGTCTAGGAATTGTTTCTTACGTATTAACTTATCCGCTTGTAATGCATTTTGTTGGCATTTGTTCATTGACATCTAGCAGAAATCAAAGTTTATTTTGCATCCGAATTTTGACGTCGCTTATTTTTTCTTTTTTCTTTTGCTAGTTTGTTGTATTAGTAATAATGGCAGTTTGAGTGTGTTAATTAACTGTGTATTATCAGCTGCTTGATTATGTAATCAACTAATGTAGAACAACAGGTCTGAATATCAATTAATGGAGAATTATGATGTTTTGCAATTTCGGATCTTCCAGTCAAGGGGACCAGTTAACGCTGTGTTCTGTAAACTTGTCAACTAGAAAACGTTGTTTTAGGACAACTCAGATTGTGGATCAAAATTCAGAATAGGAGGATCTTGGTTTTCCCAATGTATGGATTTGGTTGCTCAGGTACTCCAAAGGGACCGGTAAGCATCAGAACCAGAGCCAAATGCTGTGGGCATATTCTTCTCCCTTGCTGGAAATTCTTAACATGTATTATTAGGTACAAAATGTATGGCCACTGATCATAGATATTTGATGTCTTGGACTTGGTCCACCGACACCACATGTAAATTGTTCCTTTCGACGTTCAACTTTTCAGTGCATGGAGGGTCATCTCAATCCCCTCAAAACTCAGAGCTCTTCTGTGTTCTATCCATCCAAATACACCATAGATTAGATTAATTTAGAATAACTTGGACTATCGCTTGTATAAAATAAAATTTAAAAATCCAGACAATTGAATAATAACAAAAATCAGAAAAGAAACATAGTCCGTTACAAAATTTATACAGAATCAAGTAAACTAATGTTATGTATGCATCAGTGTCCCAGAAGTTGACATTCAAGGGAAATAAATAAACAAATTGAAAGCGGGGAAGTTTGCTCACTGTTATCCGCTGTTTCATACCAACTTCTTTATAAAATGATAAAATGTTAAGAGTCGAATATCAGCAATTGGTCTTTGTAATCAATCGAAACTGCAATTCAAGAAAAGGCATTTCTTGTGCATATAATTTGATTGGCCAAACAGCCACTTTCTTATAAGAAACCAATCGTAGCTGTCCTGTCCTACAGAGTATCCATTAATTCAGATTTGCAAACCTAGAAAGTCTTTGTAATTTGCATATTTTATATACATCTTCGTGTGTAACACAAGTCATTTTCAAAGAAAAACCCAATTCCAAGACTTACCTTCTTTCTTCTTTCTTCTTTCTTCTTTCTTCTTTCTTCTTTCTTTTGTAAAGAGAGATCAATGCGGAGTTTCTTGATGATCAAACCCAAAAGTTCAAACAAACGATCAAGAAACACAACAATCATAACCTATTGAAGGCATTTAAAAGAGTCTAGATTCATCTTTCTCAAGACAACAAGTAAGAAACAACAAGGAAAATAAGTTTAAAAACACAAAACTTAGATATTCAAAGGAAGACAATGCTGCTTAAACAAGAAGCCAAATAATTAAACACGGCACTGCCATGCCACCATATTACTTACAATGGGAAACTAAAGTATGACTCGGAAACTTTCTGGACATGATGTTCATTCTTTAATAAAAGATGGATTTTGTATCGATAATGTCTTGCACAAGGAGCCAGTGAGGTATAGCTTAGTTGACCGGGCCATTCCACCTCCTCCACCATGTGGAAAGAGAATCGAAATCCCAACACCCAATGAATATTTGTGTAAACCCCCTCCCCGAATGGCTTGTGCTCAAACAACGTCATGCACAGAGAAGAACTGCCCACACAATTACACCATATGGTGAAAGTGAAATGGAAAACTCCAAAAATTGTCCTCTATGCTCTATTGCCAAGTGTCCATAGGTGACATTAGTTTCATTTCTCCGAATGTGATTCATTTATACAATGCAAGAGTAAAAAGACCAGTGTTGAAAAAGAAAAAGAAAACATTGATATGAATCAAATAAAAATATTATTCACAATTGGAATGTATAGATGGGCAAACCCTCAAATGACCTTAGAAGAAAGCTCCTGAAAGCGCTTTTCCAATTCATCCAACCTATCACCCCACTCACTTTTCACACACAAGGGCCTCACTTTCCCATCCTCGTCCACACCTTCCTCTTCCCTGTGGCTTCCCACGTAGGATGATGATGACGACGACGACGGCGACACATTTGCCTTCTTCTTTTTCTTACCAATCTCTCTGCTTTTCTTATCAGCTGCTTTCTGGAGAGCGAAAAGCACATCAGACCCACTAATAATCTGCTTGCCCTCTTGATTTTGCCTTTGCTTTTGCTTTTGCTTTTGCTTTTGCTTTGAGAGAATTGGGGTTGTGGGTTTGTGGTTGGATTTGAGTTTGGTGAGAATTGACTGGCCTAAGCCACCGAGGTCTTGGCCTGGTGGCTGAGACTTGGCGGAGACGGAGAGGCTCTTGAGATTGAGAGGTGGTTTGTTGAGGTTGCGTACGAGAGGGTGGCATGGCGGTGTTGGTGGGGGCAGGTAGGACACTACCCGCATTGCTGTGTGGTTTTTGGTATTTGGGGTTTTTTAATTCTTTGCTAAATGGGTTGGCTTTGCTTTTTATGTTTTGTTTTTTCCAGCTTTGCTTTTTATGTTAGCCATACATATAATGTGGTTTGGGTTATCTTTATTAAGTGGACTATTTGATTGATCGATGGGTCAGGTTGGGTCAACCCGTGACTTTTTTAATAGAAAAATATTATCAAAATATAAATAAGTACTTAAATTAAAAATATAAAGTTTGACGAAGTATTAAGTTTTGTTCATTGAAATCAAAATATCGAATGCAAGTGTAAGTTAGGCTAGTTGACTAAGGTAGTATACCCGCTCTCCTTGCACTTGAGTTCAATTACCCTCTTCATATATGATTAGTATAAAATATCTAATCTCTCCATATATTATTAGTATAAAATATCTAATTAGTGTTAGTCTCAAAGAGAGAATGAGTGGAGGGAGTCATACATTCACAATAAGCTACATTAAGCTTGTTAAAGAAATAAAAGGAAGCAAGAACTCTTGTAAAGAGGCTTACTTCCCCTAACCCACTTGCTTAGGGTTTGTTTAGTGGGTTGCGGAATTGGAAATGAGAGAGATTTTGTTCATTAACAAATGACAAGTGTGGAACGGACGACATATCACTCGCTCAAAAAAGCTAACTCATTAACTATATCATAATGAATGCCATTGTTGGGGAAGGGGCAGGTTTGGTTTGAACTTTTGCCACCTTCCCAAATCAATAAAATTTCGCAACGTTTAGTTAAAAAGTGCCTTGATTTGCAAATTAGTGGTTTCTCTTACGTTCGAGCTCTTATGGCACATTAGCAGTGAGTGTGTGTGAGAAATCACCCCTCCTCCCTTTAGTTTAAACTATCACTCGTACTCAAGAAAATTTGTGGACACTCAGATTTAACTCAAGCAGAAAATTCGGATGCAACAAACAAAGAAATGCAATGGATGTTGTTGTGAGAAAAGGGAAGGGCCTACTACAAGACAAAACCAGTATTGATCGAATTGTGCAAATTGATTAGTTAAACACGTCATTTTTGTTGATGGGACTGAGATCAATTCCCCCAATTCCTGCAAGTCAGTGTCGAGTAGATGCAACTTCCAAAACCTAATAAATAAATAAATAAATAAATATGAACTGACTCAAAAAAAATAATTAAAAAAAGTAATAATAATGAATAGTATAGTCATGTTTGTGGCTTCAGTCCCTTGAAGCCCCATAAAATTTATGTATAATCCCAAAACCAACCAACCAATCCATCCTCTTGGTCACTGATTTGGGTACCAACCTTGTTACATGTCCCAATCAAATTGCTCCGCAATAAAACGAAAAAGTAATATTCCCAATCAAATTAAATATCCACAACAAATCCGCGGTCCATACATGCCCATCTCATGTGAGTTTGCATGGCCATATCAACTGGGGAAGGATTCAAAACAAATACCCAGAAAAGAGGGAAAACCCAATCCACTTGCGTCTTCCAAACCCTAGACACACCTATGTATATTCACATGAAAGAGGTACTGAGTTCAAATTTCACGGACGGACGGACGGACGAGAAGTTATGTTGTTAAAATAGAAAATAAAAGAAAATTAGATTTCAATTTTCAAGTAGTTTATGTGCATTGATTGTAAATTTGTAATTGTACAACACTGAAGTTACATGTCAATGGAAATTTGGGATCTTGGTCCCCTTCCCCTCACTTCCCACCCAGAATTGGAACTGGACAAAGAAACCTTTCAATGCACATCTTCTAAATCCTGCAAGTGGGCGATTCGCTAATAAAAACAAAAAATATTAAGAAAAGGGAAAACAATGCGTGTATTTGCGAAGACCTTAATTTCCAATTACTTTTAAATAATTCACTTTATTATGTGCCATCATAAGAAATTCAGTAAAATATTACAAATACAAACGAAAATCTAAAATTAAAATAAAATAAACCCAGCCACATGTTAATTCCACATGGGAGGAACTGGGGCTTCCTGATCCATTGCAATGGCGCCACATGGAAAGACAGAAATCCTAACGGATTGAAATTTTAACCGGGTACCTATCAATCGAGTCCATCCACGGGTTACCCAACCCGTCCCCGACCGAAATAGGCCGGAGCGCCCTCCAAACCGCGCTGTTACACTTGAAACCCGACCCGAATGCGATCTGCCAGACCCGGTCACCCCGCCCCACCCGCCCCTTGGCCTCCGCGTACGCCAGCTCGTACCACAACGAGCTACTCGACGTGTTACCGAAGCGGTGCAGAGTCATTCTGGAAGGCTCCATGTGCCACTCAGTGAGTTGCAGGTTCTTCTCCAACTCGTCCAGCACGGCCCGCCCGCCGGCGTGAATGCAGAAATGCTCGAACGCGAGCTTGAAATCCGGTATGTACGGCTTCACCTTTGCCTTGAACACCTTCTTCCGGATCAGCGTGATGAAGAAGAGCACCTGCTCGGAAAACGGCAGCACCAGTGGGCCCAGCGTCGTGATGTTCGTTTTCAAAGAATCGCCGGCAACCGCCATCAGCTCGCGCGCGAGAGACACGCCGATTGTTCCCTTGTCGTCCTCCCGCTGGTAAACGCAATTGTAATTCCTGTCGTCCGCGCCCTTGTGGGTCCGGACGGTGTGGACGAGTTCGTACTTGGACCGGGTTCGGTCCCGGCTTTTGTTCGACAGTAGAACCGCGGCGCCGCCCATTCGGAAAATACAGTTGCAGAGCAACATCGACTTGTCGTTTCCGAAGTACCAGTTCAAGGTGATGTTCTCGGTGCTCACTACGACGGCGTAGGAGTTGGGGTTTGCTTTGAGGAGATCCTTGGCGAGGTCGATGGAGATCAGACCGGCGCTGCAGCCCATGCCACCGAGGTTGTAGCTTTTAATGTCGGTTTTGAGCTTGTAGTGGTTGACGATCATGGCGGAGAGCGACGGCGTCGGGTTGAACAGGCTGCAATTTACGATGAGGATGTCGATTTCGCTCGGTTTGACTCCGGTTTTTTCGAAGAGCGAGTTGAGCGCGCCGAACATAACCGTCTCGGCCTCGGACCGGGCTTGCTCCATGGACAGCTGAGGCGGTTTGGATGTAATTCCGGGCGGCAAGTACGTCTCGTCGCCTAGACCGGACCGGTTCGCAATTCGGGTCTGGAATTGAACCGTGTCCTGAGCAAATGCGCCGCTGTCTTCGGTCATTTTTAGAAACGAGTCGACCGACAGCTTGTTTTGGTCGTCCGGTTTGTAGCACGAGAAGTCGACGAGGTAGACCGGTCTGGAGCGCTTGGCCCAGTAGAGGCCGAGGAAGAAGAGGAGGACGCCGGAACCGGCGAGGCGGGTGGCGGCGTCGATGCTCTCGAGGCGGACAGCCTGGTTGGTCCAGAGCTCGGTGATCCGGTTCAACTGGAGACCGGTGAGCTGTATGACTACGGACACGAAGAGAGGTAGGATGAAGAGGAACAAGAGAATGGTGGCTGCGTTACAAGAGTAACCGTAGCCGAGCTTGACGTACTTGAGCTTGACGGACTGCAGGAAGTCCGGCAAGCGTTGGCGGATTTTGATGACGGCGGAGGAGGAGTCCTTGAAAGCCATCTCCGCCGTCAATCTCTCCTTATCCATGTCTATACTACTATTACTAGTAGCATGAGCAACATCCATTGATGAAGTGAATTTGATTGTCTCTCTCTCAAACAATCAGTGTGTGTGTGTTTTATAAAGCACCAAATTATAAGCACTGTTTATAATAAGTCGAAGAGTTCTGGTAGCATCAGTCGTTTGCGTGTGCGTGTGAAGAAAAGAAGCGAAAACGAACACGGCTAGAGAGGGAGAGAGGGGTATGAAGAATGGGGAAGGGGGGGCATGGAAACGGGAATTAATACTGAGGTGCTGCAAGAAAGCTGGAATGATGATGTTGAATTAATTGCGAGTAGTTCATAGAAGGAGAAGGATAGGCAGATAGCTCAACCACCATTTGAGTTTATACTAAATTAATGCTGGGGGGGATTATATTGGGTCCAAAGTTTTCCAAATTCCGGCTTTGGAAATGTTTGTTAGTGTAGTTGATGAGGGCAAATTGACTGTGCGGCCCATGTGAGATAATAGAGAGAGAGAGAGAGAGAGAGAGAGAGGAGGAGGAGGAGGAGGAGGAGGAGGAGACTAAAAGGTCCTTCTTCCCCTTCTTTTCTGAACAGTTTGCACATTCTTGACATTTCCACTCATTCAATTGTAAATATGCATAAAAACTGGGGACCATTTGCAGTGCTGTTTTGGCCTTTTGGGTGGGGGCCAATTGTTTGATTGTGCAATAATATTTGGAGGAGGGTAAAGCTATAAATTATATTAGTTTTATAATTGGTAATGTGGAAGATGTGGAAGATGTGGAAGGGAGGAGGCAAATTGAAGGGTATTTTGGGGAAGTTGCACATGGGCCGGTGGTACCCGGTGGTTGCAGCTGACTGACTAGCCATCAAAGAACATTAAATGGAGGTAAGAGTCAAAGCAAGCACAAGTAGCCGCTAAACGGTCTACGAGAAGAACCAAAAACAATGACTGTCTCAATCTTCGCCACGTCTGCTGTGTTTTTTACTCCATTTTTCCATGAATTAGCTAAACAACAAAACTCTTTCTCCGGTCAGTTACAACTATATATCAATTTCCCACAAGGATCTTCAACTCACAGAATTAGTGCTAATTGCTAAACCATACTTTCTTTTTCCTATAAATATCATATAATATATGGCATTAACACCTTCGTATTAATCAGGTATTTTTTATGTATTGTTTGAAGATTGCAACTAGTAGTTTTTAATCTTAGGGGAAAGGGAGGATTATATTAGGCAAAGTCATTAAAAGGGTAGACTACTTCGACAATCTGATGACTAAACTCTTATGTGCAGAGCAGCTCGCCTAACCCTTACATTTGGAAGATCAAATTGCATAACTAGCCCCTTTTAAAAGAAAATCCTTTTAGTCGCGCCCCACAATTTACTACGAATTTGATGATTTTGTGTACAATTTACAGATGGGTGCGCTTATGATAAACTATGAAAACTTGAAAGGGAAAGAAACACAACCAAAAATAAAGTACAGTAGCAACCACCAACAGAGGGGAAAAAAAGGGTTAGAAATGACAGTACAATTTGCCTATCTTCTGAAAAACAGGTAAAACTTAATGGAGTTAGATTTTGACTCTTACACCATAATGAATACAAGAAGAAATTAACAACTAACCCAAAGAAAATAGTAAAAAGTGAAACCCAAAGAAAACAGTAACCCAGAAAAAAAAAAAAAAACAAAGAGAAATTGCATTAAACCAAGAACTATGAATGATCACCTATTATTCCACATAACTTCAACTATAATCCGCCCATTCATTCTTAA
This sequence comes from Prunus avium, assembly GCF_965620075.1. NCBI lineage: Eukaryota > Viridiplantae > Streptophyta > Magnoliopsida > Rosales > Rosaceae > Prunus > Prunus avium. The sequence goes on along the minus strand of NC_142285.1, from coordinate 36,325,752 downwards.
TGTGGAGCAGAACGTGTTTTATTTATTTATTTAATCAATGTGGGGTAAAGAAGATTCGAACTCATAGTCGACCAAATGATATTAGAAGAAACCCGAATTAAAAATGTGATATTCTTAACCCAAGTTATCCCTCCCTGCATATATACGTACGTGTGTAATCATCCAAATCTGAATAGATGTTAGCTGTTTTCTATTATATTTACCTACCCACTTTGACAATATCACAAAATTCAAAGCGTTAATTACATGCCGGCAAGTGATTTTTTATTTATTTATTGCTTCCAATCACAGTCAGAAGAATAAAAGCTATGCTATCACTCAGTGAATTTCACATAGACTGGCCCTATTTCATAAAAAAATTCCTAACAAAGTTGTTTAATTCATCTTAGTCAACCCATAAGCTAGATTAACCAACAAAGTAAGGTAAGGTATTTATAATATACATTGACCAAAAACTAAACAGGTTCCCTAATCTGCAGGGCAGGCAAAGATGGCCTGCTACTTTTTTTCTAAATTAAAACTGGGCCAGAGTGCTGAGATGCACAAAATCTGGGTTTGGCTGCAAATGAGCTCCTCCTGTTGGTCAAGGTCCCATAAAAAATAAAAAAGTGATGTCTTCTTCTTTGGTACAAAAATTAATGGTGACCAACCAAGCGTGAGGTATGACTAGTTTTATCCACTGTAGCTGCTAACTAGAAACTAATCCAATCAATGACCAAGTGGAAAATTTGGGGACTATCTGTTGCCAACTGTGACCTGATCATTTCCCAATGAATTGCAGCAGAAATGTAATAAATTGGGAGTTTGGTAGGGTTTGGCATCGGTTGTGCGGGTTAGGAGTTTTTTCATTTATGGATAGGAAAATATATTATTAGATTAAGAGTTAATTAATTGTACATGGCTCCACATATCGCGTGTCGTCCACGAGATGTTACACCACATGTGTAAAAATGCGTGATTTGCTAAAGATTTTAATATAAGTGAGCGATATCGAGGGAGAAAATCAAATATAAGACTTCAAGTGCAAGAGCAAATGCTCTTAACCAGTGAGCTACAAACTCCTTTGCATGAAAGAAAGGTATATGTGGTTTGGGTTGACATTACTGGTTTCAAATAGTATTAGTAAGTGTGAAAGAGACCACATAATTTCCTGTTAATACTTCAATTAGTACAGGGCCACCTCCCGCCAACACAATCATAAATGCACAACTTCAAAGAAAATCTCTCTAAGCCAAACACCCTTCACTTTCAGGTCTAATCAGTAAAATGCCTGCCTGGCCAGTGGCCACTATGAACATAACAGAAGCTGAAATCTTAGTGGCATGGAATGATGAAACGGAAGCTCACGAGCTTTGACTTAAGTGGCATGGAATGATGAAACGGTTAAGGCATAAGAATCACATTATTTTTATTCAAAGAAAAAATGCAACTCCTTTTTTTTTTTTTTTTTTTTTTTTTTTTGCTTCAAAGTGTCATATGATTGTCTCTTAAAATGTTCAACCTCCCATTACAGCAGCAAATTAAGAGTTTTCTCACTTCACTCTTATGAACTGTATGTAGTCAGCTTCTTCAAAAACGTTGACGGATTTCAGTTCATAGACGCAGTTAAAAGGAAAAGAATCCGGACCTCAACTTTGTATAGGGCTCAGAACTAAAAGCACTATAGGCCAAACAGATCAGAAGAAACAATGAAGAGATGAACCCGAAAGGAGAGTTTTATTTCCTGCACAGACAATCAAACAGTTAGTCAAGCAAGCTCTCCATGAAACATACACACGCTTGAGCACACGCATGGAAAAAGAAAAGAGAGGGGTGATCACCTTGATCCTTCAGTAGTTTCTTCAGTTTTCCACACTATATCTTGTAAACCTGATGAGAAGTTTTTGTAGAACTGCAGCAATAGACATTTAGAAGATCAGTCAATGGCAACTTGTCCCTTGAAAAAAAAAAAAAGAGTGCCTCAAATGGTCTTTGTTTAATTTGTGAGAAAGGGGAAGGCAAATTGAAGCAGAACAATAACAAATTGGTTGCATTTTATGGTTTTTGTTTCCTTTCTTTTCCTATATCTTCCCAGAAACTACAAAGGTCAAAACGAAAGTGTTGGCTTGCCTTGTGAAATTCTAGTGTGTCGCCGCCAGTTTTCCGGAGCTCTACCATGTGCACAGAAGGTGCAACTTCGAACACCTCAGTGGCTACAGAGAGGTGGCCCTTCCTTCCATGTTTGTCACCTTGCAACTTCATCTGCAATTGTTTGGAATTAGCAAAGATATTGTTTGGAACTTCTAAACATAACAGGAAGCTTGTTCTGATAAGATGACTTGCATATTAAGTCAAGTCCTACAAAGAGTAAAATTCACATACCTTGTAGTTTTTCTTGTGAACATTAAACCCCAAAGGCTTTGCAGCTTCCTCAATTTTATTCATGATTTCATTTGCAGGGCGTTGAGAAGTAAAACGTGTTTCTCGTTTCACATGACCCTGTATAGTATGGAATTCCAAATTATCAGAATGCAGCAAATCACTAGCAGAATAACTTTGGGCACACAGTGAGTTTTGAGACTAAGCATGCTCTTAATTCAACAAAACCTAGAAGTCCCAAAACACCATTTGCCCACACCCTTGATTTTCTGATGATCCTAACTTTTACTAGGTTCCTTAGTTTCTGCCTGGCTAGCAAAATTGGAACAGAACATGTATTTTGCAACTATAGTTACAATCCATATACTATATGGCGCCACATTGGAAACATTCATAACAAGAAATTAGGAAAATGTTATGCTACATACCGTTTGCTTCTCAAATAAATTTTCCAGATTGAAACTCTTTGACCTAGAAATAAGCTCAAAAGCATTCATTGATACAGGTTTCTCTTTCCTTTCTGTTACAAAATTTTCCTGCAGCAAAGAAAAAAGAGAGAGCCTATTTTAGTGTGAAAACTAGAAAATAATGCGATCAAGCACTCAGAATTTTTAAAAATCTTATGAATAAATTGAACTAAAGAAATGCATGGTTTAGAGAATAAGTTGACTTCTGTCTAATTCTAACCTTCGAGTTGTCGAAAACAGCATCTACATCATCAAGATTTACATCCTCTTCCTCTTGAAACTGTGCTGGCTTGTAGTCTTTCTTAAACCATTCATTTTCTAAGATCTCGGGAATTGTTATCCGCTGGCACACATGCAGAAAAAAAGAAGTTAAAGAACACCTAGCCAGGCTATTCTTTAGTAAAAGATGGTATGCATTTAGATATTATATGCCCATTCTCATATCAAAATGGCCTCAAATGATGATGTTCAAGAACATATGTGCAGAAATAGCTAGTACTTATGGAATTTCAGCACTGAAAAAAGGTTTGGGAGCTCACTGTAACAGGGTTTGGATCAAGTATACGCTGTATCAGTTTCTTTGTGCCCGATGAAAACCATGATGGACATGAAAATTCAGCTTTGCAGATCTGAAATTAAGAGTAGGCAATGCACTCATAAGTTAGTCATATGAGATTCCCATCATTTAAACAGAGGAAGCAAAACTTGGCTACATACTTTTCTGTACAGCGCTATAAGATTTGGTTCATCAAAAGGCAGGTAACCAGCCATAAGCACAAAGAGAATGACCCCACAAGACCAAATATCAGATGATGTACCATCATAACCTTTGTTATTGAGCACCTAATACAAAAATGCCAAATGTGAGAAATAGTTATAAACAATTAAGCACCACTGCAATTACCAATTTTCCTGCAAAGAAAAAGCGAGAAGTAGATACCTCAGGAGCAACATAATTTGGAGTTCCACAGGCAGTATGAAGCAGCCCATCTTCCTGCAAAAAATACAAATAAGATATGACATAAATGAAACATAACATTACACAGTATCAAAACTATGTATGACTTAAATCTGTAATCAACTTAACATGGAATTAAACATCATAAAACTTTTTCGCAATAGTTTTACTCACCCGCACTTGCTGTTCGAACGTACTCAGTCCAAAATCTGAAATTTTAAGGCGGCCACACGAATCTAGAAGAAGGTTTTCGGGCTTCAAATCTCGATGGTACACGCCTCTGCTATGGCAGTAATCGACAGCATTGATGAGCTGCTGGAAGTATCTTCTGGCATCATCCTCTTTCAGTCTCCCATTTTTGGCCTAGCAAACAAAAGGCTTATAATAAGGGAATGCTTTATAAAGAGACATAACACTTGTGTCCACTGACCACAAAAGTAAGAAAGCAAGAACAAACTATTCAAATAAGAAGAGTATTTTGCAACGAGGTTCAAACATCAATTGCTTACTATTTCGTCAAAGAGCTCACCCCCATCAATAAACTCGAGAACAATGTAGATCCTAGTTTTGCTTGCCATGACCTATATTGATAATAACCCAAATGAATATTTAAATAAAAGAAAGCTGCTTGAACAAAAATAAAATACAAGTGATTGGGATTGTTGCAGATGGTACCTCAAACATTTGTGTAACATTAGGGTGTTTGATCAGCTTCATTGTTGATATCTCTCTTTTTATCTGTCAAAATACAAATCACCAAACAACAATTAGTGATCTTCGACCAAAAAACAAAAAACGATTTGTGATCAATGTCTTGTCTTCATTCTCATGCTGAGCACATGGTTAATAATATATATATATATTAAAAAATCAATTATTTAACAAATTTCATTATTCTTTTCTTTTATCACCTCACCTACCAAGTCAATAAAAACTCATAAATAAGTATATAAATAAATAAATAAAAACAAAACCAATCTTTCACTAACTCATGTTTGGCAATTGCAAACACAGATTTCTACTAAAAAAACTTGTAACCTCCCATCAAACCCACCATATTATTAACATGTCCAATTACCAAATACCAAACCAGAAAAATTCACATGCACCAACCACAATATTCCGCAACACAATGATCACCAGCTTCAACTAAACTGAATTCCCATCTCTTACCATGAAGCATTCGAGTGGGTCCCATTGCCACCCCATTCATAAACATAGATGCTTAGGGGAGAGAGAAAGAGAGAGAGAGAGAGAGAGAGAGAGGCATAGATACGTACGTGTTCGACCATCTTGTGCTTGAGGACTTGCTCACGGTCTACGATTTTGATGGCCACGCACTTTCCAGTCTCCATGTTCTTAGCAAACTTGACCTTGGCAAAGGTGCCCTCCCCCAGAGTTTTTCCTAGCTCGTACTTCCCAACCCTGGTCCTCATCCTCGGCGACTTCGCCGCCGCACTCATCTTCTCCATCCCCCGTCTGATCAAGATCACACGGTCCCGAGACGGAGTATCCAATAACTGGGTCCCGCGTAACGTATAATGAAGGGGCCTACTTAGTATAAGCCGGTGTTTGTTTCAGCGTCTGCTGGGTTGGGTTGGGTTGGGTTGGGTTGGTTTGGGTGGCAAAGAGAGGGCGAGAGAGAGAGAGAGTAGCATATGATGAAGAGATGAAAATGGAATTGGGAGATTATGGTGTTTTCGTTATCGTTTTGAGAACGTGTAGGTCCCATGAGAGGGGATGATGATAATGATGATGATGATGCAAAGCTACCGCATCACTCCACCAATCAGCCACAAGTTTCTGATATTCTTAAGTTTCCATGGCTGCCCTCTCTGCATCATTTCATCAAAGATAATTGTCTATTTTTTGGCATTTTTCCAAAACACCCTTCTTTAGTGGGAAATTTTTTGTTACGCCCATTGTTAATTTGGACCCTATTTTACTAGTCGCAGAGTTATTCGCGCTTCATCCAAACACTCTCGCACAAACAAAAATGGAAAGCGTAATTGACGCGTTGAATTAAAGTTAAACCTATTTATGGTTTGTGTTACATTTCATCCACCATTAACTCATTGTGATTATTTAAAAGATAAAAAAATTGATGAGTGTGAGTTACAAATCAATGAGATGAATTTTATGTATAATATGGTAACCATCCTTTTTTTTTTTGTTACATTGGAGGAAAGAAACCCCACTGGGGTTCGATCCTGGGTGCCATGGGGGGAAGGGGGAATCCACCACCACTGTGGTGGGAACCCATTGGCATATGGTAACCATCCTTTCATTGTGGTATTGGTGTTCAATTCATTAGTTTGTTTGTTTGGACGAGGGCAATAGTGTAATTGTGAGTAAGATCAGATTGCTGATTATGTAGGAGAGACAAAAGATATTGATAAGCAAGACTTGAGGCCCCTCATTCAATAATTGAGAAACGTGTCATTCTCGCTCATCCGCTTAACACTATTTTGTTATTTTATACAAGTGTTTTTCAACATGCCAAGGTGGTATGTGGATTCAATGGTTTCGACTAGGGGACTACTTCGCTTTCTAGGAAGCTTCCTATCTTTTCATCGAATGCATGCCTCGTCTCCATGTAATATATATCTTATCATGTAGCCGTCCAAACTGTGTCCACAAGTTTTGAGTGGGACTATGAACCGGGAAATGTTTTTTCTCGTTAGGTTGGTTGATCAGGACAATATCTTGTCGTTCAAGTTACCGAACGATAAGTAAATTTTTGCAGACTGCACCACAGTAGCTGCAGCACGACATATTAACTTTGAGCGTCGCCATTGAAACATTCAGTTGGTGTCGACATATGCCAATTCTTAACCACTCTTCTTAACTATTTTTTATTTTTTATGTTTCCTATGAATTTCAATTACTAATCGTTGAGAGTTGAATATTTAAAGAATATTATATTAATAATCATTTGGTTCTGGGGCCTCTTGTGCCATCTCTATGCTATCCATGCATTGGTTGGGCTTTAACGAACACAAACCCAAGGTTTTTTTTTTGGGTCAAAACACAAACCCTTACTTCTCAGCCTTAAGAAACAAAACAAAGCTTATAGCTCAAGTTACAAGACCAAGCCCTAGTTAACATAAATCTCATTTGGGCTTGAAAAAAAACTGAAGTCTTGTTGGATCTGAAAATGTCCAAGTCATACACCAGACATAATGCTCATTACTTTTTCTAGCAAAGTGGAGATTGCCAGTTTGGCATTGCTTATTTGGGGTAATAAGTAATTTTTAAAAAATTTTGGGAAGCCCTACCCGTTTGGTAAACTATGAGAAAATCACTTATTGTTAAAAATTGCTGTGAGAGAAAGCTATAAAGGAAAGCAGCTAATGAGGTGCTTTCATTTTCTGATTATGCAGGAATCAGTTTTGAAGAGGCACTGAGTTTAATGATTATGCGGGAATTATTTTTTGATTATGCGAGAATTAGTACCAACAACACTTTTAACAAAAAGTTTACCAAACGCCAAACTGCTTTCTCTCACAGCTGATTTCTCTCACAGCAAATTTGACAGCGATTATTTTCACAGCACAGCAATGCCAAAATATCACTAAATCAAATAATTATCGACTTTATTTCACTTAAGTTAAGACTTATGATCTCGTTACGTACATTCTTAAGAGGCGAAATGAATATTTTTGGAAAGCAGCGTTGTTGTAATATTTTATACTGTATAGTTGTATTGTTCTTTACATTGTTGGCAACTTGGCATTGCAGAAAAAACTAACCCAAGTTATGGCTGACAGGTTGAGTTCTACTTTTGGGTTGCAACAACAAAACTTTCAATCATTTTTAAAGAAGGAAAATGGGTCAAAAGTGTAAAGTGCAAGATGCATAAGCAGGAAGGCAAGAGCTGACAGCCACTCAATAGGTCCTATCTTTAAGCCCTACCCAACTACAATGCATCCCAAGATAAAACTCTGCAATTTGAATTCCCAATTTGAAGGTGAAACCTTGCACAATCTATATCTATCATGTTGTTGACCTAAAAATTCCCATCAACATCCTGCACGGCAAGCTACCTGCTAGTATATGCCCTATTATATATTATATATAGTCCTTTATTAAGGGACACCCTTTAGGGTTCCATATGAATTTTTTTTCAATGATCCAAATCATTAATTTTTTATTTCTACATTCATAGATCATCATTGTAAAAAATTAGACAAATCAAAAACCGTTTCTCAAATAAGTGTGTCCTATAAAGGTATCCCTCAAATAAGTTATTTGAGAAATCCCTCAATAAAAGCTCACTATATATACTGCAAAATACTATCATAAATAAATGGATTATTAAAATCATTTCATAAAAAATGCTATATTATACCTTCTTTTTCCCCCTCAAAAAACCACTTGACTTTTTGTACTAACATGGAAATTGCACCTCAAATAAAATCTGAGGACGAAATTAACCTCAGTTCCACCAATAATATTGCCAGTTATGCCCAGCAAAAATAAAATAATATGTAAAAATAAAATTTCAATATTGCCCTCAGAAGTTTCTGGAACCAAACAAGCCAATTGTCAAAGGAACCAAAAACGATGACCTATACAAATATTATAAAATAATAGGGTTCATATCAAATCTACCCCAGATAGCTTCACAAATGCGTTGTGTTTGTTTCTCTTGATATATACGTAATCATTTTCTCATTTTTTTTTATATATTTATTCTCTTTAACAAATAACACCTTTGAGAGAAAGGCACGTCTGATGTTTAGCTCAATCCATCAGACTTGCTTGTTCTTATATTGTATGACTTGCAAAATCCAAAGCCCCTCACTGCCCCACCCCCCAACTCCACCAGAGTCATGGGGCTCTTGCCCTCTTAGCTCCCAACACTCTCACTCTTGTTCTCAGGGTCTTTGTCCCTCCTCTACCTCTATATCTTCACCACCCATCTCACTTATCAAATTCCACGCCTCCCAATCTGCTTCTTGTTCCTCTTCACCAATAACACCAAGGTATGTTCATTTTTTATATATGCTTTGTTGTTTTGTTCTTATGAAACTCCTATATGTACAAGAAATGTTCTCTTGTGAGACTCTGTTAACGTAAGACCTTCTGTCAACGTAAGATGATATAAAGAAAATGTTCTCTTATAAGACCGTGTGATGGCAAGAGAGCATTACCATACTTATAGATTCAGTAATTTATAGATCTAATTTCTCTTATTTCTTCTTATGAACAATTAGAATTCAGGGACGGAACTAGAATTTTACTTTTAATTGATTGAAGTTTGATGGGATCGAACAAGGAAGAGAAAGATGCAAGTTACTTTGAACATGAAAGAGTTGTGAACACTAGGAAAGCTTGCTTTTGGTCAATTTTGGTGAGCGTGGCAGGGGGGCTCATGTTAGGATGGTGGGAATATCAATATCATCCCACAAATAGGCAACTGTGGATGGTGCCCTTTGGTCTCATCCTTTTTGCTACCCCGGTCATTGTTTGGTTCTCTGTTATGGCCTCTGACATCTCTAATTTGAAGGATGATGATCATGTCAAAAGGGTGAGTCAACTCAGTAACTCGGTTTCTGCCAAGAAAGATGGGCAATGGAGCAACCATGTGAATGATGTATAGATTTTAATATATATATTGCCTACGATTGTTTCTATGTAAGAATTCCACCAATCTCATTCAATTACATACGTGGAGTTTTTATTTATTTATAAGAACTATGTGAACACCATGTGGACTCCAAGTAATTGATTAAGATTCATACATTATGTAAGGAGCATAGTTACATAGGCTTCTTAATTACGGGTGATAGATTGATTGTGGTTGATTTTGTTATAAAACTTTACACTACTAATATGCTTTCTGACAAAGTGGTATTTTAAACTATTCTAATTTACATGGCGAGATATTCAAACTTCGGTGCAAGGGTGCGGACACATTGTGTTAACCAACAGTGCAATTTAGAGAAATAAAAAACATGTTTTCCTGCGATTGCACTAGGGAATTTATCAAGCTGATTACACCGTTAGTTGATGCCTAATGGTTGTAAAGCTTGGTTTTTAATAGGATGTAGTGTATCTCGTTTTCCATTGCTAATCAATAATAGTTTAAGCTACAAAATTTAAAGATACGTTTTTTTTTATAATCGGTGAGGATAGAGGATTTGAACTTGGAATCCATATAATTTTAGAAAGAGAAGTACTAATAGACCAGGAGGCAGTTGGTAAAAACGTTTGTTTTCTTCCCAAGTTTAAAAGATTGTGATAGGGCTCAGATTCGCGTGATTATGATATTGTTATTGTTAAACAATATTAAAAAGGATAAAGCCGTTCGAATGTTGCCTTCCCCAGTATGCATGGTTCCAGATAACATCGATGGATGTCCTCATATATGAAGTCATTAGTTCCTTTTTTTGCCCAGAAAGTCTTCCGCCCTCATAATGAATGATTTAGTTCTCTTTTAACAAGTATTTTTATTTTACATGCCATGTTCTGTATCATTGCTTTCAAGAAATTTGGTCAAATATCAGTTTAACAGAATCTTCGGGTAAGAAAAATCTTCATGAAGATTTCTATTATAAGTACAAGAATATAAAATATAACTTCGAATACACGCAATCATCCACAAACCACACGTATGATGTAAACTTCGATGTTTTATGCCTGTACGAGTTGGAACCTAGGGCATTCAAGTGGCGAGATTCAAATACTGAAAGAACGTAAGAAAAGTGTAAAAGAAAATAAAAAAGAGTAAGAAAAGTACGTAACAAATTGTGAAAAAATATTTTAGAACTAGCTTTATTTATAGGACACCCATGCCTTCATTTATGATCAGGCAGTATTTGATGATTTACAACCTCAAACCTAAGTCTTGGCCAACTGGCCAACCAAAATTATCACACCAAGTCTACATGGCGGGCACAGGCTCCTTAAAATGGAGTTGCCTACGGCAACAAGCAGTAAACCATGTTTGCTGAATTTAGCATCCCATACAATGTGAATGAGTCAATGGCAGTCAAGATTTCCGGGAACGAATATGTTGAGGGAGTATAGCTAACTTAGCTACCGCAAAAACAGTTTCTTCTGGATACCAAAGCAATTGCGGTACACTTCTACAGTTTGGATGAAGGAAAAGAAATGGACTAGAAAAAACATTCTGTATATAAATTGATGTGTGGCTAGCTGAGTTTTGTACCCAAGCAATCTGTTTCCTGTTGGGTTGATCCTTCTGAAGCCAATTTCAAGTGTGTAAAAAAGAAAAAACTCGAGCCTAATACAGATCCTCTTAAACTAAAGATTGCAAACACTGATTAAACTAAACACAGTACTGCACCTTTTCAAACCCAATATTTCCAATATATATGAGTCGTGAAAGTATTTGAATGGCTGGAAGGAGGTAAAAATTAATGGCCTCACCAAGCATCAACCCTCACTATCGGAAACTGTCGGAAATTCCAAGCCCCGAAGAGCAGGTATGTTGTTTAAATCCTCCTTTGAGACCAGTGGGAAGAACCATAGTGCCTTCTTTGTGCCGAAAACCTTCAGGAGGGGGGAAAAGAGCAAAAAGTTAGACTCCTCAACGGTGTGACAGAAGAAGGGCTTGCATAAAGTGTCAGTTTAATTGAACTTCACGAGACAATTTTATAGAGAGAGTACCACCTGCTCAAAATTCTTCTTCCTGCCCAAGTCATACTTCCATCTGATTCCTCTTCTCTTCTCATGAACCTGAAACATTTTTCAATTACCTATATAAAACTATACAATAAAAAATCTGCAGTAATGAATTAATGCCTTGAGCTTGGCTACCAATACCATGCAGAGCTTGTATCTGTACTCTATTAAGATAAGATAAACGTGCTACATAATAAACTTCTTAGTAGACTCAGGTTATTCTAATTTCCAGATCACTTCAGGTAACTTTAGCCAAATCTCATTTTGCAATTCATGTAAAAATCAATTCATAAATTGGAATAACAGCTCGAGCAGCAGGTAGCCAACTGACCAAAATGAATTATATCAGGTAATTCAGGTCTCAAATGGTTAGTGCAATGCAAATATTCATATTATCTCAAAACTGGTAGACAGAAAGTAGGAGTTGATTTTATTACCTCTATGGTAGTGGTGTTGCTTGACAGAAGGGACACATGCATAACCACGAAACAAAGAAGACTCAATGCAAAGGCTAAATTAAGCACTGCGACAAAGTACACAATATGTAAGAAACAAGTAAATAATGAAAGCAGAAGCAGAACCAATATGTGGACCTGAAAATGATCGTACAGGTGGAATATTACCAAAAGTCAAAAAAATAACTGCAAGATTGCCAGGGGATGTTGAATGATTCTTGGCTTCAGAGAAAAAATCGATAAAATTTGGTAGCAAAATGAAGGTATCCATTGTCGTCTCCAGAAATGTATACAGCTTTTATGCCAATAACAGAAAATGGAAAGAGTCAGCAGAAAACAACAGAAAGAATAAACTAGCCAATTGATCCAAATTTAAAGTTCCTTTGCACACCGAAAGGTATTCATTTTATAATAAATTATTATTACTCATCTCTCTCTACCCTATGACTTCCTCCCAACACAAACACACACATAAAAAAAGACTCAAACATCTCCAGTTCCCATCCCTTAGTTTCTATGGGCTTTCCCAGCCTTTGAACCAAAAATTCAGTGGGGGTAAGGAAAGCTACACAAAGTTCTTATCTTGTAACTGCAACTATAATGATAAGAAAAAATAAATATAGGATTACCAAGAAAAGAAGAAAAAACTTGTAGTTGCGTGCACCAACACAATTCACCACCCAAACACAATGGTGATCCATCTTAAGTACACATCTTTGACCTACAGAAAATAGCAGAAAACAAAATTACTTTCTTTAACTTAACTGACAATTTCACCGAATGTTAAATAAGGCTGCCAACAATGTTCTAAAGTTGTGAAGTGCGTCTGAAAATATTATGACTCTGTCACTTTCAGACAAGATATAGAGTTATAGACAACAACAAAAACACAAAAAGAATACATGCCATAACAATTTAAACTTGGAAACATCCTACAAATGACACATGATGGCCTTACTGATAAAAATTCTAATCTAATGTTAACAACACAGAAATGGAAAGAAAATTCATATATATGGTACCACCCTTGGAAGATTTTTCTAGGGAGATACGTTCTATTACAACTACACTCAAATCGATGTCATCTCCAAGATATATAAAAAGTAAGGGAAAAAAATTCTTACATACAAAGTGGAAGTAAAGAAGAAGAATATGATGAAACACACAGAGGGAATATGCAATAATACAGAAATACACGTCAAGATACAAGCATAATATAAATCGCAAGCAACAGTAGAAAGCAACTTGCTTACAAACAGAGCAATGATGGCATCGTGGTGGCTTGCCGTTTTGGCATCGACTACAATATCCTACTTGTGGTCTTCTTTCTCGTCCATCTGCAGAGTGTGTGGAAGTGAAAGCCTCAGGTTCTATACTTTCTGACAAAGTCAGAGAACTACCAGCCTCCAAAACTTCCTCCTCTGTTAGAGGTTTCCAATTGTTGGGAACAGAACCCGGGTCTTTAAAGACTACCATAAAGTAGCTCCACAATAACATTATAAGCTGCAAGACAAATGCAAATTGAAACCAATGGGAAAACTCAAGAGATAGTTTTCTTCTAAGTGAATCTTATTACTCAATGTCGTCACACAGATAAAACTATTTTCTGTATAAATTTTCTTATAAAAATCTTGAATAAGTCAGTTACAGAAAGAAACCCAAAAAGAATAGACATCAAACCCACAAATCAACATGCACCGTTTTAATCTTTGTTAAAGGCAATTATCCCAAGGGTGTACAATATAAGTATCAAATGCACCTCTCTACCTAAATACTTAAGTTTTTGAGAACACTGCTAAACCAACCAACAGATCTGAACCTAAATTTTGATTTGTGTCCCTACATCTCAGGTCTCATCTCAAATTCAACTTCTATTAGCTTGTCAAGCATTTGAAGCAACTTCATTCTTGTTCATCCATTAACTTTGGACTCACGTGTATAGCATGAGACTTGGTTCACTACTCTATTGCCCCATAGTTATGATGTTATTCATTCCTCTGCAAATTGCTCTAAATTGTGCTCATTGCAGCAGCTATCAGTATTAATCTACTTAATTGACCTAAATGCAAGCTAACCACTTCAAGTTTAACTTAACTTTTTAGACCCCAATGATATAGTAAAATTAACACAAACCCACCAAAGAAAAAAAAAACCCAAATAAGAAGGAAAAGCAAACATTTTGCAAGAAAAAAAGAAGTGGGTTGATTATATTTTCCAATTTCCCAAATACCCATATATTAAAGAACAAAACTTGAAGCATCAATGGCTGCAATAGTTGAGAATTACCAGAAAGTGGAAGAGAATGATGATGAAGAAGGCTAGAAAAGAGTGGAGCCCGCCGCTGAGCAGCTCCGGGCCCCAAGTCACCACAACGACGGCGTAGTAGGAGAGGGAAATTATGGCGGCAACCAAGAGGATCATGAAGTAGCCGATGACTTTGAGGCCGGAGCATAACTTGAACAGGTTTATCTCCATTCTGGGATTGATTGGCAATGGCCGAACTATCCCGGTTGGAAATTGGGGAGGGAAGATTGGCCTTCTGGTTCTTCGTGGAGGGAAGAGGCGTTTCCAGATATCAGGAGCCAGGTTTAAGCTTTTCTTCTTCTTGTTGAGTGGGATTGATTCAAGTATTTGAAGTCTTGCTGGATTTGGAGATCCATGTGTTTTTGTTCATTGGTGTTTGAAAGTTTGAGACTTTTTTTTTATTTTTTCTTCTTATTTTCGTTTTTGGGTCAAATAAATTCGAGACTTTGCAATGTGAGAAGTGGACTTGTTATCAACTCAGTTTGGTACTTTGGGCGCGCCACAATTATCAACTCAGTGCACCGTTTCAGTTTTTATTTATTATTCATTATTTCGTTCAAAGAAAATGGATTGTTAGAGGTTCTATTATGTTGAATTACGTTTACTCAATTGGAATGGGAGAACACACAAATTGTGAATTATGAATGTGAAATTAAGAGTACAAAGAGAAATTCACATAATTTTTCATTTTTTATATGTTCATAAACGCAAGAGAAGTTCTTTGTTATACGAAAATTTAATAACTTCACTATTTGTTTTAGTTGAGACTTTTGATTAAACAACTCATTAGGAAATTCATGATTCAAAATTTCAAATCTTTCCCATATATATAGGAAATCTTAAACCAAATAATAGATTGAAGATAATTGATTTAGGTTAAGACATAATATTTTTTATTAGTCTTATTGAACTACAATGATGGTTTCCAAATTTAGATTCTATAATCGAATCCTCATTTTTCAAGTACAGCCGAAAATAACACATGATAGGTAACAATTTGAACACATATAGATACAAATTCTTTTTAATAAAAACATAAATAAAATTTTAGAAATTGTAAAACAATTTTTCTTTTTTCCTTTTTGTTTTTCTTTTTGTTTTTGTTGGTGGCTTTTGTCTTTAAAAGTCCAGAAACCTCGTCGTCATCCAAAAAGATCCGTAGTTCCCCTAAATCCGCTTTCAAAAATCTCTGTTCCCACCTCCTACACTCACCACCTACTCAAAAAGGTACACGACCGCCTTGTCTCTCTCTGTCTCAAGCTCCTAAATTTCTTTCCTTGTCTTTTTAATCTGTGTGCTTCTAATTGATTTGGCTCTATTTTGTTTCGCTTTTGGGGTTAATTAGGGTTAGGGTTTGTGCTCCGAAAGTACAAAGAAAGGGGGAAAAAGATGCAGCAGCCACAGCAAATGATACCTGTGATGCCTACTTCATTTCCACCCACTAACATCACCACCGAGCAAATTCAGAAGGTACCCTTTTGTCCATTTTGCTCAATCTTTCTCTCTCTGTCTTACTTTTTGTGGATTTTTTGCTCTGTTTTTGGTATTATGGTTATTTGGAGCTCTTAATGGATTGTGGAACTAATTGGTCCTCTGGGTTTTTTGGGTTTTTCTTTTTGTGTAAAGTGAGGTTTTTGCCAATTTTTTTTGGGGGGAAAGAAACAACCTTTGCAAGCCAAACAAGGCTATATTGAACTGAGGTGATTAGGGAATATATGATTACTTGATTATAATTTGTAAAATTTTACTTCCTCACATAGAAAAGAACGCCCTTCAGCTGAAATTTTTAAGGGAGAAATTCAATAAGGCCGGGAAGCCATTGTTCTATACTTTTATGGTCGAATGATGTATGATAACTGGTGGTCATTTCTAGAATTTTGGAAGACTATGTCTTCCACTTGTAGACTATGGATGTGTTGGGTTGGGTAAGACCGGGAAGAGAACAATGAAACAAATAAGACCATGGAGCTTGTCTACAGGTTCATAATGTAAAGAACATGGAAATTAAATGTTAACTCGAAAGATGGGATCTAAGTAGTATGTAGAATTCATGACCATACGAGATGCTTTTCCTTTCTAGCAGTTTATTCCCCTGATCTGCGCGAAGTACTTTTTTAATCTGTTAAGATTTTTCCCTGTGTCAGCCAATTTCTAATGGTGATTCAGGCCACTAGGTTTACATGTTGGGAACCATCTAGTTACTCTACTGCTGTGCAGATTTTACTCCATTGGTCCACCACAGTTCCCAGTCTCCTCTAAGAATTGGAGATAAAGGCACACATGATATTTTCTCTTGTCACCTATGACATCTGTCCATTTTCATGGAAGTGGATTTTTTAGGGTACGGACAGACAGATTTACTGGATAGGATTTCAATAATGCCAGTTGCCAAGGTAGTGCCACAAGTAGGAGTATAGTCAAAATTGATCAAACTAATGCAATTAAATGCTGGTAAATATGCCGAAGTCTTACGTGGGATGGCTTATGGGTGATATGTATGGCAAATCATTTATTAAAACAAAATTTTGGGCACACGCATCAGTCTTGAACTAAATTAGTGAGTAGGTGGTTGCATTTTCAATCACCATTGCAGAAATTCCCATCTAAGCCAGAGACTCTTTTGAAGGAATGGATATCTATTATGAAATGTTGAATTATACTTTGTCAACCTAAAATTGATGAGAATTAAGGATACATGAGATGATCCTTACCAGCATCAAGTGTTAGTATCTTATATTGTCAATGTTGGTCTATGCATGTATGGTTTTACTTTATTTCTTTTTTCCTGTGAATTAGGCGGATGGCTACTGGCACAGTTGATATAACTTGGATATAGATTTTGTATTGTTCAATTATTTTACTGGTGTTATTTTTGTATATCCATCTAGATAGTCTAATATACATCTCAGTTGATATGTGATATGTGGGAATTAAAATAAATCTAATGTTAATGTCCTTTTTTCTTAATTTATGATGTAGTACCTTGACGAGAACAAAAAATTGATTCTGGCAATATTGGATAATCAAAACCTTGGAAAACTTGCTGAGTGTGCCCAGTAAGTCCTCTCTCTCTCACACACACACACACACACATGCTTTATGTCTGTATTGTGTCTTGAGTTATATTGCTGGGCCTGTATCACATTGATTGTACTTGTCTGATTTAGATTATAATGTTACGTCTGATCTTTTAGAGATGGTAGAATGTTGAACTAGCCTCATGTTTTGTATTGGTATCTTTTATTATGCAATGTTTTCAGACTTATTTTGATATTTCCCCATTTAAAACTTTTAAGGTGTTTGATGTCTCGTAATTACTGGATTAATTATAATAATTTATGGTTAAATTAGGTATGGCAATGGATTGTCTTACATATTTATTGATATGGTTGGGGATACTCGGTAGGCATTTCATGCAATCAGCAGCTCTGAGTGGAGAAACTAATTGAGTTTTGGCTCCTTATTGTTTTTGTTTTTAATGGACAATTATAAATATCAAATGCTGGTCTCCATGTTGTGACTTCAGGATATAAATTTTATTCCTTAATGCAAGACCACAATATTTGTATGATGTATACTTTTCGGTTTTGATGATTAAGGTACCAAGCTCAGCTTCAAAAGAATCTGATGTATTTAGCAGCTATTGCTGATGCACAACCACAGGCACCGACGGTGCCTGCTCAGGTGGGTATTAAGCATGCCTTGATGGTTTGCTGATTCACCTTTTTATCCATGTTTATCATCTTTGTTTCAACACTTGGCAGATGGCCCCACATCCTGCTATGCAACAAGCAGGATATTACATGCAACATCCTCAGGCAGCAGCAATGGCTCAGCAACAGGGTATTTTCCCCCCAAAGATGCCATTGCAGTTCAATAATCCGCACCAAATGCATGATGCAGCACAGCAGCTACACCAGCAGCACCAACAAGCCATGCAAGGGCAAATGGGAATGAGGGCTGGAGGGGCCAATGGCATGCCTTCCATGCATCATACTGAAGCCACACTCGGTGGTGGTAGTGGTGGCCCAACTTCAGCTGGAGGGGGTCCAAACGATGGGCGTGGAGGAAGCAAGCAAGACAACTCAGAGGCTGGGACAGGTGGTGATGGCCAGGGAAGCTCAGCCGGCGGGCATGGCAATGGTGATGGAGAAGATGGAAAGTGACATGTTCGTATGGATGATTCCACATGGAAACATGTGCCTGTTGATAGTAGGTGTTTTCCTAAAGTAGCTGCTTTGCTCAGTGATCTTTGACAGATTGCAAACAGCAGCGAAAGTTCTCCTTAGTCTTTAAAGTGATTAGGTAGGTGAGTTGTGTTGTAAGTTCCTTTGCATGGAATGGATCCTGGCATCAGATGAAACAAGTGGTGAAAGAAAAGACAGACTTGGTTCTAAGGGCTCTTAGAGATGGAAACATGTGTTGTGTACTTGGATGTCTGTCAATTTGTAACTCATAAATGCATGCAGCATGCGCCACAAATTCTGATCCTATTACAAGTTTTGCTGGTAGTTTGTTTTCCTGTTGGTATGTGTATGAACTCTTCTAAGCAATTTGTAACTCATAGATGGCCGTTGAAGGTTTTGTATCGTCTCGCCGGTTTGTCAACTGGGCGTTCTCATTTGCAATGCTCAAAAGGATCAATTAGAATGCAATTTTCAAGTTTTACTCTCTCAGTCCTCATTGCAACATCTTTTTGGTTTTCTGCCGTCTTGTGATATAAGAGAGAATCACAATATTGAATTTTGATCGAGAGTTACGAGCGTTGGTTTGTTTTTCTTCCTCTATACTTATCCTTTCCTTTCGCAAAAACAGAGAAAGCCCTCTGGTGGTGAATATAGGTGGTGGTCACGTCTGAATACTAAAGATAAAGAACGATAAAGTTGATGCACATTGAAATGTTGATTTTCCTTTTCCTTTTCCTTTTCCTTTCCCTTTCTTTATAATTGAGATGTTGACCTCACAAATTTATATACTTAGAGAATAATGTTGAGCTTATATATCTAGAACTTAGGCCATTTTTAATTTGGGAAGATAGAAATGTATCTGTGCACAACATATTTATCTTAGGCATGATGCTAATATTATAATTACTAACTTAAACCCCAAAAGAAATAGAATAACAATGGGGCTTAAGCACATTTTGAGGGGTTGACATTGACATGGATAGATAGTTAAGAACAGAAAAGGAAACAAAGACAAGGAAGGAATGTGACCTAAACGATACCCAAATTCTATTTATTTTCTAAGGCGAAGAATAACAAAAGAAACCCTTATTATACTACAAACAAGTGCACATTTCTTTTCCGTCTCATTATGAATAATGAATTTTCACCATACACGTGTCATAATTGGAACTGTTGATTTTCTAAATCACAATTTAAAGATCATCCCAGCAAACCAAATTTAGCATTTGGTCTACTTATTTTTGTCTCCAGTTGGTTGGAACATAAAGGACCATCCATCATTTTTCCTTCTAGGATTTGTACTTCTACGGTTAGTGTTTTTTCAGTATTGAAACTAATTGAAAAAAAGACAAGGGCATGAAGGTAGAAACCTCTTCTGTATTGTGCACCGAAATATTAAAAAGGGGATTTAAATTTCAGTGATTCTTGGATTGAAACTGATACCTTTCCACTTAGCTAAAGTGCCTCCATGGATTTACTGTATTGCCTTTGAAAGAAATAATTTCAAAGCTGTTTTAAGTTTTTATGTATTGCCAGAACAGAGTGAAGAATGGAAGCAGCTTTTACATTCATTTCTTTTCCCTTTCTTTCTCATGTCGATTGATTCCGTTCCTGGTTATGTTGTTCCTGCATCCTGCTCTTTTTAATAGAAAACAAAACAAATCACTACATTTTTTTGTATAAATCGTATAGCCGAGCGGCTATACTTTTTTTGACACATCGCCCGAACCGCTAGGCGGGCGCTAGCCACTAGGAGGGTTTTTTTATATATAAAATATATATAAATAGTATACTCGGGATTTTTTATAATTAAAAAAAAAAGAGTCTAGCCGGCCGGCTTTACTGGGTTCTTTTTTTATATTTTTTTCATAAATAGTTTAGCCGTGCGGTTATAATCCTTTTAAATATATTTAAAAGGTATAGCCGCGCGGCTATATGTTTTTTGACACGTGTCGCCGAATCATTAGGTGGGCGCAAGGCGCTAGCCGGGTCCCTTTTTTTATATAGTGTAGCCTCGCGGCTATACTCGGTATTTTAAAAAAAAAATAAGCGTATCGCCGCGCGGCTATACTTGGTGACACGTGGCGCAGATCTCTAGGCGTAGGCGGGTCCACCTTTTAATAAATAATATAGCCGCTGGGGTCTTTTTTCTTTAGTTTTTTCTATAAATAGTATAGCCGCCCGGCTTTACTGGGATCTTTTTAATTTTTTTTAATTTTTATTTTTAATAGTATTGTTTTCGGGATACAGTTGGCTTTGTGATCCTGATTGTATAGCATATACTATGGAACTAGATGATAACTATATGGAAACAGATAACAGGAAGGAGATAAATAGTCCTGCAGTAATGTTAAATAATTCAGAGTCATCTGAGCAAATTCCTTCCCCTGCAGAAGCATCCAACAAATAGAGTCATCTGAACAAATCCCCTCTCCGGCAGAAGCATCCAAAAAACCAGACTCATCTGAACTGAAGACCTCTTCTGCTGAAGCGTTCAGTGGACCTGAGTCAGCTGAAATGAAAATGTCTTCTCCTGCAGAAGCGTCTAATAAACCTGATGTAACTGAAAAGAAAATTGCTTCTCCTGCAGAAGCATCCAACTCTGGAAAGAAAACCCCAAGATCATTGAAGGGCAAAGCTAAAATAGTGAAGAAAACTCCCATTCATAACAGCTTGAAAACGAGCAAAGGTACAACTAGCTCATAGGTTAATGGGAGGAAATGGAGGCGGAATAGGGGTAACAACGAGAGTAGCAACAAAAGAGAAGAAGATGCCAAGAATATGAATTCAAAAAGAGAGAAACAAGAGAATATCACTAATCAAGAGCATGCCGAGAAGAGCCATCAGGCTCAAAAGAATCCAGGAAAGATTGACGAATCCGAAAAGAGCCGACAAAAACAGAAGAATACAGAAAAATGACGTGGGTCAGACAAGAGTGTGAAGAGTCAAAGGAACAGCGAAAAACATGATGAAAAGAGGGAAAAAGCTTGGTGGTTTGATCTTCATGTGCAATGGAAAGACAAAGCCAGACTGCTTCCATTACCGTATCATGGGTGTTTCAATGGGTAAAAAAGACGTTGTGTTGGGTATCAAACCTGCGTTGAAGCTTTTTCTCTTTGATTTTGATCTTAAGCTTTTGTATGGGGTTTACAAAGCATCCTCTTCAGGTGACCTAAAACACGAGCCAAGAGCATTTGGAGGGGCCTTCCCTGCTCAGGTCACATTTTCTTAGATCTGTCTCTCCTTGTTTGCTTTGTTTAGTTAACCAGACATGTATGCTGATGACTTGAAAACTTTAGGTGCAGTTCAATGTGGAGAAAGATAATACAAGAAGACAATACAAGAAAACTATAATGAGAAAAAGAAGTTCAAAACAGAACTTACAGTTCGACAAGTGAGATAATGTGCCCCCTTCCTTTTATTAAGTTTTCCTGGATTAAGCGATCGTTGTTTCTTTCCATATGCTGTAGTAATAATATCCAATATTTTCCTTTGCAGGGGCGGAGTTGTGTTAAGGCCAGGGGTGGCTTGGCCCCCACAATTTATTTTACCCCTTTGAATGTATATATTGGATGTGGTAACAAATGCAAAGAAAAATTGCTATACTTAAGCCTATGGCCCCTCATCACAAATCAATACTTATCAAAATTGTATTTCAATATGAATATAATAGTAAAATCATACTACATTTATGAAAGAAAACCACTCATTTCAATTTAGTGCTTTTATAGGCAATAGTTTACTCAATAGGCCAAAAAAAATATACAACTAAACTTTTTGTGTTTAACGTTTTGGGCCCCTCAAATATAAAATCCTAGCTCCGCCCCTTTGGGTGGTGGAGTTGTGGGATAGAGTCAAGTTTTGGGTGGCTCTTTGGGCGTCGGCTAATCCTGTTTTCAATGATATCCCTTACCCTACCATTATGCGTAATTTGCTAGCTGTAGTGAATTAATGTGTTGTGTTTTGCTGGTTTCTTGTTTGTTTGTTCCTGTTTTGGCAGTGTTTTTTTTCCCCTGCTGTTTGTTTCTGGGCTCTGTGCTTGTTTCTTGTTTCTGTGGGTGGATTTTTTGTCCACTCTTTTGTTCCCCTTTCCCTTTTTTTTATTTTATATAAAATTTCTATTCAAAACAAAAAAAAAAATCCAATATTTTCCTTTCAGGTCAGGAAGCTCACAGCACTTTTCCGACCAGCTCAAGTCCATTCAACTGCTCTAGCCACTCGTTCTCCAGTCCAGGCTAAAGTTTGGGATCGGGAAGTTCATGAAGGAGCTAAGGAATCGCTGCCACATGCCCACAGGGATGGACATGCTAGAGATCCTTATGCCAATGGTGATGCCAGGAGTTATCCAGTGTTAGCTCATGAAAGGGACCAGCGTGTTGCATACCGAGATGCGGCATCTGTAAGGAGAGGAAACTTCTCATGATTTATACCTTACTGAAAAGGAATATATCGAGCTTATGGTCTTCGAGGAGAGAGAAGAAATGTGTCTCCTCGTATCGTTCCTCCAGCTCTGTAGATGCGTATGCAAGGGATCCATATTACGGCTACTCCTATTATGGTTCTTCATCATTGGACCCATATCTGGCACCCCAGAGGAGAGAGAATCATCTAATTGAAACTGATCGTGTGGAGAGATTATACTCAACACATGCTGTTGGTGGAAGGAGAGAGAACTACCTGATTGAGACTGATCCTGTGCTAAGGAGAGAAACTGATCGTGGAGAGATACTCAATGCATGCTGCCCCTGCCGATGCTGCATCCGGTTATAACCGGACAGAAAACTACCAGGCAACCAAGGCTAATGCATTGCCTGCGCCAGTTTCATCTCGTTATGCTTTCGCTAAATGGCGCCCTCGCATCCCCTGTACTGTATGTGGGCATTTATTTTCTTCGATTTTTGTTTTTTTTGTTTTCCAAGAATAGGATTAAAAAAAAACTGCCCTGCATGTGACAAATATTTGAACTTTCAGACCCAAAGAAGGGACAAATACTTGGAACTTGTTAAATGGTGCCGCCGAGGTTGGAGTATAAATATTGGAACTTATTTATTTTGCTTTTGCATTTGAATCATAGCTCTCTTGCTCTTCTCTTTTCTTTTTTGGTGAGACTTGCTCTTCTGGTGTTTGATAAAAAATCTTAGCCGTAGACTTGAGCCAAGACCAAAGAACAAGAGGTTGTAAATGACTTGACCGCAGAGTGCACTGAAATTACTCCGTCACCTTCGCAAGTTTCTCCGGGAGAAATACTACTCATATGTTGTCGAAATGTAGTTGAAACTTCCCTCACAAATTTCCAATTTTCCAAGACCCCAATATCACAAATCTTATCCATTCTTCATGTTGACTGGCTTGATCAGGGTCCAGTTCTTGTTGGATATCATAATTAATTCTTAGGCGAAATTAACAAGTTTCGGATCATCGCCTATCAAAAACACGATTCGTCTCCAACTAGTCCACATTCCATCCATACACAAGCTTCATGTAATTTAATTTGTATCATTTGCGTAAGCTTATTGATTTTTCTCCGCCAAGTATTCACAACACAATTAACCTTAAGTTTCAGCCAAGTGCTACCTTTCATTCCATCTTTTATTTTTCTCCGGTCGACTAATTCTAACATATTGAATTAATCTTGATGAATTAAAAATTTGGCGTGGGCCCATCTTAGTCCGTTTAGTAGTCCGATATGGGCACGGCCTGAGCCCATATAAACTTGGATTGGGATTGATGATTTTCTTAAATGGACGAGTCTGGCACGGACCGTTTATTAAAGGGCCGACTTTAAACGGGTTGGGCTGATTCTCAATGGGTCTGTCTGGCTCAACAACACTGCCCGTTTGACACCTCTAGTTCAAATCATATCTAGTTGTGGCTAGTCCATCGTGATGTAACTTTGTTGTAAAGTATATTGGTCAGTTGTAAAAGTAGTGTAAATATGCTATTTTTTGTAATAAAAATAATAATAATCATTCTTCCAAAAATTAAATTAATTGAAACTTGTTTTAGCGATTCATATATATCAACTAAACGACCACTTTATCATAAAGATTTTAATTGTTATCAAAATCGTTGATGTATTCGATACATATGGGTCACCGACAATTTCGATTATGACACGTGTAGAGAGGATTTCATGCATCCTAATTTGAGTAATTTCAACCAATCTCAGTAAGTACGTATAGAAGTAAGTACGTATAGATGAAGACCAGGCCTTGGGGCGTTTTCCAGTCGTTTTCATTACACCACCCTCATACTAAGCTCGCAAGAATGACCCAACCAAACAGAAACGCAGTCTCTAATTCTCTTCCTGTCTTCCTCTTCTCCATTCTCTTCTCTCTGTCTTTATCTCTCTCTCTCTCAAAACCAACCCAAGCTAACCTAAGCTTTAGCCTTACAAACACAATGAACCCAAAACCACCCACCATGAAAGAAGACCACCAAAAGAAACTCACCCCCTTCAAACTACTCAAACCCGTCGCCTACCTCCTCCTCCTCCTCCTCTCCTTCACCTTTGGATACCTCTCTTCCCCTTCTTCTCCAACAACCCCCTCTTTTTCTCCTCCCTCCCCCCAACTCCCCCAACTCGTCAACCTCCCAACTCAACTCGACCACTTCCGACTCACCTCGCACTGCGCCACCCCACTCCCTTCTCACCTCATCCGCCAAACCATCCTTGACCGCCTCTTCAAATCCACCTCCCCCTTCGTCAACTTCCCCCCTCCCTACGCCACCCCCCTCCTCCGCCGCAGCCGCGTCAAAGGCTGGGGCTCAAACGGCGCCGTTTTCCAAAACCTCATCCAAAAAGTCCAACCCCAAACCATCATCGAAATCGGCACCTTCCTTGGCGCCTCCGCCATTCACATGGCCGGCTTGACCCGCCAGCTCGGCCTCAACGACACCCAGATCCTCTGCCTCGACGACTTCCGCGGCTGGCCCGGCTTCCGCGACCGGTTCCGCGACATCGGCCTCCTGAACGGCGACGTTTTGCTGCTCTACCAGTTCATGCAGAACGTCGTCTCGGTCAACGCAACGGAGACGGTCTTGCCCATTCCGTTCTCTACCGGGTCGGGTCTTGACTGGCTCTGTGAGATGGGCGTGTTCGGGGATTTGATCGAAGTGGATGCGGGTCATGATTTTAATTCGGCCTGGTCCGATATTATTCGGGCTTACCGGATTTTGCGCCCCGGTGGGGTTATTTTCGGGCACGATTATTTTACCGCAGCGGACGACCACGGGGTCAGGAGGGCGGTAACTTTGTTTGCCCGAGTTTACGGACTCAAGATTAAGCTTGATGGGCAACATTGGGTCATTGAATCGAGTTAATTAAACTTACTTCGTATAAATTCTAAATCTTATAGATGAGGCTTATGGTGTTTGACTACTTGCAATCTGGAAATAAATATGATAAAATCTTAGAGTGTAATGAAATAATTGTTTATTAATTACCATTCTATGATAAAATTTGAGGTGACATTTTTGTTTCTTGCTAGTTGTTTGATGTTTAATAATGTAATTAATTGGTGACGACACTTTATTGATATTTTATTAATGGGTTGATGTTCGATGTGTTCGATTAATTGGTATGGCGATTGAAACAAACTAGAACCTAATTGCTTGGAAAAGAACAAGGAGTGACAATTTTTTTTTTTTAGTGTGGTGTTGCTGCATAATTATTATTTATTTGTGATGGGTATGTATCGAATTTAAAGCCTATTATACAATCAAATTGACATATTATACAAAAATCTTTATAGAGCTTATTTCAATAGAAAAATTAAAAATTGGCCACTTGTTATTTTTTAATTATTTTTTATTATATTAATAGTTTTTAAGAACCAGTGGCTAGTTTTGAAGTTTTCTCTCCAAATAGACTCTATATAGGTATTTGCATAAGAACATCTCTAACCGATATGTCAAATTGCAACATGGATATGAAATGACCAAAATTAAAGGTTAAAGTTGCTCCAATATAGTAGTCAAAATCCTACATGGATTTGAAGGATGGAAGTGATATATCAAAAAACTTTTTCAGTCATGGACCCCATTAGAGCATCTCTAAAGGAGATGTAAAATGTTAAATTTGAATTTGATGGCTTATGTGGCAATTTGATGGCTTATGTGACAATTTGATATTTTGGAAAAAAAATTTAACTCCACCCGAAATGCCAAATATCATATTATTTTATTACATTTTTAAAAGCAAATGAGGTCCATATGATGCATAAAGTTTTAAAAGATCTTATCAAACAAAAATAAAGTTTTAAAAGAGAGTAAATGATAGTGGGGTCCTGTGAGAGTTCCCTTTTTTAAAAAATTAAAAGAAGATAATTTGACAGGACCCGACCCAAAATCCATTTTGGAATCCGAGCCGAACTCTGTGCATGTCCGACACCCAGCAGTGCCAGGTACACTTCACCTGATTGCCCTTATTACTAAAGTCCAAATTTAAACAAACTAACTTCTGCCGAAAATTCGGCAGAGCCTCCCCTGTAATTTGATCATTTCCTAGAATTTCAACCTGTCAACAAAGCATAAATAAATAAAACCCAATTGCCAGCATGCCTTCAACTTACATCCAAACAACTTAACCAACTAACCGGCCTGAGGCCATACAGAAAATCTGTGGGCAATTCTTCAGAGCAACTAATTCAGAATTTAAGATAAATAGTATAATTACAAAAAGAACTCCTACGTAGCGGAGGAGATGGATAGAGGAAAGTGACGGCCCTGTGGTGACGTCCCCGTACACGACTACTGTCTGGGGGCGCAAAACATTGAAAAACGTGAGTGGACAAAAATAAAGTTTTAGAACATAGGGTATCAACATACTAACCCCTCTGTTAAAACATTTAGAAAATTTAATCATATCCATGTTCAATATCCGTATAAAATTCAGGCATGCAAATCCTCATATATATAGCTGAGCATATATTCAGTGAAACATTAACAAAATATCTTAGATTAATAAAGGGAAACAATTTCCTTCCACCTAGGTGAACCCATCATAAATCCGTCAATTCCATAATTTCCGTCAATTCCTCGTGTCACAATTTGTGGCACGTCCTCGTAGGTCTCGGTAGCATAAAGTTACTCGAGCCGCATTCCTCGCAAGACTCAGAGGACACTTGGTCCACCCGAGCCACATTCCTAGCACCACAATGTTTGAGCGTCCCCGAACTTGTGGGCAATTGTCAAACACACACTGACTCATCCAAAGGCAACTGGGATGTCCTTGGACATCATTATAATCGAAGGCAACAATTTATCCGAATGCAACATTTTTGGGTACCTATAGTGGTTTAAAAACAAAATACATGCCCTTCCTGGAAATTTCCATTTTATTCCTCAACCAATCATTCAATATGGTTAATACCTCATTTCTTACTTTCCAAGCCATTTGCATTTAAATATAATAACATATAATCGAGAACATATATATATAATTTCATTATTCCTGCTCAGAAAGTAATAGCCATAGATAAATCCTTCAAGATCAAATATTGAAACTTTAATAACATAAAATCCATTTATAAAACAAAAGTCCACTCACTGTGCGTTCGAGCTGCTCTGACCCTTTGAGGGTCCCTCCTGTGGATCAGCTGATACCCGAGTACCTAATTAAGCCATCATAAATATTTAATTAATAAAATTGCTCAACACAATAATTTAATTATATAATTTAAAGCCTTGACCCCCGGCTTCTAGAAGTGCGTGTAATTAGTTTAAGACCAATCCTATCGAGTACGCTGAACCGGTGTACCACAATCCTTTGAATCTTTCTGCAATGCACAAAGCAGGTCCCCCCCCCATAGGAGTAAAACTCCCAAATAACACTTAACAACAAGAGAGGAGTTTGTTTCAGTTATACTATGTCCGAGAGGTTTAAACTTAATGTATAACCACTATTTCTAGATATGTTGTAGAGAACAGGAAACTGAACAACTTTCAAGAAGAAACCTTGGTCATCTGAGCAAGGGAAATCGTGAGTAAGGTGCTGTAGAATTTAAACAGCAGACTAGAGGACTTACTACCCTTAAACAAGGTTTCAGATGGTTATAGAACTACAATTGCTGTGAATTTTGGATATTTCATAGTTCTATAACTAAGGAACAACCTGTATGAAGAAATTGTTGTTGAATGATCAATAGAAATCGACACACAAGAAAGAATTCGAGCCTACATCAATGCAGCAGACAGGAATAAGCAGGCGACACTTCATCACACTTTGAGATAACAACACTTCTTAGATTAAGCTCCACTTTTTACAGATTATAGCCAAGCCATATATAAACAACTTTAATGAAAGGAACGAAGCCAATAGATCAGAGGAAGGCCACATACAAGAGTGAATAAGGGCACACTAGAGTGAAACCAGCAAACAGAATGAAAGTGAAGACTAGTCTCACCTTGAACACGATTTAAGGTAGATAGAAATCTCCGTTTGCCTTGGAATTTGGATATGTTGTCGATGTCAACCTCAGAAACAATTGTCCTGAAGGAATAGAGATGAAAATCGCAACATAAACTCGCATGCAAAGAGAAATCCGTGCTTAACACAGAGTATCAGACAGAGATGAGCTGTTCGTACTCCAACTGGGGTTTGAGGTGTTTATATTTCTCCGATTGGGCTAATTTTCGGATAAGTTCTACTCAAGAGGCAGACGAACAAGTTTGAAGAAGGAACTATTTCGTTTCGAGCTCAGGAAGTTGATGCTTTGGACCTGTGAACAGATCAGTATGTCTTGAGGAGGTTCTGACGGTTTTTGAGATTATGATGGGTTTATGGAACTTACGTGTTGAATGAAGAGAATATTTGGGGAATTTGGGCTTATCAGATTTGGGGCTCATCAATAACAGGCGTGTCGGGAGAGTAAAAAGAAATGTTCTGGTTTTCTAAAAACCAACTTTGAAATATTTACAAGTTTGCACCGGATTAATTTCTTTATCGCAACTTTTTCGTTACAACTCCGATTCGAATCCACTATGTGTCTAAGAACTCATTTCGACGTGCTCTACATAACGGTCCAATCAAAATTTTCAAATTCCTTCCCGGTCAAAAGGTCAACTTTTATACCCGTTAAAATATTCCAGGGGCAAAATAGTCTTTTTTCAGAATAAAATAATAATTGAAAATTAATTAAGAATCAGGTTGTTACATAATTGCTTATCTTGGTTAAATATATATATTGTCTTATGTACTAATAAATATTTATATCTTATTTTATTACATATATTATTCTATTATATATATATAATTTTATTATATATGTGTATTACATATCCTATTCTATTATATATGGATATGCAGGAGTAAAATAGTCATTGTTAATTAGTGTAGTTACGTGTCAAAGAAAAACAAATGCTAAGTAAGCATGGCTATGTACTAGCTTTGTCAATTCACCAAGAAGAGTTGTTTAGGATTTGAGGAATTGGAAACTACCTTATCTGCAAAGCTAGACCACATAAATATTATTTGAATGGTAAGTATACAAAACCGCCACAACACCATCCAATAGGAAAGGACTTATTGCCGACCTCTTCTTTATATATATAGGACATTATGTGGATAGCAAATGAACACAGAGAGAGAGATGATAAAATTCTTGGAGGAGATATAGGGCTTAGCTCATATTTTCTTAACTTTGAGCAATGCTTTGGAATCAAGGTAGGGATTTCTTGGGGGCCCTTTACGGGGATTAATTTAATTAAATTTCTTGAGCACTATATTATGCGTGATATTATAATTTGATGGATGTTCTTGATATTGGGTGTTTACTTGTTGTTAATTATTTAATTAATGTTGGCATGATTATATGTACATTGGTAATATTTAAATTATTACATTGATATGTGAAAAGAAGAACTATATCATGTCATGGAAATTATTTGGAGTTCTTGGGTTGAGAAAATAATGATGGGAAAAGAGGGGAATGGAAATAGTCTTTTGTGTAGTTGAGTCTAACTGTTGGCAGGTACCAGGTCTCAAGGATCCCACAGTGCACATGATTTTTATTGGGTGATTTTGGACTGGCGACAAGGAGTTAGACAAAATGACTAACAAAAGGGGAAATTATGGGATGATTGAGATAGGTGTTAGTTCATATAAATGGGCATTTGGGACCAAGTGGTATAAGCATGGTATGGGACGTGCAGGTTTGCTTGTCCAGTTATTTGAATTAACGAGAGTAGAATTGAAGCTCATTCTTGCATTAATATTATTAATGTGATATTTCGTTGTGTGATTGCATGTCACTTAATTTAGTTCTATCAATCTACTGTGGTAAGGTCTCATGTCCCTACTGAGCGGTGGTTGCTCACCCCTCACCCTGTTTAATTTTTCATATGAATTAGTGGGCAAGACAAAGACTAAACTAGTTGAGGCTGAATTAGATGAGAGTGATAGAGCTTTATTTATTAATTGTAAAGTTGTAAGATTTTGGGAGCTATTTTTATAAGAAAAGTTTATTTTATATTTTGGCTTTCTTTTTATTCTATTTTACCTTTTATTTTCTCACGCACCGGGCGGGGGGGTTTCCACCGACCCCCGAGTCTGGGATGTGACAAGTCCATGACTAAAAAAATATTAAAAAAATATTTGACATCAAGCTTTTGGATATATTATTTTTGACATATCTCTTTCAACCTTCAAATCCATGTAGGATTTTACTACTTGGTTAGAGCAACTTTAACCTTCAATTTTTGTCATTTCATGTTCATGTGACAATTTGACATATCAGTTGAAGATGCTCTTATCATTTACTCTCTTATATTTTTTGTTCGGTGAATTAAAGATATTGTAAACTTTATTCGTTCTAAAAATAAGATACATAGCATATGTAGGCTAGACCATTTAGCTTGCAATGACCCCGTCTTCTTATACCCAAGTTTGGAGCCCTTTTCTGATATATTAGATTAATTTAAAGTAAGTTTAAGGGGTGTATCCAATTCAAGCTTTTAAAGACTTTTTTTATAGAGTTTAAAATTCTGGAGGTATCCAATTTAAACTTTTAACGAGTTTATAAAAATCTAGTGATATTTAATTGTGACTTTTAACGAGTTTTACTTTTGAAATTTGGTGGTATAGAGTTGTGACTTTTAAAAAGTCAATGAAAGTTTGGTGGTATCCAAAGAGTTAATGACTTTTAAAAAGTTTATTAATTGAATGACTTTCATATACTTTTCAGCCTAATTTTTAATAACAAAAGTCTTGCCAGTTTACAGGTGACTTTTATCAACTCTATGAAAGTGTTTAAGAATATGTCAACTATATAAAAATTACTCACTTAAAAAAGTCTTTATACGTATAGATTGGAAGGATCACGAGCCTCTGCATTTAGACACTACACATTTACATTTCACTAAATCTTGGCCTTTATAATAGAACATGAAACATCATCAAGTTTTTTTTTTCTTTCTCTAAATAGATGTTAACTTTTGCAATTAGTTATGAGGTTTTTTTTCTCTCCTTTCGGGTTTCCCTCTCGTCCTGTTGCTTTTTCTTTATCACGTTTTGGTTGTATTCCTTTTCTCCTTGCTTGATTGATGCCCCCTCCTTTTTTGGGTTCAATGGAAAACCCAACCGAGTAATTTTTTTATTACTTGGCTAAGGCAGACGAGTTTCGATCTGCCTTAGCTGACAACTCATCAAGTTTTTTGATTTGCCTCAGAGTTCTTGAACCAAATTTTTTTGATCTACCTCATAGTTTAGACGAGTTTCAATCTACCTCAGAGTTCTTGAACCAGAGGTGTTCGATAAAGGCTCGGTCTTTTTCACTACCCAGTTTTTAGAATGCCCAACAAAGTGTGAACCACTCACTCTCTTCTTCATTCAAACCACTTTACATTTCTTCCACCGAGAGTTTTGCATTGGTGAGTAAAACTGATAAGCGAGTTACCGAGTGCAAGGCCTATGAGGAAGACAAGTCACGACCTTTGAAGATTATAAAATTATCGGCTAACGCATACGTGTTTCGCATCATGACATTGATTATGATGCGTTTTCTGATTGTATGAATCTTCAAACCTAATCAAGTAAAAAATATTTTTTTTGTTTTTTTTCCACCACGCATGTGTTGTTTCATGCATCTTCTGGAGAAATAGAGTTTTTTTTGTTGTTCTTTTATGCAATTATCTCCTCCCTTCCCCTCATAATTAGATTGTAATGAATCTGTCTTTATTTTGTCCTCAAAGAAATTATCTATTCATAAGAGGCTGGATTGTGATAAGAATTTTTGAGGTTTTTCCATTTCATTTGGATTTGAATATTAATTCCATGGGAAATTGTTTATTGAATCCAGGAGAAAAGAGAGAGCAGAAATAAGTGAGAAATAAGAAGATTACATAGAGCGAAGAGAAAAAAATAAACATGCTCTAAAGGAGAGTTTAGTTAACCACAAATAAAACGTAACGTCTGTTTAGTGAAGGGAAAAAAAACTTGATGTTGTGTCACATTCTAAGGGGCTAGATTATTATAACGGTTTAGATTTAGTGAAATACAGGTAAATGTGTAGTCTCTAAATACAGAGGCTCGGGATTCGATTGGATACACCCCCTTAGACTACTTCTTGTATAAAAAAAATGAGATACATAAGGGTCCGTTCAGTGACGTTTTCAAGGCCCCGTTTTCATTTTCTACTGAAAACGCGTTTGGTATGTCGTTTTCATTTCCCTGTAATTGTTTTATGAAAACAAATTCAACCTCATGCACAAAAACTGAAAACACCAAATGATTGTTTTCATTTTCTACCCAATGTATTGGTCTGATTGCTTTCTTTTTTCAATTTTTTTTGGTTGGTTTGATAAAACCATCATATATTATTCAATTTCATATTTATTTTAAACTAAAGATAATATTATTTTATTATCTAGGTTTTTCTAAAATTAGAATTTTTTATTATTTTAATTATACATTATTATTCTCAAAGTATACATTTTTTATTGTTTGTAATAAATTTAGGCTTTAAAATATCAAAAAAATTTAAATAAAAAAAAATTAGGACTGAAATTAGCAAAAAATATACCTGAAAAATAACTCATAAAATATTATTATCAAATTGTCCTACCATACATGTTTTCACTATTTTTATTTTCTCAATATGTTTTCCAATTAATCTACCAGACACATTTTCGAATCTTGAAAATACAAATTCGTTTTCTCGTTTTCATTCTCATAATATTATCCGAAAACATTCTTCAAAAATGTTACCAAACAAGGCCTAATATTTCTTTTTGGGTGAAAGATCATTTTCCAGGTCCACAAGTAGGGGTATACCAACACTCTGGGCCTAATATGACTCACTTAGAATCCAAAACACCAATTCAGCCCAATCGAGGAATCAACTTGAAAGTTACACGAATTAGAAAGACCAAAAGTAACCAACAATTTATTCCACCTTTTGGTTAAAGTTTTCAGTGGCCCTAATGACAAGTTGCCACATCTTTTGGAATCTAAAAAGTTGGGATAATGTAAACGTGAGTCATGCTTAGGTAATTAAAAAAAAAAAAGCAAATCTGAGGTATGCTAGTTGATTATCGCAGTGAGTTGCGCTTCCTTGTACTTCATTTTGAATCTCTCTGCAGATTGATTAATTTATAGTAGATTAGACTATCACCCATGTTTATATAAATAAATAAAAAAATTGGTATAATAAATTGGTATCTCGAATTCATCAAACTTAACATCCTATTAATGAGAAACACTTGTGTGAAACGGAGATAGCACTGTTTGGTTATTCTCGGCCAATCACACTATGTCACGCATGATAACTTTTTCACTTAACATAACGTGATTGGCCGAAAAGAACAAAACAATGATATCCATATTTTACACAAGTTTTTTTCTGCCTATGAAGACATGTCAATGAGAGACACAATTTTCTTATACTAGGGAAAAGTCTGCTGAAAAATTTATATGACGTTAGCATTAGAGTTCATTTAGGCAATACCACATTGGTATCCCCTTCTTCTAGAAAAGTCTTTCTTAATTAACATCCTATATTTGAAGGAAATGAACTCCCTTCAGCCAACCGCTTTAGGGTTAAACCCAAAAAGTCAGAAGACGAACCGAAGCCCGATAAAGAAAGCACACAAGAACAAAAACACAAAGCAATAGTGGTGGCTCTCGCTTTCCTTCATTTTCTCATCGATTGAATCTTTGCCATCTTTGTTTTTATACGCAAGGAATCAAGCAAACACTATCCAATAAGAATCCACAACCCGCATCGCTTTTCTTTTCTTTTTTTTTCTAATCCACTTAGGTTTCAACCTGCATCGCACGTTACCACCGAAAAAGAAATCCATTAAAATATATATAGACGCATAAAAAGCACATTTTCCCAGTGTGTTTTGTTTTCTTTGTTTAATAGTATTTTGTAGTGGTGGTAGGTGGGTCCTAGATTCTCATGTCCGAGGACCCCCAAAACACATCCGCAGTTGATATTCCATTTCATTTCGTCCACAAAAGAAGAAGCACGAGTGGTACACTTCAGGCCAATAAATCAAAATTAATCACACCCCTGTAAAAACCAGAAAAAATATGTCCTTTTATAAATTCTGAGAAATGCTAACAACAGTCGTCTTGATCGCGCGTTTATAAGTAGCGGTACTGTTGATGCGTTGCAAGGAGGTTTCTGATGCACAACAATTGAGAGAAATTATGCGCGCGTAAGCAACTGTCCTTTCCGACAGTGACGATTCTACCTTTTCCTTTCGAGCCTCGTTTATTAGACACCCCCACTTGTCAGTCCCATTTAGGAACGTGCATAAAATATCTCTCATCCCTGGATTCATTTGATTCACCCAACTATGGTTGGACTGTCTTTGCTCCTAAAGTCCCCACTGTGCCATAAACATGGGGAACACGTTACTATTAATGACACTTCCAAAATGAAAAATACCAACGGTTCATACAAAAATATTTATCTCCATAATTAATTACATATCTTACAAAACACAACAAATTTAAAAAAAAATCAATAAGGAACTTCAATTATTTATTAATACAGAGATAAATAAATAAATTCAAACTTGGCAAACTGAAAATCAAGGTTTACCCAATTCAAAGA
This sequence comes from Prunus avium, assembly GCF_965620075.1. Lineage (NCBI taxonomy): Eukaryota > Viridiplantae > Streptophyta > Magnoliopsida > Rosales > Rosaceae > Prunus > Prunus avium. The sequence goes on along the minus strand of NC_142285.1, from coordinate 36,290,307 downwards.
TCGACCATGTGCGGACACACACATTGCCTTGAACGATCCGTCGGTCCTGCTTTTTAGTTCTGATCTAATATTCTAAGAAGAGCAGATTTGAGGCTGTCTTCGCTTCTCATGTTTTCTGGAACCTTCACCACAATATCTTGAAGCATGAGCTCGTTGATGCAAGACAAGCTCGCATGGTGGATCTGCAACTCCAAGTCCCGCAGCGCCGCCATTAATCTGGCGGATGGGTAGTTCACATTCTCTGACTGCACCCTAATCATGGCGTCGGTGCCCACAATCTTCACCTCCACTTCGAGCCCAGACCCATTCGCAGACGAACTGGGGGGCTTCGCGATCTGCTCCACGGACGTGGTGGTGCTCTGGATGTCCAGATTATCTCCTGTTTCGACCTTGACTTTCTTTGACTCTCTCTGTACCTGCGACTCCAATTCGTCCACCTTCGTCTTCAGCTCGTTGATATAAGAAACGGCGTCGGATAGCAGCGACGCCTTGTCCATTCTCGACACGTTGGGGACCACCGCCCGCAGTGCGTAGAACCGGTGGTTCAGTTTCTCCCGCCGCTGCCGCTCCGCCTCCACATGGTTCAACGGCGTGTCGCGGCCCAGACCCGGTTTTCGGCCCCGCTTTTTCGGTGTCCGTTTCGGGCCTTCGGAGTCCGAGTAGTCTGGCTTCGGGTTCGGGTTTGGATCCGGGAACAGACCCGTTCCCGGGTTTCCACCCTTCCTCTTCATCATCGTCAAGTCCAGCGCCACTTCCTTCTTGTCGTCCTCCTCTTCTTCTACGCCGGCGATGATTCCGATATCGGCGAAAGAGAAGTTTCGGTTTATGAAGTCGATGGGGGATCTGGTTTCCGGGTCGGGTTGGTCTGCTACCGAGCAGATGAAGTCCGATCGGAATAACGACTTGGCCTGCTGGACCAGGCTCCAGTTTTCTCTGATCGAATCTGAAGAACCCATTTCGAGAACGCCGGTGGGGGTTGGGATGCAGACCAGGGTTTGAAAGCCATGCATTTGGGCCTCTTTGGCTCTGTCGCAGTTGTAGAATTGGAGCTCATGGGCGCCAGTGAGCCACACCACAGAGCCGGAGCTGAAGGCCTTGCCGGGAACACTAGCGCTAATGGCGCTGTCGCCAATGGAGAAAGATCGAGCCAACGACATGACGTAGAACCACTCGCCGTCGGAGACGTCGGCGTCCAAGCCCATGTGATCCATGATGCTGTCTTGATGATGATCTGGGTTGTTGTCGTTGATGAGAGATTGAATGCCCTTGAGGATTTTCCTTCTTTCTGAGAGAATCCCATAGGGGTTGTTGTGGTGTTTGGCGGAGGGGTCTTTGGAGCCTTGGAAATGGCCGTCTCCCCATGTCAGAAGGAGACGGCCATTGTCCTGGTGGTCGGTCGAGGTTTGCCAAAAAATCGCGTACGACCACCAGTCTGGCTGAGACTGGACAATAAACTGAAGCCTTTGTTGTAGGGATGGTGAGGTTTCTTGTGGTAAAGATACTAATGAAGAGGATGAAGAGGGAGAGATTATTAGCTCTTCCATAGAATCTGTATGAATATGTGTACGAATATCTGAGAGAGAGAGAGAGAGAGAGAGTGTAGTGAGACCAAAGTTTGTGGGGAAAATGAGTGTCTAATTTAGTGGACACAAATCGATAAATAGTTTGGCAGTGAAGAGGGTAGAAAAGGTATGCATGGGAGGGAGAGAGAGAGAGAGGACTAAAGGCGTTAGAAAAGGTTGGGGTGGGAGGGGTGTTTATATTAGTTAAAGTGAGCAGTGTGAGAGTGTGATGTGGGGTTTAAGTTTGGTGGTGTTGCTGGGGTTCAGATTCAATTCGATTGGTTCAGCCCTAAAAATATTTTATAATTCAATCGGCCCAGGCCAATAAATATTTTAGAATTAATTTGGGTCGAAAAATTAGCCTAATAGGCAATAGCCGTAAGAGGGTTGTATGGTAGAGTCACTATTGGGCATCACTAGCACGTGGAATGAAAGGGAGAGGCTTAGTGACTTATTGGCGGGGTCTCTCTTACATGCATTATCTTGAGCGTGGATATGTTTGGAACGGTGGAATTATCCGAGCGTGGATAGGTTTGGAATGGTAGAAAGCTCTTTCGTTAATCAAACTAAAATTTTTGGTTGATCAATTTCTCTTCCATTAATCAACCATTAGAACCTTTAATTATTCGAATCAGTTAACCACTTATTTGGTTCGGATTAATTTAGTAGGCCGATAATATCATTTAACAAAAACTCTAGTATCGTTTAACAAAAACTCTTCAGAAAAAAAAAAAAAAAAATTTATTACTAATGCTAGTTGCAAGAAAGAGTCCAATAGACAAAGATATGTCAAATTCAAGAATCCCTTCTTTACCAGAGATAATGTTAGTATGAAATTATGTTTGCATTTCCTATAACTTAGTATAAGTTTGGAAGTGTCATTTAGCTAGAAGGTTAAAGCAAAATTGTCGTCTTTGATTTCCAGAAACTACAAGATTGAAACAACTCAGCAATCCCCGAATTTTAGAATCATGTACTCATAATGGAAACGTTTATTGGAATCTAATATGATTTTATTTCCTTGATCTTCTTTGATTTTAATAAATTAGAATCCCTTTAGGAGTACATCTCATTTAGGCATGTTTTTCAATATATTTTGTTTATTTCTTGTTTTCTTTTATTATTAAATTATTTTTGTCTCTCAAGCATTTTTTTATTGAAAATCACGTTGGTAATTGGAAATGATCCTGTTGAATAAAAAGTAGTTTTTAATTGTGTGATTATCAAAGTCTTACTTTCTTGATTCCCTTTTATTTTACCATGAGGAATGCTATTCACAATCGCTCTAAAGTGATTCTCACGATACTTGCTAGACACGTGTACATGCATTCCCAATGTATCCTCATTTTTATTTTTTTTATTCTTCTTCTTTTTCTTAGTCTCCATATCTCAATCCTACTACTAAAGTTTATTTTTATTTATTGATTATAATTTAAATTGGCCTATTCACCTCCCTCTAGGCATTATTAGTCATCCTACATGTAATTTTAGATAATAATTCAATCTTTAAAAAAAAAAATAACATAGATAAACATCTATAGCTACAAAGCTGAATATATGTATGAACTATTATTAACAAGCATATTAGCCAAGGAATATATACTCTATGTTTAGTATACTTCTATATATTAATATTTGTATTTGGGTTCTTAAATAAAACAAATGAAACGTCTATAGAATATAGCACCATGACAAATGCAAAATATTTTAACAAAAAACTTCGATACGGAATTTTTTTTTTAAATTAACAAAAAAAAAAAAACCAAACCAAACCAAATTGTTGGTACGGTACGGTCGGTACGCTGATTTTTCAGATGAGATGCCAACCCTATATGCATGGAGCATAGCGATTTTTGCATACATCAAATTTTATTTATTAAACAAAATAAGAGCCATTTCTATATAACAAATATAAAAATAAAATAATTAGCATTAATTAAAAGTTTAAAATATGCATAAAACAAAGCAACGTTAAATTATATGGAGCCACTAGAATCTCTCCTCATATTTAGGGGCATCTATCCCCATTTTAAGAGGTGGATAGGGAAGCATGGTTGGAGTTGAATTTTTTCAATTCCTCTCTAAAATTTGTCTAAGGTGGTGGTTTAGGGACCTCAATGTGGATGCTCTGATGAAATTAAAGTTTATCTTTGTTTAGGAACCCTAACTGCTCTCTCCTTTTGTGAGTCCCAAAGAAAAACTCCATAGAAGGGGGATGAGGAAGAAGCGTCATTGCCCCTCCTCTCCTCCTCTCTCCTCACATTTTTCTTATGGGTTAGTGAATAAGTCTACTAGGGCGTTTTGAATAAAAAGCCTTTTGTGGTGATTTATTCTTAGCATGCTCAGATTGAAGTTCCCCATCACCCATTTTAGTCATTCTCAAACTAATCATTCTCCCAAAACCCACTCTCTAACACTGCTCATATTCTCTAAATTTGGGTCTACATCGTCTTCGACAGAGGTTGCTGTAAATCACCCAATTGTTCTTTATCAAGGTAGTTGTTTTCGTTTATTTGTTCATTGTTATGTGTAGGTACATCACTGGAAACCATGTTTTCCTCACATCTGTTACGGATGCGATGGTGAGTGTGGCCGCGATGACACTTCTTCAAGTGTTGGTGGTGGTAGGGTTCCTTTAGGATTATGGGTTTGTTTAGAGTTTCTGTTATGTTGGTTATGTAGGCTTTATTTGGACTTATGGTTAATTGTGGTGATGTGGGCTAGTAGTTTTAGTGTAGCTTTTGTCTGCTTTAGTTTTGTCTTTAACATGTTAGTTTGTTGCCCTCTTGGGATTGGTACTTTAGATGTTATGTTGATGTCTATGATTATACTGTTGACATAAAAGATCCCAATTACAATATGACATAATAATAATAAATAAATAAAGGATACATACTGTAAATGAATCCATCCCAATTACAATATGACACACGTATATGTAAAACTTCTCCAGTGACCTAAGCTAATAGAAAAGTTGAAAATAACTTTTCTATAACCCCTTTCAACTGCCACAATTTCCCCGAATCTGGTCAAATGACATCAATGACAAAAATTAGTCACTAACTGGCATGATTCTCCTGAAGAGACTAAAAACACCCAGCAAATTCAACCGAGTTTTTTGAATAATGAGAAAAAAAATACCGAAAACTCATAGAGTTTCTGGATTTTATTGAACAAACTAAACCAAAATAAAAAAGCTAAAACAAAGCCGATAAAAGGAAAATCAACCGCCGCTAATCTTACTTCGGGACATGACATAGAGAGCGTCATCTAGTTACTCCAAAACCTCAACGCACCAATGAGCAGTGGATCTACCATGACCAAGCCACAAGAGCAAGCTCTCGCAAGATGAGGCACAACACCTCAATTCATGAAACTACTTTTGACATGATACAAATGTGTGCTTGGGGAACGCTATAGATCTCTTTGCCCACTTTTTTTTTCATTTTTTTTTTCATTATGCAAAGCCTTATGATAATTGAAATCGTTCATTCTCAAGATCATTATTTAAGGATCATTCTTGTAAAAAAGCAATTAAAGGAAATTGTTTAGCTATATAATTAACAATGTAATAATTCAATGTTTAATCAGAAACATTAATATTTGTCTATTAAGTGATAACAGTTAGATGATTAAATAATTTTTCTGATTTTATTCTATGTATGAGGTTGTTGGATTGAATGTACAATTTTAACTTTAAAAGCCGAGACAAGCACTGAGACATGTATACGATGCTTCTCTCTCTTTATCTTTTTACCAGACTTTTTGTGGTCTCTCCACCCTTTGTTTTCCACCGTCTCCCGTGCAATTATTTGTTCCTTGAATTTACAAAAGTTAACTCATTATTGCACAAACTTACTTTTGCAGTCTGTATGGGTTAAATGTACGAAAAACAAGATCATATCAAGATCTATTTTATGTTAATTCTGGCTCTAGTTCTAGTTCTAGATATGGACCAACAAGTCGCCAAGAAGATGACCAAACTATATTCAGTCAGGCAGGAAGATGCAAATTCAGGTAAAACGTCGACACTATAGATCTGACATGCATAAAACCACACACAGTATTGTCTCTGTTTCACACACACAGACATATCTAGACTAGGCCCGATAGTGAAGGATACAAATACATGAAAATTCTCTTAATATTTAGAAATTGGTTAAAAAGGACGGATCAGCAAAGCTTTTAAACTGCACATGCATAACGTACGCTTTAGGGCCCAGATTATATCTTTTCCCTGTTTCGTCTTTTAATGTGTCCCCTTTTCTCCCCTCACTCGCTCCCTTATCAGATAAATGGTTTTCATTTAGAAAAACTCCATCACCCAAGAACCAACGATCGGAATTACTTAGAGAACTTAATAAATTGACATTTTCGGTCATGAAACGAATCAGAATGAGTGGTTTATGTGCCTAACATAAACAAGCATGAATATTGTTACGTATATTTTTCATGATATTTAACTTCATTTTGTGTATCAAATTATAAAAAGAAAAATTCGTTACTGAAAACTAATTTTTCTCGACATTTTCTAATAATTCATAACTCATCATCTAATCCGTTACTTTTTGTTCGGAAGCTTATCATGCATAGGGTGGAACAATGGTGGATTCAGAATTCAAAAGCCAACCGGGCACAACTTGGTTAATCTATTTGTTTTGAAGTTTTATTAAATATATTTTAGTGGGAATCATTGCATTTGTTAAACTAATTTATTAGTTTGTACACATATGTCTCTTGAACTGACAGACTTAATATATTTATTTATTTTTGGATTCTGACAGACTTAATTAAGCATGTTGATCTTGTGCCTAATTCTTGTATTTAACTGTTCCATTATTTAATATGAAACTTAACCTCGTATGCCCAAGCCCCAATAAACAAAACGACACGTACGTTCGAAAACCACACGCAACTACATTCTTTATTTAATTGTTTTCTGGGAAAGAAAAAAAAAGAAAATCTTTATTTAATTGTTCTTCAGATTATATCAGATTGCTGCGGTGTTCATGTGCAAATCTTCTCCAAAATAAATTTCTATGATCATCTGTATCTGTTGGAGAATCACTCAAATTGTTACTGACGAACCAGACCACCTCAGTAATACTTCCATTTTGAACTTGTTCTTGAATATCAGAGTCTTTTGAGTTCGTTTGATTCGCGGAATGAATTTTTTGAGAATGAAACTCTAATAATTTTTTCGCCTTTTTCCTTCTTGTGAGAAATTCAGGTAAATTACAGATGGATCGTGTAGTTGGAAGGGGGGCTTAATTTGTCCTTTGCAGATGATGACCCGTACATAATTGAACAAGTTTAATCGACATGTGGGCAATGCCTTAGCGATCAGACAGAACCCTTTGAGCCTGCCAACTCAACTACCATGCAAGAAGTTGAGCTACCCATCTTTTTTAGCTATATGCAGAAATTAAAACTTGATATATATAATTGAAATTGGTAGGGGCCATGCAAGCATTTAGTAGCTAGGCAAAGGAGGAATTCATTTATTTTTCATAAATAAATCTGCGGAAAAATAAAAAATCTGAAATTATAGTGTTGACATCTCACATGGTCGTCATTGTATGCTTGAACAGAAGGAACCCAATCATCATAATGATTCATAAATGAAATGTACTATTAATAAATGGACACTTGGATCTTCCTGGTACGTACGCCCCATTGGGATGAAATTGCCTAGCCTATTTAAGAAAATGAACCCAATTATTGTTAGCTAAGATACAGAAATGGATCTAACATAGTGAAAAAGGGTCTTAATTAAAAAATATATAGAGAAATAAGATAGATAAATGAATTCATTTCTCCGTGGTTTAGACTATACCTTGTACTAAGAAAAAAAAAGAGAAACGGTGTGCCACATTTTTATTAGGGTCTTATTAAAATTCATAAGACCATGATATCAAACACATTGACAGCAATGTACATCTGTCTTTCATAGGGCCTGCTATGGATGATGTTCGTGATAAACTCGTTTGTAATCTAGTTAATTGTATTGTTTTTACTCGTAGAGAGTCGAATGAAGTAGCGCATACGTTAGTTATGTTTGCTTTAACTTGTGTGCATGTTGTAAAGTGGATTGAGGTGCCCCTGACTTTATTCAGGATGCTTTTATGCTTCGAATTTTAGTTATAAATAAGGTCCCCTCATGCCGTCAGGCTTCCAATTTTTTTTAAAAAACATCATATGCATATGCCTCAAATACTAACATCCATATATATATATATCTTTGTATCACTGTCTAATGTCCATTTGGTTTTTAATTTGGTGCGACAAAATATTCATGGTTAAACTTAAAATATGTTAGTGCAAACTAATCAAAGCAGAATTGACGTATTTTAATGGGTGGAAAATTTTAACCAGTAAGATTTTACAGCACGAGGAAAAATATGCTAATATATATATATATATATATATATATATATATATATATATATATAATACTGAGTTGGATGCTTACTCATGTTGCTTATTATATTAATTTCAATGGTGGCTTTCATGATCAAATCAAGACTTGGTGACTGGTTTTATCCATGTTCGTAGTATAAAATCAGAAGTGCCGTACAACTTAAGAAAGTTGCTTGCAATATGTTTACTTTTGGTTATTATTATTATTACTTTCAATGGCATTGAAAGGCACTCCATATAAATAAATAAAAAAGAGTAATTTCAATGGTAAACGTTTATTCCATTTCTTTTTACATTTAAATATAAAATTGTCAGAAAAGTAATTTTTATTGATTCACAGTACTATCTGTATATATCATACTGGATATGGTACAGAACTATGTTAGATTATGCACTTAAAAGAGTTTAATTTATATTCTTAAAACTATGTTTTATATAGTGTTACTTTCAATGATTATTATGGATATATTATATTTTCCGCAACCGTCTCTTTAGATTGTCCCTTAAAGGATGTAATAGTGAAAAATTGGTCAAATCAATAATTATGCAGACAAATAGAGTTTGTCATCTAAAAGTGAAATTATTTTGACAATAATCAAAAGACTAAACAATTTTCGATTTGATTGATTTTTTGTTTGTTTGCAGAGACACATTATTCCTACAAATATAACATAAAAAAATAGATTATTTTGGTCGTTAGAACGCAAATTTAATATAGAATTTATATATACTAGAACGTTTTCAAATACTTAACTCTCCTATGTATTTATATTCTTCTTTCTCTCTCTCAATAGCTTTAATTCGTACATATTATTATTGTACCTATTGAAATGTCAAGTTGCAACTTATAGGTAGAGCTGAATTTGATATTTCTTTTCATTTCGTTTTCATAATTATACCTATTGTAACGCTCTGCTCACATGCTGAAATTGTGATGGAAGAGTTGCTTTTTGCGAAAAGAAAATCAGAGCATGCCTTGATGCAGCAAATTAAGAAAGAAAATAACAGAAAACAAAACACAAAAACCATTTTAAAGAGAAATACAAAACGTCATTTCCAGGATATTGATATGAATTTCGATTAGACGACCTGCAGCGACAAGTTCACTGAGAGGAACGCGCATGCAGCCTGCAGCCTAGCTAATAGCTATTTCTTCTTCCCATGCCAAGTTGCCAACCAAGGAATTAATTTTATGGAATTGAGATATTGTGCATATATTTATTATTCAACGATAATATATTAAACTCACACACATAAATTCATGATTCCATCTTAACTAGTATATATATATATATATATGAAGGGTGGCCAAATTTTGGACAATTTTAGCGATCGTTAGGCTTTGTTTGTCATGTACAATCGGAATGGGACCACAACAATAGTATTAAAGATAGAAATTTATGCATTCCTTTTAAAGAGGATGACACTTTCGTATCATGCCATTAAACAAATACCATAATTACATGTGCAATATAACATAACCACACTAAGGGCCCTACTACCTAACCCTAAACAAATACCATAATTGAGTAGGACAAGATCGTTTTCTATGGTAAACTAAGGGCCCATTCATTTACGTTTTTTGGACCCCATTTTCGTTTTTCGTTTATGATTTTCACTGAAAACGCGTTTGGTGCTCTGTTTTTGCAAAACGTAGAAATCGACTTCTGTAAATGAATCCAAAATTATGCACAACAATTGGTTGTTTTATGTGAAAACGAAAACATTAATTCAACTTCTGGGTCGATGGGTCATATTTTGGCTTGGGGAAAATTGGGTGCCAAGAAATGAAGGTGGGGTTTTGGGCGGTGGGTGGTGACTTTGGGTGGGGGAGGGCTGTGGGGTTGTGCGTAAGGGAGGGAGTGTGAGAGGTTGTGGGTTGAGGAGGAAGGGGGGTGGTGAGGATGTGGTTCATAGAAGGGGTTGAGGGAGGGAGGGAGGGAGGGAGGGAGTGTGAGAGGTTGTGGGTTGAGGAGGGTGGGTGGGTGAGGATGTGGTTCATAGAAGGGGTTGAGAGAGAGAGAGCCGATAGCTAAAAAACTTACATGTAACGGGGATAAGAGAGATTTGATAGGAAAAAAACTTACATATAACGGAGATATTACTGTTTTGCTATCCTCGACCATTAACACAATGATACGTGAAAAAGTTATCTTACGTGTCATTGCGTATTGACCGGATATAGCAAAAAGTGTTATAATCGTTACATGAGTTTCTCTCATGGTATAGGGGAGGGGAATGGTGCAGTAAGGCTGTGTTTCTTTTGAAAAAAAATATAAATATTTTGTTTTTATCTTATTTTTTAAAACCTTTTTAATTAATTAGAATGCTCATAAAAGATTTAGCTGTATTTTTGTTTTTTCTTTCTAATTATTATTATTTTTTCAATTCCATAATTCTATGAAGAATAGCTCACATAGATTATATGATGTATTTTTATTAAAACTATACATTCTTTGTCTAGGTTTTTTTTAAAAAAAAATTATAATTTTATTATTTTTTAAATTAGTTTTTTTAGAACATACATTAGCAAAAATATACTTTGAAAAATAGCTCACATATTATTATTCTTAAATCGTACTAGTAGATACGTTTTCAATGTTTTTATTTTCTGAATTTATTTTCCAATTAATCTACAAGACACATTCTCGAATCCTAAAAGTGCAAATTCATTTTCACATTTTCATTCTCTAAAAATATTATTAGACAACATTCTTCGAAAATGTTACTAGACGGACCGTGAGTGTTTCTCACACTCCACTTTTCATTTAATTAGTTGATTTTTGTCTCTACTTGTTCATTGGATTTTGTCATTCAGTTTAGCTAGGCACGCATGGTACAATTGGTACAGTCCCTCTCCGGCTCTCTATCTTTCCTTGTCAATGAAAATATTGACAATGAAGTTAATTAAAACACCGAACAACTATGCATTGACGACGCTATCGATCATAAAAACAGTTGCTATATACACTCCACTTCCTCGCCACCATAATTAATAATAATTGGATTGGAAGTTGCGATGGTGATCACTGATCAGTACAGTAGGGACCCAAATGGGTACAGGCAGCTTCCCACCGGATTGAGTTTGCTTGTAAACAATATCATAGCCCCTCTTAACCACCTCTCTAGAATATCATTGATTATTCTAATCAGCACCACTCCTTCTGATGAGTCTGATAAAGACTCTTCAATTCAGCTGTGGTATGAAAATATCCCATGTATTTTGTATAGTTGAAATATAATGTAGGCCGGATCGAGCTGATGTGATCAAAAACCTGTTTATCCCAAAAATTTGTACTTGCTGGATATATATACGTATTGGGCTTCCTGGGAAAAAGGAAGGTCGCGCATGAAGCCTAAAAGCAGCCAATTAGAAGGTCCAGAGGAAAAGGGTCAGGGAACGAGGGAAAATGGTGACTAGACCGAGCAAGAAGGGGGTAGTCGGCAGGTTATGAACGAAGAAAATCTTCCCAGTTCCCATAAATCTTTCTGCTACTGAAGATGACCAATTACATACAGCCACGTGTAAAGAAGGATATACAGATGATTAGATGTTTCAATAGGGATACGATAGTTGGTTCGGCCAGAGACCTCTAATGAAGGCTATAAATAGAAGACTCTAGGCTCCAGGCAACCAACGTTCAAAGGGTCCATCACCAACTAGAAGCCTCTAACGAGCAAATCAAATTTATCTTTTGTCATGTCTTTTCAATATCTTTAAAAATGCTTTCTTAGGAGTATGAGTAAGTAACTATTGTGTAACTATTGCAAAAATCCACCGGCCTTGTAGTTCATGTTGTGAACTTGATAACCAAGACTCTTGACCAATAATTGTTTGCAGAGAAGTCAGATCACACAAGCGCATTCAACCATACATTCATCCACAACTCAAATGTCATCCGCGCTGGCACGCCTGCATACCACACTCACCTAAAGCAGGATGTCTTTGTTACACACCCAAAACTCAATTATTTCACTCCGGAATAAATCTATTTGCGACCCAAGGAGATTTTAGAGAGTCAACACAAACTTACAGAGACGAGAATTGAATTTGAACGCAAGAAAGTAGGCACACTGCCTTACCTAACCGGCATGATCCTATACATGCAATGAGACTTTTCAGTATGTTTTAACATGGCTCTCCAGCTTTGCACCTACACTTTAAACAATAACTCCATCATCAGAATTTTTGGACTACGTTACTACGTATCAACAAACCAACCAGTCATTCATGCATGAGGGTCCAAAGACTGTGCGTCTAGGAATCGTCTTTTTCATCACCATACTCTGATACGGTATAACATTAAAGTAGAACCTATGTTATTTATTCGCATACCTGCCATATTTTGGTTGTAGTTCATTCCAACTAATAATTTTCTAAGGGAGTATACACTGTATACACAACCTTTAATGAAAAAGGTACATTCCAAAGGCATCAAAAAGAGAAAAGAAACTTAACCTAAGGTGTATCCTCGTTACCATTCTTAATACTTGACATGTGTTTATATGCATAATCATGGTTCACTTTTTTCTTTGTATTTATGAAACTATGGTTATGCTTATGTATATGGATGCGTATCAAGTGTTGAAAATGAGTGAGAATACACCTTGAGTTAAAATGATGAAGAAAAAAAAATGCTCTTGAAAAAAAATAATGGCATCTAAGTTATGAGCGATTTCCAATAAAAGAAATTAGGATCTGGAATGGAATATTAGTACTTGGTATTAATGGAATATTAGAGAGAGGCAGGCCACACAATCGCCTTTGTTCTATCCTTTTTATATACTGATCAACATTTTGATTTAATAATTATGTTTATACCTAATAATTCTATATAGATCATTTCACACTTATGACATAGACAAAAAGAACTGTTAAGGTAAGATCCATGATATTTTTGAAATCTAAAAACTTGTTTCCATGCAGGAGGATTTGTGAAGGGGGGGGGGGGGGGGGGGGGGGAAATTGGGTTTTGGAGTTGCATGCAATGGGTCTATTTTATGTACGGAAATTAAGAGATAGCTTAATCGAGGGCCTAAAACCACTAATATCGATTGTGACCACTGACTGCCTATGATTAATGTTAGCAACGACAATCAAAATCTATATATATTAGTTAGTAGATCCTGAGACTTCTTTCCATCTTTCCCTTTTGCAATGAAAACTTGAAAGGAAATAGGCCAAAGCACATTGAGCGTGTGTCAAAATTACTTGAAATGAGAATAAATTTAAAGTTACGTCAAGTTAGTGCACATTGAACTCATCACAAGTATATATATCATACTCACGTACATGCGAAACAAACTTGATACATTTTCCTACCGACCACTAAACCAAATGCGGCTAGTTAGTTATTTGTCGTAAGTAAGTAGGAATAGGAGTGGGGCTAAGTTTTGATTAAAAGAATATAATATATAATAATCAATGAGTTGAGCAAGATCCATTATTCATACCCGCGATTTTTTAAGCATAATTATGGTTGAGTGCTGCTATTTCCACCCCCTTATCCTATTTCTCCACCCACCTTATCTTATCACTGTCTGCCGCGCAAATCTCACGGCCTGGAGTTCCGGGCCGAGGGGATATGCGTTAACACGCGGTTTCCTGCTTTTGGGTGCGGTGCGGTTGTGTGCGGGCGTGCCAACACGGTCTACCGTGCGTCGATGTGTTGATGAGTGTTGGATGGATAAGTGGTGCGCCTGTTTGAACTCATCTTCCTAATCAAACGATTGTAGCCGAGAGAGGAACTGGTCTCGGCTGTTAGGTTCACAGCCTAAACTACAAGGCCGTTGAGTGATGGTGTTGGTGGTGGGTTTTGGGCGATGCTCCGGCGCGCTGCTCAGGGAGCGACGGTCGTGTGATATATGGGGTGAGTGAACGAACAACAAGGATGGTGCTCCGGCGCCTTGAAAATCAAGGGTCGTATGATATATTGATGAATGGATTTTCCTTGCAATCTAACACTACTCCTAGGAAAGCAAGTAAAGATATTGAAAGTGCATTACAGGAAAAAATAAGTTGCTCCGTGGGAGGCTTTGTTTTGGTGTTGAACCTTTTGAATGTAGCTCGAGTCTTGTATTTATAGGAAGAGTCTCTGGAGGAGTAATTGAGGCTAAAAATCTGCATGGTGGAGCCTGATTGGAGCAAGTGGGCAGTCCAATCGACATTTGGGATCGTGAAGTATGGTGGTGTGATCCCAGAAATCCCGGTGAATCTCGGCCGCCGCTCTTGATCGTGGGTTCTGAGCTTCTGGCCGTGGAGACGCATTTATGGCCTAGATAGCTGGTGAACCAATATCTCAGGCTGTCAGAATTCTTGTGAGAATGTCCACGTCTAATCACTCTGATCCTCATCACCAAATCCTGACTTCAGTCACTTCCCACCTTCCCTCATGCATTAAATGCTTCTTTGTGGCCAGTGGGTTTGCTGCATTAAACAGGCACTACTTCATTAAATGAAGCCTGGGACCCTGCTGTCACGTGATGATTTGCCTTTAATGCCTTGGCCGTGATTTTGTTCGGCCTCGGCCTCGGCCTGCGCTTGAGGTCGAGATGATCATGCCTTAGCATTTCTTCTTTTGTCTTTAGGAAGGCGAAGTACCCTGGCGAAACGCTGCGTTTCAGTTTTTACGAACAAGTGACAGGGCCGAGAGAAGGGGCTCCTTCGGCCAGCTTATGGCCGTGATTTATCAGGCACAAACACTCACCCACCATATAAATTTGAATAAACACAAATTTATCTTTCCACCCACCATTATTCCTAAAATACCCTTTAATTGTATTTCCATATTTGCTATTACAATAAAATAAAAATAAATAAATAATTCTTCAATTAGCCTATACCCATCCCAATCGCCCTCTCCCTCCCTCCCCCCCCCCCCCCCCCCCAACCTTCTCCTCTGGCGAAAACCCAACAATCAACACCATGACCTTACAAACATTTAACTCTCCTTCTTCAACCAAAGAAAAAACTCTCCTTGTACTGCCAACGAAAAAAACACTCCCCTTCCTATCACCCACACAAAAAAACTCACATTGATTACTCTATCTATTCCAAAAAATGAAAACACATGTGCTTTATTTTATTTTTAATTTCAGAGATTGCAAGAGAGGTGTTGTTTGAGTTTGAAATTAAAAGGAAAGAAAGAGACAAAGGAAGAACAGGAAATAACCATGGGTTTCTATCAGTTTTAGAGTTGCCCAAAAGCTCAAAGTCGATGCAATTATGGGACTATTTGAGCTTTAGAGTAAGAGAAGAAAGAAAAATGATTGGATTATGTGTGACTGAAAATAAAATTGGGGTTATGAGTTTGTAAGTTTAGGTTTTCTTCTGGTTCCTAATTTCTAAAGAACACAGGGAGATAAAGATGTTGACTTCATTTTGTTTGATGGGTTGGGTATGAAGATGGGTGTGGATTTCAAACAAAATGAAAATGAAAATGAAAATATGGGTGTGGGTGTGTGTGAGAGAGATTGAAAGAGTTGTCCTCATAAGTCATTTTACAAAGGAGTAAATTTGTCTTTAAAATTTTGAAAATAAGGTGGGTGAGAATAGGGGTGGGCATCAATCCGGCCGATCCGGCCAAACCGGCCGAACCAATCCGTATTTGCTGGTTTGGTTTGGTTTTGACTAAAAAAAAGTCAACAGTTTTAAAATCCGAACCGAACCGGAGTGGTTTGGTTCAGCTGCAGTTTTAAGTTTTGAAAAACTGTGCTAATCCGAACCGAACCGTTCAAATATTAATTAATTATATATATATTAATTTACATGTGTCAATAGTTGAGTGGCTAATTAGAAGTGGTAGTATGTACACTGAGCTACACTGAATTGGACTCCAAACCAATTATTTTTGCTACTCTTCGGACTCCAAACTCATCACATCTCACAGACCTTCCTTTTCCTTGAACGCGCAGCCACACAACACAACCCACATCTCAGACTCTCATTTTCCTTTGAACAACTACAACCTCCACTGCTTCAATCAAACACATTTTGCACATATGAGAAACATGTTCATCCATCGTCGGCGTCGCACATCTCAGAAAACTGGTATGTTGTTTTTAATTGTATAGGCTATAGCTCCAATTTCATTTGGATCCAACAACTACAATCTTACGTATAGGTATAGCTCCAATTTCATTTAATTAAGCTCAACTAGGAATATCCCATAATTATTATGATTATCTTATACTGGAACTGAAACCCCACCCACTGCTCCAATTTCTTTTTGATTATTTAATTATTATGATATAGGTCTTGTTATTCTTATTAAGTATTTTCACATTCTAGATTTACTATAACGACTTCAGTCATGTGCCACAAAATCTGTTTTAATATGTTTCTTGCTTTTAATTTGTTTTGATGGAAATTAGGACCTTTAGAATGGGGACATACCACTTTAGAATGTTTGTTTTGATGGAAATTATGAATTATTTAATTTCTTTTTTATTATTTAATTATTATGATTTTGATTGCTGAACTATTAAATTTGTGATGATCTAATTGATGAAATTAACTCTAGATGCCTGGATTAATGATACTTGGATATAAGTGTGGTGTGGTTGCAATTTGTTGGTGATTATGGATGAAGCTAACTCAGTGCCAACGATGGTGAGTTCTTCTAATTTATTTAATGTTCATGATGAGGTTCTGCAATTTGTCTGTGATTTATTAGATATCCATGACATATTGGTTCTCCAATTTTTTGTGATTGTAATTTTTGAGATCAAATGCAGACAGTTCTTCTAATTTATCCATTTTTTATATATAGAAATGCAGAGATCAAATGCTATTGCACCTGTGCACATTTTCACTGATTGATTCTCTATTGATGCACAACCTTGCAGTTATGGTTATTTTCTTATTCTGGCATATTTTGATAATCTTGTATCCTAAAATTTGTGTTGATTGAAACTGCTTTTATGTGCAGTATCGGACAGACCAGCATACTACATCAGAAAAAGACTTCAGTCATGTGCCACAAAATCTGTTTTAATATGTTTCTTGCTTTTAATTTGTTTTGATGGAAATTAGGACCTTTAGAATGGGGACATACCACTTTAGAATGTTTGTTTTGATGGAAATTATGAACTTAGATGCATGCTGGAAATCGTGCAACCTTTGATTGAATGGAATGTTATTGTGTTAGCATTTGTGTTATATGCTTTTATAACAGCAGCCTTGCAAGTCGTTTGTAATGTTGTTGTGTTAGCATTATAATGTAAGAGCAGGGTGAAAAATGCATAGTTTTGTGTTGGGCATAAACCGGCCGAACCAATCCGAACCAAACCGTTTATAAGTGGTTTGGATTGGTTTGGTTTTCGTTATGGTTTTAGGCTAATCCGAACCAAACCGATCCGTTCTTTTCTTATTGGTTCAGCTGTGGTTTGAGAGTAAAACCGAACCAATCCGGACCGTGCCCACTCCTAGGTGAGAAAATAAGAAAAGTTGGTGGAAATAGTAGCACTCTTAGGGCTCGTTTGGTACACAGGACTGTCTTGGCATGGACTATGCTTAGGGGCTATCTTGGCTTGGCTTGGCTTGATCTAAGTTGGATAACACTTATCCTGCGTTTGGTGTACGTTTGGACTAGGACTAGATTTTTTTTAGTTTTTCAAAACTATCTATGTATATGTATATATGTATAAATACATATATTATGTATGTGTACACATGTATTTTATAATATATGTGACATTTATGTGTATATACATGTATATATGTAGATTATAAATAATATAAACATATGAATGTATATATATATGTACACATACATGCATATACATGTATATATATTATATTATAAAATACATATATATATATATATATGTATGTATTATACCCATGTATATATGTATATTATATATATACATACATTATACATATATAATATATATGTGTATATAGGTGTATATATGTATATTATAATATATACATGGGTATAATACATATATATATATATGTATTTTATAATATATATAGACATATGTATTTTATAATATATATATATATACATGTATATACATGTATATATGTATATTACAATATATATAATACATATATAATGTATATGTGTATATATGTGTGTATATGTATACTATAATACATACATGGGTATAATATATATACACATATATGTATATATACGTATGTATATATATGTATTGTAATATATAATATATATTACATATATACATGTATGCTATTATTATAATATTAATATGTATATGTGTATATGGGTATATTATAATAATAATATACATGTATATATGTATATGTATATTATATATGTATATATGTGTATGTATATATATACACATATATGTACATATATACATATATTATAAATTTATGTGTATATACATTATAGTATATGTGTAAGTAAGTTTAATAATAATAATATACGTTATTAATTTTACAATATAATATATGCATTTTATACATTGGTGAGCATTGGGACTAGCTAATCCTCCCCTTCCACATGGGATTACTAGTCCCCTACTAAGGAGGTGTTTTTGGTGGGCCCGGTATTAGCAATCCCATCTAAGACTAGGATTAGATAAAACAAACATGGTACGAAATTTAGTCCAAGCCAGTCCAAGCCAATCCCGTGTACCAAACGAGCCCTTATGGTTTATGTATTTGCATATTAAAATAAAATAATCACGTGAAAGATTTGGGGAGAGAGGAGGATCAAATACTGAATGTCAGAAAAGATCTTTGCTAAATTACCGACGTCACTTCGCATAATCCAAATCTCAGAGAGTACCCCAGTTCTTTTCTCCTTATTTTTTTTATTTTTTTATTTGGTTTCAAAAGGCCTTCTTGTTTTGGGCTCATTCTGCTCTCTATGCTTGGAGAGGAGGGGGGAGGGGGGGATTGGGTTTTGGCCCATGAATGCAACCAATTGCCATTTTGAGTCCAAAACTAAACCACAAACCCAATCGAATGTGCAGTGGTTGATTGAAGGGTAAGCCCATCAAAACTCTCTTCTCTTTTTGTAGTTGATTTTTGATGTGTTAATTTCTCACTAACATTATCAATTGTCTGTAATGGCATCCTTTCAAGGCTTATTCACTTGTATAAAATCTCCAACATTGTTATTAAAAGCACTCAAAGTTATGAATTTAATCATACAAGGCTGTTCCCCTGAAAGAGTCCACTATCCATTTCACTATTCCCCCCAAGTTAGTTCCTTCCAAACCTTTTTATCTGACTAGAGAATCAACCAAAAGCCTAACATCTATGCTATAAAAATGTTCACACAAACCAACCACAACCAACATATTATGAACAGATACAGACATCTCTCTCTCTCTCTCTCTCTCTCTCTCTCTCTCTCTCTCTCTCTCTCTCTCTCTCTCTCTCTCTCTCTTCTCAGAGGTTCCCATTTCTATGCCCATGCTTCTCCTCCTCCTCCCCTAGTATTTACAATCCCAAGATTTTCAGTCTTCTTCGCCGGCTTACTCAACTGAAACACCGGGTGGCTGCACAGCTTCCGCACTCCTTTCCTCAAACTTAACCAGTCTCCAGCTTCATATCCACTTCCACATCCATTTTCGGAACAATCGAGTTCATACTTAGTAGACATGCTGCTGTGTGAATTGGACTCAAGTTCATCTTCCCCGTCACTTAATACCGGAGAGCACCACAGTTTCTCATCAATGTCAGCTTTCGGGCTGTCCAAACTGGTAGTCCTGAATGAGATATCATCAACAGGTCCCTTGGGGGCACAGGTATTTAGATTCTGCCCAAAGGATTCACCCATGAATGAATACACAGTATCACTGTTGTGGTCGGGAGATTTCGAGCTTCGTGAATGCAGTGTAGCCTCTGCAGCTGATTCCTCTCGCTCACGCAGGATTTTTAAAATCAGTGTCTTCAGGAAATTCATAACTTGCACTGCATGTATCAATGCAGTTAAAGGATCTGCCATCTGCAGCAACAATTCTAGTTTAGTCTATAGCAAAACTTATATTTGTTTGTGAACAAAGAGGATTGTCTTATGGTCATTACAACCACAATTACCCCCAGTAAAGAGAACTATATAACAATGAAGCCCTGCTAGAATAAACTTGGCTAACACAATGAATCATTTAAACTTGGCTAAGTTTTATAAAACAATGAATTATTGTCAGATCCAAGTCATAGCCAAGGACCAACAATCTTTTGATGTTATGGATTGACTCATCTTTTAGTAGGTGGGCCTGATAAACCCCCAAATCCAGGCCTACACTTGACCTAGGTATCAGGTAATCAACAAGGTACTGTCGTGGGAGACCAACTAGGGCCTTCCATCTAAAATGTGTTGTCCTGAGTCCTGGCCAACTTGGCCCACCTTGGGGGCCAAGGAACAACAACATTTCATTTCATCTTTCCAAGGACATTGATACTGGTAGATATCATCCGCAGCAGTTCTTACTTTAAAGCTATAACAACCATCAGGCTTGACCATAACTCAAAATGGAGAGAGTTTCAAAGAAAAATTGAGGCAAAACAACATATAGCAACCAGAGACATTTCACATCTAGAACAACAATACACAACCATTTTAAATCAAAGGCTACCAACCTCAGTCATGTTCGGTGCAAAAACCATAGCAATGTTGCGTGCATTCATCTTGTTGTGCTTTTCATTCTGCGAAACATCTGCCATCAGATTGATGGCCCAATCAAGCAGTGAAGCTTCTGTTGGAGGAAGTGTCTTCACCAATCTTGTGCAGTCATCTTCTGTGTTGCAGCGCAGCACCTGTTCTGGTGTGAGTGGATCAAGTACCCTTGAAGGAAGCTCTCTAAACCATGCCTGCAAGGTTTAAGAAGGGGAGAGGGGGGGAGCACCCATTAGTAAAAGGAGGAAGAAGAAGTTGACAACCAAAAGAAAGAAAAGAAAAAGGAGCACAAACCCATAGTTAAAAAAGATAATTTTAGATATCATAAATGAAAGGTTTAATTCAAGAGGGTTGAGTAAAGATCAAGAATTTGATAGATTGAAGGAAAAACTGAAAGTCCACTAACATTTTTACAATACTAAACATTCTGAAGAGGGAGCCAGTGGCTATATATTTCAAAATGTATACAAACGCATAATAGAGTTTTTTCTTGGAAATGTCAAATATGTTTACCTTTATCAAACCTGCTAAACAATGAACATCAATTCCATGCGGGACTACACCTTTGTTCAATTGGTCCCGAACACGCTCTTCCTGGCTATTTTCAGCATTTATTCTGAATATTCCTTCTGCCTTTAAGCAGGAGGAGAATGAAATAACACCTCATGTTTTGTTAGAAGTGCAAAGAAGCATACAAGTAAAACTTGGCTACTAATTCAGAAACCAAACTTACTTTAAGGCCTCCTCCTGAATACAATCGCTTTTGCATCATAAGAAGTATTGTAGGCACACTGTTTCCTTTATTATCATAAGAACACTGCATTGACTTGGCAGAGACCCCAAACACACTTGCACTGGATGAAAAGAAGCGTATCCCATTAGTCCTTAGTCAAATAGAAAGGTACAGAAACATTGATGTTAGGACTCAAGGAAATGATGCAAGACATATATTCAAACTGCTGAAACAAAAACTCCCATCTGCCAGACCAATATAGAATGTTTCTGAAATTCTACCTTCAGATAGTTTTGTAGTACAATCTACTCACGAAAACAAAAGGAATAAAAACTAACATTTTTTTTTTCCACAAATAATACCGAAAGATCAAGTGTTTGCTACCCTATGCAAATCCATTTTCAAAATAAGATGTTTTTAAACAATCTTCGCTACTGAAAACTGAACAGACCAAATGGTTTCCGTTCATAATTAGAATCAGTCCTCCCATCGTTATAGAAACAAAATGAAAAATAATAAATCCCCTTGTCTGTCTAAGTGCCTACCAACACTTTCAACCAAGTAAGTTCAAGGCAGAATAGCAAAAGCTATGATATGACAGACAGCACAAGTTATAAGCACTAAAAAGGTGAAACAATCTAATTATGTCAGAATCAAATCATCTTTCCCTCTCTAAATTCCCTCCCAAATATGAACTTAAATTAAATCAGTATCCTCAGACAATTTTCATTAAGTACAGGGGAACTCTGTTCTTCAGGAGATCAGTTAAACCGGTAATGGTTGTGATTGTGACTAACACAAAGGAGGGGATTCACAACCTTGGTCAAGACTCAAGCCAATTGTGTTTATAAAAAATAAAAAACCATTTAAAGTAAGCCACTTGGTTAATTTGTCTTTCAGGGGAACCCCAGAATCAGAAAGACCAATTTTGACAAGCCAACAAGACATAAAATTGCGGAGTTTCAAAAGAGAAGCCAAAACAAGACTAGAAATCACAGAAACTGATTTAGAAGTCTACAAGAGAACAACATAATGCCATTAATTTTTCAATTTCATTATTAAAAGCAAAGTAGCAAGTAAGAAAAACACCCCCACAAAGACACATAAAATCCAAGTATGAATGAACTTGAATCTGTCAAAGTTATCAAATTCAGACTACTGGTACTTCAAACCAACCCGAAGGCCCGAAATTTCCAGATAACCAAGTCAATTCATAAATTCCACCAATTCGTCCTCAACCAATTATTAAAATAAAAAATAAAAAATAAAAAAAGAAGGCAAAATTGCAAAAACATCAAAGGAGCTCTCACCTGGCACTAGGCGCCTTCCTGGGGACCTCAGGCTCAAGCTCACGGGGCAAACCCAGAAACCCATTAAACCTGTCAAATGTGACATGCGAAACATGCCTCACCTCAGTAGGAGAACTGATATCGATAGAGGAAGCCACGTCATCCCTCTCCACACTGCAAGTTATCAAAGACTTCCTCAGAGCAGCCACCAAAATGTCCAGTACAGCAAACTGGTTTTGCTGCTGGTGACCATTATGAGCATGAAAGTCTCGACCTTTATTGCTCCCATGGGCTCTACTTGTGGGATAAAGAAATGGGGTCGACATGGGATTGTTTTGAACCTCATCTTCATAACCCAAGTCCTCATATTCCAGCTCTTCCATCTCCTCTTCCTCTTCTTCTTCTTCTTCATCTTCTCCATCAACGGCTTTGTTATTATGGTGGTGGAAAAATGGGCTCGGAGGGGCAATGTTGAACTCAGTGAGTCCAACGAGATGGCAAGATTTGGATCGGAAGAGCCGGGCCATTCTGCTTTCTAAACTAAAATAATAAAACCAATGAACCCAACAACTAATGTGTGATAATAAAGGCCTAAAGTCTAAAACAGAGTGAAAGTTAAAAGACAACAGAGAGAGTGTGTGTTTGTAGAATATAAAAATGAAATGGGGGTTGGGTATTTAGAGAGAGGGTGAGGAGGAGGAGAGGTGGGTTTGGTGGTGACGAAGAGGTGGAAAGGGGGTTGCTTGGAAGAGGGGGATGAGTGATTATTATTGAGTTTTGGGTTGAAAGTTGAAGAGGGAGGGTGTGGTGGTGGTGAGGATGATTGAGACTTTCTGCTTTTTCTTCTTGTTCGGGTTATTTGCATCTCTTATTCTTCTTGTGTGTTTGATCTTAGAGAGAGAGAGAGAGAGAGAGAGAGGAAGGTCGGTGACAAATGACTACGAGACAACCAGATATGAGAGTGAGTGTGTGCCTTGGAAGTTACTCAAGTGAAGATAAAAATTCATTAAACAATGATACATATATTGAACAAGGGAGGCATGAAGATGGGTGGAGGGGCCATTGCTCTGTGTGTGAAGAAGCTATCCATTTGAAAGAATCACTTTATAGATAATTCTAGTACAAATTAAATGTCTAGTTGTGTTTAAGATAACATTATGTTGGTTTGTATAATCCGACCAAATAAGAGGCACACATACTATTACTAGCTATAGAGGTTGCTATGAAATTGAATTGGTAGATTTCATTTCATTGTGGCTCAATTCCATCAACCAACAATTTTATATTTCCCTCACCTTAATTACTATTTCTTAACATCATATTTCCGAGACTCTGTCATCTTGACCATCATTCGTCATGCCTTGATCACATCCGATAGCAAAAATCTATATTCTCCTTGATTACGATAATTGATTTTTCCATAAATTAACATTAACAATGTTATGTTAAATCTAGTTTGAAATTGTGAAGTGAAATTAAGGAAGTTCATGGCCTTGGCCAAATGTTGTATAAAACAAGTATACATGGTATATTAGAAACGCTATCCATAAATTCCACGTGCTTAAGAGGCTTGTGGTACAATTTTCTTTTGACCTAGGATGTCCCCTCATCCACTCTATACGACCATCTTCTTAGCTCAATCAAACGTTCCAAATAATTGGATGAAAAAAACTGTTCACTATTCACGTTTGGTGTTGGGAATTGGCAAAGTATGGATCTTTTTTTGGTGGGATAATGAAATAAAGCTTTGGAATTGATGCTTTGGATTTATTTGAGTATCTGAAAATGGCGTGTCGTCTGGCTGTTTTTGTATTTTGCAAGACAACCCCCACGACAGTCACGTGGCCACATGCCATGTTCCATTCTTATTCCAAACCCACTAATAATAATACCTTGGTGTTGTGGGTTAATGAGTACTTTACACCAACATTAAACAAAAAACCAGCTTTAAACAAAATTAAGCTCAAGTATATGAGGCTAGTCATAAAGACTTAAGTCCTTATCAATGTAAAATAGTCTTGGTTACTTGATGGACTTAGTTCATCGAGCAAGTACGTTACTGAAATTTAACTTAAGATCTTTTTCTGACTGATGAATAAATAAATCATAACAAAATATTTCCGTTGTTAAGACTTTTCCTAATTACGTAAGATTATTTGATCTAGTAAAACATCAATATCCCCGTTTTTCTATTGAAAAAGATCTTGAGTTCAAATCCCATAATTAACTTCTTCTAAACAAGAAAAAAATCTCCCGACTATTTTTGTTGTATTGTTTTTGTTTTGCCTAAATTATTTTTTGGGTCATACTCGTACACCCCAAGTGAAAGCCCACGGATATTTTACCATAGGTTTTGGTCCATAAAGCATAAGGTGTGGCCTGAGTCTTATTAAATGCAAATTGTGGAAAAGCGTGTGGCACGTGAACAAACCCATGCATGTCATGCAAATACAGGCATCTGTCATTACTGTGCTACCGCAGGATATTGATCCAATCCAACGGTGGGCCTTGCATGGTCCCCACCACCAATCCAATGGCTATCACATGTGTTGCCTCTTACAGTTTTGTTTTGTTCACAGCCTTTGCTCATCACAAGTGAACAAGTAACATGTTGTCCATGTCCATCTCCCATCGGTGCATAGCAATATAAACTATGAACAAAGGCCTTTAAGACGATCTGCCGTTCCAAGCAAGTTTATGTACTTCATACGTATATGCCCAAAAAATATGACGTGATATAAGCGCATATGTGAGTTAAGTCGATTGGCGAAAGTAGAATACCTGCCGTTCATCGTATACCCGAGTTTGATACTCCTCTTCGTATAATGTGTAATGATTATTACTATGATTGATCCAAGCTAACAGTCCACCAAACTGTCCTCACTATATTAATTGAAAGTGCGAATCATATATATGCTTGCTTTTAAAGCATGTTAATTTGGAAAGGAGGTGGAGGAAGCTCATGCAAAAAGAAACAGTACATAAAAAAAGGAATGAAAAGGAAGTGAAGAAGAAGAAGAAGCATATATTATATTTCTGTTCCTGCTGTGTTGTGTGTGAGTTGCTGCGTTGCTTTCAAGCTACTCAAAGAATCTGATCGAGTATGAGTATCCACTGCCGGCTGACCTAATTTGTAAGGTCATATATTCATATGAGCAATTAGGTGAAAGTTTGTGTAATGGCTTATCTCAATTGAACCACAACAACTCGAATGATCTTTCTTAACTACTCGTCCTTTATATTAATTAAACCTTAAGATAATTATAAATTAATTCAACTCATTCTTTCATATATTTATGGATTTTTTAAGTTATAAGTTTCTTCTAATATTCAAATGCATATAAGGAAAAATATGGCTAGGTTGTTGCTTTATCATAATCTTCACTATACATGGATGAGATTACAAAAAGAAAAAAAATGCACTTGTTCTTTATAGGGTTACCCAACAATGTATTTTGACGATCAAAACAGTATAAACTTCAGGACTCAAGATCCCGCATTGGAAAAATAACATAATCTAGAGTGGTTTAAGAATCCTTGGGCATCCTTCCCTTAAAAGCTGATTTTTACGGACAAATTCTATTATAAGTATTGATATCATAGTCTATGTTTCACCACGCATTTGTTAGGATTTTCTGGCAGATGTTAATGTTAGGATTTTCTGGAGCAAGTAGCCCAATTTGATCGCTGACTGATGAACAAGAAGGCTGAAGTTGGTTTGACCAGCAATAAGCCATATAACTGGTCTGCCATTAATTATACTTATCTTCCTAATGGATCAACCGCTTATAGACCGTACAACTTAAACTGGGTTGATAGAAGCCCAAGTTTTGAAATCCAAGACCAAGATAATTTTGGACCCAATTATTGCCCCAAAATTTTGAACCAAAATCACATAAGCAATTGTTCACCCAACCCAAAGAAAAAACCACAAAGCGAGGATTTATCTCGACTGATCAGGGAGTGGCCGATAAAACCATCCGACCATTTAGGCCGGTCAAACAAAATTTATTGGAGCAGTTTGGTTATTTTTTATACTAAATTAATAATTTTGTAATGAATTGAACCAATTATTAATAAAATATTAGTTGGATTGGCCCAAATTTTTGGGTCATATTTGATGGGCTGAACTACTAGACTGGACATATTCAATTAAAATAGACACGGATCCAGTCTGTTGTTTGATGGGCTTAATTGTATCACAAACTAGATATTGGACCTTGAAGCCACCTCCCAAATAACTACGGCTCTGGAACCCAACCCCATACGTGGGTTTACAACAAACGAGAGCTCCTTTTCATCTTCGCGAACACGAGCTCTGTTTGTACAATATCTGGCTAAGCATTCTCAAGCCAATCCAAGCAAAGGGAGGGGAGTCCCACATCGACAAAACACAAGAAGAGGGGACTCTTCCTCACTTATAAAAGAAGTCCCCTCTCCTTCAAGGAGGAAAAAAAAAAAAAAAAAAAGATTGGGGTAGGCTACTAGGGCTCCATATGGCTCACTGTTGCGTAGATACAGCTGCACCAAAATGGGTTCAACTGCATCCTCAACTTGTGATACTCGCAAGTGCACGAGCCGTTTGGTAGTATAGCATATGTAAGTGCGAGGTCGATCCCACGAGGATTGGTGATTGAATGATTCAATTCATTTTCCCTACACAAAACATAAATGAAAAAGAAGGGAAATAAATAAAACAAGAAAAAAAAGAAATAACTCAAGCAAATAAGTTCCCAAGTTCAATTAGATTAATGGATTGATTCTAGCTAAAGTATGATTAAGCCATGGTGTGTGGTCATAACCTTGTGTTCATAATTCCCTAATTTGATCATTTGTTGTCTAACCTAAAATTAAGCATTAGGAACCCATTAAGCATAGAAGAACAATTTAAACAACCAAGCATGTATCTAATCCCTGTTGTCGAATGTCCATACATACTCTTCCTATTCATAGTTCAATTCGAATTAAAGCATGGTGTATACTCTTAATTCAAACCAAGATAGCTAACATGCAAGCCTAAATGGTGATCAATCATTCAAAGTAGCATATTAACTTATAAGCATAATGAATAAGAACAAAAACCATAATTGAAACTTGGAAACTAATTCAACTTGAAAACTTAAGAAAAGAATTTACATTACAAAGAAAAATAAACTACAACTAAGAAGCAAAAGGAAAGCTAGAATTGAGAACTAGAAAGCAAAATTAAGAGAATTTGAGGGAGAGAAGGGAGGGGAGCTCTAGAGAAGTGTTTGAGAGCTCCCCCCCTTGGGGTGTGTTTACAAGCTTAGAGAACTTCCCTATTTATAGGCCTAGGGGAAGTGAAAATCTGAATTCAATATGGCTAATGCATACAACACTTGTTTTATAAAATCTGAAATGGTTGATGCACTTGTATTAGAAAATCTAAATTGGGTGATGCACTTGTATTAGAAAATCTTGAATTGGTTGATGCACTTCACCAATAGATCCCACCAGCAGCCCTAGCTCATCTTCATGTCACCATGACCAAGCTTCCAACCAGAAATGATAGCTCATACCTAGCTCACCATGACCAAGCATCCAACCAGCACATGCTGAGGTCAGCATGACCAGCAACTTCAAGGGCTTACAACTTGGGCTTCTCTTAATCAAATTAGGACTTTAAGCACTTGAAATTGAAGTTCAGAATGTCTTCTTTCCAGCCATATATCATTTGGGCCAATCCAAGGTCGGAGGAGGAAGTTAAGGCCAAAACAAATTGCTAACTCATTTTGCGCGCTGATAAAATCCATCCTGAGCATGACTCTGTGTTTGCTAGGTAACAGACTCCATATTTATCCAATGGGGGTGAAGTTTGGATATGTTATAGTACACACCCATTGGAACAACTTTCATGAAGAATTCGGCCTCATCCGAGCTGTGTAGGTTGCTGAAACAAAGCTTGCCATATGACCTACGGAACTGGACTGGCAGGGGGCTGTAGCCAAAATGAGTTTGTCTTTTAAGCTCTTCATCCATTCATCCAAATTAGGCCTTAACATGCTTGAATTGCATGAATTATGCTCTCTTGCTCTATTTGCCTACAAAACACACAAAGGGAGGCAAATAACTTAGAAATCTAAGAAACTAAGCAAAAGAAGTAAGTAAATAGGGCATGTATATGTATGAAATTATGAGCTTAACACTCACTGGGGCCTCATGGGCTTACCCATGAGCCCACTTAAAAGCCCACGGATCATATCAGATCCTCAGCCTTCAGCCTTCGGCAGGCAACCTTCGGCCTTCGGCCTTCGGTATTCTTCCTCTTCTCCTTGGGTCTAAATCTATGTGCAATGTATACTCATATTATCGTAATGAGAACATACTTCTCCGTGGAGTAAGCCCATCATTCAGGTGAACCAAGTACATTTGTCTTCTGTATGCATGCCTATTTACTTACCGAATGCTCTCACATACTGAGGGTCATCACCTTCAACATCCACCACATCTTAAAGTTGGCCTAAACACTACCCATCTAGTTTTAGCGCAAACAGTTTGGCGCCGTCTGTGGGAAGCGACACAAAACGCTATGTCGTTCTCCTTCTTGAGTGCTCTCGGCACCCTTGTGAGCCATGCCGTCGGCACATTCTACGCCGACTTGCCGAACGGCACCATTTCATCATTCGGCGCGTGCGATGTCCTCACATCCCCCCAATTATTCGGCATCCACCTTCGGCACCCTTTCATTATTCGGCGCGTGCGATGTCCTCACATCCCCTCAACGATTCGGCATCGGCCTTCGGCACCCTCCCATCATTTGGCGCGTGCGATGTCCTCACATCCCCCCAATGATTCGGCCTTCAGCCTTCGACTTTCGGCACCCTTTCATCATTCGATGCGTGCGATGTCCTCACATCCCCCCAATGATTCGGCCTTAAGCCTTCGGCCTTCGGCACCCTTTCATCATTCGGCGCGTGCGATGTCCTCACATCCCCCCAATGATTCGGCATCCGCCTTCGGCACCCTCTCATCATTCGGCGCATGCGATGTCCTCACATCCCCCCAATGATCCGGCCTTCGGCCTTCGACACCTTTTCATCATTCGGCGCGTGCGATGTCCTCACATCCCCCCAATGATTTGGCATCGGCCTTCGACACCCTTTCACCATTCGGCGCGTGTGATGTCCTCACATCCCCCCAATGGTTCGGCATCCGTCATCGGCCTTCGGCCTTCGGCCTTCGATACCCTTTCATCATTCGGGGCGTGCGATGTCCTCACATCCCCAGAATGATTCGACATTCGCCTTCAGCATCGGCCTTCGGCACCCTTTCATCATTCGGCGCGTGTGATGCCCTCACATCCCCCCAATGATTCGGCATTGGCCTTCGGCACCCTCTCATCATTCGGCGTGTGCGATGTCCTCACATTCCCCAATGATTCGGCCTTCGGCACCCTTTCATCATTCGGTGCGTGCGATGTCCTCACATCCCCCCAATGATTCGGCATCCGCCTTCGGAATCCTCTCATCATTCGGCGCATGCGATGTCCTCACATCCCCCCAATGATTCTACATCGGCCTTCGGCCTTCGGCACACTTTCATCATTCGGCGCGTGCGATGTCCTCACATCCCCGCAATGATTCGGCATCCGCCTTCGGCATCGGCCATCAGCCATCGGCCTTTTCTCAAAGCCATGCCGAACGGCACCTTCCAGGAGACACTTCTCCATTACGGCGCCATCAGCCTTAGGCCTTCGGCCATCAGCCATCGGCCTTCGGCCATCAACTATCGACCATCAGCCATCAGCTTTCGGCCATTAGCTATCGGCCATCAGCCATCGGCCTTCCGCCATCAGCCTTCCACCATCAGCCATAAGCCTGCTGAAGAATGAACTGAATGAGCTGAAGAATGAACTGAAGCATTACTTGGCTAGTGCATTAATGACTATAAGTCCCCAATCAAGAAGTACCTCCTTAATCGGGAACTTTGGGGACTCCTGTTTGTACAATATCTGGCCAAGCATTCCCAAGCCAATCCAAGCAAAGGGAGGGGAGTCCCACATCGACAAAACACAAGAAGAAGGGACTCTTCCTCACTTATAAAAGAAGTCCCCTCTTCTTCAAGGAGGAAAAAAAAGAAAGAGATTGGGGCAGGCTACTAGGGCTCCATATGGCTCACTGGGGCCTCATGGGCTTACCCATGAGCCCACTTAAAAGCCCACGGATCATATCAGATCCTCAGCCTTCAACCTTCAGCCTTCGGCCTCCAGCTTTCGGCCTCCAGCCTTCAGCCTTCGGCATCAGCCTTCGGCCTGCAGACTTCGGCCTTAGGCCAGCAGCCTTCGGCCTTCGGTATTCTTCCTCTTCTCCTTGAGTCTAAACCTATGTGCAATGTATACTCACATTATCGTAATGAGAACATACTTCTCCGTGGACGTAGCCCATCATTCAGGTGAACCATGTACATTTGTCTTCTGTATGCATGCCTATTTACTTACCGAATGCTCTCACATACTGAGGGTCCTCACCTTCAACATCCACCACATCTTAAAGTTGGCCTAAACACTACCCATCTAATTTTCGCGCAAACAAGCTCTTTGTCATCTCCCTTAGCCTCCTTCGCATTGTATGTTCTATGGTTTTGCCGCCTTCTCTCTTCTCTCTCTCCCTTCTCCTTTCTTCTGCCATTCTCAAATTCTTTGATTATGTCAAATCCAATCTGCCTTTCTCATCCTATTCTCTCTTATTATTTTTTTTAATCATTATTTTTGTGATATGGGGTTTTCGTGCTGATCTCATATTGGTGTTTGTGGTGCAAATAGGATTTGGTTTTGGGAAATTTGGGTGTCATTTTGGTCTTGTTTAGGCTCACGATCTGGGGTTGATTTGTTTGTTTTATGGGTATTCATGTTGTGTTTGCGTGGTGTGCCATGGCTATTCACAATCTGGGGTTGATTTCTTCTTTCAAAAATGTTAAGGGCCCGTTCGGTAATGTTTTAAGGGGTTATTTTCATTTTCAGATAACAAGGCAAAAACACATTCGGCGGCCCAAAAACAGAAAACACTGAGAATGTTTTCATTTTGTGTACTTGTAAAAAACATAAAAAAGTTGTTTTCATTCTCATGAGAAACGTTTTCATAAAAAGAACTCACATATTATTATTTCAAATTGTACTACTAGACACGTTTTCATTGTTTTTGTTTTCTGAAGATGTTTTCTAATTAATCTACTATACGCATTTTCATTTCCTGAAAATGCAAATTCGTTTTCTTGTTTCCATTCTCTGAAAATATTCTAAGAAAACATTCTCCGAAAACGTTACCGAATGGGCCCTAAGATTTTCTTGTGGTGAATCTTTCAAGTTTCATAGCTTCATACAATCGATGTTTTCTTTTGTTTCAATTTAACTTCTTTTTTTTCTTTCTGTTTTGCCATTATGTTTTCCAAAATTTTCAAAATTATTATGTTATCTAGTCCAACCCAAAGTAGGTATAACATCAAATAACAAACTCAAAGTATGGTCCAATCTCAACCAGTCCAATCCAAAATACAAAGTTAAATCCAATCATGTCCTATATGGGCCACCAAATGAGGCATTGGTGTGCTCCCAAGTGGTCCTAGGTTCAATCCTTTATTGTATCCATGTGTATGAATTCCCCCCCGTCTACTTCTTAACTTTGACAACAATAAAAATTGAATTGAACCAATTTAAATTATGTATTTCTTTATTTAAGCATTTGGCAATCTTTTATTGATCCTCACCATTTACTATTATTTTTATCCAACACATTGATATATACCATTTAATATCAAAATATAACATCTTTAAATCATTTGAATTAGAAGTTATATTTCTTTCGAATTTCTCCATATTCAAAGTTTTCCCATATCTATTGTTAAATTTATGGTACCTTTGACATGCATAAAGCAATATGGAAAATCGCTTAATTGTTTTTTCAAGGAAATAACCAAACTAAACCGGATCAAACCAACTACTTCTTTTAATCAAACCAAACCGAATGAGTTGGGGAAGCCAACCTTGATTCATTGTGGGGTGCTTTTTTATTTTTTGCAGCCTTAAAGCCTTTTGCTTCTATACATACCAACCTCTTTTCCTGCCCAGGCAGTTGGCCTTTTGAATTCAACGAAATTAGTTGTGAGGTAAGGGTTCATAGTTTCGAGTTGTAACTTGTAATAGTATTAATATCACATATGCAGAAGGCCTTCACTGTTATCTTAAGTTATCTTAAGTTCGAACCTTCATAATACCTTGATAATGTGTATGTGAGAGAAATCCCCCCTCTTCCTTTTAGATTAGACTATCGCTTGTATTAAAAAAAAAAAAAATCTCAATATATATAACATGCATACTCTTTGTTTGGTCAAATCACATACGTACTCTTTGTTTGGTCAAATCACATACGTACTCAAGACTTTCAATAAATTATCTTTTTCCAACAGGATCTAGCCTAGTAGAAAAGAATTTTAATTTGTAGACTAGTGGTCTCAGGTTCGAACCCCATGACATTGTGAGAAACCTTTCTCCCCTTGTAATTTAGACTATCGCTTGTACTAAAATAAATAAATAAATAAAGTATATTTTCCAAAAAAACAAAAAACAATATAAAACATCTCTATCCCTCACTTTTTTTTGCCCTCTTTTGTATCCATATATATATATATATAATACTATTGACGTAATTAAATGTAGTTAGTATTTTACAACATCCACGATATCCCTCTAACTTCTAAGTCATGTGGTCGGAAATCGTATTAAAATTTAAAGGCATTGTAGTTATCCTGAGTTGTTGATCGATAGAATAAGTCAACGTGACCCATGGCAATGCTTCCTAAATATATAAAATTGTTGATTATTTGAAATTATGGTCTTCATTTTTCTAAGATATAACAGAAACAAAATTTGGAAGTAATTGACTTTTTAATTATCCATGTATTTAACATGTAGGTTGGAAGAGTCTCACCTCAGAGGGTTCATTTTGGACTTTCGGAATCTCAAGGTCGACCCTAATTTCAAAAAATGTATGCAATATGTGATTGGTTGCGGCTTTGAAAAGTTACTTTTGGGAAGCGTAATGCAGTTAGTGAATCATATAGATACCTAATATATTCTCATATTGGAGTATAATTACATAATACAGCCACACGGGTAGGTTTTCTAATGACATTAATAAAGCTATTTGCTTGTGCTTTAATTATTTGTTGGCTTGTGGTTTTGAACCTCCAAGGTCTTCTCATGGCGTAATCAATAGCGTTTTGGATAAAATAGTTGGTCTAAAAATACTGTCCTTTTGTATTAAGCGTTTCGAGCAAGTCAAATCATTTGATGCAATAAGATGGGTTGTTCATCCCATCACCACAAGTTTTACTTAAACATTTTCTTAGACAAAGATATTGCGGCCAGTGGGAGTAAGTGGAAAGTTGACATGTTCATGTTTTGCAACCCTTTTTCTAATTGTTTGAGTTATACAACAAGGACAATTACGCCTAAGAGGAGATTTGTAAAGTATATTTGGATTGTTGTCTAATTCAATGAGTCTAGTCTCAATATTTACAAGTTCACCAAACAACGATCAAGATTCTCATCCACTTTAATTGAAATAGTCCAATTCAGTCCGACCCACAAAACGTTACCTAAAAATAAAACATGTGATTCAACCATAGTATAATACGAGTTTCCTTAGAATTCGACAATATTTGTAGTTCATAACAAAAGTAAGGCCTATTTTAGTGCACGATACATAACTCAATTACTGGTTATTTATGGCTTCAACCATTTCTTAATGTGAAAAAGAAATCGTAAGAAGCAAAGCAATACAAAGACAACTTATTCTTATTTCACTAATCAAGTGTCCACATTGCCTTATTTATACCAAACTCTTGTACTTATGAGATTTGAACTAATATAGCCTTACCTAACAAAATAAAGACTCAATACCACTAATAAAATGATGTTGACTTAATATAGATTAAAAACAACACGGGGTTTATTATATGGGTTCATTACATTAAACTTGCTTAATTATCCTCTTTTGTTTCCCCACCTCTAGAGCTACTGCATAATTATCTCTACACTCTACAGTGATGTACTCTAATGAAGTAAATCAAAGTCAACTAACTGAAGGCGGTGATCAACGGCACGAAAAGGGGCACAGCGCATTCACATTTCTTCCGTCTCCCACCGGATCGCCACCTATTTCGAACCTTCGGACCAGGCTGTGCATGTTCGTCAGCTCTGACTCACTCAAATCCGCTTCCAAATTTTTTATCCCCTGCTACGCATACCTTGAACGACAATTCTCCTCGACACCTCACTAGCCTGCCACCTGTCAAAACGGGGTAAATTTAATCACCCACCATCATTAACTAGTCAAAGGTCAGCAGGTCCATTAAAAACACCGTACACCAAATCGCACAGAATATTTCTCCTCTCTTTCCCGAAAAGCCCTTTTTGAATTTAAATATTACAAAAAAGGCAGACAAAGAAGCAAGAGACAAAATCAAAAGGAGTTGTACACAGAAGCACAAGGAGTGAGAATACTAGCGTACACTCTAGAGCACGTAGAACGTATACTAGCATGCTAAATCCAACCGTTCATTCTCGAATGCTTCTTCTAGGGGAAGCAATCATTTTCAAACTCTGATTTTGACCATCCATGTGTGATTATTCAAATCTGACGGTCCAGAATCTGTCGAAGATTTCGTTTCTTTGTATAGAGGTGAGTAGCTTATAATCTCCCATCACTTGGCTTCTTGTGTCTCAGCGGAGAAGGCCCCTACTCATTCTGTCTCAGTCCCTCTCTTCCTTTTCTTGCTTTCTCTCTCTCTTTCTCTCCTGACTCAAATTCTCTTTCATTCTCTTGGTTTATCGTTTTCTCGCCGTAGATCTCAAATTTCTCATTTTCTCATTTTCTCATTTTGTCGTCTCTCGCCGGCGAGAGTCGACTCAGATTCGACACGGGCCGTCAGATGTGTGGACTTTGACTTGGGCTCGTGATCCGATACACCGCCGGAGTGAGCTTCGACGATGGGCCAGTGCTACGGCAAGACTATTCCGACGACTGAAAATGACCCGAACTCAACCACCGTAACCACCATCACAACTTCCGTACAACAACCTCAGAGTACGCCGCATAGCTCGCAAAACGGCGTTGTCAGCGTGAAAAACACGCCGGCCCGGTCGTCGAACCCTAGCCCGTGGCCGAGCCCCTACCCGCACGGCGTATCGGCTAGCCCCTTGCCAGCGGGAGTATCGCCGTCACCGGCGAGGTCGTCGACTCCGGGGAGGTTTTTCCGGCGGAGGTTCGCGCCTCCTTCTCCGGCGAAGCATATAAAGGCGTCTCTAGCCAAGCGGTTCGGTAAGCCCAAGGAGAGCCCGATTCCCGAGGAGCACGGAGTTGAACCGGAACAGTTGCTGGACAAGAGTTTCGGGTATGGGAAGAATTTTGGAGCTAAGTATGAGCTAGGGAAGGAGGTGGGGCGAGGGCATTTTGGTCATACTTGCTCTGGTAGAGGCAAGAAGGGCGAGCTCAAGGACCAGCCTGTGGCTGTTAAGATCATTTCCAAAGCCAAGGTACAATCGAGCTATGCTATCAATTGTATATTCCTTTCATTGATCTTTTAGTAATTGTTGTTTCTGAAATGCAAATTCTGTTTATATATAAATTATGGTACAGTGGGAACTTAATGTGTTATCTTTATGTAGAAGATATTCCATTATTGTCATGTCGAAACTGTAGTGGGAAATCTTTAGGGATTGGAATGGCTATGTCTTAGGGGAACCACTTTTGAGTTCATATTAGGTGGTGTCAAATGCGATTTAATAAGAAATGGAAAAGGAACGAAATAGCTGTGGAAATGTAATGCATGGAGAAGAAGAAAAGAACCATATAAAATGCATATATAGAGAAACCACATTGATGGTAATTCTTCTGGTTAAACAGAATTTATGAACTAGATACTGAATATTAATTTCTTACTGAAGAAGAAAAGAACAGGGCTGATCTGTTTGCAGTATCCCAAAATGATGTGGGATATGCAGCATGAAGATGATGTGTTCAGCTCAGACATCCTTGGAATCTTACGTTGCGTTTTTCACTGCGTCCACGTTGCCATCTCTGCAGAATTTAGCTAACGTGTCATCGTGCCCTGGTTGCATTAATGCATGATAATTATCGTTCTGTAATGATTATGTAATCATCGAAGTCCCCAAACTAGGTACACGACAGTTTTGTTAAAAATCGTAATTATTCGATTTCCCATCTTCCATGTATCTTAACTATTGTAATAAACAAATAAGAATTGTTTAAGTTTCTGAAATGACTAGTCATAGGTACGTTTGGTTGTTCCTCAATATCATACATCCTAGGTCTTGAATGAAGTGTCAGACATCGTAGGTCTTGCATGCATTTCGAGCGTAAACTGTTTTTACTTTTCAATTTTAGTTATTTGCATCTAAGTCGCCTCAGAACTCGACTTGCCCTTTCATTTACCCAGATATCTACTTACATATGTCAAAATTGGTAATTTATAATTGGGATAGTATTATGATCTATTACAACGCGTTGTCAGAAGCTGCAATTTATAGCTGGAAATGTATCTAGTCTACAATCTGTACGGGAGTGCTTTTGGGGAAGTACAATAACACCTGTGTACAAGTGATTTGGACAATTGTCATCCTTCCTCATATTCCTTTTCCTTTTTCCGTAGGTCTCAAATTTCTTTAACTGTAATGGTGTGAAACTTTGCAAATATCGATTACCCAATTTAAATGCATAGTATTTATTTCTTACCAAATTCATTTGGCAGATGACGACAGCGATATCGATTGAAGATGTTCGTAGAGAGGTGAAGATATTGAAAGCTCTATCTGGGCATAAGCATCTTGTAAAATTTTATGATGCATGTGAAGACGCCAATAATGTTTACATAGTCATGGAGTATGTATACCTTGTTTTCTATTCATCCTTTTTATTTGGAGGGTCAGGCGTTCTTTATGTTATCTATGTTTTGTAATGTTGACTGATACTTTCCTTTTAAATATTATTTATTTAAGTGAAAATAGTTAGTTAGGTTGGTGTTGCATGCATGATTATTGAATGATGAAGTATATAAATTATCTGGTTGAGGCATCGTATGCCATATTTCTCCTGCTCTTTGGGTATGACATCTGTGGATTTGTGTTCTCTTACCAGATTGTGTGAAGGTGGGGAACTTCTTGACAGAATTTTATCTAGGTATTTTCTTGGCCAGTATTTAAATATTAGTCATTTCATTGCAAAGCTGAATTGTGTTGAAAAACTCACCTTAATTGCAGAGGTGGAAGATATGCGGAGGAAGACGCAAAACATATAGTTGTGCAGATATTAAGTGTTGTTGCATTTTGTCATCTTCAAGGCGTTGTGCACCGTGACTTAAAGCCAGAGGTTTCGATTTTCAACCTATATGTGCTTCAGTTAATTACGATCTCGTATCTGTTTCTACCTCCAAACTTAGTGCTAAATATATTCTCTCTCTCTCCTGCTTAACAGAATTTCCTTTTCGCTTCTAGAAGTGAAGATGCTGATATGAAGCTTATTGATTTTGGTCTTTCTGACTTTATCAGACCAGGTAACTTTTGATGATCATTGCTACTCTCTCATTAGTTGAAGTTGAATATTCTCCTTGGTTTAATAAATATATTAGAGCTGCAGTTTCAAGGTACCACTTGGTTTATTTATTGTTTTCCTTTTCAAAGGGACAACATTCGGATTTTCCTGAGTATTTGATGTTTCAATTAAATGGAACATCGTGCCATGACTTGGCAGTCAATCTGAGACCACATTTGATAAATTTGATGATAGTTATCAACTCAAGGTTAATTTGGTTGAAACTTCTTAGAAAATAATTTCTTGCTCAGAAGCGTTTTGTTTTCTCCTTCATTCTTCGGGTTTGTAGGTAACTTGTTGAACATGTTCAGATCGGTCACGTTATATCTATTTAATTGATAAACCTATGGATGACGTTACATTTGTGTCAAGTCCAATCCAATTCTATTCAACATGAATTATCTAATCTAACCCCACTTGAAAAAATAAAGCATTTGTTTTCTTTTTCAAGCTTTACTAAGACAAACTAAATTTGATTATTCGCACCAAAAAATGCCATAATATTATGAGAACAGCAGTGGACAACATGCACAGTATATTTTCAACAGTCCAATTTCAATATACTTTTTGCCCTTTTGACCGCTAGAGCTGTTTCGGACTTTATTCGTTGGTACTTACTAGATTATATGAGGAAATCTTTTCTTTATTATTTATCCATTTATGCATATATGTGCAGATGAAAGACTTAATGATATTGTTGGAAGTGCATACTATGTTGCACCTGAAGTCCTCCATAGATCTTATAGCCTTGAGGGAGATATATGGAGCATTGGTGTTATCACATATATCCTGCTGTGCGGAAGCCGACCTTTCTGGGCACGGACGGAATCTGGAATTTTCCGTGCAGTGCTAAGAGCTGATCCGAGTTTTGATGATTTACCCTGGCCTTCTATGTCTCTAGAGGCCAAGGACTTCGTAAGAAGGCTTTTGAATAAGGACTACAGGAAAAGAATGACTGCTGTCCAGGCTTTAGGTAAGCAAATTTCTTTCTATTGCTGTCTAAAGTACCTAAGAGATTAGCCAATTGGTGGAAATTTTAGATGATATGCTTTGCTCTTAATGATGCTTGGGTGGTCTTATGTCGTTTCCTCCCACATTCTGAAAGAGAATAAAAATTATATTAGGGAGTGGGTGGGAGATTGCCATTTGGTCGGTCCATCATTTTTGAACTAACTGTCCACCTATATTGTGTCATATGCTGAACTAGCTTTATTCATTCCTTTCAAAAAAGATGGTGATAGAATCATCCCAAACATCTCCAGATTGATTGTTAGTTGGATGCCCTAAAATATTTCTTTACAAATTACAAGCATGAGTGACATTAAATTGAATACTGTTTGCCAAATCAGAACTTGATTTTACTTTGGCATTCTTATTTGAAAGTGATGATAGTTGATGTTTTTTATTTGATATTTAAAGCTAATAATCACTCATAATTGGCAGCTCACCCATGGTTGCGAAATGATAGTCGTCCCCTTCCTTTAGATATATTGATCTACAAATTGGTCAAATCATATCTCCATGCTACGCCCTTCAAACGTGCAGCACTTAAGGTATTATTATCATTTCCAAATATGGTTCTTGCTACCTTCACCCGTTGTATTTTTCCCTTTAAGAGATTTTGGATATCACCTGATTATTAGTAGTATATTTTACTTAGTCGTCTCTGCTCTTGAATGCCAAAACTTCAACTTTTGGTTTTTACTCAATGATTAATTCCTGTTAGAGTAATTTTACATTTTTTTTTTTTCATGATAATGCAGAATGTATCTTCAACTTTTTCATGGTAATCTTTGATTACATGAAGGAAGATATTGCCCATGTAATCAATGTTTAGTTTTATAGAAACGTTAATTGGTGAAGTGAATGGAAAAATTGACCCCTTGTTTTGTTATTAAATTCCCATATTCCTTTCCCTTGTTTGGTTCCTATTTCTAAATGGAAGAGAAAAGAAAAGGCAAAAATTATAGTTGTCTCTTAAACTCTCTCTATAAAGTAGGCAGGATTTGGAGAGACTGTTGGCTCATAGAAACAAAATTGGCAAAATTCTAATTTCCTCTCATTTTCTCCATGTAGCTCAATCCAAGTCAATTACGTGACTTTTTATCCCCTTTTGTCTTCTTTTTCCTTTTTTATTTCCTGTGTCTAAGGTTGTGTGATTATTAATGTGCCATATCTTTTACTTTTCACGGGGCAAGTATGAAAAATCATTTTCAACTGTATGCTCCTAGATTAATGTCTATTATATTGCAACAAGTAAGGATTGAGATTCCTTTGTGATGGATATCAAAATGTGTTTCTGTTTTTTTATGTTGTAATTGCAGTCTCTTTCAAAAGCCTTGACAGAGGATGAGCTGATATATCTTAGAGCCCAATTCATGCTTTTGGAACCAGATAACAATGAATGTGTCTCTCTTCTTAATTTCAAAACGGTTATTTCCTACTCCTAATGCTTTTAATTTGACTGTACAAGCGAGATATATTTTGAAGAGGGACTTGTGTTTTTTCCTTTGTTCTTTTTGTTTGTAAGAAAGTCATTTTATGCTTAGAAGATTGAATTTTGCAGGCTCTTCAAAGAAATTCAACTGAGGCGATGAGGGAGTCGAGGGTTGTTGATATAGTAAATGCTGTAAGTCATTTCCATTTTTGAGGTCATTTCAATTTTGGAAATGCAACAGAAGGTCACTTTCCTTTGGCCAAATTCTTACAAACTCTGCCTTTCCCTATTTTTTAAAAAAAAACGATTGTCTTTCTAATATGAGTTTTTGGTTGGCCGCCTATCCTAGATCTTCCCATTTTCAAGAAGATCCGGGCTCGATCTTTTCTTTCTTTGTTTATATATTATTCTGAATTCAGTAGTAATCAGTTTCTCAATTCCATGCTGTATTTGACTTCAGATGGAGCCGCTTGCTTATAGAGCGATGGACTTCGAAGAATTTTGTGCAGCCGCAATCAGTACGCATCAATTGGAGCCCCTTGAAGGTTGGGAGCAGATAGCCTCTACTGCTTTTGAGCATTTTGAACGCGAGGGTAACCGAGTCATATCGATTGAAGAATTGGCCAGAGTATGTCCAATTCTACCTCTTTCATTATCATGGAAGTCCTCTATGTTTCTTCTGCAGCTGAGTTCTGTTGCATTTCTGATTTGATCTCAATCGCGTTTACCCTGTCGCTGCAGGAATTAAATCTTGGCCCTTCTGCCTACTCTGTCCTCAGAGATTGGATCAGAAACGCAGATGGAAAGCTTAGTTTCCTTGGATATACAAAATTTTTGCATGGTGTGACGGTCCGTAGCTCCAACACCAGACACCATTAGTTTTATTCTTTTTTTTAAAAAATTTATTTATATTTTCCTTTCTTTCTTCTATTTCTTTTTAGCCTTTTGACATATAGTTTCTTATAAGATTCATGGGTTTTCAGATGATTTGTGGGAATTTTTATTTTTTGTTTCCTTTTGGGGGTGGGGTAAAGAAAAATGTGTATAAATGAACATGTTAGTCAAGCCAGTTGGGAATTTCGAGCCAATTTTTTTTTGAAAAAAAGTTGATGATTTTCTCCTTGCTCATTCCCCAAGTTTGCAGATAGTTGACAATTGACCAATTAAAGAAAACCCAAATGGCTGATTATAGGCCTGCTAATTGGTTATAAAACGAAGAATTAATATATGATTTTCGCAGATGATATATATTCTGGTCTCCCTTTTTGGGCGTGCATTGCATTTGGTCTCCCTTGTTGATTCA
Source organism: Prunus avium (assembly GCF_965620075.1). Classification (NCBI taxonomy): domain Eukaryota; kingdom Viridiplantae; phylum Streptophyta; class Magnoliopsida; order Rosales; family Rosaceae; genus Prunus; species Prunus avium. The sequence continues at coordinate 36,248,329 of NC_142285.1, read as the reverse complement.
TTTTACTAATAGTTCATGCAGCAGCTTGTGGAATGACTCTGTCTTTTCATACGCGTCTCTCTGCCCGACTTTTAAATCATACCTTCAATTTTTTTTAATTAACTGGAGAAGGTGCTGGCTGCGCATGCTAGTTGACCTTTGCATTGCAACTTTGCAAGCAAGAGTTGAAGTTTTATCATCTTTTGGGTCGGTGTTAGGAGGAAGTCTTAGAAAATTTGGAAGCTTGGCAGTTAGGGGAACTAATTAAAGCTGTTCTTGACCCAACCACAGCCACTACCTGAAGATTTAAATACAGTTTATCAATGTTAATAAAATACCAAAAGAATACTAAAATAACCCTAATCTAAGACTCAACTAGAAATCTTATGCCTTCGGTGGTGATGGTGCCGGTGTTGCCTTTGGTGGCAACGGTGCCGGCATGGCCTTTGGTGGTGCCTGTGCTGCTGAACCCTTGTTCGAGCAATGTTGCTTCAACAACATCGTGAAGAAGTGGTTGTTGAATTGGCTGAACGCAGTAGAGGCACAATCATCATCAGCTTCTACAATGGCCTTGCAGCAATCTTCCCCAGTGGCAACCTTCCGTGTCCAAAAAGATACGAGAATCTCACGGTAGCACGTTCCCTGAGCAGTGCGGTAAGCTCCAATGCACTTTTGGAGCTTGCTAGGGTCAGGGAGGTGTCACCAAGAATACCATGGAACCTTTGGACGGTGAGGGTGGTGCAGGAGCTTTGGCATCAGAAGCAGCAAAGCTTTGTGTCAAAGCTAAAGAAAAGAGAAAGAACAGCACAACAGCTCCTCTCTTCATCATCTTTGCTTTGCTAAATCAGAACCTCAAGTGAAAGAAATGAGTGAGTGATTGATTTCAAGTGAAAGCTGTGAGTGAGTGAGAGATGGTGCAATTTGTGGAAGTATAGAACTAGTTCGGAATTTGATTTAGATTAGATGGATTGGTGATTATCCAAATCGATCACTTCCAGGATAAGATTGCAGTTAATTAAGTGAACATTAATATAGCTTTAGGAACAAATCGTCTATCATAGTTTAATTTAAAGTCTAAGTTTAAATAGAATTCTTAAGTTGTTTTTTATATGCTTTTTTTTTTGGTCATTCGCTAGGAAAGGGTAGGGTAGAGTTTTATATCGGGTTGTCTCAAGATTGTCTTGTACATAAATCGAACCCGTGTGCACTTGGGGAGGGAGAGAGTTTGACCATTTTTCCACTGTGGTACCACCCCATAAGCAATTGAAACCAACAATGCAGAGTCATAGCATATGAAAAAGGTCGAATCTGCATTTTTGTCTGGTTTTTCTATGGAACGACACAGGAACCAACAGTGCGAGTCTTAGCACCAACTGAAAAACTTGACTAATTAAACCTACGGACTCTCGCTTTCTTAACTCTCTTTTAGCATAGTTAGTTTTTCACCGTCCATTACCTCACATGATAAAAGAGATAGACATGTACTTATACACAATTGGAGATAATTCACATTCTTTTCATTGACCTAATTTAAATACCATTCATAAGTGGTATGGCAGACGCAAATATTTCAGAATTACTGGTTTGTGACCACAAACAATTTTTTTTTAAAACCAAAGAAGCAATTTTGATCACGGTCAAAGTTCATAACGAATGAGCGATGAATGGTAAGGAAATGTTACACAAAATGAAGATTAAAAACTAGAAAAGTGAAAACTAAAACCAAAATGGGTACGCAACGGAACAAAATCAAGTCCCAAATCTGGAAGCAGTACTGTATATAAGATCATGAACAAATCATAAAACAACAAATAACTAAACAGAATTAATTTGTATTAAGAATACTTAAATATGACACAATAGAGAATACTAGCTACACCTGAGTGATAATTTACTCCTAGGGCAAAAAACTAACTAAAAAGTAAAAAAGAGTACTTACTATTTTGACTAATTTTGTACTCAAAGAAAGCCTAATCTAAGACTCAACTAGACATCTTTTGCTTTTGGTGGTGATGGGCTTGCCTTTGGTGGTGCCGGTGCCGATGACCCTCCTTTGTTTGAGCAATGTTCCTTCAACAAAAGCTGGAAGAAAGGGTTGTTGACCCTGCTGAACACAGCTGAGGAACAATCTCCATCAAGTTGTACAATGGCCTTGCAGCAATCTTCTTGAATGGAGACTTTTCGGGTCTAGAACGACACACAAACCTCACGGTAACAAGTTCCAGCAGCAGCACGGTAATCTCCCATGCACTTTATAAGCTTAGGGTCGGGGTGCCTCCATGAAAACCCTGGGTAGGCTGGGGTGGGTGGTGATGGAGATTTGACATCATCAGTAGCCATGCATTGTGTCAAACCTAAACCCAAAAGAAGGAAAAACACAGCCACTCCACTCTTCACCATCTTTGCAAATTAAATCTCAGAAACTCAAGTGAGAAATGATTGAGTGATTTCAAGTGAAAGCTTCGAGTGAGTGGATCGTGATGATTGTGAAGTTTGTGGGAGTACATATGTAGGCATATCGAACAAGTTAGAGCACCTCCATCCCAAAAGGCAAGGGCAAGGCAAATGCAAGGCAAGGTTTGACACTATTCACGTGAATAGTGGCAGCTTTGCCTTTTTTGGTTCCACCCCAAAGGGCAAAAGTAAGGACAAACACTATTCATTTTACTTTATTTTCTATTTTTTTTTTATACTTAAATCATTAATTTTGATAAGCTTTTCAGATAATATTTTCGGTTGCCACGTGTCACTATTTATTATAAAATTCTCATCTAAAATTTCAGATAAAATTTTCGGATAAGATTTTCGATTGCCACATGTCCATCAAATTCCAGATAAGATTTTCGGATGAGATTCTTGGTTGCCACATGTCTTTTTTCAGATAAGATTTTCGGATATTTATTTTAAAAAAAATATAATCTCATATTTTATATAAGATTTTCACCCTCTAAAATTGCACCACGTGTCCTATGTCAGATAAGATTTTCAGATATTTATTAAAAAATTATAATCACATATTTCAGATAAGATTTTCACATTCTAAAGTTACGCCACGTGTCCATGTCAGATAAAATTTTCAGATATTTATTAAAAAATTATAATATTAGATTTCAGATAAGATTTTCATTCTCTAAAATTGCGCCACATGTCATCTCTATCTTTTAAATCCCTCTATAAAACTATTTAAAAATTATAATCTCATATTTCAGATAAGATTTTCACATTCTAAAGTTGCGCCACGTGTCCATGTCAGATAAAATTTTCAGATATTTATTAAAAAATTATAATATCAGATTTCAGATAAGATTTTCATTCTCTAAAATTGCGCCACATGTCATCTCTATCTTTTAAATCCCTCTATAAAACTATTAAAAAATTATAATCTCATATTTCAGATAAGATTTTCACATTCTAAAGTTGCGCCATGTGTCCATGTCAGATAAAATTTTCAGATATTTATTAAAAAATTATAATATCATATTTCAGATAAGATTTTCATTCTCTAAAATTGCGCCACATGTCATCTCTATCTTTTAAATCCCTCTATAAAACTACACCCTCAACTTATACCTCTCACACCATATTTTCTCTATTATTTCATTTCTCAGATTTTACAAAACACATTCTACTCTCAATTCTAACCTGAGGAGGGTGTTGGAGAGGCAAGAGCGAGAAGAGGAAGAAATCAGGTGCAGACGTGTTGAAGAAGATCGTGAGGTTGATAAAGAGGAGGAAGAAATGGTTGTAGCGGTGTGTATACTCAATGAATCAAGGCAACACCACCGTCGTCGTGCATCGAATGTGAACAGACACAGGCAATCTCTGGGTAAAAATTTCTTGGAAGATTACTTATTCCAAATTCGTTATATCATGTTTCTCATTTTCGAGAGAGATATAGAATGCAGCCTCATTTGTTCCAAAAAATCATGCATGATATTGTAATTACGACACATACTTCGTTCAGAAGTATGATGCTGTTGGGATTTTGGGTCTTCTTCCAAAGCAAAAACTTACAACTGCTTTGCGGATGCTTGTTTATGGGGCATCTGCAGAGTAGGTAGATGAGATTGCGTGGATGGAAAAATCAACTATCCTAGAGTGCTTTGGTGAGATTTTGTGATGGAGTATAAAATCTCTAAAAGAAGGAATACCTTTGCAAATCTACGACTAGGGACATCCGAAGCCTTGTACAAAAAGCTGAGGCTCGAGGTTTCCCAGGAATGATTGGAAGCATTGATTGCATACACTGGCAGTGGAAGAATTTCCCAACTGTTTGGCAAGGAGATTATGGGAATCGAAAGAGCCAAAAAAGTATAATTCTAGAGGTCGTAGCTTCAATCGACACTTGGGTTTGGCATGCCTTCTTCGGAGTTGCCGGATCTCATAATGACCTCAATGTGCTTGGTCAATCCCCGGTGTTCAATGATGTATTGCGAGGTCATTCCCCCCAGATCACGTACCGAATCAACAATATAGTATACTCGGGTGCGTACTACCTTGCCGACAGAATTTATCCTAGGTGGACGACATTCGTGAAAACAATTCCGAATCCCCAATCCAAGAAGGAAAAAAGCTTTGCTGCCTTTCAAGAAGGTTATAGGAAAGACGTGAAAAGGTGTTTCGGTATCTTGCAAGCTCGTTGGGCAATTATTAGGGGTGCTGCTCGGATGCTTGATGAGGAGGTGCTGCGAAGCATTATGATGACTTGCATCATCCTCCATAACATGATTGTGGAAGATGAGTATGATTATGATGCTCCAGAGGTGTTCGAACTCGATCCTATGAACACAGCGTTGACAAGAATTTATGAAAGGCCGATGGGACCAAATGGACAGCCAATGGAGCACGAACCATTAATTCAGGATGGTCGATACAACAACCCAATGATTGATTGTTATCAGGAAATGCAATATTCATATGTTCATGAGAGACATCAAGTTGACTTGATCGAGCACTTGTGAGAGATGAAAGGCAATCACAGTGGATGAAGTCAAGATTAATGCTTTGTTTTGAATTTTGCTTTATGTTGTGTGTGGTATGTTTGGAATTATGATTTGTTTTTAATTATGCTTTTAATTATGCTTTGTTTTGTGTGTTGTCTGCAATAAATTAAGGTTTTTTTTATAATTAAACTTTGTTTTGATGTGCAAATGTTTTTAATAAATAGTCATATTATTTAATGCTTCCTTTATTGAATAAAAGGGAAACAATACAACAAATTAATACATATGGCAAATCTTTTACATTAAAAGGAATTTTTTTTTTACATTAAATTGAATAAAACAGCAATTATAAATATTTTACCTCATCGGCAAGATTTTGACCGCTTCGAATGTTGTCACTCGCTTTTGTCAAGGCATCTCTCTATTTCCCTAACTCTTTATTCAAAATTTTCCACCTACTAGCCAAGGCCATTTCCGTCTGATGCGAACCCGATATTTCAACAAATTCTCCATGAATTTTTCTCCACATATGACAGAACTTCATCTCATTGCCCGAGACCGGGCAATGACTAACTTTCACCCAACACTCACACAACACAATATATTCATGAGTTGTCCACGCGCCTCCAGCTTCGACAGAAGAGGCCATTTGTTTTTTTGATACAAATGGAAAGTAGTAGAAAAATATGAGTGGAGAGTAAAAAATATTGGAAGGAGAAGAGTTGTATGAAGATTTGGTGTGGAAAGTGAATAAAATGGTTATGTATTTATAGGGAAAAAATCCAGAATTTTTTGGTATTTTTTTTAAAAAATTTCGAATTTTTTTGCAATTGTTTTAGCCAAAAAAATCAAGTCTGTCTGATTTCTAGACAAAAACTGATCGGAGCGTTCGGGAAGCACCATGTGGCATCTTCCCGTTGGGAGTTATTAGTGCTGATGTCACGCATGACGTCAGAGACTTCAGGCCAGACCCTAGTCAAGAATTGCCTTTGGGCTTGCCCGAGCTGGTGGGCTCTAGGGCTTGCCCTTGCTTCAAGCTGCGCGCTAGAGGGGGTAACCTGGGCTTGGGGGGCCTGTTGCCAGGGTTTGGGTGCTGCGCTGAAGGTGCTCTTAGATTATCACCTGATAATTTGAATTAGTATAATCCTTTTGAGTGAACATTAGTATGAGTTTCTTATCTTTTGGAAAATTAAAGGATTATCAAAGTATAATTCTTTGTGCGATATATAGATACCTTTTTTTTCTTTTGGGTGAAACGAGTATATAGGTACTTAATTGATTTAATTATCATCAGCACTGTCAATGCAAAACGACTTATACACAAACATACCTAAAAGCATAACTATTTTTTTTTTCATTGACCAAGAAAAAACATTATTCGTCATTATTAATTTTATTTATGAAACATTATATGTAAGTCATTATTATAAAGCATATATAATAGTGCACAATTTTGTAAGCATATATGTACCAATTAAAAGTAACAAAAAAGAAGATGTGGATTAGGGCGGTAGCACACGAGTTCGATATCCATCACTGTACATTAGAGTAGTTTAGAAAATCGCATTATTTAAAAATTTAAAAATAAAAAAAAAGTTAGCTATAGCTCTATGTTATTGCAAACACATGTAAAAATCAATCGGGTGAGCTAAAGTCCTAAACTTGTTAAGAGACAAACATACAAATCTTAATCAGGTAAATTAATAAATATATATATATATATATATATATATATATATATATTATTTATACATATATATATATATATATTTATTTTATTCTATTTATTATTTATACATTACATATACCCATTAATTAATTAATTAATTTGGAATCTGACAACTGAAAACCTCACCAGAGGCCTTGATTGCATGCTTTATGCCTTTCATTAACTTCCAAGCTGTGTCATAATTTTGGTTCTAATTGAATTTAATTATTCCAACAAAAAAAAAAAGAATTAAATTAAATTAATGACCCTATAACAATTAATACCATCTGAAAAAGGTCGAAACTGCTTTTGTTTGGCTCCTCTGTTGAACGACACAGGGACTAAACATGCAAAGAGCCTTGGCATCTGCAGACAAGCTTTGACAAATTAAACGCGGATGTCATGCACCCACGCCACTCTCTCCCTCTCTCCCTCTCTCTGGTTTGTTCTTTGTATACACTTGAGTCTTTCCAGACTGACCCAATTTAATGCGGTCCAATCCATACAATAATTAACAACGTCACTACATCCAATTCTTGGAAGTTTGTAGCTTGAGTGCTGCATTCGAGGTCTTAAGTTCGATTTTTTCATTTTTTAATATCGTTTGTATGAAAAACAAGATACTTGAAAGTTTGGAACCAATTTTTTTTTAATATTTTAATTTAGTTGTAAAAATAAAAAAGGAAATGGGAAGTGATATACACTCACAATTCCAAAGAGTTTTCAGTGATGTGATGAGCAGTGTGCAGCACGGAGAGAATGGTCCACACTCTATGTTCCATTATGGCCCATCACTACTGGTGTTTCCAGTTTCCATAGAATTCTGTTGGGATATCTTAGTTCATTCATATAATTTCTCAAAAAATAAATTATTTCTATTCATTAAAACTCCTCAATATGAATTTTGTATATTAAATAAGAAAGGAAATGAGAAATTTCAGATATTGCTGCCTTTTCCATTTGCCTATTTCCTTTATTAAAAACCACTTTCTTGGTAAAGAATAAAGAGAGGTTTCTATCAAATATAGCTAGAATGATATAATGTTGGGATTGAGAGAGATACAATAGCCATAGCAATTTTATGGCTTAAAGCAACGGCTTTGAGCATTTGACCCTACCATCCTTTGGCCTTGTCAATTCTCTCCCTCTCAAAGTTGTACCAATGATACCCTTATCACAAACAAAAATTAAAAATTAAAATGCTAATATAGAATAAAGAGGAGAAAGGGGAAAGTATTATATATAAAAGAAAAAGAAAAGCATTTTGATTTTCTCTTTATCATCATTTTGATTCCTAACAATAACAAAGTGACTACAATTGCAAGCCACATTCATCTTTATCTTTTTTTTTTTCATCATCATCACATCATCTTTGCCATCATCTTCCAACTAACAAGGAACAACAAACAAAAACTAAGAAGAAAAAAAAAGACTCCAAATTTACAGGGAAAAGCCACAATCTTTGATTGATAATCAAACCCTGAAGCACCCAACAACATGATGGTGGTGATGGTGGTGAGGGTGGTGGAGGGACTTCTCCCTATCAATCATGCCTTGGACGTACCTAAACTCCTCCACGTGGCAAGGGATGGTGATGGTGCCCTTCTGATCAAAGCCATACTCTTCCTCAGCCTCCTTCAAGAGCTGAATGAAGAGTGGGTGGTTGAAGTAAATCACAGGCACCACAAATCTCTGCTGCTCTTCACCCTGGCCCACCTTGATTGCCAAGCACCCTTTTGGAACATCTCTGATCCCTTGTTTCTTCCCACCATGATGACTATGGTGATGATGGTGAAGGTGAGGCAGGTGCAGATGGAAATTTCTTAGGCTCTTCTCTCCACTGCCCATATCTGAAAAGAAACCAGCAAACAAAGGCAATAAAAGATGGAATACTAAGACAAAACCTAACCCTAGTCCCCTTTTGATCTTCTCCTAGAGAAAATCTTACAAGAAAACGAAGGAAAACGGCCAAGGATCTGAGGCAGCTATGGCTTGCTTGAAAAGGGTTAGAGAAGAGTAACTCAGAGACCTTGGTACGTTGGTCATCGTTGATAAACTACACTCCTAGTGCAAAACGCATACCAACCAGAAAATGAAAGAGATATATAGCTAGAGAGAGAGAGAGAGAGAGAGAGAGAGCCGAGCCAGCCCAAGAATAATCAAGTGGGCTTTTATTTGGTGTGCAACCAGGGTTTCGCGATTTTCAATCAAAGTGGGCTTCTTTGACTCTTGATTGATGATCAATTGACGATGATATCATCTTCATCTTTTGAGAACAATCAGATAAGAAAGTGGGGAGTTGTAACGTATGTGACATGGGGTTTCTAGTCCTTCACACAAGTTGGTTTGGTCGGCGTTTGATTTAATAGGGACGTAGATTCTTTGCTTATAATACGATTCTAAATTATGTTACGGATGATACAAACGATTTCGGAAAAGAAGGGATTTGAACAAAGGATGTTAGAATTTTTATTTTATAACTGCTTGGTGTTTATTTTTTTGTATTTACGGACACATACATAAGAGAAAATTATGTGAATTTCACGTAATCAAATATCTGAAAATTTAGGAATTATATTATTGATTAGTAGTAGCTGATCAAATTAATTCTCTTTAATATTTTTGCTTTCCCCAATTCATAATTTTTTCATACACGTCATTTGATTTAACACTGAAAAGATGAATAAAAAACTACAGCAATAATAGTTAGGCAGAAGTAACCAAAATTGTTCTGTTGTGATTTGATTTTAGAAAGGAGAGGAATAATTCGGATATTGTGTGAGGAGTTAAAAACACGTAGACAGTGAGTGGAAGAAGGCAGAGACACGTGGGTGGAGTTAGGGTTTTGAAGGACCCAAGTAGAAACCGACAATGAGGGGTGTCGTCTCCAGGAAGGCAAATTCTGGGAACATCCAATGGCAGCTCTCGAACATGTCCATGTTGACATATACGTATGTTCCAGGACACAACACAAAACCCTCTCATAGGAAATCTACTTCCAATAACTCGTCCAATAATAAAATCGGGGGCAAGAATGACAAAAACTGGTCGTCCTCTCTTTCGGCTCTAAAAAATATATACCTTTTTTTTTTGGTTTTTTCCAGTAGGCCCCAACCTTTCTTTGGTTTAGAATTAGATGTATGCGTATGTGTTGCTGGACTTCACTTTCCATGGAGTGTGTGTGCGCTGTATACCGCATAATATTATATATGGCCCTCACTCTTTTATTATGGTCCTAAAGCACAAAAATATTTGGCTGGGTTTTTATACAATTTCTCAGAAAGTATCCCTGAAATTCGGAAGAGATTTTTTTTTTAATTTGGGTTTTTTTAACAATCCTCTCATATGGAAGATTTTTTCGTTTTTGTAAAAGTTTCAATTGGTGCATATCCAAAAACACTTGCTGTAAATGTTTGGCAGCAAAAGAGAGTGTAAAAGGATTCTCAAATTATTATATAGAAACGAGGAAGAAATTGTTATATATGGTAGAAAATTATTTGCTGAAGTTTTAATTGTCACGATATGGTTACCCAATAAATCACTAAAATAAAAGGGTCAAAGAGGAGACCTAGCAATATTGGTCAATGATAGGCAGAAAACACTTGGGTTTCAACAAATTTCTCCAGTTGGTTCCACCTTCAAACAGCCTAAAGAAGTCTTACCAGGCAATACTCATATACTTGGTTGAATTAGCCACCATGTAAGCCAAGAGTTAAACGAGTAATTAATGAATTATACATGTTGCCTATATTATAATTCAACTCTTTTACTATGTTTGACCAAAAGTAAAACACTCTTTTATTTAGATATTTTTTGTGGTTGTCTCATCAAGTGCATGTTTTGATACGCAAGATATATACTCCCTACATACCGAAATTCTTCATTCTTGAATATTTCAACGCTAAGCGCTCACAATTTTTTTGGAACAAAAGAAAGTAGTACTAAAAAGGAAAAATGATTCAGGAGAAATACTCACAAATCTCTGTTAGAATATTTATAAGAATATGAGGTCGTGGATCAATTATTAATTCTTTTTCTAAGAGAGTTACAGTTTATAATTTGAACTTGAGACCATAGTGGGAAGGGGAGTTTCTCACACACATTGCCAAGGTGCCTTAGATGTTCGAACTTGAGACCATCAGTCTGCCAATCAAGACCTTTTTACACTACACTATATACCCCGTTGATAAGCGATGGTCGAATTTAAAAAGTCACAAAATATGCTACCCACCAAAAGCATTTTTATTTATTTATAACTTTTCTGTATAAATGGTATCCACTAAGTTATACACAAGTCAATTAGCATTAAAAGAAACCACACAATTCTATCCAAAAAATAACATACACTTAATTAATTATATATATAATATATGTACCAAATGATTAAAAAGTGTCGTAGAACTACCCACTAAGTTATGTTCTTCCAACTTATATACAATTACATACTATACATGATTATGTTTGTTAAACTAAATGAGCAAGGAGACATAAAATATATGATATAGATTAGAAAGATGCAAAGTCAAGAAAGTGGGGATGGAAGAAAATAAAAATAAAAAACCAGCCAAAGTGGGGGAGTGAGCCATCAGATTCAGTGTTGCTTTTTTGAAGAAAGCAAAAGAGAAAAGAAGATGTAATTGACATGTTATTCTCCATTTTATTGCTGGAGTGGGGGAGGTTGCTTTGTCTCTGAATATCTTTCGTGAAACATAATTTCCTTTGACCTTCAAATAATTATTATATTATATAATTGAGGTCAATGCATTGAAGCAGGCAGCTTATACATGGATCTGTTCCATTTCCACCTGCTTGGCACTACTACTAGCTAGCTAGTGGAGAATCGGTCTTCTCTAATTTGAACCAACCAAATTATATTTGGAGCCAAACTCAAAAATATTATTGCCAACAATAATAACATTATTATTTGGACCTTGCATTGCATCCACCCTAGAAGCCCAAACTTATCTTGACCTATTTGTCTGAGCCTAAAGGTTCAGTTTGAGCTCGATCCGTGGAGTTTTGGGACTTGTTGGGTCCAATTGGAAATCCCACTAATTAACAAATGAATATTAATTTGGCAAAGTAATAAGGCTTTTAGTGTCTGATTAATCAATAAGACGTTCGTTTGAAACCCAATAGATGGAAAAACAAAAAATAATAATAAAAAGAACCAAAGAAGAAGATTAGAAGAAAGGATGTTATGGTTGAAGTGTGTGAAACAAGTGTGCGACCAACCTCATGCTATTGGAAAAACATGCTTTAAAAATGAAGATTTTGTTGTCTAGGTAGGAGGAGGGTCCTATTTATCTTGTAACTTGGAATTTCTTTTGGTAGATTTGGGAAAATCTATGGCTTGTTCTAATTTGTTGTAATAAGATGTAATATAATACAACTATTATTTTGAAAATGAAGTTTTTAGATGTCGTGAAGATGTTTATGTTCTAAAAGTTTTTGTAAAATAATAAGATTATGGGCTAAGATGATCGTCTTAGCCTGTGAAAGATGACAGCATAAATTAAGCTCCTGTCACTAGCCGAATTTAACACATATGAGGTGGCACTACAATGGAAAATTGAGCCGAACTCTACCCTTCCCTAGTGAATGACAAATAAAAAATAGCCGAATTTTAACCTAGACTGTGAAAGAACAAAGGCACAATTTTGGCGGAATTAGGCCTAGAGATCCAAAATTACAAAGGGCTGGCCACAGTTCTTAAACAGTGCACCGGTAGCCCAAACATTTGAAGTCCAAATTATCAGTAGCCTCATAAGGGTATACAATTTGCAACCAGTACTGATTTGGCTAATGAATCTTTGGTGGGTGTTAGAGCATTGATTTACCCCTCATCTCCACAGCAATAGTTTTTACTTTCGCCTTACCCTTTTGTAAAGGAAGTAAACTAAAAATAAAGAACTTATAGATATTTTCATTTGTATATGAACTCTACCTAGCCAAATCAAGCCACTGATCGATCAACACATTATCAAACCCGAAAAGAAACACCAACTAGTGTTTAGTTTAGTGGTAGTTGTCTCTACATAACTAGAGGAGGTCTTAGATTCAACTAATTAACATGGATACATGGATGATATAGTTGTCTCCACTCGATTTGATCAAGGACTCAGATGATTATAAATCATTCTAAGTGATTGTATCTTAGATTAATGTATTTCTTCCCACTAAGCATATGCCCTCCTCACTGCCTACTGAAGCACTACTACTCTGTGAGTCTGCAGTGACAAGCATTTCTGCTCCCTTTAATTTGTACTACTTGATTTTGATCTCATTTCAATATAAAGTTGAATGGCAAAAAAAGAACTTGCTAAAGATAAGGGAAATCAACAGATGAAAACTCAACAAGAATTAATAAAACAAATGAAATCTCAGCAGCTGCAAGCACAAAGCACAATTCTTATTAGTCAATCCTGCCAATTAATGAGGGAATAAGTTCAAAGTGGAACCAAATTAAGTTGCCTTGGATCCTACAGTAGTCTACTATAGGCTTCAAACAATTGTACAGTGCCTAAGTATGGAGCTACAAGGAAAGGAGGTCCACAACTTCCCATCTGCTAGGACCAAGTAGCCCAAATTTCCCATGCATCTATCTAACAGCTATAGCTAGCTAGCTAGCTACAAGAACAATTATCCAAAGTCCTCCTCAAAAGGGTTTAAATTAAGTTAATTAAGAGAGTCTTTGTCAAGTGGGAACAATCACACCAATTATTCATTGAAAGTTGTGGCCATGCACAAAAAGCTTTTCTTGGAGTTCACCATTCATGACCAAAGCTATCTTTCTTCTCTCTATCTCTATCTCTATCTCTATCCCTTTCTCTTTCTCTTTCTCTGTGTGTGGAAAATTATGGGCACAAACAAAGCAATAAAGTTTTTACTTTTATGTTTGCAAAGGTCAAAAAGATTCAATTTCCCAAAAGGAACTTTTGTATATTAACAACAATGAATTAAAGAAGGGTTAAAGAAGAGGAGGACAAAAGCACGAGATAAAAACAAAAACCACGAGTGCCCACATCTTCCAATTTAAACAGGGAAATTAGATTTAATTACCACATTAGTGAAAAAATCAAAGCACAAGGGGGAAGAGTTTGATTGCTAGCAAATGAGATTTCTTCCTTGATTCCAAACCAGCTGCTTTTCATACATTGACTTTTCTTGCAAACAGGTTTGTGTGACATGGAAAATAATAGTGAAAAATCCACAAAGAGACAAGAAGACCACTTGTATGTAATATCAAGCAATATCTGAAGATGAATGTGCTAATCTAAATGTGTGTGTGTGTGTGTGTGTGGGCTTGAGAGAGATAGAAAGAGAGTTTACATTAATTAGAATAAGGAATGTTAATTACTATAAGTTCTTAGTGGCCAAGAAAACACTTGTTCCAAAACCTTGTTATCAAAACTAAGAAGGAAATTAAAGAATGTAGATAACAAAAAACACTAGAATAATTAAGAAGAAATTGAACTCTGGGATTAATCAGTAGCCTTGAAGAATACATGTATAGTTTGTAAAGAAGGGAGATAACGCCAATGGGTTCCCACTATAGAGGTGGTGGCATGATGGCACCCAGTTCGAACTCCAATGTAACCAAAAAAAAAAAAGAAGGGAGACAACAAAACACTAGATTACAAGAAGAAATTGAACTCTGGGATTGTACAAAGGGAATTCTTAAACTTTTAAGCTTAAGAAAGTTCTAAGAAGAACTTGATCAAATTAGTAGTTTGTAACTTGTTTGGGGCATCTAGATTACCTCCACAGTGCTCCTTGTTCTTGTCTAGCATATGCATTTTCAATACCTTTAGTTTTCAGCAATGCCTGTGTTCTAAGGCCCTTGACTCTGAGCTAGCTAGCACAGTCAGTCAAATAAAACCATAATGAAGGGACAAAAAGTCAGGAGGGGAAAAGACAATGTGAGTGACTAAAAGCTTTGAGAATCACAAAGCTTTTCACAGCAAATCCAAGATGAACAAGATTAGGGTTTCAATAGGTATATCCACTGAGAAGATACTAAAGGAAAGGCAAGTGACCAGGCTTCCTTTTGGACAACCAGACACGCACACTTTCCCAAAGTTATAGTTGTCCTTTGTGCTGCAATGTACATGTCATATGCTCATCACATTTTGAAAGAAGCAAAGTTCAAGTTGTAAAGAGATGTCCAGCTAGGACATTATCATCAAGACCAAAAGAAAGGTAGCTCTGAAGCATAGCATATAAATAAAAGCAACAAGAATATAATTAACTGATCTGCAAAATAATGAAATACAGCAATCATATATATATGTATCTTTAAACATTATTATTAATCAACACTCTGAGAAAAGGATTACTGACTGAGAGCAATAGAAAACTGTTGACAAATGAAAATAGGCATTTCAAACAATGTCAGAAAGGGTGTCAGTTCCTTGCTTGTTCTCCTAAGCAAAGGCTTATGCTATTTAAAAAAAGATCCATTTAGATTATAGCCTAAATCTAGACCCACGAAACCCTAAGAGAGAGGAGAGAGAGAGAGAGTTAGAACGTGAGAAAGAAGAGAGAATGTTTACCAAAGTTTAAAAAGAAAGCCAAAAAAGCCAGATCTGAAAAATGGCAGAAACGGACAGATCAGATACTGGAAGGCATCATGAGGTAAATCTGGATAATGATGAAGCGGAAAAAGCGCTTAGAGCCTTAGACTGACAAAAACAACATCATCATAATTTTATGATCCTGAACAACGAAACAAATAAATGAAAAAAGAGAGCAATGATGAAACTTTTTATGCAGTCTATGAAACTGAAAAAGGAGCAAAAATAGTCAAATACTCCATCATTACACCAATCTGCACAAAACTAACAACCTTAATTGATCTAAAAACAAAAACCCATGATTTTAAACTGCCAATAAATAACCGCAGAAAAAAAACAAAACAAAAACAACCCAAAATAGCAAATCATCTAAAACATAAAAATAAAACAGAAGGCAAACCTCTAAGACCGTGTGAAGAATTAAGCCCTCTGCCGTGGAAAAACAACAGGTCAATGGAAGCCATAAATTGGGGGGAATGAAGCCTGGTCCGACGACACTAATTCACCAAAAGCCATATATATGTATACCTAGATATAAATATACAGGTTGATCTATAAGAAATACAGATCAAGGAAAAGTGTCCTCGAGCCAGACAACATTCCCCTCAAAAGCTAAAGCTTCACATATCTATCTATCCTCTTCTTCAAAATCCATGATTTTGACGATCATGTGTGTCTCTATATATATGTGGACTATGTGGCTTTCTCTGATCTCTTTTATCTCTCTGTCCCCCAAGAGTCTCGCCTATCTTCAAGGGGGGTTAGAGAGAGAGAGAGAGAGAGAGAGAGAGAGAGAGGAGGATGAGAATGATGAATGAGAATGAATAATGATCATGAGGGGGTGTATGGTAACTATGGTATGGGGTTGAGGGGTAAGAGAGTTATAAACTTATAAATTTATAATAACAAGAGTCATAAAGGCGATATAAAAAGACAAAAACATTGGTGCAGAGTCGACCCTACCATCTGTGTTCTCTCTCACTTCCAGAAATGACCACGACCCCATGCACCCTCTCTCTCTTCTCTCTCTCTCTCTCTCTCTCTCTGTTTACTGTCTAGCCACAGTCACACACAGTCACAAATATTTAATTACATGAAAAAGAAAACATACATATATATATGAGTATATTATTAGGGTTAGATTAGATGGATGAAACTGATATGATGTATATCGACCGTCGGATTTGGCAGATGACCGTTGATCGATGTAAACACCTCGTACAACCCTTGACCATAAGAATTAGGACCCCAAAAAGTAAAAAACTCTCTCACACCATTTGATTTTGAGCATGATGCTTTGATTGTGTCATCGAACATAATAATAGTGAATTGTCTACTAGACTGGTATAAGTTATAACAATTCTGTGTGTACCCTAGAGATCAAAGACCCATCTTGGACCGTAGGATCCTATCATTGTTCAATGATCAAAAAGTACACCAAAATAATAATAAATTTATTTTTATATATATACACAGGAAAAAAGGAATCAAAACAAAGAGAAGGGCTATGAAGGGAGTCAGAGGAGTGGTTGAGTGATTGAGCTGCCCGATAATGGAAACCCCATTTAATACTTTTGTCACTTTTATGTGAAATTCATTAAATCTTTTATTTTTATGAAATGAAAAATAAAGAAAAAAGAGGGGCCCTCGGCTGGCGTGTCACTTTAGAGCTCAGGCTCAGGGCGAGGACTTCGAGGCGATGACCGACAGATGGGGCAGAGGCGTCCCCTTCTCTCATTTTCACTTTGCCTTTCGGGCATTTTTAGCCTTTTACCTTTCGAACCCCCAATTCCTCGGCGACTTTTCTGGGTCCATTCTCTTCCCTTTCCCATTCCCTTTCCCTTTTCCCTTGCGCGTCAAAATGTAAACGATCCCGTTTCAGCTTTCACTCCATCTATCTAGCTAACATTTTTTTACATTTCTACTGTCACAATCAAAACCATTCAAACATTCAAGAGGAATTGAGAAGAGGGGTAATTAGTAAGTTGTCAAACGAGTATATTTTTACCTAGGGTTTTGAGGGGGTGGTAAATCAAAAGCATATATATATATTTTGTATTGATGAGATGGAATGATGGGTAGCTAGGTTAATTTATGAACCTTTTCTTCTGTCTTACTTGAGGCTGCCAAAAAGTACTGCGTGTTTGCAGCCAATAGACCATACACTGTGGCACATTTGACATTGCTGCTAGCAACGGGAAAAGAAAACAAAAACTTGGGTTTGCAGACGTTGGACTTGTAATAAAAACAAGTAAATTTTCATGTCACAAATAGTTGAAGAGCATTGTGTTCTAATAATTGCATTAATAATATGTAATTGGGGGACAACTACTTGACTCACAAGATGAGTTTTCAACAGTAAAATGCAGCCTCGCTGGGTTAAAAGTTTTGAATTAAACACACGTGTTCATCTTCAAGCCATGTATTATGGCTTTTCTCATAATTTTAGGTGGACAATTACTTTCAATCATAAACCTATAGCTATAGAAACAATTGCATATAATATAAGGAAGCTTTTAATGTAAGTCAATGGAAACCCTACCTACCCCATTAGTGTTTTAGATTAGGTCATAGGTCTATGCCCAAATTTCAGTTTATTATTCGTGCAAGTTTCAAGTGATAATGTCATTCGCAAAATAATTCAAAGTTAAAAACACAAGTACAGGACATTGCTTTCAGCTTTGTTAATCAATTACATTATTCTTATATAGTTAATTAGTAAAATCGAGAATTGGAATCCTGATGATCTCCTTGTTTTATCTAAAAGAGGGTGCCCGGAAGAAGTGCTGCCATGCCTAGTATGCACAACTTCACCACCAAATTAAGCTCAACCTTAAGCCTCCTTTATGTTCTAGCTCTTATTCTTATTTGGATCTCTCTCTCCTCTCTCTCTCTCTCTCTCTCTCTCTCTCTCTCTCTTTCTTTGTTTCAATGTTGAATGTGGTTGTGTATTTGTTGTACATACATATCTATATCAGAGTGACAAACGGAGAGGACGATACTGGCTCCAGATTTCAACGCTCTTACAAGCCTTGAAAGTTGTGTAAATTAGAAGCAGCTGTGACTGTGAGAGAGAGAGAGAGAGAGAGAGAGAGAGAGAAGAAAAGGCTCAGCAAGAAAGAAACAACACGTAAATGTCAAATCCCCCTATCTCAAGCCAGGTTGTCCATTTCCATTTCAAAATTCTATATAAAACCCTAAACCCTATACTAATACTAATACTAATATTCCCCCTCACCATATTGTTAATTTCGATTCTAATATAAAAACTTGAAAATGTACATACATATTTATATATATATGCACATGTATATGTATATGTAAAAAGGACAGGTGATCACACAACCCACCTGGAGCTGGGTTTACTATGTTCACTTTCCTCCATAGATGAGCCATATGCTTGTCACGTGCTGTGTCTGTGGCACACTGTAACTCTGTGTGGCTCTGTGCGACTCAGTGTGACTGTGTGAAAGAGAAAAGGTAGGGGGGGAAGTAGGAGTGGTTGAAAAGGAGGAAAAGGTTGAGAGAACTTTTGAGAAAGCTTTTTGGCACTTAAGTCAATTTGGTGGCTGGATCGAGAAAAAAATCATATATATATATACTCGTACTTTGTACTAATCACTAATATATATATGTATATATATATATTAATTCATCAATCGCTAAAGACTAGAGATCAAACAACAAACTGACTGCATGCTCTTCATCTTTTGAATTCCTTTGGCATGCAAAAAAAAAAAAGTAAATTAAGATTTTGAATTCCTTTGAATTAATGGCCACAGAGCTATCACTGTGGACCATGATGGTGACTGCAGAGAGTAGCTGGTAGCCTGGTATTGATGTTGAAGAGAGTCAATGAAAAATTCATATCCAAAAATATATTTACCATAATTTAATTTGATGGTGGAAAACCCTCTCAGTGCATGCAAGGATGTTTTTGGGCTTGGTTCCATTTTATATAAAAGTTTATGGGCTTGGTTGTTCATACAAGTATTGTCGAGTCTTCATGCCCAAGTATCATCTTCAGGTCTTCAGGCCCAGTAGTTCATTTTGGGGCTTTTCAACATTGACTTGGGAAGAACTTCCATGTTCTGGGTACAAACAATCACTACTAGAAATCTGTAAAGTGAATTTTGAAGCATATTGTAACACCGAGTTATGTTTGGAATCTTGTTCAGGTTTGGCACTTATAACAAAGAATGAAGCTCGGCTTTGGACAGATGGTCGCTACTTTCTGCAGGAGACATATCAACTTAGCGACGAGTGGCAGCTTATGCGAATGGAGGAAGACCCTGCTGTCGATATTTGGATGGCAGATGTGAGTCACTGGTTCTTTGAGGAACCCTTGTAATTATTTTCAATGTTGTAGATTCACTAATCATTATATTTTCTCATATATAGCTTTCAACCCTTTTTGATTTGCACAACAATGCTTTGTTTCCTTTAGTCACTCCGTCATGTATCTGTACTAGTGCTACTTTATGAGTTGCTTCTGAATGATGATTCTCGTTAAATTGCCTCAATAGCAAGTTGGCCTATTTTTATTTACAACTTCTTTGTTTCCTTTAGTGTATTAAATATTGTAATGGGTATGTACTATGGGGCATCTGAATAGAGATAAATGTGTATTAAATAAAAGGAATGATCATTAGGGACTGATATACCTTCAGTTTACAAGGAATGCATTAGGCACGTATGTAGTTCTTTAATAGAATATATGAGCGTGTATTGGGTATTACAAAAATGTGGGACCCATTGCAAAAATTCGGCACTAATTTTTATATTTAGTGACATATTCTCCATTTGGCCCATGGGCTTATGGGCCGATGGGGGCTCGCCCGGCCCATCGAGAACAAGCTCGGCTTGGCTTGTTAGTTAGTGGGTTGGGCTTGGGCTTAGGTGCTTAGAGCCCAGCTCGGGCCATAGACTAGGTCTGTTTGAGCCCCAGCCTGCCCATCAAAGCCCGGTCTGTAGGCCCATATTTAATTATATTATATATATATATATAACTTATTATATTGGGTTAATTATATTGTAATGGGTATGATACTATGGGGCATCCGAATAGAGATAAGTGTGTATTAAATAAAAGGAATGATCTTTAGGGACTGATATACCACATGTTTACGTATCAGTAATGGAGAAAGTAAGGAATTAGAGAATTTAGGAATCGGGGAACTACTAAATCGGTATGGGAAGAATCATTCTCATTAAGCTGTTTACTAAACATATGGAATTAGCAAAGGAATGGGGTTGATTCCCATTGTTATTGTTTACTAATTTTCATGAATCAGAATTCAAATTAATTTGATTACTAAAATGCCTTGCACATTTTCACCACAACACATATATAATTCTCAAATTGGCTAAGGAGACCAAACTAATCCGGTAGCAAACTAGTAAGGCGGTGTAAACATGAGGAATCAATATGTTGAACAAGATGAACAGTAAGAGGCCAGTTCAATGATAATGTTAATAACACCTTTGTCAAGAGCCAATTTCAAACGAAAAAATAAACTCCAATAAATATATATCTTTCACCTACGTAACTAGTAAACAATCAAATAATAATGATCTGCATAATCTTCATACTACCAAAAAAAAAGATATGTAATCTTCACAAAAGTTTTTATCTATGACCGTACTATGTTTTGTGATGAATGTGAAGACAAAATATAGAAGAAGATAGATAGATAGAATGATTTACAAAGCACAAGGCGTTGCTGCTGATTATGGGAGGTTGTGTCCGCACGATAACGTGAAAAAGAAGCTGGAGCTTCTTGGAACTTCTTGGCGTGAGTTTTTATTTTTTTTTAGGGTTTGGGGTGTTTTGGAATTATGGTAAAGTAGAAAAGGTATTTTTGGAAGTTATTAAGAGAAAACAGGAATGGGAATCGTATCAACTACTCCCCCCTAGGTGATCTGATACCCAGTTTTGAGGGGATGTGATTACGGATTTTGAGGTGGGGCCCACTTATTTTTTTCATTCCTGATTGCAAGTAAACGCAGGGTAAGTCATGAATGGAAATCATTCCCTTTCCTCCCATACCCATTATTGATACGTAAACATGCCCTCAATTTCTAGGAAATGCATTAGGCACATATGTAGTTCTTTAATAGAATACATGAACGTGTATGGCACTGATTTTTATATTCAGTGACATATTATCAATAGAGGAGCACCTTAGAAGACACTGATATATAACAGTCCCTAATACTACAATATGCACTGTTTTCAGTCCCTAAAGAAGTCAAAAGAAACTGATACCACTCACTGTCTTTTGAGCCCTTTTTAGTAGTGAAGCACATTTATACACTTACATGAGGAGTGAAATAGACACAAGAATTCCTTGTCACGAGTGCAGTGCACTTTTTGATTTGCACAACAATTCTCGTTAAATTGCCTCAATAGCAAGTTGGCCTAACTTTTTTACAACTTCTTTGTTTCCTTTAGTGGGGCTAAGTATTGTAATGGGTATGATACTATGGGCAATACATTAAAGGCATCTGAATAGAGATAAATGTGTATTAAATAAAAGAAATGATCCTTAGGGAATGATATGCCTTCAATTACTAGGGAATGCATTAGGCACGGACGTAGTTCTTTAATAGAATACATGAACGTGTATTGGGTATTACAAAAATGTGGGACTCATTGCAAAAATTAGGCACTGATTCAGTGACATATTACTTAGAAGACACTTCTTCCATGTCCTCTTTTGGAGCTTTATGGTGAAGAGAGTGTTACAAGGAGTTCATATGAATTTTTGTTGTATTTTTCTAAATTTTAATTTATTTATTGTGAATTTAAGATAATTTTATGGGATTTTAGTATGAAATATTGGCTAAGTATGAAAAATGGTTTTTCGAAATAAGAAAACTTAAGATAGTTTTTGGTGGCTTTTATTCCTTACACATCAAATAAGAAAACTTGATTTTATGGGAATTTAGTATGAAGTATATATTGACTTTATGAGCCATCATTTTTAGCCTAAATCATATTTTGCACTAAAGTTGATTTTTCATATTTTGATTTGATGGGAATTTGATTTTCTAGTATTTTTTATTTGAATCCAAATGGAGAGTACTTCCTTATTTACATTGTAAACTTAACTAAATGGAGTAATATAAAAATAAATGAAAGTAAAAAGCCAAAAGCATTTACTTAAATGTTGAAAATGAAAATAAGGTAAGCTATCTTAAGGAAAATAAAAATAAAAGTTGGAAAAACACATTAGGCCCATTTTGGCCCCGCCCAATAGGCCAAACCCGGGCCCAGCCCGTTATTTTCTGAAAAGTCCCGGCCTAGCCCGTTATTTTCTCTCTCCTCTCTGAAGCTTGCCTTAGCCTGGCCCGATCCATTAGCGATTCCTAATGTTATCAATAGAGGACCCTTTTAAATGACACTAATATATAACAGTCTCTAATACTACAATAGGCACTGTTTTCAATCCTTAAAGAAGCAAAAAAAGATTGATACCACTCAGTGTCTTTTGAGCCCCTTTTTAGTAGTGAAGCACATTTGTACACTTACATGAGGAGTGAAATAGACACAAGAATTCCTTGTCACGGGTGCAGTGCACTTTGTGACTATCTTACTCCTCATATGACCAATCATGTAAGGAGAGAGAGAGAGAGAGAGAAAAAAATTGCGTGACACTGAAATTCCTCTCCGAAGTGAAACTTCCATGTCAATGAGTATAGTGCACCATTATCTCCAATTATGCAGACAAAAGACTTGTGCATCAAAAGTTACTCTCAGACTATCTTCCTCTCACTACTCTACTTATATTTTGATTCCATTCCTTCATGATACTTTAGATCAATGTTTAGTTAAAACTTCTAGAAAGCAATATTACAAGATAATGTAAGACGAGTCTCATATTGGATAAGTAAGAAAAAACAGTGACTTGTTTCTTTCATTCTTCGCACTAATTTTAAACACTGCTTTTAACCACTTTGCCCCTAACTTATATATATGGTCTTTCTGTTGGCTACAAATTGTCATAAAACAGAACCACTCATTTCTAGGTCCATTTAATTTCATGGCTTCCAGAAATTAACCAACTCCATCCACCTTCTTTGGAATTTGACATGCATTCACAGTACTGTTCCACCAACCTTCGTTCCCATATGCGACAGACACAATGACTGTGACTGCAATTCAATCCCTTCATGTTCCAACCTCTTGATGCCAACATACCAAAATAAAATAGACCTGCTTGATCCAACAAGGTGCACCGTGTTCCTCTCTTTTGACGCCACGTTGTTTTGTAATTACTGGATCATTATTCTGCTAATGTGGCATGAAGAAAAAGTGCTAGCTTCTTCAAACCACTGTCCTTTCCTATAACATGAGGACCAGCTAAATGTCTTCGTCTCCTCTGCTCATATTCCTTATCTCTAAACTTACCCAAGTGAAAGGATGCTACATGTTGAGAGTATTAATCCGCATTATTAGTTTAATCGATCATGAGTCGTTCCATTCATTGTCAATTAATTTGAATTGGACATTCACATTCTATTATAATATCACAATATACTCTCGATACAAGAGTATTATATCTTACACATGAGAAATAAAAGTTAATTATCTCCATTCGTTATCAATCGATTTTTAAGTAAAATGCTCCCATTCTAATGCTAAGCAAGCAACAAGGACCATAAGTATGCCTAGTACAAAGAAAACAACAACGTGCGTCATTTTCACTCACTATCTTCATCACTTACCATCTCTCTTTTTCTTTCCGATTAATTTGTAATATATTTAATTTCACGACTTCATGGTGATGAGTCTATGTCTCTGCGCAAAGTAAAGTGTTCATACTTTTCTTTCCTTTGTTATGATAAGGAGTGAGATCCTCCTGCCTAGCTATGACAATATTGTAATTAAAAAAATTCAGCATCCAATCTCCGTCCTCCAATTGTTGCCTAAACACAATTGAATAAGGGAAAACATAGTCAACAAAACATTTTAAATATTAAAAATAATAATAAGTCTAAAGATAAACAACACCATGGAAGAAACGTGGGGACATTCCCTTTACCCTACATCAAGGCAAGGCCCACACAGTATTTTAACTTATACAATTTTGTAATCATCGGTATAAATTTCAAAGTGTCTCCACCGTGTATAATTGAATAATTTAACAAAAAAAAAATGCAAACGTCAATATGTTATGTTGTTAAACTGTCGTATCCATTCAAATCTGAAAACAAGCACCGACATCATCACATAAAATGCTAGAACATTGCTAAGAAATTATTTCCATAGTATTCTCTCTTAAGAAATCTTAATAATCAAGATTTCTTTTGCTAATTAAAAAGGACCAATATTATGTTGTGGTCTTGGAAGAGTTAGTAGGAGGAAGGGCAAAATGACCACGTGGCAAGCCAGATTGCACGACAGACAACCTGAAGAGTTGTCCCCACACGCACGACTCTAAGTTGGCTGCAAATCAAAGTACAAAGACAAGGGCACGTGTCGATTTTATGAATCAAGCTTTCTGCATACAACCGTCAGATCTCTGCCACGTCAATGAGCCATCACCGAAGCTCCAGAGAAAATGGGATACCAAAGTTTTGACCTGGAGCAGGTGGCGAGAGATGATTGGGTGATGGAAGACAGGTGACAGGTACCTGTCGAGATGCAACTAAGTTCATTGGTTTAAAATAATATCCTCTGCGATTTTTTTAATGTTAAGATGGGGTCTGTAAATTGATCGTAAGGGAAGGAGAACCAAAATTGGACACGTTCCGAAGTGACTTGATCAAAACATTTTTCATGGCTCGAGTCGAATTTGTTAATGGCTTTGCTCTTGCTTTGAGCCGAAGCCTTGGAGCAATTAGGGTACATTGAATCATTAAGTAGGAACTTGGTTTTAATGAGGGAGACCTATTGCTCGTTAATTTTTTTGATCGCATAAACTTGGCGTGATAAACATGATGACGGTATTTCTTTTCTAAGACGGCTCCATATTTTATATGGTTTGATAGTAAACAAAATCGTTAATTAAGTGCATAATATAATCGAATCTGGTCTTATTGATAGTCTAATAATATAATAACATATTAAAATATCCAAGTAAAGAATATTTTTCGTGTTTATGTATGAAAATGTTGATGTCCCTACTCTTTAGTAATTAAGTAGCCGATGTTATAAAAACTTGTGTCTAGCCACTAATAAATACACACTAGAGTGAGGCGAGAATATACAAATTACACCAACCAAATATTATTGTTACAATTAAATTGCCAAATGCTCTTTTATGTTATCTTTTTTTTATCATGATTGTCATGTGGACAAGATATTTGATAAAATGCATAGAAGAGATCGAGACAAAATAAAAAGGCAAAAATAACTAGATAAGGTGGCGTACATATCTCATCTTACCCGATGACGAAGAAAAACACATGAATTCACTATTGCGTCCCGCACCTCATAGTAAATATAAGCTATCGATTACTCCTAGGCCTAGAAGTATAAGACACCAAAACCAAAACATGGAAGAATTTATGTAACATCATAAAATCAACAAACACGGATGGTTCAATGAATTAGAACGTGATTCACGTTCATATTGCCGACAGTCTACATAGCTAATAAGGAGAAGACTCAAGATGTGCGATGGTTTACACAATGACAAAGACATAGGCATTTTAAAATCATATCTTAAAAGAAAAAACAAATCACCAAAAATGTGCTGCATTAAACCACACAAGATGAAGATAATAAATAATCAAGTCAGCTCGGCTATAACCCTAAGCTAGCTAGAGCCTAATTCTCAAATAATATATGGATTATGAATAAGTTAAAAGAAGAAGAAAAAAAAGGGTAAAATTATTTAATTATTAATGCACTGAGAAAAATCACTATACGCTATCAGAGGCCCATAGATTTTGGATATAAAGAAGCAATCAGAAGTCACACACAGAGACCAAAAACCATGACATAAACACGCATAAGCTAGCTTTTGAGCCAAATCCATTCATGCATATCAAGAAGAAGGCACACACTCCCAAAACATTCCCTACCTGAACAACCATCACCAAATTTGAAGACCCAATTAGTACTTCTGCTGATTAATCTTTGAAGATCCCATCAAAGATGATGTTAGACCAAATTGAATATTCTAGCCCCACAGCAGAAGATGATCATGAGGGTTTTAGCTGCATGAGCTCACTTGAAGCTGCTGGCAGTGTGAAGAGGAAGAGCAGCAAAAACAAGAAGAGGTTCAGTGATGAACAGATTAGGTCATTGGAGTCTTTATTTGAGTCTGAGTCAAGGCTTGAGCCAAGGAAGAAGATGCAATTGGCCAAGGAGCTGGGTTTGCAGCCAAGACAGGTTGCAATTTGGTTTCAGAACAAGAGAGCTAGGTGGAAGTCCAAGCAGCTTGAAAGAGACTACAGCATACTCAGAGCCAATTACAACAACTTGGCATCAAAGTTTGAAGCTTTGAAGAAAGAAAAGCAAGCCTTGGTTATTCAGGTAATTAATTAACCAATTGATTGTTCATTCTGTTTTGTTAATAGGGTTAAATACAATATTAGTATTAATTAACAGAACCAACATATCTGATTAGATATGTCTTGTGTTTTTGTGACAGTTGCAGAAGCTGAATGATCTGATGAGGGAAAGGCCAGAGGAGGAGAGGCAGAGCTGTGGTGAATCAGACAATGGAGATGCAGCCAGGTCTGAATCTGATCAGGTAAAGATTAATCATCTGTCAGTGGAAAAATCACAGCAAGGAGGGCTTGGGGTTTTGTCAGATGATGACAGCAGCATAAAGGCAGAGTATTTTGGGCTTGAAGATGAACCAAACCTTGTGATGAGCTTGGTTGAGTCTGCAGATGGGTCCTTGACATCAACTGAGGACTGGGGCAGATTGAATTCTGAGCGTTTCTTTGATGAGTCAATTAGCAGTGATTATCAGTGGTGGGATTTCTGGTCTTGAAAAACAGAAAAATTAATGTGTTCATCTTAATTGGAGTCAAGAGAGAGAGAGAGAGAGAGAGAGAGAGAGAGCATGCATGTCAATTCATCACCAATCACATTTTGAGAAAGCCTACAAATGCATCTGAATGAGGACTGAGGCCAAAATTATGGGGATCATGTGGGAGAGGGAGAGCCACAGCAGCAAAGGCAAGGCTTTCAAGGATTTGAATGAGCAATGTGTGCCTATGTATAGGCCCCAAAGCCACACACACACGCACATATTTATGCATTCAAATCTCAACTAGAGTTTTGTAGGTGTTGGCATATATGCTAGCTGCTCAACATTGAACCCCGAACCCTTTGTTGTAGCCTCTAACGTATGTGAATTTGTTCTATTTCTGTTGCCAATTTGCCCATTTACACACACACTCACAAGTTTTACACTGCACTTGAGCAAACATCAACTTCTAATGTTAATTAACTGTTAAAGCCAATTGGCAAAATCAAATAAATACATTAACATAAAATTTAACTTATTGAGGGGTGGCATCAAAGTATCCAAAGTGCAACACAATCAGGAATTGCATAAATCATGATACTTTATACTACTTTTTTCTCATACCATAATGACATAATTAAAGACTAGATTGAAACAAAGCGAAATCCAAAATTGATCTCAAAATTTTCCCAACAGATGAAAGCAATTTAAGTTGGGATACCCGAAATCTCGAGTGCAGAGTTTGAATACTCTTAAACACTTGAGTTACATAAGCCCTAATTATTGTTACCTGTTTTTTGCTTGTTAGAAACGCGACATCCGAACACATACCAGGCGGCGTCGTTTCAAGTGAAAGTCATTTAAGTCAACACAGGACTGGGCAATAGGCTCTTCGATCTGAAACGGCATCGTACGCGTGCGAAGTGTCCAAACGGCATTTCGTTTCGACGCTCAGGCACTTAGCCACACTCTCTCCTTCCCCATCACGCTCCGTGCTGCTGTTGCTGCTACTGGTTCAGTAAAGGTGGGTGCTTTAGCGAAAGAGCACACGCCATAGCAGCCCATAGTCGTAATGAACGACCTCTCAAATGCAGCTCTGAGAGATCACCAAAGCAGCGCCTTCAAGCCCATACCTTCTCTGGTCCTCTACATTCTTGTACCCATCTTCTTCTTGGGCCTCTCGGTCTCCATCTTCATCCTCATTGTGGTCCGCAACGCCCTCTTCTTCGTCTCCTTCCTCGTGCTCTCTGCTCTTGTTTTTGCTTTCGTTGTCTGGAACAAGCGTCACTGGGCGAAGAAGGCTGCATTCTTTTTGTTCCTCAACTCTCTTCCTGAGTCTGACCTTCGTCTGGCCCAGCACGGGCAGCTTGTTAAGATCACTGGGGTACTGCTTTTCTAGCTCTTTTAGCAATTTTTCTGTTCTGGGTTTGTTTTGATTTGTTTATTTGTTTATTTTTGTTTTTGGGTTTTTGGAAGAGATTTGTTTCCGTGTGGGAATGTGTTATTGGAGTGTTATGTAGATGTAGTTTGGGCTATTTATGTTTGGTTGCTAAGAAATTGGAGGAAAACGAAGGAAATTTTGGAAGCCTTGTTGTTTTTACCTTTTTTGTCATCTGATTCTTTGTGCAACTAAGCGGGGCACTGAAAAATGATAGCTTGAGTATTTCTGTTTCAGTGCTATGATATACTATTTACTTCAATTGGTTTAATATCAATGCATATACGGTAGATTATGTGGACTTTAAGAAACAAGCCCTGTGTTGGGTTTCTGGCATTTGTAAACAAAGAGAATATCAATAGCAGTTTTGTTCTAAAATTCAAATGAAGCTCATTAACTTACTTCAGAATACTTTATAGCGGTGGAAATCAGAAAACGTGTTTGGTCTCTTTGAACTAAATTCAAGGCTTGGCAAGCAATCAAAAAGCTTAGATTATTCCAACTTCGTGCAATTATATGTTGATAATGGACGGCGCAGTTTCATCGTTTAGTTTCTAAATGTGAACTAATGGAGAATGTTGTGTGAAATCTTGAATGACATTAATAATGCATATGAACTAATTCCGCAACGTTCTAACAAGCTGATAATGCATGTGATACACGGTGGTCTCTAAACTTGTAGACTTGTGCATTATGGTTAACCTTTCCTGTTTTTTCTTGCTTATTTCCTCCAGTTTCTCATCCATCAGTCAATATGTGATTCATTCTGTTGGTAGGTTACATGTTGGGAGGCCGATCCTAATTTATTATTCTGATGATTTCAGATTGCTTCATGTGAGAATCTCTCCCTGGAATCTTCATATGAAAAGGCTACCGGATGTATCTATGCGTCTACTCTTTTATATGAATATAGGGGATTAACTCTACAGCCGGTGAATGTCAATAGATCATGCTTTCAGTGGCATTTAGCATATTGTGAGGTATTATGTTCTTCTGTAGCCTTTCAAACAAATGTTCTTCAGTAGCCGTGTAGATCAGTGAAAAGACTTTTTCTTGTCCTTGTAACTAGATGATATATGTTGGTTGCATTCCTGAGATGGATAGATAATGTTCTGTTTCCATATTTATTCGTACTTTGAGTCCATGTTGTGCATGTAATTAACTTTTGTAGGATTGGAATGCTTTCTTGGTACTCAAAATGATGATCCTTTTTTTTTGCTTTGTTGATGGTTTTGTTTTCTGCACATCCTTCTGATCATCTTGAACTTCAACTCTGGACTTCCTTTTGCCCTTGTAGCACGTACAACTTTATCCAAATTACTTCTTTTCGCTGTGCATTTAGCTCTTCTCATAGCCCCTGTGGCTAAAAGATCTTAGCTTATAGTTGCTCATTGTTCTCAAGTAGAGCTACCTATCATCTATCTAGTAGCTTTGTCTGATTTTCATTTGTCCTGTCTTGTGGCTCTTTTATATGGACATGCTTAAATATTTTGTTTGTGCTCTAAAACATTGTGAGGTTTGAAGGCCTCAGGCTCTGCTCCTTTTGTTAGCGCGGATTTGCTTTTCCTGTTTTTTTAGCATCACCTGGTACCTGCAATAGTCAGATAATTGGAAAAAAAATATGAGGATGGTAGAAAAAGTTGAAAGATAGAAGTGTGTGGCTTATAATTGACTTCAGGCTTCTTATTAGTTTCAATATTTAATTTGTAAGTAGTATCAATAATACACATTTTACCATTAAACTTTTCATGTATATTATGCTTTTAGATATCTCAACTAAACTGGCCAAATGCATCTTACTACTATTTTCTTTCTCTAGATATATACTATTGTCTGTGCAGATCTCTTTTCCCAGAAATCTGGATTTTTGCTTCTATTATTTGAACCATGAAAAATAGAAAATATCAGTCTATTTGGAATTATAATTTTTTTTTCTTCTGCTTCGGCCTTCCACCTGACAGAGATTCTCCACAGACTTTTACTTAACCGATCAGAAATCTGGTCTTAGAGCTACTGTCAAAGCTGGTTCTGGTTGTAAAGTTATTCCACTGGTCGTTGAGAGCAAACTTGTCAACACTAAAAGATGTAGACTCCTCTCCCCTCACTTGAGGAAATGGTTAAGTGAGAGAAATCTCTCGTCTGAATCCCGTCTACTACGTCTGGAGGAAGGGTAATCTAATTATACATTAGAATGTTAAATTTATTTTTTTCTTAGCGCTGAGCTTCTTAAGAGCTTATGTACTGCAGATTTGCATGAGTTTTGGCAGGTATGTACAAGAAGGCAGCTCTGTGACAGTATTTGGAATGTTGCATAGAAACAATGAGATGACTACGATTGTTCAACCACCAGAAGTAATCTCCACCGGGTGTCTGTGGCGAAAACTGCTTCTCCCAGTCGACATTGATGGGCTGATCCTAAGGGTCTCTCAACTGGCTCAGCATTCTGCCAACCAAAATTCTATACAATAGCCAGAAAGATTAGGTAGGACAAGATTTTTGGATGATAACCCTTTTTTCATTTCAAAACTTAACAGTTTGTTTTACTCTGAATCTTGATGTCTCACTAACCATTATGTACACCTTCAGCTGTAAAACATTAATTTGCTCTTAGCACTTGATTGCTTCTGTATGTGTGAATGTCCTTATCTTCTTAGTGCAAGAAACCATCTGGCAATAGTGATATTCAAAAATATTCTAAAGGGCCAACGGCAAAACCAGGAGGACAATGAAAAGCCCATTAGCATGAAGAAAACTGAAAGAGGAGCATCATTTTAAAATGGGCCTTTGTTTTTTGTCCCTCTCAACAATTGACTAAGAAAAACAAAAACAATATATCAACTTTCTTTTCAGGGTTTTCCTCTCTTTTTCTTAAGCCAAAAAAAATCAAATAATAACTGGTTCAATCTTCTAACATTACAGCATCTTTGAAGGTATATGCTGAACTCCTCTTGATTAAAAAAAATATATATATAATCTATTATGAAAGGTGTTTTTGGGATGATTTACTAAATATAAGTTCAAGGTTTGGCAAGTTGAAACTGGCAAAGGATATGCTCTCACCATTACAATTTTGATTTATGATTAAAAAAGTGTCAATCACTTGCCTAATTGCAGATTAGTACATTTCGCTTTCACTTTGTATGATATTAATGGGGTAGTGTAAGATGTGACTGCCCTTTTAGCAAAAGGCTTTTTCCTATCTCCTAGACTTGAACGTGCTAACAAACTTCCATTACCAAAGTTAAGCACAAATGACATTCGATATTGACCTTGTTTGTTTTTATTTGGATTTGACTTCTTAGTCAACTCAGCTCTTTCTAGCTAATTTCCAGCTAATAAAGGTTTAAACTTGTTTAATTATAATCCAATTGTTGTACACTTTTCATTGTGGGCGGCATGAAGGTATTCTCTGAATAGTAAAATAGACTAGCGCACCACCTTGGTCACAAACTTGTTTAGTGCTAATTTAAGACAAAAAAATGGATCTTAGAGGTCTCTTCTATTTTATTTATTTTATAAAAATATAATAATAAGGATGATTCGAACATCTTGCAATGTTGGGAAGTGAAGTACCACTAAATTTAGACGTCTTTGTGATAAATTTTTTAAAAAAATCACTTATGTTTGTAATGTGTATGTTTCCAAGGAGGGTCGTCTTGGTTCATTTTGATATTGATACAAATTATCTATAAGCTAGAAATTTGTATATTTTGTGTGTGGAAATAGATGGGAAATTTCATTGGATTATACTGCCAGTGGGTGTTTTTTAAACAGCAGCAAGATGCCAAGAAGGTTGGTGAATCGTCGTATCATATTCGTATGAACTCTACAAATGGAAGACTGGATTTTCTTTCTTTATTTGTTCAGGCCATAGTCTAAGAATAGACAGAAATCTTAAAACCTAGCTTCAATATATAAATCAAGATTCCACTAGGCGTGGTCTTTACTCTTTACCCCTTCTTCTTGTCCACCCCTACCTCCACAACCAGAAATTGGTATTTTTAAGCACCAGATATTACACCTAATTATTTGTGTCATCAAGCATCATAAACAACAAAAAAGCTTTGCGCTTATGGCTTATGCCAAAGGGCACCTTACGAAGTCGTTGGGGAATGTTATTTGATAAAATAATATAAAAATTATTGTTTACAAATTAAATGAAATAATTAATCTTCAAAGAAAGAAATGACAATCTCTATCATCGACACGCATAAACGATTAATGTGTCATCGACATGCATAAACGACTAACAACTATTAATTAGTGTAAGCCTCGTAATTCGCGCTTTGTGAAACAATTATTTGCAATCACCACACAAGACAAAACTGTTGAACCTATAATTCATCCAATTCACCTTTCATTGCATGGTTGGCCTCCACTTCAACTAAGATTCATGATCAGAAAAATCTTGGGTATTTTCTTCTTTTTTTGGGGGTGGGGGCTGAAAATGGGATTTCATTTCATAGTGACCTCAAAAGGAGAGGAAGAGGAGAACAAAGTAAATAAAAATGTTTTGAGTTTAGTTGTTAAACAATAAGCATCATTACACATGTTGGACAATGTTGATCTGAGTATCTTAGTAAAAAAACACAAAAAGAGCATAATATCCCCTTCATGATTAGTTTTGATAATCCAAGCCAAGATATGATTCCAGTGCAGCCAAACACAACTCCTGTAATCATCATCTATGATGATCTTGATATATATAAAAATTCAAACCCTCAAATCGATCCTGTTGATTCATGCAATGTCTCGATTAAAGTTGATATGCCATATATTTTTTTTTGTAAGTATGCGTACGTGGGTGGCATATGCATGCAGTTTGGTGTTAGATCTTTGAGACTGTACTTTTGGGTTGTGTGGCACCAACCAGACTTCAAGAAGTTAAAAAATTGGAAAATGAAACAGTAGAGAGAAGGACTACTATTGGATTTTGGAAAATAAATTTTGTGAATATTGAGTATGTGCAAGTTGTGTAAGCCTATGAGGTGCTTGAAAGTATAAACAAGTATTTGCAAATCACGAATCTAATCTGGACAAAGGAAATCGAGAATATGAGGTCAAGATTATGCTTTGTTGTTTATCTGGTTAGTTGCACTTTGGTTATGCCTTAGAATTTCATAAAGTTGGTCCTCCATTAAAGTAAGCATCCTCCATAAATATTTCTCTGTGTTGCCTGTTGGGCTAAGCTATCTGTATTGATCGTTTTAATCCTCAGAAATTGTGTTAATTAGTGTGTTTGATTGATTAAATATATAACATTCCAATATTTCCAATCCCATCATTTGCTCCACTCTCTCCCTCGTTTTACTTATTTATTTAACAAGTGTCGTGTATGAAATTTGAAGTCAAGATATTGTGTTGTTCGTTATCAACTTTAGGGAACACCAAACTAATGAATTTGTGCAAAATAGGCAATTCTCATTGATCCATCGTGCAAAAAACTTTGGCATGCATGTTGAAGTTCAAATTTATGGCCTAAAAAAACATAAATATGGTTCGTTTATGGGAAGTATAATTGACATTTGGCAACATAATTTGTGCCATCTTTGTAAACAAATTCAAAAGAGGATAGATAGATCAATGACGATATAGGCAACACAAGCACAGTGAGCCAGTGACTTGGAATATTTTCAAGTGATATTTGATGAGAACAAGCAAATCTACATGTAGGACCCAACTCAACTTCTCAGTTACCTCTGTTCAACTTTTTGCAGTCAAAAGAAAGTGGAGTGTGCAAGAGTCATATATCATCAATTTATGCCTCAAGAGAATCCCACGAGAAACAAGGGCTCCTTGAATTGAAGGACCACGGACCAAAGTTGAACATATATATTCTCCATTATTCAAAGATTCAAGTTTCTGAAAAGGAAAATAAAAAATAATGAAAATATAAAAGTCAAGAATCTTGAGACCTCCCCCACCCCACCCAAGCCAGTCAAAATGGAACTTCACCCAGTTAGATTATAGCATCGAATCCAATCATCGTGGGAGTAGTTTAAAACCAAGTGGGTTAGGTCCTCACCATCGCAGCTAGCCCACTAACCATACTTCTTTGTTCATTTGACCTTGCTTTCTAAGATTTGGGTAATCAAATCATCCAAATCCTAAAACTGAGGTTTCTTTCTTCACTCTTTAATGATTTGTTTTTAAGGAATAGAAAGTAATTTTCATTTGTCAACAAATTTAAGATTTTCAAAAGCAAAGTTGGAGTGTCTAAGCCTCAACTACCCTTGATGCGAATGAATTATATTGGACTAAAAATAACGGAACACCTAACAACATATCTTTACATATCAAGAATTACGAGATCACTCTTTTTATTATGGGTTGATGACGTGTTATTCAAACATGATTTTTCTTTTTCTTTCTAAATGAAGCATGGCTCATTATGATACGTAATATAGCATACGACTTGTGAAACTCATATTCAGCCAAAGTATAAACACCACCATGTGCTCCAACTTCCATGTAGGTTAAATAAAGAGAAGACTTCCAACAAAGTTGGACTCAGCTAATTGGTTTTGGATTTATTGATACACAAGTTAATATAAAACACTAATATATGTGCACAACTTGCTCAATCCTTAACCATATCCTCGTGAAGACCTAAGATAAATGCATAGGTTTCATCGAAATGCCGTGGATTTGCGTTTGCTTCAAATATAAAACCATGCAATAGGCTTGTACAAATTCCCAGCATATATCTTAATCACTTAGTAATCTCCGCTACTTGATTAGACCACTACCAATTCCTTTCTCTAGCTACAAATTTTGTTTAGTCTCTGGACCACGTAAATAATCATATGGTATCAATTTCTTTAAGAAAAATAATGCGATTATAGTATTATGCGATCAAATTCTTTCTTTCTTGCATATGGCGTTCAATTAATTTCGTGGCCATCTCTCGCTTTCGAATCATAAAATATCT
The DNA here is from genome assembly GCF_965620075.1 of Prunus avium. Taxonomy (NCBI): domain Eukaryota; kingdom Viridiplantae; phylum Streptophyta; class Magnoliopsida; order Rosales; family Rosaceae; genus Prunus; species Prunus avium. The sequence goes on along the minus strand of NC_142285.1, from coordinate 36,212,821 downwards.
TGATTACATAGTAATCATCCCGACCGGGTTTCTTTCTATAGTACCAGACAATAACATTAAGAAAATATTAAGTGTTTGGATTATGAGCTGGTTTGTTCTACAAATGGTAATGCCATTAATATTGTATTGTTTATTAGCTCATTTTCTACGTTCTTTCACTGCAATTTGGTCTCTGGTATTTGCATGCCACGTCAGCTTTCGGACAAGGAATGCCTTATATTATGAAACATATATATAGTAAGGTTTGAATGCCATGGTGCAATTGTCTTTGTAGGGTTTTGGAAAATTTGTGCATAAATAAATAAATAATTAGCGACAAATGACCAAAAATCCAACATGGGAAATTTCCTTGAAGCTTGCTGGTGACCTACAACAAGATGCGTATACGCATATTTGATTTGCTGTTATAGTCTTCACACTTTGTAATATTCAAACCCTAATTAAACTATTATTTTGCAATTTTTAAGGTTTTCTTGTTTTCTTCTTGCTTAAGTCCCAAGAATTGTGGTAGCGTTTGACCGAGATCAACCAACTCCCCGATAAGCTTACCTAAGCACATTGATTAAGTATGGAGATTAAAATTAAAATTATCCAGCCAATATTTGAATGTTATTATTTCTATTATTTTTTTTATAAAAAAAGAAAAAGAAAATTATAGCTTAGCTTAGCTTAGCTTAGTGGGTGAGTGAGTCCATGGCTTTATTGCCACACGTGCAAATATTTTAATTGTAATAATGGTCATGGATTCATGGTGAGTCCATCGTATCATCACCAAACCGTGGACAAATTTAAACTAATTGATGCCAAAAATAAAAAAATAAATATAGTTAACTAGAAAGAAAATACGCTACCTAGCTACATGTGTATTGACCTGAATCCAGTCAACTCTTTCTTTTCACTGCATGGTTGCTTACAATTTAAAACTTTCGAGACCAAATCACATTGTTGGTCCCTATAATTTTTACAATTTTCCACTTTAATCCTATATTTTTTGAAGTTTGTCAGTTTCAGTCTTGTAGTTTGCGTATTTATGCAATTCAATGTTGACTCCGTTAAAATTAAACGTGTAAATATAGATTTTAGAATTCTCACGTCGGTTAGGTTTGGCACATTCTCACAAAAGTCTTCAAGTATGAAAAATTCTCATGTACTAGATATAGAATGAACTCGTATTCAATACAAACATATGAAAATACCACACTTGCTGGATCATAACAACTCATCGAGTGACGTATTTAACTCAAAATACCACTTCAATAGTGTAATTCTTTTGTACATTTGTCGTTGTTCGTACGTCGTACGTAGTACACATATTCGTACTGTATAATAGAAAGATCACTTCAAGTCTACATTTTTGACGTTAATGTCTCAAAGGAGGTTATCGTATATGAACATTTGAAGATGTAATTTTCTTCTCTTTTATTTTTGTTTTGTTTATATATATACATATCAAACAAACATATACTGATATTAATATTACGTCTTTTTTTGGTTGTGCGTAGCGATTTCCAAGTTCCAAAATACGCAGAGGAGCTTTGGAACGTGGGTAGGAGCTGTCGTGGTCAAGGTGATTCATGGATATCGCATGCAACCGCCACGTGTCAATAAAAACAGCTGAGAACCATAACTCGAGGAACCTCTGAGATATCACCAGGCCATTCTCTTTTTGCATACACGCCTAAAGACAGTGCATCGGATCAGATCCCACGAGTTTCGCTGCATGCCCCCGTCGCACCAAAGCTTTTACCTCCTACGCATGCATGGGCCTTCATGTGCATCCAAACGCCCTCGCCGAACAACGTCCCGCCAAACGCCGCCACGTGTCCGACCGCGCAACCTGAAAATAACGGCTGCCATGCTTCCCTTGTCGAGGCCTCCCGGCCAAAATGTCTGCCTCACCTGCTCTGCTGCGCATGTCATGTCTAGTTCTTATCACGCTCTATTTATTTGCTTTTTTAAAATTTCAATTTTCTAAATCTATACAATTGACGGGAATGTGTAATTTGAATTCTTTTTACAATTCCATTACATTTGTTTAATTATTTACAAGCGGAGGGGTCAAAAAATTAAACCTCAAAAAATGGGATGAAAAGGGCTGACGTGGGAGGCGTAGAGCACACGAATATTTGAATTAAAACACACTTTAAAACATTTTAAATGGTAAAATATAATCGTAATTAGTAAAAAAAAAATTGATAACTGGGTAAAATTAGATCGAAGTCTCAAAACAAGGAATATCCAGATAGTGGCTACCACTAGTTGCATCTATTGAATTGAACAACAATTTTACTTGCAATGATACAGTTTAATAGCTTCAATTTATTGCTATTGTATTGCATATAGTACCATATATAAGTTGTGTTACTTAGTTTTTCATTCCCATGTTTGTACTTGTATTGCTCTTGTACTGCCTGAGATCATTCCCATGTTTGTACTTGTATTGCTCTTGTACTGCCTGAGAAAATTGAAGGGACAAAAACAAGGGGAATGAGTGCATAATGAAAACATGGAAGTTCTTATAATATCAAATTGTTCATGTAACACAATTATGGATAAATTTTCAAATAAATCAAAATTATAATAAAATTATATTGTGAGAGGATAATGATATGTTAACTAATTTATGGTGAAATGGGTTTTAAAACAGTGTTTAGGGTCTACTTTAGCACATAACTACTTGGTACATTCAGACACATCTGTGACTATATATATATATATATCTCTTCCCAACCCAATCAATCTAAGATTCCTCTACATTTTTAAACATTTATTTATTTATTTTCAATTTAGCATATAGTTAAATTTACTCTGAAGACGCCCTTCAATTTGCAAATTCTGCCAATCGTATTCGACAATACAGAACTAAAATGACAATCATACCCCCGCCCCCAATCCACACTTCGTGCACATCTGGCGGCGCATCTATTAAAAATTAAATATAAAAAAAGGTTAAAAGAAAATGAAAAATACGAACTTGTTTCAGTTATACGCCCCCAACTAATGAGAGTCTTGAGTATAACGGTTTTCTTTTCCAATTTTCCCAATTTCTTTTGTATTTTTCATTTTCTTTTTTATATTGTTTTTGTTTGGGTTTGTTTTGTAGCCCAAGCTACCAAAAATCTATGCACCGTATCTCATATCTTCCCCTATATATTGCCCCATTCTTCAGCTTATTTTTGGTTCAAACTCAAAACCCACCTCTCTCTCTCTCTCTCTCTCACTCTAATTTCCAAACCAAAACCCGCTCTCTCTCTACTCTCCGCCATGAAAACAGACATTGAAAGCCTCTGGGTTTTTGCCCTAGCCTCCAAATCATTCCGAGCCTTCTCTGCAGAAAGCATTGCATGCACGCTTCTGCTCGTAGCTCTAACATGCCTTGCCATGACCTTCATCTGCTGGTCGCACCCTGGCGGCCCAGCTTGGGGCCGCAACTTCAAAAACATCATTCCATTGCTGCTAAAACCTTCTAAAACCAAGCCCGTAATTCCCGGCCCCAGAGGCCTGCCTCTCATCGGCAGCATGGCCCTCATGACCTCCCTGGCCCACCGCAAAATCGCCGCCATGGCCCGCTCCTGCAACGCTAAACGCCTCATGGCCTTCTCCCTCGGCCAAACCAGAGTCGTCGTCACGTGCCACCCCGACGTGGCACGTGAGATTCTCAACAGCTCCGTCTTCGCCGACCGCCCTGTCAAAGAGTCCGCCTACAGCCTGATGTTCAACCGGGCCATCGGGTTCGCTCCGTACGGCGTCTACTGGCGCACCCTGCGTCGAATCTCCGCCGCCCATCTCTTCTCCCCCAAGCAAATCAAGAACTCCGAGGTCCAGCGGCGCGAGATAGCTTCTCAAATGGTAGCAATGTTTGGGACCCACAAGAAGAAAGTGGCCATTCGTGAAGTGGTCAAGAGGGCTTCGCTGAACAACATGATGTGCTCTGTTTTTGGGCGAAAATACGAGCTCGACTTTGGCGCCTCCATGAACAATGAGGTCGAAGAGCTCAAGGGGTTGGTCGATGAAGGGTACGATTTGTTGGGTATGTTAAATTGGTCCGATCATCTTCCATGGTTGGCTGATTTTGATGCCCAAAAAATCAGGTTCAGATGCTCCAATCTCGTCCCCAGAGTGAACCGGTTCGTCTCCCGAATCATTTCTGAACACCGAACCGGCGTCGAAGCTGGAAAAGACAAAAAGTCCCCTGACTTTGTTGACGTCTTGCTTTCGCTCCAAGGTCCCGATAAATTGTCCGACTCCGATATGATCGCCGTCCTCTGGGTAAGCATTTAAGTCAGTCCCTTCGCTGTTACTCAGATTTTTAATTAAAATCTTCTTCTAGTTAGTAATCAAAACGCTGTCGTTTTATATGTGCAGGAAATGATATTTAGAGGGACGGACACCGTGGCGGTTCTGATCGAGTGGATCATGGCGAGGATGGTGCTTCATCCTGATGTTCAATCGACGGTCCACGACGAGCTTGACAAAGTAGTGGGCAGGTCGCGATCCGTCAACGAGTCTGATATCTCTGAGTTGGTGTATCTGACGGCTGTGGTGAAAGAGGTCCTGAGGCTACACCCTCCTGGCCCACTTTTATCCTGGGCCCGCCTCGCCATCACTGATACAACGATTGATGGGTATCATGTGCCTCTAGGGACCACAGCCATGGTAAACATGTGGGCCATCTCGAGGGACCCGGAGGTCTGGGTGGACCCACTAGAGTTCAAGCCCGACAGATTCGTGGCCCGTGATGGGGAGCTGGAATTTTCGGTATTCGGGTCGGATCTGAGGCTTGCGCCGTTCGGTTCGGGTAGGCGGACTTGTCCGGGGAAGGCTCTGGGGTTGACAACTGTGACGTGCTGGGTGGCTTCGCTTTTACACGAGTATGAATGGCTACCGTTGGATGAGAATGCCGTGGACTTGTCTGAGGTGCTAAGGCTGTCGTGTGAGATGGCCAAGCCTTTGGTTGCTAAAGTGCGCCCGAGGAGCGGTAGGTTAAGCCCAGCTCAGCTCAGTGAAGTTTAATAGAAGTAGGGATAAAAAAGAGAAAAAAGGTTTCGTGCAGGGGTTGGTTAATGGTTTGATAAAAAAAAGCGTATACCCTTTTACTACTTGTTGGTCATGTAATCTTGCTCTGTCAGACTGTCACTGTATCTGGTATGCCATGGTATAGTTCAAAGTGTCTTTTATTAATGTATGTATATGGTTAAAATTAATACAAGTTTTAGTTTCCTTAAAACCTGCATTTTCATGCACCTTAATTTGCAACCAAGAAGATGTCATAGGAGTTTATTAATTAACTAATCTTGTGGTGTAATTTCATAAGCGCCCCAAATTCAAACCAAACCATTAATAATGGATCATGGATATGTCACGTATCTTCAAATATTATAAGCCGATCTTATTTTGTGTGAGAGAGTTCGAAGCGAATTAACAACATTTTTCTTTTAAAATTGTTGTGGCAAATTAAAAATATTTTAAACAACAACTAATAGCAAAACTTGGTATCTATGGAACCATTTGTACGTAAATGATATTTCTCAATGACAGGACGTTCAATTTTGACCATTAATTCATTATCCGATTCATTAAAAAGATAATAGCTTTAACTCTACACTTGTATATTTCTAAGCAACTTAAAACCATATGGTTAGAGGTTGTGGTCCTCACCCTCCCCCGTCGCACCCGTTTGAACCCCAATGATGGTAATTGAGCCCCTCTTCTCTATCATAATGTAGATCGTTGAATTTCCAAAAAAATAAATAAAATTATGTGGTTAGAATATTGTTTGTATAAATAAAAAAATTATATTATTTTCCTCCAATCATTATAGGTGGCTACATTTCGGCATTGGATCTCCACCACCATCTTTTTTGCTGTTTCTTTATGTTCAGAATAAGTCACAGAAACTCTTTGGGTTCTCTGTGTAGTTTTCACCTCTCATTTGTGAGAGCTTTTATTGTTTTGAGTTTGCAATCTTAGTTGGGATGCCTATGCCAAAGTTTCTTTGAACATGCGTGATCGTTAGTGGAGGTGCACCAAATTGTCTTAATTTTGATATTAGACCGCTCTGTTATTGTAATGGCCCTTTGTGGCTAGTTTGTATTGGTCTTTTGTGACTAATGACTTTTTTAGTTGAATTATGAATGCAATCCTAGAATTTCTCAAAAAAAGAACTTGAATTTTTTATTTATGGATAATGACTTTTTTAGTTGAATTATAAATACAATGCATAGAGGATTGGCTTATTGAATATGTTGTAGTCATATTAGGACTGATGACTTCTTCTCGTGAATGAGTCAATAGACTTAAAACCATAATTAAATCACACAGTATTATTATTCAAATGAATGATAATGACCCTCAATTTAATTTCTTTTCAATGTAAAAAAAATATGTGAGAGGTGAGCACTCCCCTAGGCTATATGAATTTGTGTCCTTAATTGATGTTGATTTTGTCCACCAGGACCACAATCCTTTAAGCGATTTTGACCCCTTACAAATTATTTCAATTGATGGACATTTATACTTGCAAATTATCGATATGTATTTCAATTGATGGACATTTATACACACATATATGTCAAATGATATACTAAACTATATCATGGGAGTTCGAACCTAAGACTACTGGTCTAATTTGCAAATCAAAACCAAAGATCCCATTAGCCACATATATATATATATATATATATATATATATATATATATTACATTTCGGTTTTCTTCCACATGCATGTGGAATTGTGAGCTATTAATTAGTGTGACATGTTAGGACTCTCATGGGGTTAGAAATTAATCAGACCATATAGTCTATAAAGACCAGATCGTACAGAGTACCAGACCTTGCTCTATCTCTACCACAAGCAGCAAGCTTTACCTGTTATGAGCATACAATTTGTCTCCCTGGCCTGAAATTATGCGTGCCCCTTGAAAATTAATGCATTTCGTGATGTCATGAATGGGATTTGCTTTCGATCATAAACACAATCTTCAGCCCTCTATTGGAAGGAGACAAGTTGATTGTTCGCCTTTGTCCAAACCAGCAATGTTCATCAAAATCGTGATGTGTGGACTAGGGCCCACCCATGGTTGCTACACTCACACAACACTCCAAACCCCCTTGAATCCAATTGCTCCCACTTATTTGGAATAAAACCATCAACACTTATTGGACTAAGGATAGTGAATGATGATCTATTATTGTGGAGATAAATTCTTAAGTGAGGTGAGACTGCCTTACGCTGCGACTGGAAGTGAGATTCTGAACAATGTCGATTAAGGACAACCCTACACAAGACTCTCTCGAATTATATGATAATTATATGATATTTGCTCCCTTGAGTAATATCATGCATACATGCACTTTCACACTTGACCTAGACCTCTAGACCTATCAATTTGGCATAATTTGAGCAACACAGTCAGGCTCATTGCATATTAACATTATAAATTTTAATAACAAGGTATTGACCTCGAGATTACTACCCTAATTAATGTTATATTGAAATCAATTATATGGACCGGGAGACTAATCAAAAGCCGTGGCCTAATGTGAAACGGACAAGTTTATTGATCACGTCAACTATGTGTCAAATTGATTTAATTAAGCCTGATTATTATTGAAAATGTGGCTAAACTAATAGATTATTTATTCAAATAGAGCATCTGCTGCTGGACAGCCATAGGTTAAGCAGGCGTCACTAATAAATTGACTGCTAATTAATGTTGATAACTCGATTTGCAAAATGAAACTAGTCTCTTTCAGATACTGTTATCTTAATAAAATAATTACTTTAATATAGCCTGCGTCAAACCATTCTACGGTCTTCACACACACAATATGTTGCTTGATACTTAAAATATCCCCATTAAAAAAAATTTAAAGTTAATTAATTCACACATATCACAACTGCTAGCACTCAACCACATAGCTAAAAAGGTATATGTGCTGATCAATTTTTGTACGTGCCAGTTATATATGATAAATTTTTCTCGTTAGGTGCATGTATATTCTACCGATTATATATGACTCATCATATATTGTAAGAGAGTGAGGATATATGATCGGAGCATCAATTTTTTTTGAGTATTTGATTATATTAGGGAATTTTAAAGGATTCAAAGTAAATTATAATGTTCAAATTATTATAGCATTGATCCAAAAAGTGGGCGTCATGATATATGCTAGACAAATGGAGCAAGATCTACCCCATATATAAAAAGATATCAATCATGCAGCTGTAAGCTTTGATGCCAAAGATATGCTATCAACAGTTTGAGAAGCAATTCGCCTTTGCCTAATTGACCTAAATTTTAAAGCTGGTTGGGGCCTTAAACCCAGGAAAATGTCGAGAGCAAAAGAAAATTAAACAGTGACACCTTACGTTTGCGATGATGATGAGTTGTTGTCGTTCATTTGGCTCATGCAATTAAGACAGTTGATGAGAACATATAGAGCCAACGACAATGATCTATCAAACAGTGTTTTGGAGCCTTTCTTTTCCACATAAATTGATAAGGACCAGCCTACCACTGCATTAACTAATTATAATCAACAGTTAATTAGGCTAATTAATTGGTTTTAGCATAGCCGCAAGAATCTCCCACTAATGTTTGCTTTGAATTCCCAGACAGAGATATTGACTGGAAAGGAAAGATAAACATATGAAACAAAATGGCTTGGATTGTGCAGAAAAAAAAAAAAAAAACACAAAACAACTTGGATGCCTTCTAAGTTTGGATGAGGAAGAACAATCATATGTGCAAATTAAATAAAATGCGTGTGATGTGTTTTCTTGGCTTAATTCATGTTTTAATCCAGTCACTGTTTTGGATGGGATGGGATGGAAGGATGCTTGTTTGACTTGTCACTTCTTATGGGTACTTATAAATTACCATTCCTTAATCAATAATTAATGCCCCACTTGCCAATAATTGAGACATAAAACAGAAAAGGATGTAGGTTTATATGCATATTATTATGTCGAAAATTTAATTTATAAGTTAACGGGTCGGGTTTAAATTAATCATCGTTGTTAATTAGTTTTGGGTTTTTAGGGTTTTGAGGGTATGGACCACCTTTAGATAGATGGGAATATATGTGTTCCAGCCCCAATTTTGTTTTTTTAAATTTTTGGGTCAGGAAGATCAAATCTTCATTAGAAACATAACCTCCACAGTAAAACACAGGGAAGGCTAAGAGATACAAAAGCCAAAGCAACCGAGTAAGGAAGCTCACAAGAACAAACTAATCTGTGATATCACATGAACAAGAACAACGAGATTGTCCTAGATGGAAATATCAACAGATAAACAAAAGAAAATTTCACAACTAAAAGCAATAAAACACCGTACAACACCAAATTGAAAACCAAACAAATTACAGAAAAAACAGAACCACACCACAGATCTACCACAAATGCTTGTGATATAATGTCACAAGTGCTTTTTGGTGTGTCGCTTTATACCATACTCAAATAGAAAGTTCATATCAAAAGGAAGGACAAAACTTGTCAGAGGATTTTCCAAATAATTTAAACTTCGCTTTCTGTTAAAATCAAATCAACTCATAATGCACATGATTAGTTGCATGAGGTTCAAAACATTGGATAATAAATATGTGATGAGCCTCTCCTCATGTGCTTTGCAAAGCAATGCGTAAGACAAACGTAAAGGGTAGTACTAGCATGCATGTGATTAATTTGATCTATGAGCTGAATTCTGATTAGGACTTGTGATCAGTACCTAAATCAATCGATAATCTGTACGAACTAATATAATCGTGAGTTCAACTTGTATGTTTTCTTGCGTAATTATTGAGTACGGCACCGTTTTGGAGTTAGGGTTGAGAAGCTTTAGTCACTAATCGCCATGCTAATTAGAATGCAGGACAATGTTAGACGTGGTGACGAATAAATTGTTGGCTAATTGCTCAGTTGGTGAACTTGCTTATTCATGATATCAAATCCACCCTGATCATGAAGCATATCCCACAAATCTTGCATGCAAATCATACGGAAAAGTGCTTGTAATTTTTCAGTGTTGGCATTGTACAATTTGAACAGAAAGATTCTACTCCTTTTCTCCATTGATTTGATAGTATATGGCTGGGCTGTCTTGATTGCGATGGTGAAGGTTGATAGATAAGCATGTGTTTTTCAGTTTTATGAATATAATCATTCAATTATGCTTTAGATCGAGTCTTTTAAAAAAAACAGTAAGCAGTAAATAAAATATTTTCTGACAAAAAAAAATCTTTGTTCTCTGGTACTATACACACAAAATATCCCTGGCATTGTTAAAGGTAAAGGCATGATCTGCTAACCAACTAGCTCTGAGCTAGTGGTAACTCTGCTCCCAAGTTCGAATCCCTCCCCCACGAGTTGCGACTAATTAAAAATAAAAAGGCAGAATCTGTAAAACTTATTTGAACAAGAACTTGCCATATAAGAGGTATCCAAGCCTCCTATGCCAGAAATCCCACTATGGTAAGACAAATGTGTAGTGAATCTTTCAACTTTGATAAGCCCATTTTCTATTTATTTTTGTCCTTCATTGGTACTCCACCAAGGGCTGCTGAGGCCCTAAGGCCTAAAGAAAACTTAGGACTGGAAATTCCCAAACAGTCTGAAAGCCCATAAATGTTCTGTTCATCAGAACTAAATAACACTTTTTCTTTTCCTGGTATGAATCAATCAATTCCAAGATCCAAGGCCCTTTTTCTTTTCTTGGTAAATTCCAAGATCCAAGACTTTTTTGTTTTGGTAAATTCCAATATCCAATACTTGCGTGAATGAGAGGTTATACATTCCAGACATAACTCAAATCTTGAGTTCTGATTTTATGGGAGTTTCCATGTGGTTGTTAAGATCAGAGGTGGAAGGCCAAAGGAGAGGTAAAATTAGAATTATCAAGGCCATTTAACATTTTTATTAGTACTTTGGCTATTTTACCATAGCCTTGCTATCCAAGAATAGCTATAAAAAATTTGAGGGAAAAAAAGTATCAGAAATTTAAACTATGGACACAAGAACAAGAATGAGGCAAATTATTCCATTAATCCAAATGACCATACCTAAGATCTGTTTGTTTAATCAAAGTATAGGAAACAACAACTAAATTAAAGGTGAAGAGGTAAATGCTTTTACAAAGGTCACTGCAATAGGATGAAGCAATGCTTTGGCAACTCAATAAATTCCAAGCACACACAAGAAATACAGATATTTAAAAAGGGTAGTACAACATATTCAAAAAAGCAAAGTAATAACTTAAATTCCATTATTACCCCTTGAGTGATAGAATGTCTCGGTCTCAGTTTAAAGTTCCATAAGGATGGATGATTGAACTACTTCTTCTTCCCGTAGTATTGCAGAGCAAATGCAGCCCCCAAGATCAACAAGGGCAGCAGAAACTGTAAAAGCTTTACCACAAATCCAGAAGATTGCCCGGATGGAGGAGTTGTTTGAGCAGGAAGCTTGTAATTTGGCTGTTCTGGTATGGTGGATGTGTCAACCTTGCCTACATAGAATTTTTCCATCTGCTCCTTCGCAGAATCACTGTGGCCCACATCATTAAAATCATCTGTTGCATCTTTCTCTGCAAGATGTTCAACCAAAGTTCTATTCACCGCACATAATGTTCTCGTACTCTAGAACCAGTAAAAATCACAAAGATAGAAGATAGATTGCTAAGCTGAAGTGCACAATCTTACCGACTGCTAATAGCAACACTTCATCGCCCCCAGGGTGTTCCTCCAAAAAAGGGGTGACATCATAAACCTGTGGAAAATTGTTCAAGATACATTAGTCAGCAATGCTGCTAAATAAATGCAGTAGATGAATGGATCTGAGTAAAAAAGGAACTATATAAGTTACCAGATAGAAGACTTTACTAAAATATCTGTCGAATTTGTGTAAGATCAACATAGCAATAAAGAGAGGGACCTTCTAGGTAGGAAGCAAATTAATAGGCTTATATAACTTATATAACATAGGTCAATAGATTCACTACCAGGAACAGGTTTCCTTATCCTTTTGTAAACTTTTTTTGGTGTAAAACAAATTTAGGACAGAGAGCAGAGAAATTCAACAGAAATCCCAATGACCTACGGCCTGGTTTACTGTTCTCTGAATATAATTGTGATGGCATATACTATTTTATTTCATTGTTCTGCAGTCGTGAAAGTTACTTTATAGTGTAACAATTATTTATATACCATTGGAGATTACAATTGTCTGCTTTAATTAGTGAGTCAATGGTTATTTCAAATAGAAAACAACCTTCATAGCTAAAGTAAACAGCATATTTAAACACTTGCTTAGAGCATCCGCAATGATGCTCTCTATTTCTTAGCTAAAATTTAGCTAAAAATATAAGAAAACTATTTTAGGAGCTCTCTAAAAAATTTGTCTAAGGAGGTGATTTAGGGAGCCCATTGTAGATGCTCTTAGTCTCCACTACCTTAGGACCAGCAGACATAGAGAGACCCCAATTAACAAACTTAAGCACTCTTCAAAATGTTTTGTGTTCATAAGTCGAAGAAATTCATTGATTCTGCATTTATCTGTGGTCATGCATTGAATATTTCTATCACATACAACACTTAATCGGTACAAATTAGTATTGTAGCCCTTCTCCTCCATTCCATCCTACTTATGTTGCCAAAGATTAAATTATATTAACACCAAAAAACAGAGCAACAATCATACACACACAAACTACACAGAAAACGCAAGGTGCAACTCAATCCTTCAGACAAATTACCATTTAACAACCTATGATTAAAGTTAAACCTATGAAACATAACAGCATATTGCAAGTGTTCAGCAGCAGACATCCTTTGCACTGATATGTAAATTCACTGTAGCTTCTAAAGATATGTCTGCCCTTTTCCTCCCTCCTTTTTGTTTCAATTCCCCTTTATACTTTCAATTAGATCTATAAACTCCTCTACTCAATGCTAAAGTAACTCTCTCACACATAGCAAAACGGGTGGCAGCAAAAGACTTTGCCTTTAACCAACAGATAAATCATAAAAACCATATATCACAAATCAACCCAGAAACTGAATTAATTCAGATACATACACAGGTATTAATACAATTACAAGAAAATGGGAATCAAAGGGGAAAAGAAAACAAAGAAAAAGACTACAAATCTGACCTTTCCAGAGATTATGATCCAGCAATCTTTCTTGTGGTTGTGCTTGGCCACCTCATCGAAGTGATAAATTTGAGAATCTGAAGCCATTCCTGCAGCTGCCTCTGTTCATCACAAAGTCAAACCCCATCAACACCAAACCAAAAATTGAGAAAACCCAACAAAAACAAAACAAAAATAATTAAAAAGACAGAAACTTCAAAGCTAGATTTGATCCATAAGTTACCAAAGTAAAAAGCTTGATGAGGAAATCAACAAAAAAAGTGATAGAGAAGTCATGCTTCTTTTCTTACATAGGAGAGAAGAAGAAGAAGTTGGGCTTTGAAGCACAGCTCCTCTTTGAGTTGAGTAATTTGTCTTACTCTTTACCTGTCCTCAATATGCTGACCTTTTATTTTATGAGTAACTAGTTGAGTAACTATATATAATATTTTCTGTACCTAAAAGAAAAACTATATATAATATTTTGCCTCAACCCAGATCCATACTTAGTATTAAATTGACCCACCAACCAAGTTCTTTAATTTACTCTCTAATTCCCTATGTTGTTGTATTGCTATTGTCAAACTTTCACACCTCTCTCTCTCTCTCTCTCTCTCTCTCTCTCTCTCTCTGGTCCAAGTTGGCTCCTAATTTTAAAATGTTTTTTTTCCCAAACTTTTTCATATCATTCATAAAAATACACTCATGGAGTTATTTCCCTTGCAATATAGATTAATCAGCTGTTTGTCCACCGCAGGCATAATTCGTTGATTTTTGTATAAATTTAGTGTGAGCCTGCCAATTTTTTGGCTTTTTTTTTTGGGTCAAAGAGGCTGCCTTTATGATTGGGGGCTGCTATGCTATATATGCAGCTAAAATCAATTGATCAAAAGGAGTAATTTTTTGTTTTTTGTTTGTTTGAAAATTGGTGTATTAATTAGTCAATCTTTGGATGCACTTTAATTTAAACCCCCATATTCTTGGAGGAAAAAGAAGGCTCCCCTCCTCATATTATTTTTGGATTCACTATTTTCTTAAAAGGATTGTTTTTATTTCCTCAAATCTCATCTATTTAAAGTTCAGTTGGACAGAATCTAATGGTTACTTTTCTTTTAATTTAAACTGCTTGTCTTCTCAACCAAAAAAAAAAAAAAAAACTTGATGAAGCAGTAGAAAATGATAGCTGATAGTGGGGTTTTATTAAATTTTCTAGGACTACGGGCTTTCGGCGGAATTAATTCCTTCGGATGGGCCAAACTGGTCTGCCTCATCCTAGATCCAACTAGAGGGTGCTTAGAGTGAAAATTAATGCTGATTTTATAGGTAATCTATATATATAAAGCAAAAGACAAAGAATACTAAAACATTCAAACTATCAGAAAAATTAGATAATGAATTCTATTTTTATGGAACACAACTACCCATTATCTTTTTTAATTCTAAAATAAATTTAATTTTTTTTTTTGGGTGAATTTAATTTTTTTTTAAAAACACCTCTTCGGGTGCGAAAACACGTGCAGAGAGACTAGTCAGATATGCAAATTAATCCTTTCAATTATACACATCAAAGCGTTTGATGTGAAACAAAACCAAACCATTAATTCATGCCGCGAAAGGAGGAAAAAAAATTGGGAAAGTAGATAATTAGATATGATTGATGAGACAAGAAACCAAAAAAAAAGAAAAAAAAAAAAAGAGAAAAAAACATAACATGATTATTAATAATTGTTACAAAAAAAAAGTGGTTTATTCTAAACAAATTGTTGTTGCAAAGTACGCACTAATGTTGGATAATTTTAGTAATTAAAATAGATAATGCATCAAAATGCCAAGACACAATTATAGCCTATATATCCGACAAAATAACTTTGCATCATATTGATTAAAACTAAAGCCAAAAACAATTAACAAAATTACAGATGATCAAAGCCAGAATCACATGGTTCAACAACAGTTACATACACGTAAAAAAAACCCTAATTAATCAACATATTGTCCTTGAAATAGTTATTTTTATAGCAATCACAAAACCCCTTTAATTCCCAGGAGACCTCCAGGCCATAATTCAGTGCACACAAGGGGCACCTGCAAAAAGATGAGAGCAAACAAATACTGGTGAGGTTGTGTTCAGATTTCCATACATGAGAAAACCCAAGACATATGGTTTTGACTTGATCAAACTATAACCGTTGGATGACCACCTTATGATAAAAAGTGATCGGGACCATGTGATGTAAAATGAACACTTTCCTAATTGGACTTATCCTTGATGTAATTTTGTACAGGAGGACCCATTACCAGTACGAAATGATTACATGGAAAGTGCAATGACACAGGGTATAGCTTGCTTGTTGCGTGCATAACCTGGCCAGACCATGCACATCATGGAGTAAAGTTCTCTTGTGAGACCTATGTTGTTTTCATATATATGTTTTTAGATCACGAATTTAAGCAACCTAATCAGTAGTTCATATTCACAATTTAGCAACGAATGATCTTGATAGAGTGTTCCTTTTCTTTCTTGGGCAATGAAGTTTTCAAAATGCAGAAATCCAAGTTAGTAAGTGCATCTAGGAGTGTATATCTCCAAAATATATCTCATATGGCATTGCAGGTATGCACATAAAAAAAACAGGTGGGGTACATGAAGAGAACTTGACATACTACTGTTGAGTGCATTATTTGGCCGTCCACAGTTTGTTATGAGGTCGCACATCAAAGGACATGCAATATGTAGTGCTGGAAGATCAAAGTACTATTGGGTCCAAAATGTTAAAGCACTCTGAAACAATATTTTACATGCATGGTCATGCTGATGGGTTAGGAATAATTGCCCAATGATTGGATCAAGATTTGACAAATTAGCTCCACTATGGCATTTGAGCTTTATAATGAAAAAGATAATTAGAACCTTTTATATTATCCACTATTCCTTCTCTTTTCAATGTTCTGTTCTGTTAACGTCTCTTGTGCTCTTAGACTTTGATATACTATATCAAATTATAAAACGAAAGGTTAAAACATAAAATTTAACCCACAAAAAAGTTTATATCTTTACTAGTTTTAGTATTCAGGGTCATTATCTAATTAATGCTGGATTTTATTAGTGTGGAAACATATGCCGTCTTTGAATGATAGAGAGTGGTATGTACCTTGAATTGGAAGCAAAGAAACCGATTCATAGGCATCATTTTTGACATTGGAGATGAGCTCTACGGCACTGGGCTGCTTCTGGCCATCTGATTTGTGAATCTTGACTTCAAGCTCAGCTGGATGGATCTTCCTCTTCAACATCCTCCTCATCAGCTATGACATTACAGATTAGGTACTCATTCAGTGAACTATGAAAAACAAGACCATGACAGTGATATGACTCTCTCCACAGTAATTATACCTCGCTAAAACTACAAAAATGTACAGTTACTAAATTACTAGCTAATAAGTGCGCACCCTTCCTAATTAACTAGGAAAAGAAATGTGCATCACACGCGATATCAACCTAAT
The DNA here is from genome assembly GCF_965620075.1 of Prunus avium. Lineage (NCBI taxonomy): Eukaryota > Viridiplantae > Streptophyta > Magnoliopsida > Rosales > Rosaceae > Prunus > Prunus avium. The sequence goes on along the minus strand of NC_142285.1, from coordinate 36,196,186 downwards.
CATATATGATACTGTAAATTTAGACTACTCATTCAAACAATGATTAGAATTTGGAGTGTTCTTATGTTGTCAGTTTGATAACATAACATGTTCCGATATGATATGCTTATGGAAGAAGGTGACTTGGGGATCAATAAAAGATAGAAAATAAAGCATTTAACTACTCACTCGTTGCATATTTTTGATTGGACTTGAATCATCTTTGACGCGAGGGATGAGTTTCTTGGCAAATGCTAGGCCACTCCTTGTTCTGGCATTCATTTTTTTCTCTATTTCTGGCTGGACCTTGCCAGAGTCAAGCTTCAGTTGACCAACATCAGGAACATCAGCCTGGAACAAGTCAGCCAGTGTAATTCTCTGACCTTTCTTATTCTTGCTCTGATCATTAGCACTCTGATCAGGTTTAGTACTGATTTTACTGGACCCCTCCAATGGAGTAAGAGGAACACCATCGACGGTCAGGATCACATCAGCTGGTTTCTCAACAATGGCATCAAAATTTGACCCAATATCCTCAAAGCTGTGTTCAAATGTTGTAAACATTAAAGGGTTCAGTTCTTCATCTTCAACACTATGATCATAATGTTCATCATCATCATCATCATCATCATCATCATCATCATTACCACTGTGTGAAAATCCATGGCTTTCCTGATCGTCTTCTTCGCTCTCCAGAACGAAATATTCGTTTTGGTGGGTAAAGGGTTTTAGGGGGTCGAAACCAAAGGTGCCTATAGTTAAAATGCCATCCCTCCATCCATCAAGCCCATCCACATTAACAAGGCCAACTTGTTTGAGAAATGCTTGTGTGTCCTTGTCATTGGTTTCCAGTTCACTCTTTTTCACATTCCCAGCAAACCCATCTGAGGAAACCAATAAAAAAATAAATTAAAGAAATTCATGAATAAAAAAGTGACAAATATTTGGTACATTCAACTTGGAATAAATAATCAAAATAATCTCAAATTAAAAGGTGAATTTTTTTATAATTTGATATGTGAAGAGAGAGAGAGTTCAGAAAATAAGACCCTTGACGACCCTTTGATGAAGCCTCTTATGAACCCAGTTGAAGATCTATGTGGAGAATGAAATAAGATCAATTAGTGACTACAATATGAAAAAAAAAAAAAAAAACCCTAAATATAATGTGCATGGTTCTAACCTTCATATTTTGTGAGCAATTGCGAATTATGAAAGAATTGGTGGTACAAGTAGGAAGCAATGAGGAATAGCAAAGCTAGCCCCAGTGAGTGAAACACTGAAACTGAAGGGGATGATTATGGAGTTGAAGACACTAAAAGGAGGGGGCCAAGTGGGTTGGAAAATCAGATCAAGACACGTGTCCAGGGTAGGGCCCTAAGATATAGCTATGTTTTTGGGTGCATGGCATGTTTGACGAGCCACGGTGTTGGGTCTTTGTGGCATGATCGATGTGCCGAAATTCTTGATATGATGTGTTTTTACCCTCCCTGCTCTACCAGCTCCCATGTTGCTTTAGGTAAAAACACAAAGATACTCACGGCTCTTTGGTATCTTATTTGAATCCAATTTTATAAAATTAAAAACAAATTTTAAGTTCAAACCACAAAAATCCGTTTTGTAGACCCATTTTTAAAAACTCAAATCCAAGAAAAACTCCAAAACACCCCATTATTAAAAACAAAAAAAAGTGAGATGTTATAGTTTTTTCTCTCTCTCTCTTTGCACACACACACACACACACTCTCTCTCTCTCTCTCTCTCTCTCTCTCTCTCATTTTCTTGTTAATTTCAATTTGGGAATTTAAGTCTTCTGATTTTAATTTCAATTTTTATTAGATCATTAAAATACAATACCAAACAAGTTTTTAGATCTTAAATTCGCTATTTGAAAACTCATGTTTTTAAAATAAATCATAGTTTTTTAATTTGCTTTTTTGAGTAGGATACCAACCATAGCCTTATTTGTCTTATGATAATAAAAGAAAAAAAAAACACTTATGTATTTTCATCTCTACAATAATTATATCTATCTATAATATATATTTCGATGAGTTTCGATTATTAAATGGGTGATATGGGTTGCGTTGTTGTTATTAAAATGTCATGTTTGTGTTTAGGATTTCAACACAATTAACTAAATGGGTCATGTTCGTGTCGACCAACTTAATGTAATATCCATAACTTAACATGGCACGATCCACCAAGATAAATTAGCACTCCTATACATATAATACAAGTCATGAAAGATACTAGGAAAAGAGAAAGAGGAGATGTGGAAGAGCCAAATGTGAAATTGTATAATTTTTTCTTCAAAGATATATGATAGACAAAAATGCTAGAGTGAATGAGATAACACATGTAACTACCAATGGGGTGTTAGTTGAATTGGCTCAGGTCTTTGGTGTGCTATCAAGTGGTCATAAGTTCCCTTTCTAACTCTAGTAAAAAAAACAGAAGATAACACAGGGAACATCTAGGATAAGGTGTGCTTGCATCACATAATTAGCAACCTATTCATGTGTAGTTATTCATTTTTGTCATGTCATATAAAAGTTCTCAATTTTGTTATTCATTACTTTAATTTAAAAACCTAAAGAACCATTTCCCAGCATTAATGGTTCTATATAGTTACTATATATGTCTTCTTTTCTCACATAATATTTTTTTGCTTCAATTTTTTCTGGTCTCGCCATGCCTCAAGAGAAAAGAACCATTAATGCTAAACAAAAGAGAAAAGAACCAGGACAGTTATGTGAAAATTCCATAAATACATTTATCAGATTCCATTAAACCAGAAACAATTCAAGTTTCAATCAAATAATGTGATCAGATCGATTATAATCAAGTTCAAGGTACCAAACATTAGCCAGCACATTGCTAGGAAAACGACCTATGCATGCATATGGCAGGATATACTAATACTAAAGCCACATAATTTGGGCTTTGGTTGGGATAGAGGAACATTAATTAATTAAGCTCTCAAAGATGAACGACGTAACCCAAGCCAAGCTTTTTTCTCTTTCTTCAGTCTCATGATCGATCATATCATCTCGTAGGAGACTTTTGTGCTATATGGCATTGGCAGCCATGTGAGACTTCTATGATTGGGGGGGGTTCTAGCTACCATTATTAGTTTTTTCTTTTTCTTTTTTCCTTTTCTTTTTTCTGACCTTTCCTTTTCTGACCAAATTTCTTGGAGAGAGTCACTTCCCTCCCATCCCACCTTGGACAAAAGAAGAAGGTGAATATATCCTCAGGTTGGTTCAGGTGTGTTGTTTTTGCCAATACAGGTTCCACCATGAGGCTAACTTTTCAGGTGGGTTACTTTCTGTAGTGCCTGCCTGCCTGCCTTCATGTTTGCCTTTGTGGCTTGAAAGTTCCCTTTGTTTTTGCATTTTAGTGGTCTCAAAAGTCTCCCTTTTGAGAACTCCACTTGATGGGACTGCCTAGCCATTTTGGATTTGACCAACTGTGCCTTTTATTTGCTCTAACATCAAGTATAATCCCTGCCTCAATCAAAGTTAAATTAAGATTCGGGTTGAAGTTAACTTGTAAAAACTACCTCTGGGTCATATAATTAATGAAACTCATGGTTATTATTGAATTTGTGGTATCTTGCTCATTTGGTAGGAAATACATATGGAAATTTGCAAGTTGGCCAGCTAACTCATTCTCTGGACAAATCAGACATTCAAAATTGGAATGTTCTATGAGAGTGAAAGCTAATTAGCTGGAACATAACAGGTCTGGTCTGGTTGCACACCAAAAGGGTCTAGCCAAAGGGAAACAGAGACATAGAAGAATTAGATGAGTTCTACTGATAGCAGTCTTATTTGGGGCTTAGCAACTTGTCTGGTTGCACCAAAGGCTACAAGCCTAAAACCATTTTCGGATTGTAGCAAAGAGTAGCATTGGCTTTCTTGGTCTCTGAGTGCTCCTTAAAGCCACTTAAATTGCTTCGGATTCTTCCTCAAGCAAGCCCGTGATTTTATCTTTCGAATGTGGGGTTGGGACAGCTTTGGTCCTACTCTTTCTACCTGATTACAAAATGACATCTTTTCTCTTAACAAAGGAAACTGAAAAAAGTGGCTCATCATCAGATTGTATATGCATCCATTAATGCATGACCAGGCACATCCATTAATAGCAGACATCCCTAAACCCTAAGCGAATATGCTTCTCACTCTGCATCCTAGTTCAGATCCCCCTCTTCGTAGTTTAGATAAGTTTAAAGTGGAATATTACTGGTAAAAGAACACATTTATGTACACTCAAAATCAATCTGACCTTTTCATTATAAGTCATCCCCTATTAAAAATATGATTGACTTAACAGCTCATAAATATTTAAGATGGTACTGGGGGGCTTCATATCACAGATGATTAGCCCCCAAGCTCTTCTGGTCACATGGTTAATTTGAACAACCATGTTAATCCATGCATGACTGGCCAAACCCATCACTACTTTAACTTATTTGGGACAACATGGGCATCCATTTTAGGCGTCCTATTTCTAGCCTCTAGTTGTGCCTCTTAGAAGGTCCCTTTCTGATCGATAGAACATTTAGAGGAGGAAAAAGCCAGTGGGTGTTTACCTCAGTGGTTGAGGTATTTGTTTGCAAACAGGGCCGGTGTGGTTGTTTTTGTTATATTTACTTGTATATATTGCTTTCCTTTCGTTTTTTTTTGTTTGTTTTTGTTTTCTGTTGATAACAATTAAAAAAGAGTAAAAATGTAAACCAACTCAACTAAATACAATTTTGTGTTATTATCTTGCACTCTCAAGTATATATTATACACATTAAAATAGAATATCCCCTTGTTTGCAAACCCCATGGCACCAGTTCGAATTCTCTTTTGGGTGACCCCTCTCTCTTTAGAATAGAATATTGATTGAATACAAAAATAAAAATAAAAAAATAAAGAGGAGGAAAAAAATTGCTTAATTTTAGTACTTTTCTTTTTCATGGTGCTCTCTCAAAAGTGCTTTTCCATGATTAATATTTAAGTTGGACCATGAATGGTCAAAAAGATTGTACATTATATTCTCATTATTGCAGTTTGGTGTTTGGGGTGGGGGTTACTTGGCAAATCCTGCCCCTGTTTATCTCCAAGATGATTTTTTGCTTTACAGAAGAGGAATAGGACATGGCCACTAGCCTGGCCAGAACTGAAAAATTGTTTCAGAACCAGAAAGTGTGGTTAGCTAGGCCCATCAAATTGATGCCTCATATCTGTCATCCAATGCCACTTGCAAGCATGCAAGGCTTTACACAGCACACAGACCCACTGTACTGAGAAATTTGGAGACTATAGTTTAGTTTGCAAGCTAAATACATGAATGTATAGAGCAAGTATACAAACATATTGGCTTATTTCTATTGGCTTATCTATGCATGGAGAATTTAGTGGGATCCATGCAAGTATAAAATGAAAAAGGAAATCATAGATATTTGTAGGATCAGTGTTCTGTACAATTATACTTCATACATGTAGGTGGTGCCTTGGTGGTCTCCTTATCACCTCATATGTACTCCTATCTCATTTTATTATGATGAAGTAAATTCAACAAATATCTACTTATTTGGACTGGTGTTGAATGACAGAAAGATTTGTGTGAAACGTGGATAACAATAGTGCTATTCCCAGCAATCATGATATGTCAAATAGAAAAGTCATCACGCGTGACATAGTGTGATTGGTTAGGAATAGCAACATAGTGTTATTCTCATTCCACACAAGTGTTTCTCAAGGACAAACATAAATATATGGCCCAAATATTCACTTAGATTGATGGGAGCATTTATAATGAGGTGTAACAGTGAGGGGTTATAATGAAGGGGTTCAATCCACTAGTCCAATAATAACTATGCACTAGATCGGACGACTATTAAGAATCCTTCATTATAAGTCCTCATTTTTACCCTTAATTCTAGCCTCCCTATAAATTCAGAATACCTAACATGAACGGAAGAAGAATGCCCAAGATGAAGCCCAACTATTTTGGAAACTGGGCTTTTACATTGGTAAGCTAGGCTGTGCAAGGTCCAATCTGAGCTACAACTTTGGTTTGGGATGCAAGTCTTGGCCTCTCAACCCTTGCTGTCAGGAATCCAGTCTTTCCTTTCCTTTGGGATGATGTTGTGATGTTGTAGGGGTCACTAGACCACTTTGCTTGTTGTGCCTGTTTCTTTGTTTTGAGCCTTGGCCCCATTGGAGCCCAAAACAAAATAGTAAATAACTTTTGAATTCTCAATCCACTAGCATGGTAGTTTAAGCCCAATTCATATGTTTTTTTTTCTTCTTCTGGGTTTCTTGTTCTCCTCCCTTGAACACCAAGATCAAATCAAGCAACTATATTGCCACTCAAAACATGTTCACAAAATTGCATTTACCTAAATAATACTGAAATCTCATCAAATAATCAATGATAGCAGATGGTCAAAATTTGTACTACTGCAATTAAAAAACTGATTGATAGGAAATGATAGAATGCATAGAAAGTGAATGTGATAGGAAATGATACAAATTCCCAGCTGGGTACTCTTTTAAACTGGTAGTAATAGGGCCACAGCCCCTTTTATTATCAAACGAAGGCATTAACAACCTTCAGTCACACCCCTACAAAGAGTGGGAAGCTGACCATGAAGAATCAGAACCCAATGCCCTCTTTTCCAACACTCACATCCACCACTCCCATTTTATTTTTATGATCACAAATTATATAGTATGCCTAATATATTCAAAACACAACAAAAGTAATGTCTTGACACTTGAATTTTTGTTTCCTTTTTATCTCTGATCATTTCTCTGCCTAACTGTGGCGGCCATTGACAAGGCTCTTGGCCTCAAATCCATCCCCACTGGGCTTCCTAGAGAAAGCAAGGTGGACCCCAGGATCATGGTGAGTGAGAGAAGTGTTGTAGACAATGGAGTTGTTGATGCCTTGAACATTGCTGTTCATGAATGCCCTTGTAGGCTGTGCTGATGCTGAGTTCCCTGCAGCCTTCCCTGCTTTGAGACTTTTGTCCTTACTTTTGCTCTTGCCTTTGCCTTCCTCACCACTGCTGCTGCTGCTGCTGCTATTGTTCTGATCAGATTGATTCCCAGTCACCGTTTTTCCAATCCCTTTCTTGTAAAGATACTGAGATTGCTCCCCAAGTCCATGTTTCTGAGGAGATTGTTTGAGTTCCATGAAAGCTCCTCTGTTTTCCCCTGCAATGGTAATGACTCTCATGCCTCCTGTCTCATGATCAGAGGTGTCTGATGCAGGCTTCTTGCGAGCTATAGCTTTCTCTTTGGTTTCTCCTTCATGCTTTGAACTAGGGGCATTGATGCTTGGCTTGGGAGCCTCGCGAAAGTCGGTGCCTTTCGAGTTGCCAGAGCTGAACCATGAACTGGGTTTTGGATGATCAATGGTCTTTTGTTGGACCAGCACTGTTTTCTGCTCTGCCTCCATGGGAATCCTGGGTTGCTCAGTTTGGTCTGAAGTGCTGGGCTTTAGCTGAGAGGGTGGGAGGGTGAAAGGAGAGGGTGGTGGGGCAATTGGCTTGATCTTAGGTGACTGAGGTGGGGTGTTATTGGCAGCAGGCCTAATGGTTTTGGGAGATGGGGCATTATAAGTAGGCTCCCTAGCAGTGACTGAAATGATGGTGGCTGTCGGTTTTGGTGGAGAATAAGTTTGTGATGGCTGTGGTTTAGATTCTGGAGGAGACTTTGTAGGGGCTGAAATGATGGTGGGTTTTGGTGGAGAAGTAGTAGTAGTAGTTTGTGGTTTATAGGTTGGAGAACTTGGCACTGAACTAGTAGTAAAAGTTGAGGCAGTAGTGACCTTGTTCCTATTAGGAGATGGTGCCACTGAAGAAGATGCTGCTTTTGAAATTGGTGATGATGGAACTGATGCAGTAGTACCAGTCGCAGGAGGAGGTGGTGCTGGAGTTGCTGCAGGTGGTGGTGGCCGACGCATAAGAACAGCAGTAGGAGGCGGTGGAGCAGCAGTGGCAGGAGGCGGTGGTGGCTGAGCAATGAAGGCAGGAGGCGGTGGTGGTGGAGCAGCGACGGCAGGAGGCGGTGGTGGAGGAGCAGCGACGGCAGGAGGTGGTGGTGGTGGAGCAGCGACAGCAGGAGGTGGTGGTGGCGGAGCAGTGGCGACAGGAGATGGTGGCGGAGCTGTGGTGGTGGGTGGTGGAGTTGGGGTTGGAGCTGGTGGTGGAGTTGGGGTTGGTTCAGGAGTAGGAGTCAATGGCCTGAATGCAGGTCTAACCACGGGTGCCGGGGCAGGGGTTGGTGCAGGAACAGGGGCGGTGGCCGGACGGACCATGGAGCCTAGCCGAAACCATGGACGGGCAGGTTGGGATGCCATAGCTAATCACAAGGAAAATAAAGTTGGAGAGGGTTTTTAGCTTTAGTATGGTATGCGACACAACCAAAATTAGAACTATAGGTAATGAAGAAACATAGGAATTGGACACAATGAGAATGAGGTGAAGTGTGGATTGTTATTTATAGGTGTGACAAGTTTATGCACAAGCAACTTAAGATTTGACAGAAATATTAGGGTGGGACATTAAAAAGAGAAAGAAAAAACAATGAGAAACACGCTGAGAGAAGAAAGATGGAGAGAAGAAAGAAAGGCATCAGATGCAGCGGAGCACTTGAAGTTCAGCTCTTTAGAGAATGAAAAAAGCACGCAAAAATTAATTTGACGATGCAAGATTGGTATCAAATGGAGTCATATTGAAGAGTTGTGTGTTGCTGAGCCCATGATGGGATGACCTCCTTGTTTTGTCATTTGGGGTATTCTTCGAACCAAAGACAATATTTGCATGCGGTAACTTTTACTTTTTAGAGAACCAATTGTTTACAATATTAGAAAAACACTGGACAGCTAATTGGGAAGAATAGCATCCCTCTTTGTAGTGAATCATTATTTTTCAACCTACTAAAAAAATTGAGTACTTTTAACTCTTGCAAGGATACCATTTCTTCCTGTAGCAGTCTGTAAATTGTGCAAGGTATGTCTAAACAGCATTTTCAGATCATCAAATAACTTTCCATTGAAAATTTGGAATTATGATGTTTAACATGCAATTTTTTTTTAATAGTGGAGTGCGCATGTGAAGTTAATACGCTCCGATTTTAAATACTAAGCATTGCATATTGAAAGTTGTTGTTTGCACTTCAAAAGTACTATACTCACTCTTCATTTCCGAGTGAATATATCATCAGCCTATAAAATAGCTTCCTAATTTGTATAACAAGGATTTTACTAAGGACAGTCGCCCGCGCGCGTGTGCCCACACCAATCGACTCCACAGCTTTCCCCTTAACATCTAAACATCTAAGCTCTTGATGTCACGTTCACCTGTCATTTTCAGAATTTTCTTAGATGCAGTTTGTCAAGTGTGCAAATGGCGGCTCTCTTGGAACATTTCACAGTGTCCATCAGAGTTGTTTACAACGTTAAATGGGCTGGCTAGCAATACCAATAGAGAAAGCATATGCATGCTCATGCTTTAAGGATCACAAAACAAACTACATGTAAACTAATTACTATTGTCACTGTAATGGGATTCTTCAAATCTTCTAAGGATTTCAATCCCACTAATTAATGGCTGTCTGCGTCTTCCTCTTCACTTTGCTTGTGATACGCTAGCTGCTGCTGCTGCTGCTGCTTTCACTTTTCCCCTTTCATGTCACTGAGATTCTTACTTTGTTCTTCTGAGTTCTTCAAGGGCCTTCCATCAGCGTACTGATGGTCATTTTTGGATGATTTCCTAGAACCAAAAAGTAAGGGCATCTTATTTTTCTCAATTATACGAACTGTGGAGTATGGGGGGCAGATGAAGAACGGCACAGACTTCTTCTATTTGCTTGAAAAGCAAAAAATCAATGTACTGATGACTGATTCCCAAGAGACCCATAGGCCACTATTGAAAGAGGAGGCAGGAAACAAAATAAAAAAAGAAAAGTTGAGATGGGGGTCCTTAGAATATCTGCCTTTTTCTTTCCCTTTTCTTTTTAACGGTTTAAGGAGGAGGGTTGAGATTTTGTTCATCATTAATGGTACTTTGGCAGACAATTTTTTTAAAACTTGGCGGGACCCTTTGATAACATGAGAAAAACTCCTATGAGACAGTCTCACAATGCACCAGGCTTTCATACAGATGGTGGCTTAAATTTGATCATATTTTGGCATTCTAAAGCCTCCACTATGGGCAGCTGCAGTATAAGTTATTTCTGAGGATTATATAGAAGTGGTAATAGAATTAGGCAAGTTATTAGAGACTTTTAAAGCGACATTCTTTACGAACTTCTCCCATACTACAATTATTCAGGAATGAAACCTAATATCCTTGCCTTTGATCTGAAGGAAAGTACAAACTGCATCTGCATGCTAGGAATACCCTTATACGTTATACCTTCGAGAACACATACCTTTAGCCTTCTCATTTGTGTATCCTGTAACCCTGCTTGAAGAAACGTCGTAGTTCAGATCTCATCATCCATCTCTCTAGCTAGTTGTTCTTACATTGCGAGATGATGAACTTTCATTTATAAAATTTATGCACCACTATCATGACAGTAAGGCTAAGAAAGAGCATTTGAAATTGAAAAATATAACTTGAAGCAACAAAAGTGAAAATGAGTAGACTTTCAAAGCATGTGTCTATGTCTATGCTCTTGGTTATGACACTAGAGAATGATAGTGCACTCATTAGATAAGCAGATTCAATTGTACTAACTATTTGTGACTCTTGTTTGGATTGGCGTACATTGATATTTTCTTATGTGATTCAACTAAAACAAGAAGCGTGTCCGGACGGATGCAATGCAGTGAGGTGTGAACATCAATACAGAAAAAGTCATTGGTTCCGCAGTTTCTTTGGAGAAGGGAAACAAGGTAAGCAGTTGCAATACAAAGATCAGAATTTAAGCCTTGCCCAGTGATGCGGTATCAAGGGAAACTGCACCTTTATTTGATTCTTGTTGATTTAGCAAACGGGTTGAACATAAGGGTAATAGTAGGAAAAGAAGACAAATGTCATTATGGTAATCGATAAAGACTCTGCTGTCAAACATAAATTGCTACTAGCTAGGGAAAGGAAATATATCTTATTATGTATGTTGTGGCACTGTACAGCATAGAGTGTAACGCTTTTTATTCTTATACAAAACATTCTAACTGGAATAGACAACAGCATCCAATGCTTAAAAGTAACTCTTAGCACCCCACTGAAGATTGTTTCTGGTACAAGGCTGTGAAAATTTGCAGGGGAAAAGGGGGACAGAACATAAGTTTGAAATTACAGATGGTAGCTGAACTGATGAACTCACCCTTTGGAATTCTTGTAATTCAAGGCCATTTAGTGAATTCAAACACTTTCAAAACTATCTCCCATCCAGTTGGTATTTGCCACACGAAAAGCAGAACATTTATCACATTCAACGTAATATGTAGGTTTCTGGCGGTCTCACTACCTTTTTGCATTGCAGGTGTAAGAGCCGCCGCCGCTGCCCATAGCACCGTGATAGCTGTTGACAAGAAGAAAAACCAACTCAGTTCAATTAAGCTTTTACTACTCAGATTTGGCAAATGATTTCTTTCTCTTATGTTATTTTATTTTGATTTTCCTAAAATATGTCCAAATTTTACCTGCTCCTGCAAACAAATGGGGACCTGGAAATAGCTTTCCTGTCCTAAACCATGTGTTAACTCCTCCACCAATGGACTCAAAAACTCCGAAAGCCAACAATATTGAACCGGCATTGAAGTGTCTATCCCGGTAAGACCCTTTCACCAACTCCTTCCTTTCCTGATAAGGAAATGCCAACACATCATACACTCTCATGTAGTAAACATTCAAGAGATAAACCACTAGTTTATGCAGAAATGTCAATTTTTGCTTAACAGCAAGAAAAAGCATTGCACAAAATTTAATGTCAAATACATAAATGAAACTAATTTACAATGATACTATAGTTACTGTGGCCAACCCTTCCATCTATTTTTTTCAAATTTAGCACATCAAATTCATCCTATGAAGGGTTTCATGTATACATGACCAAAACATGAAGTGCATTGTTTCTCAACCCACCAGAAGGAAGTTAATTCCATGGAAATAAAAATGCACACTTGGCATTAAGCATGCATTTCAATTGTTCTACATTGCATTCAGCATATAATAATCCTGACCGTCACATGCCTACCTCACTGAGCTGCTGAATTTTGAGTGCAAAAGGAGATGGTGGTTCTTCCACTGGTGTCCCCTCTGGTGTAACTGGGGTAGGCTTAACTTGCTTCTTGAGCTCATTAATTTCATTCTGGATTGTTCTGACTCTCCTCCATTGCCAACCCAAGTACCCTGCCCACAATGTGAATACAAACAGACCACCCATCGCAATGGGGTGTATCAAAGCAAATGTCCTCCCCTCCAATATTCCAAACTCCCCACCAACAGCAAGTGCATCCTAATCCACACCCAGAAATTGATAAAAAATAAAAAATAAAAATCCAAATTTGAAATGGAAGAAGATTATATAAACATGGGTAAAGTTCTGATTTTGAAATGCATGCAGAAACTAGAAAATGAGAGTGAAATGAATTACTAAAATTGTACTTGCCTTTGTGTCCAGTAAAAATGGCAATGTGGCAGCTGTGAGTGGGAGAGAAGTTGACTTCAGGTGGTGAATGGTGGTTGTGATGAGCTTTTGAGGACTAGCTGAGTCCTTGGCAATACTGGGTTTTTTTGGGATCGAAGAATGTTGAAGTTTTGAGAGACATTGATTGGGTTTTGGGGGAAGAATAGGGAGTTTGAGGAGGCTGAGTGTGGCTGACATGCTCTCTTCCTCTGTTTGCGGGGCAGAGAGGGAGACAGCAGATTTCTAAGCGTAGAGGGAAAAGATAAGGAAAGGGAGATTGAAAGATGAGATTTGTGTCCATTTGGTTTGCTGTGGTTTGTTGATGTTGGCATATAATGGGGCCCTCTTTCACTGTTATGGAAGGAACGAGTCTGATCCACAGCTAAAGGCACTGGGATGTGTTCTTGGCTTCATTAACTCTCAAGTTCTGTTGTCGGTTTTTAATTTTTACTCGTGTGGTTAGAACTTACTCTCATATTTCTTTCGTCTTCTAACTAACAAAACTTTGAATTTGCTAACGGGTAATTTAGTGAAAAAAAGTATTAACACTTGTACTAATGGTCTCCGATTCAAATCGTAAGAGAAATTCTCTTTCACTAATTTAAACTATTGCTTTAAAAAAATAAATAAATAAACTTTGAATTTCCCAATGTCTTCGAATTGTGTCATGTTACAAAACAATGATAATTTAACCGTTTTTTAAAATCATGATTATTTTAACCAAATGGAGAACACCATTATATTTGTTTGTCTATTTGAAAACAATTAGATGTGTGAATTGTTAGAAAATTTTCTCAACTAAAGTATATTTGTGCATAATAAAAGTTTCTCAACATACGTATGTTAGATTAATTAGCATGTACACTCAAGTTCGAGTTTTCATTCTCGTAAATTAGATTGAGTGCCCGTTTGGCATTGCTTATTTGGAATGATAAGTGATTTTTTTAAAATTTTGGAATGCCCAGCCCATTTGGTAAACTATGAGAAAATTACTTATTTTTAAAAATTGCCTTGAGAGAAAACTATAAAGGAAAATAGCTAATGAGGTGCTTTCATTTTCTGATTATGCTGGAATCAGTACCAACAACACTTTTAACAAAAAAATTACCTAACGCCAAACTGTTTTTTCTCACAGCAAATCTGACAACGATTATTTTTACAGCATAGCAATGCCAAACTAGCTCTAAGTAGTTTAGACTATGAATTGTTTAAAAATTACAATATATATACATAGAAATCGAAGATACATAGCTTTAGAGTGCTGCTAAGGCCATCTCCAGTCATAGGGCTAAATGTTAGGGGTGGGCACGGTCCAGTTTGGACCGATTTTCACTAAAAAATAGAACCTGAACTGAAAATGCAAACCGGTTCTGTTTGGACCAGTTCTGCTTAAAATCCAAATAGAAATCCGAACCAACTTGGACTTACCGGTTCCGATTCGGTTCCTGCGGTTCCGGTTTGGGCATGGGCCCAAAATTTTATTATTTTTATTTTTTACAGACTTGCCCATAATGTATTTATATACCAATATACCCTAAATTTGAGATTCCATCAAGCTTTCAACACATCAAAATGAATCAAACTTCAACAAAAATACAATCCAAATTCAACATATAAATTACTGTAGGGGCTATTTCGTTCCAGCAGCTTGACGAATGGGCCTGGGCTGTTGTAAAGAGCAAATGGCTGGAATCGCCCCTTGTGTCTGAGTTCAAAGATCAGACCCCAAAATGTTTCGAAAGGGTTGTAAAGCCTTAGGAAACACCTTGGTTACCTTCACCAACGAAAATAATGGCTGCTTACAGATAAATTCTTGGCTTGGCATGAGAAGCTTGTGGCATGGGAGCTGAGCATTCGTGAGTTTAGCATGAGAGAGAGAAAGAGTTGTGATTTCCTATGAGAAACAGAGTTTTTAAGGCAAGGGAAAAGAGGATCTGACGAGGGCTTGGCTGAAAAGAGGAAGAAGGAGATAAGGAGAGGGCAATGGGTGGCTTAAGTGATTTTCCAGCAGCTTGACGAAAACTCTGTCAAGCACTGGAACAGTTCTGCCAGGAGGGAAAATGGGGAAGAAGGATGAATAGTGCACGAAATTGCTAGGTTTTGAAGATGAGAGGGAAGCTTGCTCTCTGAATGTGTGTTATGAGAGAGAGAGAGAGAGAGAGAGAGAGAGAGAGAGAGAGAGAGAGAGAAGATGGAAGAACAAAGCATGAAATTGAAGGATTCCAAAAGGGATGCTTGCCTTCGATTGATTCTCATGGTTGCTGGGAAGCTTGCAGCAACCAAGGTGAGTTGTCTTGCTGGGTAGAAAGTGGCTCCTTTGATAGGCGATAGAAACCCTTAATTTTGTCAAGCCTCCTTCCCTATTTTCTTCACTTTCTTCCATTTAATCTTGTTCGGTGAAACTTCCCCAGCCTGAACCCATAGGCACGCAGCTTTTTGGAGTTCCAAGGTCCTCAGGCAGCAGGACTTCTCTATGTGGGTGAGGAGCCACCCACTTTTCCTTCTTGTTTTCTCACTAAAGCTTGTAGAGGAAAGAATGGGTAAGGGTGCTGGTCAAAAGGTGATTCCATCAGCACATGGTTTTGCTTGGTTTTGGTGGTTTGGCTTCGATCTGGTTTTAAGAAAGGTGCTGGATATTTCCACGATGTTGGATATAAGACGCTGGGCTGTTTTGTTTCTAGCAGCTGGAAGTTTTGGCTGATGTGGGATTTTTCAAGTGTTGTGGGCTATTAGGTTTTCTTAAGGTGATGAGCTACTAGGTTTTTCTCTCATGCTTACCCATATGTTTGGGCTCAAGGAATGGGCTTGAGTTTTGGTGCTCCCAAGTAGCCCAAAACTTCCACGCCTTGGACCATCAATGGGCCTCGTGAATACTCGTAACCATCCATACCACAACCCGCTCAGCAAGCCCCAGGCATTCGCGTGTCTTGGGCCCACTTAAGCTTGTAGCGTGGCGTGTTGCTTATTTGCTTGGCGTGGCATGTGTGCAAGTGCATATGACGAACTTTTGCGTGCCCAAATCGGGTTTTTTCTCGATAAAGCATAGCATTGGGCCGAGATTATATTTGGGCCTAGCCTTGGATTTTTTGGGCCTCAACAATTACAACTCAAATTCAATCAAACTTCAACAAAATAAGTTCCAAAATAAATTACAAGCCAAATACAACCAAAATTCAATCCAAATATATATTACAACCCAAATTCAATCAAACTTCATTAAATTCCTCCTAACATTGAAAAGTAGCTGGAGCTACGGTGCTAGGTGTGGATGAACTCATAATATTTACATAAAAAAAAACATAAACACATTAAAACATTAGTAAGATGTACATATTATATAATACATTAGTAAAACACATAAAATTACAAAGGCATACCTAATTCAATCGATTCATAGAACTCCATCTCTTGAATTGTTGGCTCATATTATAAAGAAGATATGTATCCAACCTTAACCAATTTTGAGAGCAAATTAAGGCCTCCACAATCTTAGGAGTCAAAGAAGCACGAAATGAATTAACTACCCGACCACTTGTGCTAAAGCATGATTCCAAAGCCACCGTTGATACCGAGATGGCAAGCACATCCTTTGCAATAAGTGCCAACCCCGGATACTTAACCCCATTCAATTTCCACCACTTCAAAACATCAAATTCGTCAACCACATCTTCAATAGGGTCGGTGATGTACCTATCAATCTCATGCTCCAATATCACAACATCATTTGCTCGAGTCTCTTTTCTCCAATTTTCAGTCATTTCCCTCCGTTTCTTTCCCCCTCGGCTTAGGCTACTACTTATATGCATGGTAGTAGTATCACTAAAACAATAACTACTACTTTGAGTGGATGGTGGTGGTGGTGGTGATGGCGGCATAGCATATTCCTTATAAAGCTTCTTTAAAATCTCTTTGATCTCATTCTTCTTCTTAACCGCATCTTCCGAATTTTCAAACCGACTCTTCAAGATAAACTCCAAGTTCCCTAATTTGTATCAAGGGTCAAGAACAAGAGCAACCATCAACATTTGGTTCAATTTATCAAGGTCACCCCAACAAGAACAATCAACTTAGACAAGTGTTGGACATATATATAATATGATTGCTTCATCCCAATATATGATTCATGACTAAATGGAATTCAAAAACAGAGAGAAAAACAGCAATTACAAACATCAGACAAAAAGTTTCAAGTGGGAGCTTGATATAATAATTAGGTTCGATTCTGTCAGCAATTTTCCTCAACTTTAACTCAGAAAATCATAAATTAAAAGCATACGAATTTCTGGGAAATCAAATGAGAAAGAGAAAGAGATGGCTCACTTGAAGAATACCTAAGAGAGTGTTGCATTCCTAAAAGGACACAATTTAATGTGCAAACAACCAATTAAAAATACCCGCAAGTGCACGAATCTATCGAAGTATAGATTATGTAAGTACGGGGTCGATCCCACGAAGAACTTGTCGGTTGCCTATAAGTTCTAATTCGAGTACAAAGAGAACACTCAACTAACACACCACAATGCAAAAAATGCAAATTTAAAACTAAAAAGAAAGTAAAGAAATGTAAAAGAAACAAACAAAACACAAAAAAAAAGGAAATGTGCTGTGAACAGTGACCAGCGACCGGTCGTGAGGTAAGAGCGACCGGTCGTTTTTGGTCTGGCGACCGGTCGTTAGGTAAAAGCGACCGGTCGTTTTTGGGCAGAGTCGAAACTCAAATTTTGACGTGAAAAGCGACCGGTTGTCAGGTAAAAGCGACCGGTCGTTTTTGGGCAGAGTCGAAATTCTCTGTTTTGACGTGAAAAGCGACCGGTCGTCAGGTAAAAGCGACCGGTCGTTTTTGGGCAGAGTCGAATTCTCTGTTTTTCAGTTTCGACCTCTGTCCAATGTTTTGCCTATAACTTTCCAACCGTACGTCCAAAATTCACGTTCTTTATACGGTTGGATTCAGCACAGAAAATGCAAGAACACAGCGCGGACCAAAAGTCCAAAACAATTACGGAAATAGATAAAATTTAGTAACAAAGACACATAACGTGTCAAACAAGCAACTCACACACACATTTTGGGGGGGGGGGGGGGGGTTTGATTTGTTTGAAGTGACCTATTTCTATTGCATGAAAGTAAATGGACTTTAAAATTGAATAAGAAAGGCAGAGATGAAATATCAAAGAGTGGAATCAAGATGTAACAAACACTAGGGTTTCGGAATCCACCCTAAACAATTCTACCAATGTTCATGAATACTCAAGTGATGAACTCTAAACGTGTTGATGAAGATGTTCGCAATCAAGACCAGTACGAATGGCTCAAGACGCATTGATTCTCTCTAATGTACGTAAAGTGCAGTACGAGTGCTACAATACTTGTGCCTTCCCTATAATCGAATCTAGGTGTGCTTAGTACTTTGATTCAATTACAAGAAAAACCCATTAAGTTCAAAGAGAATATGAACATCACAAGAACCCTAATAGCATGGTGTTTACATTAGGTATTCAAGAAACCAATTCACATGGATGATTCTTACTTCATCCATTTATTGCTTAGGATAACATGAAGATACACATAAACCCAATAATCTCAAGAAGCATGCTTTCAAAGATGGCCAACCAAGGAAAAACACACATCAAGGATAGATTAATTTGGTGAATTGGAATTCATCAACAATATCTAGAAATTCATACACTCAAGCATCAAAACAATAAGGTAATCATGTTTAGGGCTTCAACCTAAGCCCTAGCTATGGAGTTTAGTTGCTCATACTCATTCCAAATACAAACTCAAAATAAAATTAGAAAGAGTTTACAGATTTTGAGAAAATGATGAAAGCTTCAAGGTCATCAATGGTGGAAGCTTTCTTCTCCACTTAGCTTGGCTGCACCTTGGCCTTCTCCAAGCTCCAAGCTCTCCAAAATCTGCTCTCCTCTGTGTAATCTCTTCAATGACTTCCTTTCCCACGTTCAAAAGGCTCCCCCAACTTCAGATTGCAATTCCTTTCCTTCCCTCTCTCCTCCTTTCCAGCTTTTACCTTTTAATATTAAACTACCACCTTTGATAAAGCCTTAGCCCATTGTCCCCTTGCCATGATGAAGCTTTGTCCTCAATAAGATGCCAATTGCTTCAGAAAATATCTCAAAGCTAAGGTAACTTCTTGTTACCAAGAGTTATGGTAACAAGAAATTAAGATGACACAAAGGAGGTAAAAGCTGGCCAAATCCGGATTTCCAGAGCTGTGGTAACATGCTGGATTGGTTGGATAGGCAATACTTGTCCAATGGAGCTCAAATTTGGATATGTTGTAGTTAACATCCATTGGAACAAGTCTCATGAAGATCACGACCTCATCCGAGCACCAGAGCATGTTGATCCCAGGCCAAGAAGTTGACCTACGAAAATGAACAAAAACAGAATTTATAACTAATAATGCACTTTTAGCTCATTTTCATCCCAACCAAGGTAAAATCTAAGAAAACACAAAAAGGAAGTAAAAA
Source organism: Prunus avium (assembly GCF_965620075.1). Classification (NCBI taxonomy): domain Eukaryota; kingdom Viridiplantae; phylum Streptophyta; class Magnoliopsida; order Rosales; family Rosaceae; genus Prunus; species Prunus avium. Next base: position 36,177,072 of record NC_142285.1, on the reverse strand, counting down.
GCTATAAAATGTCAAGAACTAACTCAAAATAGTGGGTGAATAACATGAAAAATCATGTGTAAAAATGAACCGAACAAACTTCCCAAACTTATCTTTTGCTAGTCCTCGAGCAAAACAGAAATTAAAACAAGACTCGAAACAAAACTTTCCGAACACTTTCTAAGGAGAGAGCGACTCATGCAAACGACTCAAAAGTTTTCACAAGAAAAACTCAGTTTACACATTATTCACAAGGCGGCAAAATTCATAACACAACATGCTCAAGTGTAGTAGTGTGATGGCCAAATGGAACTCATTCTCCAATTTCAGTTTTTACACAACTTCAAAAATCATTCCAAGCACAAATGTAACTTCAAATCTCACCAAAGTTGTCCTCTCACAAATGAATCACTCGGAAGAGGGGTACAATGCAACACTCAATAGTAAGTATGAGAATAGAGTTAAACCATAAGGGACTTAACTCACAATTAGCAAGATGAAAAACATGCATGAATATGATCTCAAGAAGGATGCTAAACACTTAAAAGCTGAAAAATGTGTGCAAATCAACCACATGACATTTAGGATCAATTTAGGTCTTTATTATAGGTTGTAATGGGGCTAAGGGTGTAAGGTGAGTAAGAAATGAAGGATATGGATACAACAAAGTCCAAGGAACTCACAATGTAAGAGCATATAATCGTTGACTAAAAGACTTTGAAACATCACGCTTGAGATTTTCACTCATTTATTTTTTTTTTTATTATTTTTTTTATGTGATCAATTAGACCACAAAGCCTTATACCTCCACTAATTATGATTCACACTCCTTCCTTCCATTCGAACAACCAAGAAACATGGAATTGAATTTGAAACCATTGCCACATAACCACAACTTTTCTCTTTTCTTTCACCCTTTGAGTGAGGTACTCTTCTTTTTTTTCTTTTTTTTTTCTTTTTTTTTTTTCGAAATGTAATAACAAACTTCCCAAACTTAGCATGAAAAACACATCTAAATTAAAGCTCACGAGTTCCTTAGAAAGGTAAATTCTTGTTTTTCAGGCTAAGGCTAGAAGTAATAATTGGTTACTTGAAAGAAAAGGCATACATATAGGCTCAAGGTGGTTAACAATGGAAAATCATGCTTAAGCATGCATAGGGTTTGCTTGAAAGGCACAAACGGTCCAAAGAGGGCCTTAATATCATTTCTCAAATGTCATGTAATCAAATTGCACAAGAATGAGTGACTTTTAAGTGCTCAACCAAATCAATGAAAAATGAGATCAAACAACAACTCAGATGACAAGAAAAGTAAGAATATGTGTATAACACTCATGAATTGAAGCACAAGGCTCAAAGCTCACATTATATGGTTATACAAGTCTAATTCATGCTTGAAACAATTCTTTGGATCATGCAAGTCCCTCAACTAGAGAATTATGAAACAAATGGCAAGTGCGTAGAGGGTTTCAAACATATCATGCTAGAACGATGCCATTTAGTGAATAACAAATTTTTTTTTTTTTTTAGCATTTTCAATCAAGTCATTTAAACATTCATCATAATCTCATCATATATGTCCGGAAAGTGACTTGAAAACAAAAAGACTCAAAACTGAAAAGAAAACAGAACAAATTAAAGCAAGAATTTAAGTGAAACGAAAAAGACTTGCTATCCCTTCCCAAACTTAGAAACAAACATTGTCCTCAATGTTAAAGAATTTAGGCATCAACAACGTTATAACAAGAATTAAAGGGAATAAAGCAAGTAAATACAAGAACAAACACGAAAAACAACTACAACACGGTTGCAGAAACAAAAACAAAAACGAAACCAAACAGAAACAAATAAAACAGTAAGCCCTAACAACAGTCTCAGACATGCAGAAATCCAACCCAAAGAAACGCACAAACCAAAATGAAAGCCCAACCCAAACGAAAGCCCAAAAGTGAAGAAAGTAAATAAAACAGAGAAACCAAGTCAGAAGCACAAAGAGCGAGGACTCAGTAAAATAGAAAAAAGTGGGCCCTGAAGTCTCGGCACCTGTGAGTCACGGGATACAAAGTGAGAGACGTGTCGACAAGCAGCGGTCTCTCTCTCGGTCCCAAGCCAGAATTATTGGCTTCATAGGAAGGTGTGACGACTTTTGTTTCTCAAAAGTGCTGAAAGGCGGAACTGTAATTAAAGGGGTTGGGGACCAGGTGAGGTGACCTAAGGGGATAGGCCGTAAGGGCCGCGCAAAACGCAGAAGCGCCGTGTCTAGGGTTACGTAGAAACTAACTCTATAAAAGAAGAAGAGAAAGAGTTGGGGAAAAACACACAAACGCAGAAACACACAACAGAGAAAAGAAAGAACAAAAAGAAAAGAAAGTTCAAATGGCTTCTTCCTACCCATTCTCGCTGGATCTCAACCTAGCTCCACCGACTCAGACTCGGGGCCAAGCAGTGGCACCAGTGTGGATGCCCTACTTTGCCTCTGCACGGGGGCACGTGACAGTGAATGACTCGATACTGCTGGACAACGATGTTGCCCTTGGAGTTGCTAGAAATCTAGTAACTCCCAAGGATATACGGGTGCTGGGATCAAGGGATGACAACCGGGTCGTGAGCGATGCTCTGGCACTAAGCGTGCAAAGCACCGCAACAGTCGCAAGTGTGGGTCATCGCCTACTTGCGAAGTCCCATGAGGTGGAGGTGCTAAGAGGTCAGTTGGCGGCGGAGCGAAGTATGGTGGAAGAGTGCCAGAGTATTATTAAAAGTTTAAAAAGGGAAAGGGCAAGGATAGTGGAGGTGAATCGACACCAGCTAGAGGCGTTGCGGGAAGAGAACCAAAATCTCTCAAAGATGGTAAGTGTTTACGCCCATGACATGAGAAAGCAGCTGGAGGACCTGGACCAACCGGGTAAACGCAAGAAAACAGATCGCGAAAGTAGGTATGCTCAAGCTAAGAGTGCGATCTTTGGGAGCTCGAGTGATGAGCCCCAAGAGGCTGTGCGAGAAGCCCCGGAAGAGGATAGCCATAGGGCTAAACTCAAAGGTCCAATGGCCGAGACACCGAGCACTGTGAAAGAATAATTTCTAATGTATTAGTGGTGTGCCTGGTTGTCTTTGCCCTTTCCGTGTATTTTTATTTTTTATTTTTTTATTTTTTTATTTTTTTTTATTTTTGAATTGAAAGAAATGAAGTTGCAGAAGAAAAAGAAGCACACTTCCCAAACAAAACAAAGACGACAGCCGAAAGGGAAAACACACTTCCCAAAATTAAAATAAAACAAAACAAAACACAAAGCACCAAAAAAAACATAAAACACCAGAAAACACGGAGGTAAAAAGAAAATTAAAGAAAAAGTAGAAATGCTCCCTTCTAAATGCATGCGACCGCAAAATCCTCGTGAAGCGTAGGTATCGAGAGAAAATGGCAAACAGCTGGACCACAAATCTCTCATCAGCAAACGTCTATTTAAACCATGCCTCTGCAAGCGGAAGAGTACCCTGCATTTCTTTCTGCAAATTCAAGGAAAACCATCAAAAACATCCAAAAACAAAACAATGGCATCCTCATGCACTCACCTTGATGATCTCAACCTTGAGCTGTCACTAGCACCACCAAATTCCCAGATAAGGGCTCATCCAACCCCTATCTTCCAAAACTCCTCATACCATCATGGCTCGGCCTCAAACTTCTCTGAGGTGGTGCCGCGAAGGGTAGTAATGCCGGAGGGCATGACTGTCAGCAGACTGACAGTTGCAGATCACCTGCATGTGGCGCAGAGGTCTGACCAGATGGCAGTGGACGAGTCCCACAATCTAACCGTGCTCAACGCGGTCTCGGCCACAAATTTGGGCATGCGCCTACTGGCGAGAACACGAGAGTGCGGGGCACTAAGTGAGGAGGTGGCGGCCCTGAAAGCTCTGGTGGCGGACCTGCAGAAGCGGCTCTACAGCGCCAACCAGCATGTAGAGATGCTGCAGAAAAGGAACGAAGATCATGTAGAGCTGCTGCAGATTCTACAAGCAAGAACAGACAGAGGCAATTAGCAGAAGCCTCAGCTAGCTCAAAATGCAAAAGAAACAAGTGATTCAGAAATTTATTGTTTTTTTTTTTTTTTTTTTTTTTTATAGATTATGTGTAGAATCACATGTTTTGGAATGAAATAAGCATTTGAGCCAAAATTCTGAGTGCATAATCATAAAGCAACCTACTTCCCAAACTTATATGAAACAATGTTTATAAATGATGGAGAATTAATACTAAACAATGCCATATAGAAAAAATGGGATGGATAATCACAAAATAAAAGAAGTAGTAAACAAATAAAAGTTGAACTAACAGTAAAAGTTGAAACAAACTAACTAATACCCGTCTCAAAATATAACCCAAAAACAAAATAAATTAAAAGTTCAAAAGGGTACAAAGCTCAAAGAACTACTGATCATCATCAGTCTCATCATCATCATCACCATCAACATCATCACCATCAACATGTGCAGAGGTCCCGGGATGACCTGGCATCTGGAGGTGCGTCCAAATGGTGTCAATGGAAGTGCTCATATGCTGCATCTGCTGATACTGGAGCTGCATCTGCTGGTATTGCATCATTTGCATGTCCCAGATGGCTTGATGACTGGGGTCCCAAGCAGAAGTGTCGATACTGGGAGCAGGTGGGAATGGCGGTGGTGGTGCCGGCCTGTGTGGCGGTGGTGGTGGCATATGGGGTGGCACCGGAGCAGGTGCAGGTGCAGGTGCATGGCGCCTCTGAGAAATGCTCTTGGACACAGAAGTGTCCGAAATGGGACCCATGGGCTCAACAAATATATCATTAGGGCGAGCCCTAACCCCTGAGCGTTCACATAACATGCTAACAAGGCAAGGATAATAGATTATGCTCTTTTTACGTGCACAAGCCTTCAAGCGTTCAAAAATAATGTCACAAATAGGTAGGGAAAAATATCCCTCATGCAAACATTTCAGTATCCTGACCCCCATTGTGGGAATTTCCGACCGTTGGCCGGAAGGGTAGATGTTGTGGCGCACAAAGCTCCACAAGATGGCAAAGTAGGGTGTCAATTTACCCTGAATGAGGACATTCTTTTTGGTTTGAGATGCAAAGGCAGTAGGATCAGCATATAAAAGTGTTTCAGCTGCGCTTTGCATGTCAAAATGGCATAACAGAGAAGGGTTCCAAGCAGAAGTGTCATGCACAGGTATGTGAAGGATTTCAGAAATAATAGAGGGGGATAGCACAACATTTTTTCCCCGAACCTTGATGGGCACATTTTCATTAGCTCTAACCTCCTCACTAGGGAAAGCAGCATAGAATTCTCGCACAACAGACTCATTGTATTTTTTATAGATGCGAGCTAGAGGTAATATGTTACGGTCCCTAAGAAGGTACTGGACTTGAAGAAGTCCAGCAGTTTGGATGGAGGGACTAAGATCGAGGTTACGCTCAGTAACCACAGTGGCTGTGAGCATGGCCTCTTCCGACTGAGGTGCACTTCCTGAAGAAGATGCACCCTTTTTCTTACCGGTTCTAGCTCTAGACATCTAAAGAAAATAAACCAATATGCACAAAGCAAGAAAACAACAAAATTCATGCCACAATTCCCAAACATGCAATATGCCAACAATTTAACCACAATGCCAGAATTGCATTTACAAAGCCAAAATTTCAACCACAATTATGCATAAATTCAACAATTCCACAAAATTAATCACAATGCACAATTATGCCAAAATTCCAAAATGTAAACCACAATCCCAACATTCAACCACAAATGTAATGAGACAATAATAAACACAAATAACAACAATAATAATCAAATAAGAGATTGAGAGTGAGAAAAACATACCCAATTGAGCAAAATCACACCAACACAACCACAAACCACAATCAACAACAAAAACAAAGAAAAACAAGTTAGAATCACGAACAAACAATAAGAAAAGCAATTAGATTAAGAAAATCAAAGGAAAACTCAAAGAAAAATTCAAAATTTACCTTGGGTGAACAGTAACCCTAACTGAAAATCCTCCAAAATTGATGAAAACACTTGAAATTTCAAGGAATAGAAGCCAAAAACGGATTCTACTCGAAAAATTAAGTGAGAAAAGTGTGATTTGGGTTAGGATTAGGGTGGGTTGTGAGGGAGGTAGAGGGAGGGAGAAGAGAGAAAACGAAGAGGGAGAGGGTTCTGTCGCTGGGAAGAAGAAGAAGTGAGGAGAGAGAAGAGAGAAAAGAAAAGAAAAGGAACCGGTTTTAAAAAAAAAAATCGCGACGAGCGACCGGTCGCGAGTGAAAAGCGACCGGTCTCTTTGAAACAGATTCAAAAACAAAGAAATTCGCGAAGCGCAACCGGTCGCAAGGCAAAAGCGACCGGTCGCTTTTAAACAGATTCAATTTTTCTCAGAAAACCAAAATAGCGACCGGTCGCTTGGCAAAAGCGACCGGTCGTTTTTAGGCAGAGTCTAATTCTTCCAAAATACCAACGAGCGACCGGTCGCAAGGCAAAAGAGACCGGTCGTTTTTACACAGATTGAAATTTTTATTTTGCGCGACTCGCGACCGGTCGCAAGTGAAAAGCGACCGGTCGTTTTCTGGGTTTTTATTTTTTATTTTTATTTTTTTTAAAAATATATATTTTTTTAGATTAATTTGGGACTTACCTTCCCAACTCAGTTTTGCACCATAGCAGGTACATCAATGAAGTGGAGCACTTCATCTTCTTGATGCAAAACATTTTCGTGGTAGACTTTCAACCTATGCCCATTAACCTTCGATTCATTTCCCGTGCTAATATGTCGGATATCAACTGCACCATAAGGGTAGACATTAGTAATAATATACGGGCCCGTCCAACGGGATCGAAGCTTACCTGGAAAAAGCTTGAACTTAGAGGTAAAGAGTAATACTCTTTGCCCTATTTCAAACGACTTCCTAATGATATGCCTATCATGAAACGCCTTTGTTTTTTCCTTGTAAATTTTTGCGTTCTCATAAGCATCATTGCGAAGCTCGTCCAGTTCGCTCAGTTGTAACCTTCTGATATTTCCTGCTTCCTTCATGTCGAAGTTGTACTTCTTAATTGCCCAAAGGGCCCTGTGTTCAAGCTCGACAGGTAAATGACAAGGTTTACCAAAGATTAAGCGAAATGGAGACATACCGATTGGAGTTTTGTAAGCAGTTCGGTAGGCCCAGAGAGCGTTAAGGCGCAAAGACCAATCCTTTCGAGTAGGACCAACAGTCTTCTCTAATATATGCTTCACCTCTCTGTTAGAAATCTCCACTTGTCCACTAGTTTGAGGGTGATAGGGGGTGGACACCTTGTGAGTTATGCCATACTTCTTGAGTAGGGTCTCAAATGATCGGTTGCAAAAATGGGATCCCCCATCACTAATGATAGCCCTTGGTGTTCCAAACCTACAAAAGATATTGGCTCGAAGAAAGCTAAGAACAACTTTCGCATCATTAGTCTTGGTTGGAATTGCTTCCACCCATTTTGAAACATAATCAACCGCAAGTAGAATAAATAGATTTCCAAAAGATGAAGGAAATGGACCCATGAAATCTATTCCCCATACATCAAATATTTCAACAATTAGAATTGGATTTAAAGGCATTTGATTTCGAGATGAAATGTTACCCATCCGTTGACATCTATCACAAGATAGACAGAATTGTGAGGCATCTTTGAACAAGCTTGGCCAATAGAATCCACTTTGCAAAACTTTTAATGCTGTCTTCTGTTGCATTCCTAAGAGGACACAAATTAATGTGCAAACAACCAATTAAAAATACCCGCAAGTGCACGAATCTATTGAAGTATAGATTATGTAAGTACGGGGTCGATCCCACGAAGAACTTGTCGGCTTCCTATAAGTTATAATTTGAGTACAAAGAGAACACTTAATTAACACACCACAAATGCACAAATGCAAAATGGAAACTAGAAATGAGTAAAGAAGTGTAAAAGAAATGGAACAACACAAGAAAACTAGAGAAAAACACAAACAACACTTTCTATCACCCTTTTATCACCATTTGGACAGATTCGTTTCTCTATTTTTCCAGTTTCGACCTCTGTCCAGTATTTGACCTATAACTTTCCAACCGTTTATCCAAATTTCACGTTCTTTACACAGTTGGATTCAGCACACAAAAACGAAGAACACAACGCGGACCAAAAGTCCAAAACAGTTACGAAAATAAACAGAATTCAGTAAACAAGACACACAATGTATCAAACACACAACTCACACACACATTGGGGGGGGGGGGGGGGGGTTTGATTTGGTTCAAGTGACCTATTTCTATTGCATGAAAGTAAATGGACTTTGAATTTAAATGAGAATAGCAGAGATGAATTATCAAATTGTGAAATTAAAATGTAACAAACACTAGGGTTTCGGAATCCACCCTAAACAATTCTACCTATGTTCATGAATACTCAAATGATGAACTCTAAACATGTTGATGAAAATGTTCGCAATCAAGACCATGGGTCGTGGCTCAAGACGCATTGATTCTCTCTAATATACGTAAAGTGCATGGTTCGTGCTACAATACTTGTGCCCTCCCCATAACCGAACCTAGGTATGGTTCGTACTTCGATTCAATTACAAGGAGAACCCATTAAGTTCAAAGAGAATATGAACATCACAAGAATCCTAATAGCATGGTGTTTACATTAGGTATTCAAGAAACCAATTCACATGGATGATTCTTACTTCATCCATTTATTGCTTAGGATAACATGAAGATACACATAACCCCAACAATCTCAAGAAGCATGCTTTCAAAGATGGCCAACCAAGGAAAAACACACATCAAGGATAGATTAATTTGGTGAATTGGAATTCATCAACAATATCTAGAAATTCATACACTCAAGCATCAAAACAATAAGGTAATCATGTTTAGGGCTTCAACCTAAGCCCTAGCTATGGAGTTTAGTTGCTCATACTTATTCCAAATACAAATTCAAAATAAAATTAGAAAGAGTTTACAGATTTTGAGAAAATGATGAAAGCTTCAAGGTCATCAATGGTGGAAGCCTTCTTCTCCACTTTGCTTGGCTGCACCTTGGCTTCTCCTATCTCCAAACTCTCCAAAATCTGCTCTCAATGTGTAGAATCATAGAATGAATTGGCTACCCACGTTCAAAACCTCTCCCAAAATCTGATTGCACTTTCCTTTCCATTGCCCATCAATTTCCAGCTCACAAATATAATATAAAACTCATACTTTCCTTAAAGCCTTTGCCCTTGTCCCCTTGCCATGATGAAGCTTTGTCCTCACAAAGATGCCAAAAGCTTCAGAAAATATCTCATTTACAAAGGTAATTCCTTGTTACCAAGAGTTATGGTAACAAGAAATTAAGATGACACAAAGGAGGTAAAAGCTGGCCAAATCCGGATTTCCAGAGCTGTGGTAACATGCTGGATTGGTTGGATAGGCAATACTTGTCCAATGGAGCTCAAATTTGGATATGTTGTAGTTAACATCCATTGGAACAAGTCTCATGAAGATCATGACCTCATCCGAGCACCAGAGCATGTTGATCCCAGGCCAAGAAGTTGACCTACGAAAATGAACAAAAACAGAATTTATAACTAATAATGCACTTTTAGCTCATTTTCATCACAACCAAGGTAAAATCTAAGAAAACACAAAAAGGAAGTAAAAAGCTATAAAATGTCAAGAACTAACTCAAAATAGTGGGTGAATAACATGAAAAATCATGTGTAAAAATGAACCGAACATCTTCTTGGCTCCAAAGTGGCCACCACATGCGTTCGAGTGACAGAATGTGAGTATGGACTGAGATTCGGTCTCGGGAACACATCGCCTAATCACGGAGTCCGAACAATACTTCCACAAATATGGGTCATCCCACACATAGGACTTGGTGGTTTTCAGCAATTTGTCCTTTTGACATCTTGACAAGTCCCTTGGTATATTTCCTGTAGCAAGAAAATTGATAATGTCAGCATACCATGGGTCAGAAACTTGTAATGCAAAAAGTTGCTCATCAGGAAAGGATTCACGAAGAGGAAGAGTGTCTTCTTCGGTATTGGAGTTAGTGATCAATCGGCTAAGGTGGTCAGCTACCACATTTTCCGATCCCTTCTTATCTCTGATTTCTATATCAAACTCTTGGAGCAATAAAACCCATCGTATCAATCTTGGTTTTGCTTCCTTCTTTGCCAAGAGATATTTCAAAGCTGCATGATCAGTAAAAACAATTACTTTAGAGCCTATCAAATACGAACGAAATTTCTCTAAAGCAAAAATTACAGCTAAAAGCTCTTTCTCAGTAGTTGAATAGTTCAACTGAGCATCATTAAGGGTACGGCTTGCATAATATATGGCATGCAATCTCTTCTCAACTCTTTGTCCCAATACAGCTCCAACTGCAAAATCAGATGCATCACACATTAATTCAAAAGGTAAATTCCAATTTGGAGGCATAATGATCGGTGCAGTTGTGAGAAGAGTTTTGAGCTTTTGAAAAGCTGCCAAACATTCATCATTAAAATCAAAATTTGTATCTTTGGCAAGCAAGCTACACAATGGTCGAGAGATCTTAGAAAATTCTTTTATGAATCTTCTATAGAACCCGGCATGTCCTAAGAAGGATCGGATCTCTTTCACTGATGTGGGAGGTGGCAAACCGCTTATCACATCTACTTTGGCTCTGTCAACCTCAATGCCTTGACTGGAAATCACATGACCTAAAACAATTCCCTGTTGTACCATGAAATGACACTTTTCCCAATTGAGAATTAAGTTGCATTCCTGGCATCTTTGCAAAACTAAAGACAAGTTGTTAAGGCATGATTCAAATGAATGACCAAACACACTAAAATCATCCATGAATACTTCGATAAATTTTTCTACCATATCGGAGAAAATACTCATCATGCATCGTTGGAAGGTGGCCGGGGCATTACACAATCCAAATGGCATACGCCGGTAGGCGAAGGTACCATAAGGACATGTGAATGTCGTCTTGTGTTGGTCTTCAGGAGCGATGGCAATTTGGTTGTATCCTGAATAGCCATCCAAGAAGCAGTAGTAACTGTGACCTGCAAGACGTTCAAGCATTTGGTCAATAAATGGTAATGGAAAATGATCTTTTCGGGTGGCGGTATTTAATTTTCTATAATCAATACAAACACGCCATCCCGTTTTGACACGAGAAGGAATAAGTTCATTTTCCTCATTTCTTACAACAGTTATTCCTGACTTTTTAGGAACCAATTGGACCGGGCTTACCCACTTGCTATCGGAAATATGATAAATTATACCCACATCCAATAGCTTCAGAATTTCTTTTCGGACTACCTCTGTCATGATTGGATTTAACCTGCGTTGAGCATCCTTTGTGGGTTTGGAATCAATTTCCAGTAAAATTCTATGCATGCATCTTGTTGGGCTTATTCCCTTGATGTCCGCAATACTCCAACCAATTGCTCCCTTGTGTTCTCTTAACACTTGCATCAACTTCTGTTCATTTTCCACATTGAGATTGCTAGCAATAATCACGGGCAATGTCTCTATTTTACCTAAATAAACATACTTCAAGTGGGATGGCAATGGTTTGAGCTCTAACTCGGGTGCCCTGTCAAGAGAAGGAACAAGCTTTTCAATATTGACTGGCAAAGGTATAAAATTTGGAGTGTACTTACGTGGTATGGCTGGACATGCATCAAGGAATTTCACAGCCTCAAGTAACTCATCGTCAACAATTTCAGCAACTTGAGGATTTTGTATCAACACCTTTTCTAATGAATCTGTACCATGAGTACTATTAAATGTATTTTGCACAATATGACACAATGTATCAATACGAAAACATTCATGTTCATCATTGGGAAGTTTGAAGGCATCATATACTTTGAACTTTATTGTTTCCCCTTGAACTGTCATTGTCAATGTTCCTTGTCGAACATTGATCACAGTATCTGCAGTGGCCATGAAAGGGCGGCCAAGAATCAATGGAAGATCCGCACCCGGAATAGGAGTTTCTTCCATTTCTAGCACCAAAAAGTCAGCTGGTAAAATGAGATCATTTACTTTCACAAGTACATCTTCCAAAATTCCTCTTGGATATCTCACTGATCGGTCCGCCAATTGAATGCTGACAGAAGTTGGTTTAAGATCACCTAAGTTAAGGGCTTCAAAAACAGAATAAGGCATCAGATTAATTGAAGCACCTAAATCAAGTAAAGCTTTGTCAAACAATTTATCTCCAATAATGCAAGGAATTGTAAAACTTCCTGGATCTTTTAATTTGGGAGGGAGTTTCCTTTGCAAAACAGCAGAAGCTTCTTCCGTTAGTGCAACCGTTTCATGATCTTGGAATCTCCTCTTGTTGGTGCAAAGGTCCTTCAAAAACTTTGCATAAGTCGGAATTTGCTTGATTGCATCCAAGAGAGGAATATTGACTTGCACTTTTCTGAAGGTTTCCAATATTTCCTTGGCTTGTTGAATTTTTTTGGAACTCATAAGCCTGTGAGGAAAAGGAGCACGTAAGATTTCTTCATTAGTAGGTTCACGACTTACCTTCTCCTTTCTTGCCCTTCTTGCAAGTTCATGCTTTGGGATCCACTCGGATGAAGAAGCTGCTTGCTTATCTTTCTCTTTGTTGCTTTCATCCTTTTCTTTAGGCTCAGCCACTTGTTCAACCTGCATGTCATCAACATTTTGAATTAAATCTTTAGAACTATTAATTTCACCAATTACCTTACCAGTTCTCAAGGTAACTGCTTGAACATGCTCCCGCCCAGTTGGATTAATCACTGGTTGGCTAGGCATCATACCAGGTTCCCTTTGACTCAAAGCTGTAGCAATTTGTCCCACTTGAGTTTCTAGATTGGCAATGGCCTTATCCGTTTTCTGCATGTGGGTGTCATTCCTCTGCATGTAGCTTTTTGTCTCAGTGATGAAACTATCTGTGTTTCTAGCCATGGAAGCAACAAGTTCTTCCAAAGATTTTCCAGTAGATTGTGGTTGAGGTGGTGGTTGTGGTGGATTGTAGTAGTGCATTTGACCATGAGGTGGGCGAGTATGTTGTTGGCCTTGAGGTGGTTGAGTTGGCCCTTGAGGTGGTTGAGTTGGCCCTTGTTGAACATTCGAATTGTCACTCCACCTGAAATTTGGATGATTTCTCCACCCCGGATTGTATGTTTGTGAGAAAGGATCATTCTTAGGCCACTGATTTCTCTGAAATGAGCCCACTGCATTTGCTTCCTCATGTGCCAAGGGACAATCCTCAGTGTCATGACCAATTGTGGAGCAAAATGCACAAACCTTGGATGATCCCGGTGCCAATTTCTTCACCATGTTGGTTAGGTTTGCAATCTGAGCTTCCATACTAGAAAGGGTACTTACATCATAGGATTCCCCTTTTCTGACTGGTTTTTGCCTTGAATTATATTGGCGAGCATTTGCAGCAATAAGATCAAATATTTCTCGCACTTGTGTTGGAGTCTTGGTCATTATAGTTCCTCCGGCAGCTGCATTCACATTATTTTGATCCGCTTCAAAAAGTCCTTCATAGAAGTGTTGCATTAGAAGCCAAGCTTGTACATTATGATGCGGACAAATGATTAGAAGTTTCTTGAAACGGTCCCAATAATCCTGGAAGCTTTCTCCCGGCCAAAATTCCAGTAATCTGACTTCGGAGTTCATTTGTCCTTTGTGCTGGGAAAAAATGTTGCAAGAACTTTGAAGCAAGATCTGTCCATGTTGTGATGGAATTTGGAGGTAGATAGTGAAGCCATTCCTTTGCTGTATCCTTCAAACTAAATGAGAAAAGTCTCATTCTTATCTCATCACTACTCATGCCTTCGATCTTTATTGTGGAACACACTTCCTCAAAGTCTAGGATATGTGCATTACGATTTTCTCCAGGATTTCCCAAGAACTTAGGCAATATGTGTATCATGCCCGATCTCAACTCAAAGTTTTCCAAAGTGGATGTGGGATATACTGTTGCATTCCTAAAAGGACACAAATTAATGTGCAAACAACCAATTAAAAATAGCCGCAAGTGCACGAATCTAATGAAGTATAGATTATGTAAGTACGGGGTCGATCCCACGAAGAACTTGTCGGTTTCCTATAAGTTCTAATTTGAGTACGTAAAGAACACTAATTTTACACAACACACAAACACAATACAAATTGGAAACTAAAAATGAAGTAAGGAAGATAAAAGAAATGAAACAACACAAGAAAACAAAGAAAAACACAAACAGCACTTTCTATCACCCGTTTATCACCATTTGGACAGATTCGTTTCTCTGTTTTTCAGTTTCGACCTCTGTCCAGTTTTTGACCTATAACTTTCCAACCGTTTATCCAAAATTCACGTTATTTATACGGTTGGAATCAGCACAGAAAATGCAAGAACACAACGCGGACCAAAAGTCCAAAACAATTACGAAACAAACAAAATTCAGTGACAAAGACACAAAACGTGTCAAACACGCAACTCACACACACATTGGGGGGGTTTTTTGATTTGGTTCAAGTGACCTATTTCTATTGCATGAAAGTAAATGGACTTTGAATTTAAATGTGAATGGCAGAGATGAATTATCAAAATGTGAAATTAAAATGTAACAAACACTAGGGTTTCGGAATCCACCCTAAACAATTCTACCCATGTTCATGGATACTCAAGTGATGAACTCTAAATGTATTGATGAAGATGTTCGCAATCAAGACCATGGGTCGTGGCTCAAGACGCATTGATTCTCTCTAATATACGTAAAGTGCATGGTTCGTGCTACAATACTTGTGCCCTCCTCATAACCGAACCTAGGTATGGTTCGTACTTCGATTCGATTGCAAGGAAAACCCATTAAGTTCAAAGAGAATATGAACATCACAAGAACCCTAATAGCATGGTGTTTACATTAGGTATTCAAGAAACCAATTCACATGGATGGTTCTTACTCCATCCATCTATTGCTTAGGAAAACATGAAGATACACATAATCCCAACAACCTCAAGAAGCATGCTTTCAAAGGTAATCAATCAAGGAAAACACACATCAAGGATAGATTAATTTGGTGAATTGGAATTCATCAATTGTTGTCAAGAAACCAATTCACATGATGCTCACTTAAACAAGTTCAATCATTTGTTGCTAATTAGAAATTGTGTTCTTGGTTATCTTACACAACTTCTCAACTTTAGCTACATGCATACAACCTAAGGTGATTAAGCAAAGGAAGCAAACACATATCATAAAATTCAATTAGTGAATGGGGTTCATCAACAACATCTAGAAATTCATACACTCAAGCATCAAAACAATAAGGTAATCATGTTTAGGGCTTCAACCTAAGCCCTAGCTATGGAGTTTAGTTCCTCATAATCATTTCAAACACAAATTCAAAATGAAATTAGAAAGAGTTTACAGATTTTCAGAAAATGATGAAAGCTTCAAGATCATCAATGGTGGAAGTCTTCTTCTCCACTTTTCTTGACTGCACCTTGTCTTTCTCCTAGCTCCAAGCTCCAAAATCTGCTCTCAATTGTGTAGAATGGTGGAATACCCTCTCTCCCGTTGCAAAAACTCCCCCAAATCTGATTGCAATCCCTTTTGACTTCTCTCTCTCCTCCTTTCCAGCTTTTCTTTTAGTATAAAACTTATTCTTTCTCTAAAGCTATTGCCCATTGTCCCCTTGCAAATGATGAAACATTGTTTTAAGGTATAATCCAAGGCTCCAATTGACTCAGGAAATGCCACTCAAATGCAATCCATTGTTACCAAAAGGTGTGGTAACAAGTAGAAATAAAATGCTATTAAGTGGGGGTGAAAACTGGGCCAAAACAAACATCCAGAGCCAGCGTCAATTGTCCGATCAGCTGGATAGGCTACACTTGCCCAATGGAGCTCAAATTTGGATATGTTGTAGTTAACATCCATTGGAACAAGTCTTATGAAGATCATCACCTCATCCAAGGACCGGAACATGCTGATCCAAGGCCACGAAGTTGACCTACGAAAATGAACAAAAACAGAATTTATATCAAATAATGCACTTTTAGCTCATTTTCATACAAACCAAGGTAAAACCTATTAAAACACAAAAAAGAAGTAAAAAGCTATAAAATGTCAAGAACTAACTCAAAATAGTGGGTGATAACATGAAAAATCATGTGTAAAAATGAACCGAACATATACTATGCAAGATGGTTGTCCAGTTGTTGGCGGAGAAGAGTATTCTTGCATAGTAAGTTCCACAATTCCAGCTGCGGCTGCCATTGGTGACGGTGGAGGTGACTCGACTTTTGATGAGCTTGGTGATGATGAAAACGGTGAGAATGACAAAGGCAATGGAGTAGACACAGCTAGTTGGATGTTCCTTTCTCTCAAAGCTTGAGCTTGGATATCTTCTATTGTGCAATCTAATGAAATATCCAAATTCAAGAGGGACATAAACAGAGTGTTCCTGCAATAAGAAGAAACAAAAACAAACTCAAATAAAATGAAACGACAAACAAAGAAAAATGAAAATAAAATTAAGTACTCTAAATATACTCAAACAAAACAACTAAGCAACCGTGCCAGTTCCCCGGCAACGGCGCCAAAAATTGTTGCATTCCTAAAAGGACACAATTTAATGTGCAAACAACCAATTAAAAATACCCGCAAGTGCACGAATCTATCGAAGTATAGATTATGTAAGTACGAGGTCGATCCCACGAAGAACTTGTCGGTTGCCTATAAGTTCTAATTCGAGTACAAAGAGAACACTCAACTAACACACCACAATGCAAAAAATGCAAATTTAAAACTAAAAAGAAAGTAAAGAAATGTAAAAGAAACAAACAAAACACACAAAAAAGGAAATGTGCTGTGAACAGTGACCAGCGACCAGTCGTGAGGTAAGAGCGACCGGTCGTTTTTGGTCTGGCGACCGGTCGTTAGGTAAAAGCGACCGGTCGTTTTTGGGCAGAGTCGAAACTCAAATTTTGACGTGAAAAGCGACCGGTCGTCAGGTAAAAGCGACCGGTCGTTTTTGGGCAGAGTCGAATTCTCTGTTTTTCAGTTTCGACCTCTGTCCAATGTTTTGCCTATAACTTTCCAACCGTACGTCCAAAATTCACGTTCTTTATACGGTTGGATTCAGCACAGAAAATTCAAGAACACAACGCGGACCAAAAGTCCAAAACAATTACGAAAATAGATAAACTTTAGTAACAAAGACACATAACGTGTCAAACACGCAACTCACACACACATTTGGGGGGGGGGGGGGGGTTTTGATTTGTTTGAAGTGACCTATTTCTATTGCATGAAAGTAAATGGACTTTAAAATTGAATAAGAAAGGCAGAGATGAAATATCAAAGAGTGGAATCAAGATGTAACAAACACTAGGGTTTCGGAATCCACCCTAAACAATTCTACCAATGTTCATGAATACTCAAGTGATGAACTCTAAACGTGTTGATGAAGATGTTCGCAATCAAGACCAGTACGAGTGGCTCAAGACGCATTGATTCTCTCTAATGTACGTAAAGTGCAGTACGAGTGCTACAATACTTGTGCCTTCCCTATAATCGAATCTAGGTGTGCTTAGTACTTTGATTCAATTACAAGAAAAACCCATTAAGTTCAAAGAGAATATGAACATCACAAGAACCCTAATAGCATGGTGTTTACATTAGGTATTCAAGAAACCAATTCACATGGATGATTCTTACTTCATCCATTTATTGCTTAGGATAACATGAAGATACACATAAACCCAACAATCTCAAGAAGCATGCTTTCAAAGATGGCCAACCAAGGAAAAACACACATCAAGGATAGATTAATTTGGTGAATTGGAATTCATCAACAATATCTAGAAATTCATACACTCAAGCATCAAAACAATAAGGTAATCATGTTTAGGGCTTCAACCTAAGCCCTAGCTATGGAGTTTAGTTGCTCATACTCATTCCAAATACAAACTCAAAATAAAATTAGAAAGAGTTTACAGATTTTGAGAAAATGATGAAAGCTTCAAGGTCATCAATGGTGGAAGCTTTCTTCTCCACTTAGCTTGGCTGCACCTTGGCCTTCTCCAAGCTCCAAGCTCTCCAAAATCTGCTCTCCTCTGTGTAATCTCTTCAATGACTTCCTTTCCCACGTTCAAAAGGCTTCCCCAACTTCAGATTGCAATTCCTTTCCTTCCCTCTCTCCTCCTTTCCAGCTTTTACCTTTTAATATTAAACTACCACCTTTGATAAAGCCTTAGCCCATTGTCCCCTTGCCATGATGAAGCTTTGTCCTCAATAAGATGCCAATTGCTTCAGAAAATATCTCAAAGCTAAGGTAACTTCTTGTTACCAAGAGTTATGGTAACAAGAAATTAAGATGACACAAAGGAGGTAAAAGCTGGCCAAATCCGGATTTCCAGAGCTGTGGTAACATGCTGGATTGGTTGGATAGGCAATACTTGTCCAATGGAGCTGAAATTTGGATATGTTGTAGTTAACATCCATTGGAACAAGTCTCATGAAGATCACGACCTCATCCGAGCACCAGAGCATGTTGATCCCAGGCCAAGAAGTTGACCTACGAAAATGAACAAAAACAGAATTTATAACTAATAATGCACTTTTAGCTCATTTTCATCCCAACCAAGGTAAAATCTAAGAAAACACAAAAAGGAAGTAAAAAGCTATAAAATGTCAAGAACTAACTCAAAATAGTGGGTGAATAACATGAAAAATCATGTGTAAAAATGAACCGAACAGAGAGAGAGAATGAATTGATGCTGGAAGCTGCCGCTGCTGCTGTTGCTGGAAGCTTCGATTGCTGCCGCTGAAGGACACAAATTGGTCAGACAGATTGCAACAAATTAACATATTGCACCTTGAGGAAATTTAAGAAAAATCACCCTCGTCCAAACTGATTTTCAAAGGAAAAATAAAACTAAAAAATTAACCAAACAGCAAAAGAAAAAATAATAACATAAAGTGATGATTAACAGATGATTAAAACAAAGGGATTCAGAGAAGTGGGGATTGCAGAGAAGGGGGGAAAATAAGATTAAAGAAAACCCACGAACACAAACGCTCTAATCTCAACTCCCACACTGTTTTTTTGCTTTTTATTTTTGTTGTGAATATATCTAAACATATGCAGAAATCAAAACATAAATACCCAAACAGATGCAAAATCCTATCACAGAATCGAAGAGGAACTGAGAAAGAGAGAGAGAAACATAGTACCAGAGAGAGAGACAGAGAGAGGCTGAGAGAAGATCGGCGGTAGAGAGACGCGACGTGATGGCGTTGCTCGAGGTTTGGAAGGGTTTCGGGGGCGGCACTGTCGCTGTGTATGAAGGAATGAAGAAGAAATTGAAATGGAAGAGAGGAAAACAAAGACCAAAAAACCTAAGTCACTTAGTCAAAGTCTTTTTTTTTCGTGTGATTCTGTGTGTGCTTACCTATGGTAGCAGCATACACACCCAATCAACCTTAACCACATATGAAATTATTTATATAATTTCAAATATAAATATATATATATAATATATATATATATATATTAATTTTATTGGACCGGTTCTTTAGGATGAGAAACCGGAATCGGAACCGATTTGGATTGGACTCGGTTTTTGACTTTTCCGATCAACACGGTTTTTTTCGAATTGGTTTGGTTTGATTTTGCGGTTTTGCAGTTCCAATGTCCACCCCTACTAAATGTAGTCCATGTCTAAAAATTTAGCCCTCTAAAATATTAATTTTTTAAAGAATAGTGCATGGCTAAAATTTTCCATCTCCAGCCATGCAGGGCTATATTATAGGGTCCTTCATATTTTATTATTTTGAGAAAAACTATGGTACAACACTCATACATTCCACAACTATATATTGTTTAATTTAATTAAACTACTATTTAGAGACAATATTCCATATATGACACGTATACGTTAATAAGAACAAGATTTTTTTTATTATTTTTTTAAACAACACTTGAAAACATTTAAAAAGGTGACCACATTTATAATTTTTTATTTTTTTTTTAAAAAAGGGATGGGTTTCAATGGTCTAACCTCCAATGGTCATGACCAATAATTTTTTATAATTTTTTCTTAAATAACATGAATTGAAAACATTTTAAAAGGTGACCACATTTATAAAATTTAAAAAAATAAAAAAATAAAGTCAATACACTTCTCCTCGATTCCGTGTTGTTTGTTAAAAATTAAGTCAATTTGTTTGAAGGCATGGATGCAAAAGCTCAAGCAGTAAAACAAAGATTTTAATTCTTAATTAAATATATTGTTTTTAATCTTTCGAGAGAATATGAGGGTTTTCAATCTAATATAGGGGAAATTTGGGGACAACATATCTCAACTCGTCTCAGAGTGGGGTGGGTAGGGAAGGGGAGAGAGCTTTTTTTCTCTTTTTAAAATTTATTTTATTTTTTGGTTTTAAATACTTAAAAATATTAAAATTAAAGAGTTAATCATAGTTATAATAATGGACATGTGTAAAGTCTTAAGGAGAGTGTATCTATTGGGGTATATAATTCAATATATCATTTTTAGTCATTTTATATTAGGATAAATTAGTAATTCAATAAATAGTTTGTGTATACTCAATTAATTTCAAGGTTCGCCAGTGGGGTTCAGCTGCGGTGGTTTGGCAACAATTTTCCCCCACATTGGCACCTAGGTTTGACGCTTGATATTGGCAAAAATTTGTAAAGAACCAATTTAACTAAGGGAGTTTCACTAAAACACCCAAAATGGGGGCTGAAATTATAAAAAAAACCCAACACCCAAAACACTTTATAAACACACCCAAAACCCATCATTACACACACTCAAAACCCATTTATAAACACACCCAAAAAATATACAATTGTTGATTTTGGAGTTGATTTTGGGTGTGTTTCTGTGTTTAAATAGTATTTGGGTTTTTTTTATAAATACATGTCTAGGATTGGGTTTATTTATAAATTTGTATTTAACTAATATCCCCCCTCCCCCTCCCAATAATTAGCCTAAAGAAAAAAAATTAATTTTCAAGTTCATTTAGCAGCACTCTAGCTTTATGATTCGGGCTCGAATTTAAAATCAAGCAATATCAAACGTTTAGCTTATAATGCTGAAAATGGCCCTTGGGTCAAATCTGGTCCGACCCAATGTCTATTCACAGGTTTGGAAATCATGTGGTCCATGTACAGAAACTATAAGCCAAGCCCGGCCACCTTGATGGGTCAAATGGCTCAGGCGAAGTACTGTTTTTTTTTTGTCGTACTTTGAAACCAGGAAAATCTATTGACCCAAAGAAACATCATGAATATCCAGAAAAAAGAAGGGAAACTTCTAATGGTAAGATAAGTGCATAATAGCTATATCAAAACTGTGCATGCGAAGTAACGCTACAATTTTTCGTTACCAAATTTGTTTTAAAAAAGAAAACAAAATTGAAGAAGTGTTCAACGCCCTTAGTTCGATGAAAGAATTGGTTTAACTATGCTTGGGACATGTCACAATTTTTTAACGAATATTCACCTTAGGAGTATGCTTAACGTTGTGAAATTACAATTCAACGGAAAAAGATTTGTTTCCTATTTAGTTTCCTTCGTGGTTTTAGATTCCTATTTCAATTTCTACTTGATTTAGGATTTTTTTTATTTTAATCATATTTTCTACCTGTGTAACCCCAGGTCTTATGCATTATCGTGGTTTTAGATTCCTATTTCAATTCCTACTTGGTTTAGGATTTTTTTTATTTTGATCATATTTTCTACCCATGTAACCCTAGGCCATATGCATTATAAATAAGACTTTTAGGGAGTCATATTATTTGTCTGTGAGAGTATGCTATAAGCCAAATTCTGAGTGAGTGTGAAGAAAACACCTACATACGATCTTCAATCTTCTTCTTCTGGGTTCTCACCAAAACAACAAAATCTTCTTCTTAAGTGTTTGAACGTATGGCTTCAGGTATGTTTTCTTAAAATCAAATTACTGTTCTGTTAATGTCAGTATTTGGTATTATGATATCTGTTGGCTTTAAATCTGAACAGATAGAGATGAGTGCAACTTACAAATGAGATGGACAATCGAGAGACCGATTGAGTATTGGATGCCGATTCTTCCTGTCCTTGGATGCTGATCCTGAATAGAAAGAAGTCGAGACTCGTAAGGTCTATGGTACCGGTGTGGAACCAGCCTAAGACCCTCCGATGCCGAAGTAAGTTTGTCGTTTTAAGAGCTCTTGCTGTTGACCATATAAAAGTATAAAAGTCAAGCTGAAAAGTCTTACCCCTTTGTTGATGGTGAAGGGGTGTATTTATAGAGGGCATTTGGGATGCTTGTGGTGTTCATTTCCGATGTGGGACTCGTGGGAGGGCCCTGTGAGGTTGACACGAGTCCTTAGATATTTTGGGCGGGTGCTTCAAGGCTGATTATGTACAATCGGTATGGGGTGCCGATTGTAGACGAGCTGGGCCTGTATCGGTTGTTTGCAGCTTTGAGACAATGTCATCGGTAGCCGATGCCGATTGTTCGAGGCCTTGGGTACTTGGGTGAGCTGAAGTGATCCACGTGTCGTTGTACGAGTGGAGGGTCAGATATGGTACAAACAGTAGTCCCCCAAGTTGCCGATTGAGAAGCTTCTCGGTTGGGGACTTGAATGTGTATTCGGCATTCTGACCCGGACACAATGGTCCCATAGTTGCCGATGGTGGTATGTAGTCCCCCAAGTGCCCAAGGGAGTGAGCTTGGATAAGAGACGGCATGATGTGCCGATGGCCGAAGGCTGAAGCTGATGGCTGAAGCTGATGGCCGAAGGCTGATGGCCGAAGGCTGAAGCAGATGTCCGAAGCTGATGGCCGAAGGCTGATGGCCGAAGCTGATGGCTGAAGGCTGAAGCTGATGGCCGAAGGCTGAAGCTGATGGCCGAAGGCTGAAGCTGATGGCCGAAGGCTAAAGCTGATGGCCGAAGCTGATGGCCGAAGCTGATGGCTTTGAGAAAAGGCGCTGGAGAAGTGTCTCCTAGAAGGTGCCGTTCGGCATGGCCGAAGCTGATGGCCGAAGCTGATGGCCGAAGCTGATGGCCGAAGCTTGATGGCCGAAGCTGATGGCTTAAGGCTGATGGCCGAAGGCTGAAGCTGATGGCCGAAGCTGATGCCGAAGGCTGAAGCTGATGGCCGAAGGCTGATGGCCGAAGCTGATGGCTTTGAGAAAAGGCGTTGGAGAAGTGTCTCCTAGAAGGTGCCGTTCGGCATGGCTGAAGCTAATGGCCGAAGGCTGATGGCCGAAGCTGATGGCCGAAGCTGATGGCCGAAGGTTGATGGCTTAAGGCTGATGGCCGAAGGCTGAAGCTGATGGCCGAAGCTGATGCCGAAGGCTGAAGCTGATGGCCGAAGGCTGATGGCCGAAGCTGATGGCTTTGAGAAAAGGCGTTGGAGAAGTGTCTCCTAGAAAGTGCCGTTCGGCATGGCTGAAGCTAATGGCCGAAGGCTGATGGCCGAAGCTGATGGCCGAAGCTGATGGCCGAAGGTTGATGGCTTAAGGCTGATGGCCGAAGGCTGAAGCTGATGGCCGAAGGCTGATGGCGAAGGCTGAAGCTGATGGCCGAAGGCTGATGGCCGAAGCTGATGGCTTTGAGAAAAGGCGTTGGAGAAGTGTCTCCTAGAAGGTGCCGTTCGGCATGGCTGAAGCTAATGGCCGAAGGCTGATGGCCGAAGCTGATGGCCGAAGCTGATGGCCGAAGCTGATGGCCGAAGGTTGATGGCTTAAGGCTGATGGCCGAAGGCTGAAGCTGATGGCCGAAGGCTGATGGCCGAAGGCTGAAGCTGATGGCCGAAGGCTGATGGCCGAAGCTGATGGCTTTGAGAAAAGGCGCTGGAGAAGTATCTCCTAGAAGGTGCCGTTCGGCATGGCTGAAGCTAATGGCCGAAGGCTGAAGCTGATGGCCGAAGGCTGAAGCTGATGCCGAAGGCTGAAGCTGATGGCCGAAGGCTGATGGCCGAAGCTGATGGCTTTGAGAAAAGGCGCTGGAGAAGTATCTCCTAGAAGGTGCCGTTCGGCATGGCTGAAGCTAATGGCCGAAGGCTGAAGCTGATGGCCGAAGGCTGAAGCTGATGCCGAAGGCTGAAGCTGATGGCCGAAGGCTGATGGCCGAAGCTGATGGCTTTGAGAAAAGGCGCTGGAGAAGTGTCTCCTAGAAGGTGCCGTTCGGCATGGCTGAAGCTAATGGCCGAAGGCTGAAGCTGATGGCCGAAGCTGATGGCCGTGAGAAAAGGCGCTGGAGAAGTGTCTCCTAGAAGGTGCCGTTCGGCATGGCTGAAGCTGATGCTGATGGCCGAAGCATGATGCCGAATCATTTGGGGGGATGTGAAGACATCGCACGCGCCGAATGATGATGGGTGCCGAAGGCCAAAGGCAGATGCCGAATCATTGGGGGGATGTGAAGACATCGCACGCGCCGAATGATGATGGGTGCCGAAGGCCAAAGGCAGATGCCGAATCATTGGGGGGATGTGAAGACATCGCACGCGCCGAATGATGATGGGTGCCGAAGGCCAAAGGCAGATGCCGAATCGTTGGGGGGATGTGAAGAACATCGCACGCGCCGAATGATGATGGGTGTCGAAGGCCAAAGGCAGATGCCGAATCATTGGGGGGATGTGAAGACATCGCACGCGCCAAATGATGATGGGTGCCGAAGGCCAAAGGTAGATGCCGAATCATTGGGGGGATGTGAAGACATCGCACGCGCCGAATGATGATGGGTGCCAAAGGCCAAAGGCAGATGCCGAATCATTGGGGGGATGTGAAGACATCGCACGCGCCGAATGATGATGGGTGCCGAAGGCCAAAGGCATATGCCGAATCATTGGGGGGATGTGAAAACATCGCACGCGCCGAATGATGATGGGTGCCGAAGGCCAAAGGCAGATGCCGAATCATTGGGAGGATGTGAAAACATTGCACGCGCCGAATGATGATGGGTGCCGAAGGCCAAAGGCAGATGCCGAATCATTGGGGGGATGTGAAAACATCGCACGCGCCGAATGATGATGGGTGCCGAAGGCCGATGGCAGATGCCGAATCATTGGGGGGATGTGAAAACATTGCACGCGCCGAATGATGATGGGTGCCGAAGGCCAAAGGCAGATGCCGAATCATTGGGGGGATGTGAAAACATCGCACGCGCCGAATGATGATGGGTGCCGAAGGCCGATGGCAGATGCCGAATCATTGGGGGGATGTGAAGAACATCGCACGCGCCGAATGATGATGGGTGTCGAAGGCCAAAGGCAGATGCCGAATCATTGGGGGGATGTGAAGACATCGCACGCGCCGAATGATGATGGGTGCCGAAGGCCAAAGGCAGATGCCGAATCATTGGGGGGATGTGAAGAACATCGCACGCGCCGAATGATGCAAGGGTGCCGAAGGCCGTAGGCCGATTGTAGGAGGTGCCGAGGTCATGGCTCAAAAGGGTGCCGAGAGCACTCGTGAAGGAGAACGACATAGCATTTTGTGTCGTTTCCCACAGACGGCGCCAATCTGTTGGCTTTAAATCTGAACAGATAGAGATGAGTGCAACTTACAAATGAGATGGACAATCGAGAGACCGATTGAGTATTTGATGCCGATTCTTCCTGTCCTTGGATGCTGATCCTGAATAGAAAGAAGTCGAGACTCGTAAGGTCTATGGTACCGGTGTGGAACCAGCCTAAGACCCTCCGATGCCGAAGTAAGTTTGTCGTTTTAAGAGCTCTTGCTGTTGACCATATAAAAGTATAAAAGTCAAGCTGAAAAGTCTTACCCCTTTGTTGATGGTGAAGGGGTGTATTTATAGAGGGCATTTGGGATGCTTGTGGTGTTCATTTCCGATGTGGGACTCGTGGGAGGGCCCTGTGAGGTTGACACGAGTCCTTAGATATTTTGGGCGGGTGCTTCAAGGCTGATTATGTACAATCGGTATGGGGTGCCGATTGTAGACGAGCTGGGCCTGTATCGGTTGTTTGCAGCTTTGAGACAATGTCATCGGTAGCCGATGCCGATTGTTCGAGGCCTTGGGTACTTGGGTGAGCTGAAGTGATCCACGTGTCGTTGTACGAGTGGAGGGTCAGATATGGTACAAACAATATCTTAATTATGCATACATCAAATTATGTACATCTTTTTTAGGCCAACTGTTCAAACTTGATCTTTATTTTGCATAGTTCACTTAGATGCATGACATGACATGCCATGTTATCTCCATATCTCATACTATTATTTACTTAAACGTATATTTAATTCTTCATGACATGAATAGAGATAACGGGTCTTTTTTTTTTCTTTCTTTTTTACTTTTTTTGGGTTTGTTTCGTGCATAAAAACTGTTTTATTAATATTGTATCTGTAATTTATATATGTTTTTACGTAACTATGGTCTCTCTAATTTATTTATTTTCTTCCATCTTCTCAGATTGTCATCATCCTCCAATGCTCTTGATTCATACTGCAAAAATAGGTACATGGAATTTATACAATCCCATGACTGACAATGTCCTTGATGTGCAATTCAAATTGCCAAAGAAGCGATTTTGTGGTTTCGCAAAAGGATGGTTAATAGCTATGAACATGAATTTGGTAGTAACCCTCATAAATCCATTTTATAGGGTTAAAGGGAAGAAAAAGAGAGAAGATTCCATCATCAATCTTCCTCCGCTAGACCGTAATTATGGTAATTTTTTGCATGAACAAGTGATTGCCGCCTTTGTCATCAAGGCTACAATATCAGCAGATCCAATATTAAATCCCAACGATTGCATTGTTGTTGTTATGTATGAGGGAAGTGGTAAATTGGCTTTCATCAGACTCAATAAAGACACAACATGGACTTACGTTGATGAAAGCCTATCCTTTATTCAAGATGTTGTTCATATTGAAGATAAGTTTTATGTTGTTAAAGAAGGGGGTACACTTTTTTCTTTTGATATTACTAGTCAGTGTATCTCCAATAAACAATTAGTTGCGCAGGGCATCGAATCTGATGAGGTGCAGAAGACATATCTCGTGGTTTTAAATGATAAAGAATTATTGATGGTTCTAAGGTATATTACATTTAAAGATGGATGTCGTGTGACGAAGAAAGTTGGAATATTCAAATTGAATTTTGACAAGTATGAGTGGGTTGAGAAAAACACCTTAGGAGATGTTGCTCTCTTTTTGGGTGATAATTTTTCAATATCTGTAGTGGCTTCGAATTTTTCAGGATGTCGATCGAATTGCATATACTTCAACCATGATTATGAACGTATAGAAGGCGGTTATGACAAAAAGCCTTTGCGTCGTGATTTTGGTGTTTATGATGTTGAACGTCAAAGCTTTTCACAACCTTACACCCCAGATGCTAAGGCTCTTATGGAGAAGACCATGCAACCTCCATATTGGGTAGATGTACCAACTTTTCTTTTGTAAGAAAATAAGAAGATTACTTGTTATATTTCTTCTTACTCTTTGCATTAGGTTTAGTCTTTAATAATCCCAATGATATTCAGAGAAGTTCTCTCATGCATTACAATTTACAAGAGACGAGAAGAATTTCTAGAAAATTTGTTGATACTCAGATGTGTTGCGGTTCTATTATTTAGTGACTAATGTAATTTTTTTTTCCCCTCTATTATTAAGCATGTGCACTTGCTCAAATGTAATTGTTGGTATGTTTGATTGCAACTTACTTTAATGTTTGTGTAATTTTTTCTGTGCCGTAAGAGAAAATCTGAGGAACTAAATCAATAGCCAAACTTGGCCAATAGGGTCTTCCTACTTTTGACCCAAAAAAAAGTCAAAATCAAAATCAATAGCCAAACTTGCTCGTGATACACAGCCTTAGGAAAAAAGAATTGATGGATCGAATGGCTCAGGCAAAGTACTTGAAAATCAAGGACAGCCCATCTCATTTTCCAATTCTAAGCTACATTCACCAAGAAAATCAATTGACCCAATTAAACATTAAGAATATGGGCTATGCCAGAAAAAGAAAAAAATAATAATTCCAATGATGGAATATCTATAATTAAATGCAAATTCATAAACTGAAGCACGAAATCGAAGAAATAAATGCAAATTTATTGTAAATTTACAACGAGATCAACTCCTAGCAGTATTGTGATAAAGAAAAAAAGGTAATCGTCTTAAAGGTTATTATGGGAAGACAGAAACAAAAAAAAATAATTAAAATAATTAAAATCAATATTGAAGAAAAACCCATAGGGAGCCATCTTTGTTTGCAAGAACTCTAATGTTGTTTGTGTAATTTTTTGTCTTCTGTAAAAGAAGGGACTGCCCTAGGGCTAGGATGGTATGGAATTCTGTTGTTAATTTACATTCCTCTCCTCACTTCTTCCTATCTGAGCTAAAACCTTGGTTCCTAGGCAACTTGCTCTCTAAGGTTAATGGACCTGATGGTATTGGTTGGAATATTGTTTTTGCCATTACTTGTTGGTATATCTGGAATTAGCGTAACAAGCAGATTTTTAACATTGCAGTGGATTTTCCTTTTAATCCTAGGAAAACCATCTTTACTGCGGTTGTTGAGTGGGTTAAAGCCGCTATTGGCTCTGGCAAGAAACCTGATAGAGTACTTGTCTTTTTGGCTTGGGAACCTCCTACAATTGGTCAACTTAAGCTGAATGTGGATGGTTCTAGAAGGGCTGCCACTAATATTATTGGAGCAGGAGGTGTTATCCGTGACTCCTCAGGTGACTGGATTGCCGGGTTTGCTGTGAATTTGGGCCAAGGTCATATCTTGGAGGCTGAGGTTTGGGGCCTATATTTTGGGCTAAAACTTGCTGTTGAAAAAGGTGTCACTAACCTTGCTATTGAAATGGATGCTGCTGTTGCTGTCTCACTTGTTCAACAAATCAATTCATTGCAATGCCATCCTCTTGCTGCTTTGGTGCATCAGTGGCGAAGCCAGGATTTCATGTGTGTGGGGGCCTCTTACAAATTATAAAGAATCAAAAATTCGAACTCACAATACATACGAAAAATAGTATGTATATATATATCACATATGTCAAGAATTATATTGCTTATTGGTTGCAATCATAATTGTCCTCAACAAAGGGATAGAAAAATACATTCTGAGCAAGAAAAATTGCAAGAGATAGACAAATAGTAGCGATTTAGCAAATATCTTTAAAGCTTTTTCCCCCATTAAACCAATAGAAAGAAAAAAATCAAAATTTCACAAACTGAAAAAAACCTTA
This sequence comes from Prunus avium, assembly GCF_965620075.1. Classification (NCBI taxonomy): domain Eukaryota; kingdom Viridiplantae; phylum Streptophyta; class Magnoliopsida; order Rosales; family Rosaceae; genus Prunus; species Prunus avium. The sequence goes on along the minus strand of NC_142285.1, from coordinate 36,147,838 downwards.
GGTCCCTTCATGCATTCATATCATATATGAAAAAATGTTTTATGTAAAAATATTGACTAAGTATGAAAAATAGTTTTTCGGAATAATCATTTTCTCAAGATAATTTTTGGCGGCTTTTATTCCTTACACATCAAATAAGAAAACTTGATTTTATGGGATTTTAGTATGAAGTATATATTAACTTAATGAGCCATCATTTTTAGCCTAAATCGTATTTTGCACTAAAACCGATTTTTCATATTTTGATTTGGTGGGAATGTGATTTTTTAGTATTTTTATTTGAATCCAAATAGGGGGTACTTCCTTATTTACATTGTAAACTTAAGTAAATGGAGTAATATAAAAATAAATGAAAGTAAAAGGAGAAAGACATTTACTTAAATGTTGAAAATGAAAATAAGGTAATTTGTACACTTGGAGTGCACCACTACCAGCTGAGTACATGAGAAATTTGAAGTACCTCCTTGTGCATTAATAGATCCTCCACAACACATGTGGGTACATATCAAAACATAAAGTATTTGAAATAATATACATATACAAATACATAACAGTATATTAAATTTAAAATATTAAAAAATTGAGTGGGGGCCTGTGACCACACTGGTCCCAGTGTGGCTCCGCCCCTAGGTGCATAGTTGTTGTGATCTCATGCGACAAATTGGAACTTGTCACCTTGTCCACATTTACAGGGAAAAGAATTGTGTTGCCGATTGTTTGGCAAACTGGAGTTATAATCTGGATTTGGGAATTTGCTTCTTTGATGAGGCTCCTGTCTGGGTTAGCTATCTGTTGCTGGATGACTTACTTGGTCTTGCTAGGCCTCGACTCATGTGCGGGGCTTAGTTGTTTTCTGGGGGTTTCCCTTATTTCACCAAAAAAAAAAAAAAAATCTAAGGAACTAAATCATGTGGTCCATATACAGAAACTATAGGCCAAGCCCGGCCACCTTGATGGGTCAAATGCCTCAGGCAAAGTACCTTTTTTTTTTGGGTCGTACTTGGAAACCAAGAAACATCATGAATATCCAGAAAAAAGAAGGAAAACTTCTAACACTACAATTTTTCGTTACCAAATTTGTTTTAAAAAGAAAACAAAATTGAAGAAGAGTTCAACGCCTTTAGATCAATGAAAGAATTGGTTTAACTATGCTTGGGACATGTTACAATTTTTTAACGAATATTCATCTTACGAGTATGCTTAAAGTTGTGAAATTACAATTCAACGGAAAAAGATTTTGTTTCCTGTTTAGTTTCCTTCGTGGTTTTAGATTCCTATTTCAATTTCTACTTGATTTAGGATTTTTTTTATTTTAATCATATTTTCTACCTGTGTAACCCCAGGTCTTATGCATTATCGTGGTTTTAGATTCCTATTTCAATTCCTACTTGGTTTAGGATTTTTTTTATTTTGATCATATTTTCTACCCATGTAACCCTAGGCCATATGCATTATAAATAAGACTTTTAGGGAGTCATATTATTTGTCTGTGAGAGTATGCTATAAGCCAAATTCTGAGTGAGTGTGAAGAAAACACCTACATACGATCTTCAATCTTCTTCTTCTGGGTTCTCACCAAAACAACAAAATCTTCTTCTTAAGTGTTTGAACGTATGGCTTCAGGTATGTTTTCTTAAAATCAAATTACTGTTCTGTTAATGTCAGTATTTGGTATTATGATATCTTAACTATGCATACATCAAATTGGTATTATGTACATCTTTTTTAGGCCAACTGTTCAAACCTGATCTTTATTTTGCATAGTTCACTTAGATGCATGACATGACATGCCATGTTATCTCCAGATCTCATACTATTATTTACTTAAACGTATATTTAATTTTGCATGACATGAATAGAGATAACGAGTCTTTTTTTTCTTCTTTTTTTTGGCTTTTGAAAGTACGACATTCAATACTTTTTTTGGGTTTGTTTCGTGCGTAAAAACTGTTTTATTAATATTGTATCTGTAATTTATATATGTTTTTACATAACTATGGTCTCTCTAATTTATTTTTTTTCTTCCATCTTCTCAGATTGTCATCATCCTCCAATGCTCTTGATTCATACTGCAAAAAAAGGTACATGGAATTTATACAATCCCATGACTGACAATGTCCTTGATGTGCAATTCAAATTGCCAAAGAAGCGATTTTGTGGTTTTGCAAAAGGATGGTTAATAGCTATGAACATGAATTTGGTAGTAACCCTAATAAATCCATTTTATAGGGTTAAAGGGAAGAAAAAGAGAGAAGATTCCATCATCAATCTTCCTCCGCTAGACCGTAATTATGGTAATTTTTTGCATGAACAAGTGATTGCTGCCTTTGTCATCAAGGCTACAATATCAGCAGATCCAATATTAAATCCCAACGATTGCATTGTTGTTGTTATGTATGAGGGAAGTGGTAAATTGGCTTTCATCAGACTCAATAAAGACACAACATGGACTTACGTTGATGAAAGCCTATCCTTTATTCAAGATGTTGTTCATATTGAAGATAAGTTTTATGTTGTTAAAGAAGGGGGTACACTTTTTTCTTTTGATATTACTAGTCAGTGTATCTCCAATAAACAATTAGTTGCGCAGGGCATCGAATCTGATGAGGTGCAGAAGACATATCTCGTGGTTTTAAATGATAAAGAATTATTGATGGTTCTAAGGTATATTACATTTAAAGATGGATGTCGTGTGACGAAGAAAGTTGGAATATTCAAATTGAATTTTGACAAGTATGAGTGGGTTGAGAAAAACACCTTAGGAGATGTTGCTCTCTTTTTGGGTGATAATTTTTCAATATCTGTAGTGGCTTCGAATTTTTCAGGATGTCGATCGAATTGCATATACTTCAACCATGATTATGAACGTATAGAAGGCGGTTATGACAAAAAGCCTTTGCGTCGTGATTTTGGTGTTTATGACGTTGGACGTCAAAGCTTTTCACAACCTTACACCCCAGATGCTAAGGCTCTTATGGAGAAGACCATGCAACCTCCATATTGGGTAGATGTACCAACTTTTCTTTTGTAAGAAAATAAGAAGATTACTTGTTATATTTCTTCTTACTCTTTGCATTAGGTTTAGTCTTTAATAATCCCAATGATATTCAGAGAAGTTCTCTCATGCATTACAATTTACAAGAGACGAGAAGAATTTCTAGAAAATTTGTTGATACTCAGATGTGTTGCGGTTCTATTATTTAGTGACTAATGTAATTTTTTTTTCCCCTCTATTATTAAGCATGTGCACTTGCTCAAATGTAATTGTTGGTATGTTTGATTGCAACTTACTTTAATGTTTGTGTAATTTTTTCTGTGCCGTAAAAGAAAATCTGAGGAACTAAATCAATAGCCAAACTTGGCCAATAGGGTCTTCCTACTTTTGACCCAAAAAAAAGTCAAAATCAAAATCAATAGCCAAACTTGCTCGTGATACACAGCCTTAGGAAAAAAGAATTGATGGATCGAATGGCTCAGGCAAAGTACTTGAAAATCAAGGACAGCCCATCTCATTTTCCAATTCTAAGCTACATTCACCAAGAAAATCAATTGACCCAATTAAACATTAAGAATATGGGCTATGCCAGAAAAAGAAAAAAAATAATAATTCCAATGATGGAATATCTATAATTAAATGCAAATTCATAAACTGAAGCACGAAATCGAAGAAATAAATGCAAATTTATTGTAAATTTACGACGAGATCAACTCCTAGCAGTATTGTGATAAATAAAAAAAGGTAATCGTCTTAAAGGTTATTATGGGAAGAGAGAAACAAAAAATAATAATTAAAAGAATTAAAATCAATATTGAAGAAAAACCCATAGGGAGCCATCTTTGTTTGCAAGAACTCTAATGTTGTTTGTGTAATTTTTTGTCTACTGTAAAAGAAAATCTAAGGAACCAAATCAATAGCCAAACTTGGCCGATAGGGTGCTCATGATCTAACCAACAAGAGAAAATTAGAATTTCATATAAAGATTATAAAATATAAAACACCACCAATATCTAACGCCATTATTACAAATAACCCTCACAACAAAACAACACCACCACAACCACACCATACCTAAACATACTTAAAACTGAAATTTAAGAAAACATATCAGCCACTTCGGCGTCCATGGTTGCCATGGCATGAATGCTCATCTTTGTCAGCTTGTGTGAAATACACTTTCCAGCACAATGGGCACATAAACTGCCCGTCATACTCTTTTCGGTGTACTTTCTCACCATGCCGCACAAATCCGTTCTTTTTTTCGATTTCCCTACGACAAAGGTAGCATCGGTAGATATCACAGTCGGTGTGCCTTAATTCCACATGTTTATTGAGATCGTCTTTGTTAACAGACTGATAATCACAAAGGTTGCAATCTCCCATCTACAACCAATGAAAAATATAGCATTAAATTTTAATGTCTCCAAATTACACTTCACTGAGTGACTGCAAGTCATTATAATAAGGACACAAAAAAATTTAAAAGACTATAAAGTTATAAACTAAGAGTAAGAGATATATATACCACTTTTAGTCCTTTAGAAACACTCCCAAATGGGCTCTTACTTTACTTGCAACAAAGATATTAATAATAACAATTTGGAAGAGAATAAACCCTTCCCTATTAGTGTCCAAATGGAGTTCCAATCTTATCACAAAGGATTAAGTAAGAAAGTAAATATGAAAAAAATGATGAGAAATTTTCTTGAGATTCTGTAATGTGAACCCGCACGAGTCTCTTCATTGGATTCTCTGTTTGATGCCACAACAATAGATACAGTGAGGAAGACCATAATAACCGATACAGAAACAACTAGACCTCAAAGGCAAGGCTTGAATAAGGTTCTATACCGGACAAAAGCCATACGTTAACTTGACGATAAGAATGCTACCGTTTGCTATATATAAACCCACTTCATTTATACATAAGCGATAACAAATAAGGAGGATTCAAACACTTAATCCCGAATACAGTACTAATTCCTTTTAATTACTCAACTTGAGTTATAAGCATTTTGTAGTCAATAATAATTGTCCATAGAACCTTTGGAACTTACATCTGCCCATAGACTCTGTTTCCATCAGAATTTTTTGGTCTGAAATCTTGCTAACCGAGAAACAAGAAGAGGCTTTGTGGTGGGTCACCTGGTCTCTATTATTTGGTAAGATTTGTCTGTGAAGAGGTCATGTTGATCTTTGAAGACAATTTGCATTTGAATTAATTTTTTACTTGATCCAACATTGCTAAATTTGATTACTATACTCTATTAATTTACATATCACATTAACTATGAAGGCAAAAAGTAAAATGCAAATTGTCCATTCAATTCAAACTAGAAATGAAGGCTTGCAAAACACTGTTTCATTTCATAAAATAAGCAGTAAATAATACATTTAAAAAAAAAAACATGTATATATATGAATTCATAAGGTTAATAGGCGGTATAAAAAAACTAAGAGGTTGGCTTGAACAAAGGTTTTACCTTTCCAGCAGCAAAGAAGAAGCACACACTTGGTTGGCGAAGTATCAGAAGATTTGTGTTGTTAAAACTACCACCCAGCAGTGCTAGTGCTCCCTCTTATGAGACTTAAGCCTCTTGGTCGATGCAGTCCTTTTAAAGTGGTTTGGTGGGGTGAAATGAATTATGAAAGGGAGAGGTTTCTTCGTTCCTCTCGGTAATTAATTTTTACCAGTGGTGGCCACTACGTTTCTCCAAAACTATAACTCAACTGATATAAATCAGACCAGAAGCAGAGAGAGAGAGAGAGCTACTGGAGTGGAGAATGGCCTCTGTAAAAGATTGATATTCATAGCTAATTAAAACCATCAACATAGTAATTATTAATTTGTAAGAGACTTTAAATAAAAAAACAACTCATTAGTTGAAGAAGAAGTAGCATAGCTATTAGCTATAGTTAGCATGTTTCCCTTGATAGTGTATCTTCCAACTCCTCCATAAGTTAAGTCCATAAATAGATAAATAGAAAGCTCTCATTGAGGTCAAAGTGAGTAGTCCAGCATCCTATAAATGTGTGTGAGAGAGAGACTTGCTATTTGATCTCTAAGATATAATATCCCCATGATCAAGGTGGGCCCCACCTTTTCTTTGGGCAATCTTTTTGGCTTTCAATGCAGGAGGAGGGAGGGATACATTATACATACATGTCACTATCTGGGTTATATCGTATATATATTGGTTTCATTTCTTTAGCACCAGAGAGAGAGTGATCATCGTTGTGAGATTTTTGCCATTATCGCATGCAGATGCAGTCCGTAGGTACGTATAGGTGAGCATTAGAGGGGGTGTGGATCATAAATATATACTTTGTTTTTCAGCTAGCATCATGTTTTAGCACAGAAAAAGATGAGTAAAACATTTGTTGACCAAATCGAAATCAAATTACATAAAGCCACAAACTCACAAACATATATCTCCTTGTCAGTCGATCATAACTAGACTAGTTGGCATGCATGACATTGCCAATGCGGGCCCCTACTTCACAATTACTCATCCCCCATTAGTCAAATATCAGTCATTACAACAAACTTACCCATTCGTAGCCTAGGGTTTGAAACTTTCTTATTTGTATATGTATTAATATTATCATAAATTCACTTGCTTCTTGAGCTCATTAATTTCATTCTGGATTGTCCTGACTCTCCTCCATTGCCCACAATGTGTAAACAAACAGGCCACCCATCAAAGCAATTGTCCTTCTCTCCAATACTCCAAACTCCCCACCACCCGCAACTGCATCCTAAATCCTAATCCACACCCACAAATTCAAAAAGAAAATCAAAAATCCAAATTTGAAAAGGAAGAAAAGCATGTAAACATTGGTAAAGTTTTGATTTTGAAATGCATGCAGAAACTAGAAAATGAGAGTGAAATGAATTACTAAATTGAATTGTACTTGCCTTGGTGTCCAGTAAAAATGGCAATGTGGCATCTGTGAGTGGGAGAGAAGTTGACTTTAGGTGGTGAATAAATGTGATAACGATGATGGTTAGAGTTGGACTTGGTTAGTGGTTAGCTGACTTGGCAATTAGTCGGGTGCAGATTATTTAAAGTTGGTAAGAATGGTTAGTTTCTTATCCTAACAACTCAGCGGTCTGTTAAGCTTGTGTAATTATAGTATAAATAAATACTCTATGGTTAGTGTAAGAGATTCATTATGTACTATAAAACTCAGAAATTACAGAAATAGATCATAGAGTATTGTATAAAACTCAGTTATTAATATAGAGTTTTCTCTCTATATTAATTCTTCGTAGCTGTAAAGGACCCACTAATATAGTGGTTTGGAAAAATTGTTTTCCCAAGCGGAGCCAGAAATTTAAGTGAGAGGTGGCACATTTAAAAATTCAAACTCTTTTTACTTTCTCTATAATATTACTATAACTAAATATCCGTACAACAATATTTGAGGAGGGGCACATGCCTTCCTTGGGCATGCATTGGCTCCACCACTGTTTTCCAAGAAAGGCATTGGGTTCGAATCCTAGTATCTATGTAGTGTGTGTGAGTTTAGTATACAATCGCCCCTCTCAATAGGAAAGGTCCTGAAAAAAAATTCTTCATAGCTCTTCTCCATTGTTTTTCATTTCTTTGTTCTCTGGCTTCTGTTATCATTATGGTGGTGGTGATGAGCTTTTGATGACTAGTCTGGTTGAGTCCTTGGCAATACTGGGTTTTTTAGGGATCGAAGAATGTTCAATTTTTGAGAGACATTGAGTGGATTTTTTGGGGAAGAATACGGAGTTTGAGGAAGCTTTGGTAAAAATGTGTGACATGCACAAGGAATTTTGTTTAAGAAATAAAGTTGGCCTGCCATTTTCATGAAGCATTAATATGATCAATTTATTCTCTCATTTGCACATGTGGGTTAGACGACTTGATATCAGGACAGTGAGTCCGTTCTCATTTGATTTTTTTTTTTTTAAATCATTTTTGTTGGGTTTTAGTGGAATCCATCACATCACATTGCTACATGATTAATATTATATATAGATAGCATGTTGCATTTTTCTCATTTAACCTTTTTTAAAAATCATGATTATTTTAACCAAATGGAGAACACCATTATATTTGTTTGTCTATTTGAAAACAATTAGATGTGTGAATTATAAGAAAAAGTTATCAGCTAAAGTATATTTGTGCATATTAACAGTTTCTCAACATACGTTGGTTAGACAAATTAATCTGTACACTCAAGTTCGAGTTCGAGTTCGACTTCTTATTTCCGTAAATTAGATTGTGTAATCTAGATTATGAATTATTTAAAAATAAATATATATACATAGAAATTGAAGATACATAGCTTTATGATCCAGCCTCGAATTTAAAATCAAGCAATATCAAACGTTTAGCTCATAATGCTGAAAATGGCCCTTGGGTCAAATCTGCTCCGACCCCATGTCTATTCACGGGTTTGGAAATCATGTGGTCCATATACATAAACTATAGGCCAAGCCCGGCCACCTTGATGGGTCAAATGCTTCAGGCAAAGTACTTTTTTTTTTGGGTCGTACTTGGAAACCAAGAAACATCATGAATATCCAGAAAAAAGAAGGAAAACTTCTAACACTGCAATTTTTCGTTACCAAATTTGTTTTAAAAAGAAAACAAAATTGAAGAAGAGTTCAACGCCTTTAGATCAATGAAAGAATTGGTTTAACTATGCTTGGGACATGTTACAATTTTTTAACGAATATTCATCTTACGAGTATGCTTAAAGTTGTGAAATTACAATTCAACGGAAAAAGATTTGTTTCCTGTTTAGTTTCCTTCGTGGTTTTAGATTCCTATTTCATTTCCTACTTGATTTAGGATTTTTTTTATTTTAATCATATTTTCTACCTGTGTAACCCCAGGTCTTATGCATTATCGTGGTTTTAGATTCCTATTTCAATTCCTACTTGGTTTAGGATTTTTTTATTTTGATCATATTTTCTACCCATGTAACCCTAGGCTATATGCATTATAAATAAGACTTTTAGGGAGTCATATTATTTGTCTGTGAGAGTATGCTATAAGCCAAATTCTGAGTGAGTGTGAAGAAAATACCTGCATACGATCTTCAATCTTCTTCTTCTGGGTTCTCACCAAAACAACAAAATCTTCTTCTTAAGTGTTTGAACGTATGGCTTCAGGTATGTTTTCTTAAAATCAAATTACTGTTCTGTTAATGTCAGTATTTGGTATTATGATATCTTAACTATGCATACATCAAATTGGTATTATGTACATCTTTTTTAGGCCAACTGTTCAAACTTGATCTTTATTTTGCATAGTTCACTTAGATGCATGACATGACATGCCATGTTATCTCCAGATCTCATACTATTATTTACTTAAACGTATATTTAATTTTGCATGACATGAATAGAGATAACGAGTCTTTTTTTTCTTCTTTTTTTTGGCTTTTGAAAGTACGCATTCAATACTTTTTTTGGGTTTGTTTCGTGCGTAAAAACTGTTTTATTAATATTGTATCTGTAAGTTATATATGTTTTTACATAACTATGGTCTCTCTAATTTATTTTTTTTCTTCCATCTTCTCAGATTGTCATCATCCTCCAATGCTCTTGATTCATACTGCAAAAAAAGGTACATGGAATTTATACAATCCCATGACTGACAATGTCCTTGATGTGCAATTCAAATTGCCAAAGAAGCGATTTTGTGGTTTTGCAAAAGGATGGTTAATAGCTATGAACATGAATTTGGTAGTAACCCTAATAAATCCATTTTATAGGGTTAAAGGGAAGAAAAAGAGAGAAGATTCCATCATCAATCTTCCTCCGCTAGACCGTAATTATGGTAATTTTTTGCATGAACAAGTGATTGCTGCCTTTGTCATCAAGGCTACAATATCAGCAGATCCAATATTAAATCCCAACGATTGCATTGTTGTTGTTATGTATGAGGGAAGTGGTAAATTGGCTTTCATCAGACTCAATAAAGACACAACATGGACTTACGTTGATGAAAGCCTATCCTTTATTCAAGATGTTGTTCATATTGAAGATAAGTTTTATGTTGTTAAAGAAGGGGGTACACTTTTTTCTTTTGATATTACTAGTCAGTGTATCTCCAATAAACAATTAGTTGCGCAGGGCATCGAATCTGATGAGGTGCAGAAGACATATCTCGTGGTTTTAAATGATAAAGAATTATTGATGGTTCTAAGGTATATTACATTTAAAGATGGATGTCGTGTGACGAAGAAAGTTGGAATATTCAAATTGAATTTTGACGAGTATGAGTGGGTTGAGAAAAACACCTTAGGAGATGTTGCTCTCTTTTTGGGTGATAATTTTTCAATATCTGTAGTGGCTTCGAATTTTTCAGGATGTCGATCGAATTGCATATACTTCAACCATGATTATGAACGTATAGAAGGCGGTTATGACAAAAAGCCTTTGCGTCGTGATTTTGGTGTTTATGACGTTGAACGTCAAAGCTTTTCACAACCTTACACCCCAGATGCTAAGGCTCTTATGGAGAAGACCATGCAACCTCCATATTGGGTAGATGTACCAACTTTCCTTTTGTAAGAAAATAAGAAGATTACTTGTTATATTTCTTCTTACTCTTTGCATTAGGTTTAGTCTTTAATAATCCCAATGATATTCAGAGAAGTTCTCTCATGCATTACAATTTACAAGAGACGAGAAGAATTTCTAGAAAATTTGTTGATGCTCAGATGTGTTGCGGTTCTATTATTTAGTGACTAATGTAATTTTTTTTTCCCCTCTATTATTAAGCATGTGCACTTGCTCAAATGTAATTGTTGGTATGTTTGATTGCAACTTACTTTAAAGTTTGTGTAATTTTTTCTGTGCCTGTGAAAGAAAATCTAAGGAACTAAATCAATAGCCAAACTTGGCCAATGGGGTCTTCCCACTTTTGATATATAAAAAAAGTCAAAATCAAAATCAATAGCCAAACTTGCTCGTGATACACAGCCGTATGAAAAAAGAATTGATGGATCGAATGGCTCAGGCAAAGTACTTGAAAATCAAGGCTAGCCCATCTCATTTTCCAATTCTACATTCGCCAAGAAAATCTATTGACCCAAATAAACATTGCCAGAAAAATAAAAAATAAAAAAAGTTTCCAAATTGATTAGGACCGCGCATAATCGAGAACGTCAGAAAATAAAAATATTCAGACGAATACAAAATGGAATTTTCATTCAAGAAGAAACAGATGGCTGTCAATAATATCTTCTCAACTGTTGATGGAGTTTTCACAAAAAAGGATGTTGAAACCCTGCAACACACTGCCACAATATACATACAAGAAACCTTAACCTATCAAATTGTGTGTTCCAAAATACATACACGTTGTATCTTGGAGTCTTGTAGATCGTCAGTTCATGCACGTAGGGAGGCTACAAAGGCTTTAAAACAGCGTCTTAGACGTGCTTCACTGTACCAAGCTCACCTTCTTACTTATAATTTATTTTGCTTTTACTTACCTATCAATTTGTTTTCTTCAATTTCATTATACCTTAAAATCTTTCTAATTTGTTTATATGTTATTTATAATATAAAGGTTTTAGTATTTGGCTTTACAAAAAAGAGGAAAACTATAATTTTTACAACATTTTGTTCTTGGTTCTCCACCCTTTGTGGAACCTCCACCAACTCCTTAGTATCTCTAGGTATAGATTGAAATATACCCGCACAAAATTCAGCTTCTCTACATTTGATAACTGTGTTAACACTTATTTTTTGGTTCTATGACAAGAAACCTATAGCCTTTGCTATGTTCCGCATATCCCAAAAATATGCATTCTATTGCTTTTGGTCCCAACTTATTTATCTTAGGTTCAGGTAACTTAACTATGGCTCTACAACCCCAGACTTTTAAATATCCTAAGTTGAGTTTTCTTTTGAACCATAACTCGTAAGGAGTTAGTTTCAAGTTCTTTGTAGGAACTCTATTTAATAGATGACAAGCAGTGAGCATTGCCTCTCCCCAATAACCTTTGCTAAGGCTTGAGTTTAGTAACATAGCATTCACCAGTTCCACAAGAGTCCTATTTTTTCTTTCCACTACACCATTTTGTTGTGGTGTATAAGCAATAGAGGTTTCATGCAAAATTCCCACAGATTCACAATAGGATGGAAAGTAATACTCTCCTCTATCGGATCTTAGATACTTGATTTTGATTTCACAAAGGTTCTCTACTTTATTCTTATAAATTTTTTACTTATCAAGTACTTCATCCTTAGTATGCATAAGATAAACACAACAAAACCTACTATAATCATCAATAAAAATCACAAAGTATTTCTTTCCTCATCTAGTAGGTGTACTATGCAAATCACTTACATCACTATGAATGATTTGAAGTAAAGTAGAAGATCTCTCTATCTTAGGAAAAGGTTTCCTACTTATCTTAGTTTGCATACATGTGAATATCACCAATGGTTAGGTGTATAAGGGGGTGTATATCACATTTACACCCTTTTTGGTTGGAAATACTTGTAATTGTTAGGTGTATATAGGTGTAAAATAGAATAAGCGGTGGAGATTCCAAAAAAGATGAGGTTCATATCTTTTTTTACATTTTGAAAGTGGGCCCCGCATGAGAGAAAGTAGAAGAGAGGAGAAAGAATAGCTGAAAATTTTCCACTTTTACTCGCCACTTTTGTTTTTTTGAGTTGCAATGTTGATTCCAGCACACTCAAAGTTGAGAGATTATTATATAAAAAATGGAAAAAAAATAGGACTTTTGCATGGAAAGGACAACGGCTCCAAATTCAATGGTGGAGGTTGTTTTTCATTCAAAATGAAAGGCCACCAGTTTATACCCACCTATTTTGTCATAAAATCATATGTTCTCCAAATTTAAATTTAAATTTTTCTTTTTAGGTCCATTTATTTGGAAAAATAAACCAAACTTAACACACAGAAAATTAATTTTAAAAAGTTAAAACACAAAAATGAATTAATACAAACAAATCGAATATACATGTTTGGATTTACATATTTCCCCACTGGAGCAAAAAATCGCATTTACACTCTTCGGAGGTGTAAAGGGGATGTATTCTTGGCTTTATTAACTCTCAAGTTCTGTTGTCCATGTTTTTTCTTTTTACGCATGTGGTTAGAGTTGTGTCTCATGTTCTTTCTTCTTCTAACTAAAAGAATTTCGTGGGGTTTAAATCCCATAACATTTGGTGAGGTCATTAGTTTAACGATGTAAACAATCTAATTTTTAAGTCTCCAATCTATGTCATCTTACGAAATATTGACCAATCAAAAGTAATTTAACCAAGCTAATGGGTCTTTACCACCATAATAAGGTGGTGGGGAGGTTCAAATCCTCAAGGCACCAAGTTTGTTGTAATCGCCCCTTCTCTATCAATCGACTAGCACAAAAAAAATTATTTAACTGTAGTTTAAATCATGATTAATTTAACCAAATGGAGAACACCATTATATTCGAAATTAGGAAATCGGGTGATTTGAAGGGGTAAATAAAAATTTAAGATACATGTCTTTTAGCTTTAGGATCCAATCTCAAATCTCAAATCAAGGCTTTTTGGGAAAAAAAAATTATCAAATGTTTAGTTCATTATGTTAAATTGGAAATGTGTGTGAGAAGCCCCCATGTAGTTTATACTATCGCTTGTATTTTTAAAAATATAAAATATAAAAATTAATTTTTTTCAAAAAGGCTCTTACTTGTGTTAAATTGGTCCGACCCAATGCCTACTTAGATGTTTGGAATCATGTCGTCCATTGACAGAATCTGGACCAAATTAGATTTAACAAGCTCAACTGGGCCATCCAGGGCACCTTGATGGATCGGATGGCTCAGACAAAGTACTTGAAAATCAAGGCTAGCCCATCTCATTTTTGAATTCTACATTCGCCAAGAAAATCGGTTGACCCAAATAAACATTGCCAGAAAAATAAAAAATAAAAAAAGTTTCCAAATTGATTAGGACCGCGCATAATCGAGAACGTCAGAAAATAAAAAAATTCAGACGAATACAAAATGGAATTTTCATTCAAGAAGAAACAGATGGCTGTCAATAATATCTTCTCAACTGTTGATGGAGTTTTCACTCAAAAAGATGTTGAAACCCTGCAACACAACTGCCACAATATATATACACGAAACCTTAACCCATCAAATTGTGTGTTCCAAAATACATACACGTCGTAGGTAAAACCTAATTACAAACATAATCATTGTCTTATTGATTTGTATATGTGGTTTCATTATTTTTGCTTCTTTTTGTTTTATACATAAAAATTCTAATTGGTGGATAGTTTTTGGTGATCATCTACAGCCACAACCACTGCAAATGCGACAACTCTCCCTTACCCCACCTCAAATTCCCCTTTCAGCACAAGACGATGCCAAGTTTAGAATGACTTGTTTTTTCATGGAGTGTGTGTTGAACTAACTAGTTATCGACTTAATTAATAATAATTAGCTTGAATTAGTCCCATAATGCATATGCAAGACAGCTTTAAAAGTCCATATTCAACCTAACACACGAGACTAAATCACAACTACTAGTTAGTGGCTACCTTAGCGGACACAACCAACTGGGTTTTTCTTAACAAATGGTGAAATATGCTACGAAAGTCATCCATGCATGAATGAGTATAAACGGACATAGAATTGGTATACAAGATTTATTTTAATTAGGAAGTTATTTATGTGAAGGTGACTTAGTCGTCACGCATACTAATGTTGTCTGTATTAGCACCAACATTTACAAGAAAGAAGTCCAAAAATCGACAACTAAAGTAGGGGGAATCGTAGGGTTGAAAATTAAGGCTAAACAAAAGTGTTTAAAGTTAATGGGAAGTTGACAATATTAATGGGGCTATGAATATAAAATAACATTCAAAACCAAATGGCGTAGGCAGAAAGGAGGTTGCAATTTTTGCATAAAGTGCCAGTGCCTTGTTTTTATCTTCTGGTGGATATTCAAAAGTCTCTCTCAAGTGAGCCAAACAATATCTGCTCCACCCAAACCCGTGTTTAAGCCGCGTCTAATAAGATAAAAATTAAGCCTTAAATAAAGAGTTTTTGTTTAATTATTTAAGCATATATAGCATTGTGAATAATATATTTCGTTAATCATATGCCACAGAATTTGCATTAATTTTTTATTAAGATATAGAAAAAATAATAAGAGTCGAATTTTTATCGTGAGTGTACGGACGAAAAGTATTGTTACATGACGTAGTTATAAGACTCGGCTCAATTAGTAACAAGTTGATGTGCAAATTAAATTATCAGTGGTAATTAACAAGACCTAGTGTTCTGACAAACAAAAAAAAGAATAAAGAAAAAAGTGACCTAGTCAAACTCAATCAACTATTTAATCCAGTTTCTAGGATATTAATTTTATTTTATGAACTTTCCACACGTAAAAAGTTCAACGTGGAGCTCTCTATCAACAGCGTCATGCCAAAAGCTTCTATAACATTCTACAAACTTTCGGTCATTTCGGGGCCAAAGTATTCTACAAGGAATCGAAGAATAATCTCGTGTTAATTAATATCCAATAAAAACAAAATTCATAAGGAAAACCTTTTGATCATCTAAAATCCGCCAAAATCAAAAGGAAAAGTTGATGATAAATGACATCATACGCAAGTTGGGACAAATTGGCCTTTTGAACCCTTCAAAGTGTGCAAGTGCTCGTTCAACTTTGAAAGTTGATGAATGAGTAGTGTAGAATTCTAAAAGGAAAAAGAAAAAGAAAAAGGAGGCTTTCTATGCCTTTATTTTTGTTCGAATTTGTCATACTTAGACTACACGTATTTCGACCGGAAAAAGACTACACGTATTGAACAATAAAAAAAAGAAAAAAGAACTACGTACACGTAAGAATTTCAAAAATGTTAGAATTTAGCGTTGAATTTTCGGCCATCAAATTGACAAAACTTCAGCTAACTTGGTTATTGTTGGTATGTCACAGCTACAAGCCTACAATCATAACATAGTCACTTAATTTCGGATCTTACAAATGACATAAGAATCTCCATAGATCATAGAGGTTGGTATCTTCAACCAGGTAGGGACACTTGGATCTATAACCCCAAAAGAAACAAAAATGGAGAGGTGGCAAATTGAAATAATGTGGGTAGGTAGTTGATATGAGAACAAGGAAAGAATATACGGATACATATACTAGGATACGTGTAGCAAAAACTTGAATGAATTTTGTTCAAATAAAGACGTTATGTATTTATTTATATTTTTCAATTTTTAGAGAGTAGCGATAACCCTACTCCCCCATTTATTCACCTATTATGTGCTATTAAAATGTTTATTTCTTTTTGTTCATTTTGAACTATGATGGCCATTACCGCCGGCATTTATCGTGCCACATAGTTAGGTTGTGCCTCATTTACTGCCGGCATTCATCATCTTGGCATCTTTGGTTGAAGAAAAATACCATTAGATTAGGAGTATTTATAGTGTGATACAATAGTACAGTCATATGATCCTAATTAAATTAGCTGGTTGGTCATATCTCATACAAGATTATTCTCCTTGGTCGGGGACTCGGGGGAGCTAATGTAGTCCTAATTTGAAGCTTATCCTTTCGTGTAATTTTACTATAAAATGAAATTGAGTTTTTATTTTAATGTTTAGTAGGCCTCACACTTTGTTAAGTAACAATAATTTGCTCTTTTTAAAGTAAAGATGGATATGGGAGATAAGAAAAGGGAAAGATGTGAGAGAATATACAAAGCTATTAAATTTTTTTTAAAAAAACCTACTTATTCCAATCAATTTTCTTAGAAGGTGAGAACAAATTATTATAATCCGTTTTCTTTTGTGGGGATTAGCATAAAAAATCAAATTTAAATTGCCCATTTGGTAGACCAACAATTATTATTACAAAACCGAATCCGAATATGATATTCCACACACTCTGAGTTGGAAACTTCATAAATCTGTGGGTTGAGAAAAATAATTATAGCATATATGCTGAGAATATGATTGGATTATTGGTACCATATGGTAAAGAAATATTATAATTATTAGAGATATTCAAAATTAAAAGAAAAAAGTCTTGAATTTAATCTAATAAAGAAAGGCCCATAAAACACATCATCAATGGGCTGGACAGCAGCTAGCAAATGAAGGACAGAAATAAATAAATATATAAATAAAACAATCTCATTAATCTTTTTTATATTAATATTTTCAATCGAAACACAGCTTTAGCCTTTACTTTCGCTTAATTTGCTTGCTCTTTCTCTCTCTCTCTCACTTTGCCTTTGACCCATCGAAACTTGCCGGCAAGTAGCCGTCTCCCAATTAAATACTCCACCTTCAAATTTCAATCCCTTCCCCATTTAACATTCCTCATCTTCTCTCATCTGTATATAAATTTCCCTTTTTTTTCCCCTTTTTTTCTTCATATTTCCATTTTCTCATCTTCTTCTTCCGAACCCAAGTGTATTCGTAACTCTCTCTGTACCCACCATGATTTTCCCTTCAAAAAGAAGGAAAAGACTTATGAAAATTCCCTTTTCACCGCAAAAAGCTCTGCTATAGATCACCAAATTTCCCAACTTTTTGGTTTTGGGAACTGGGTTTTTGCCCCAAAATTTCAAAAGAAGAAAAAGAATGATTCTTTCCAATCCATTCTTTCTTGTAATTGTAACCATCTGTATATTTGTAGCAATCCGTGTGGCTCTGTACAAAACTGGGTTGGTTTTTCTTGTGAAGAAATGGTGGAGGCGATTCGAAGACTGCTTCCATGTCTACCAATCTTTCAAAGTCCCAGAATTCAACGAAAGCATGCAGGAAAATCAGCTCTATGGCAGAGTCACCGACTATCTCAACTCTCTCACCTCCATTGAAGATTCGGATTTCACCAATCTCGTCACGGGCAAAAAACCCAATGAAATTGTACTCAAGCTCGACCGAAACCAGACCATCGAAGACGATTTCCTCGGCGCCAAGGTGCTATGGGAAACAGGGGCCAATACAGACAGTACAAGCAGAAGCTTAGTGTTGAAGATTCGAAAAGCCGATAAGCGTCGGATTCTCAGGCCATATTTGCAGCACATCCACGTCGTCGCTGATGAGCTGGAGCAGAAGAAACGGGACTTGAGGCTTTTCATGAACGTTGAAGCTCCCAATCGAGCATGGAGAGCCGTCCCGTTCACGCACCCATCGACCTTGGAGACCATAACCATGGAAGCCGATCTCAAATCCAAGGTAAAATCCGATTTGGAGTCGTTTCTCAAGGCCAGGCAATATTACCACAGACTGGGTCGGGTTTGGAAACGGAGCTTTTTGCTATACGGGCCATCGGGCACTGGAAAATCAAGCTTTGTGGCCGCCATGGCCAATTTCCTCAACTACGATGTGTACGATCTCGATCTGTCGAGAGTCAAAGACGACTCAGAGCTGAAGACGCTTCTGTTACAGACGACGACCAAGTCGGTAATTGTGATAGAGGATTTGGACCGATATCTCGCCGAGAAATCGACGGGTTTGAGCTTTTCGGGGATATCGAATTTCATGGACGGGTTGTTGAACTCGTGCTGCGCGGAGGAGCGGGTCATGGTGTTCACAATGAACTCGAAGGACCACGTTGACCCGGCCTTTCTGCGGCCGGGTCGGATCGACGTCCATATCCATTTTCCGCTCTGCGATTTCGGAGCCTTCAAAAATCTGGCGACGAGTTATTTGGGGGTGAAAGAGCACAAGCTTTTTTCTCAGGTGGAGGAGATTTTTCTGAGCGGGTCAAGTTTGAGCCCGGCCGAGATTGGCGAGTTGATGATCGCGAACCGGAATTCGCCGAGTCGGGCCATTAAATCGGTCATCACGGCTCTGCAAACGGACGGCGATGGGAGGGGGGTGGGCATGTTCGGGCGGCGGGTGGGGTTTGATGTCGGGTCGAGAAAGTCCGGGGACGAAATGGTTGAACCCGGCGGGGTGTTTTGCGGGGAAGGCGCTCATACGGTTAGGGACTTTAGGAAGTTGTATGGGTTCTTGAGGATGAAGAGCAACAGGAGCTCTCATTCTCAGTCGTTCGATGCTGGCTCGGCGAACAGGGATGGCTGATCGGACGGCTTGGAAATGGCGATGTTTTGAAGGGGTATGTTGGATGCTACGTGTCAAGTTATAATTCGGGGAACATTGCCCTTGGGTCTCTGGAAGAACAGAGAATCAATATAGGGGGAAATGCAGCAGAATACAGCTTAATTTAATTAGAACCAAAAACCAACAATTTGTTTTGATATTTGTTTGATATTTGGATATTTGTTAGTTGGGATTGGATGCTTTGTGGATAGATTAATTGACACAATTGGGAATGTGATTCTGTCTTTCTCTTCTTCTTCTTCCCTTTGTTGGAATGCACTGCCCTTTGTTGATACACATGTAAATGACATTGTTTTAATTTTCTGAAAAAAATTAGCTATTCATAAATTACAGAAAGGGAAATGGAATCCAATATTTACATGAATTCAGGGATAGGAATAGCTGTTCTTAACCACTTGAGTTGCAAGTCCGCGTTGTACAATTGTTAAATTCATTGTATACCAGACATAACGGTTAGTTTAGTCGTATCATGTCGAGATTCAAACAACAAAAGGCCAAATTGGAGTCCCATCTAAAGAAGTTTTATTACCATCCAAGCATACACCAACCAAGATGCAAAATTAGTAATGTATAACACCAAAAAATCAGCAATCAAATTATGCTTAACAAAGTCAATGTATTCACAAATGGACACTCTGACCTTATTTTTAACCTTAAATCTTATATGACAAATAGTAATTACTATAATATTTACAAATTAGTAATACAATTACTCACGGGGGTATGATTGAAGAGAAATGGAAAGATTCAAAGAAAAATAGATTAAGCTACTGCAAGTGACAAAAACAAACAATGTCTTAGTGATGTCACTGCATTTGACTATTTTGTGCAAAATGATATTCTTTTTCTTTGTTGCTAATTTTAAAGGTTGTTTTTTTTTTATTTTTTATGTTCTCATCATTGGTCATGATGGTATACGATCCTGCTTCCTTTTCAAGTCATTTTTGTCTTTAATCGCAGAATCAGCCAAAATTTTGAAAGCAAAAATTTGAAATCAGAATTAACATATGATATTTATTTATATGACAATAATAAGTGAAGGAAATGGATAGCAATTACGCATGGACAACTGGTTCATCGTCTTCATTTGTTTCCTCAAATAATGGTAAGTTAATACTCGTTTGCTAGTCAATTCTCAAAATGATTCTCCAAATCATTGAGAAGTGGTTGTGGGAGATTCAAGCTTTTTTTTTGTTGTTTCTTCTTCTATATAAAATGAGGATTGTAAATTTATTGGGAAAATTGTGTCTGTCAAATACTTATTGTTAAGTTGTTTGTACCATATCTGACCGGACCCTCTCAACTAGAACACGTGAAACAAATGGCCCACCTAACCCAGCTCAATCACTAGAACTCACAACGACCATCGGCAGGGGATAGCCTTCGGCAACTTCACCAGTCGATTCAGCTCAACAAGGGTACCTGTCGTGCTACTTTTATGTGGGGACATGCAGCAGCCTCTCGGAGAATGTCTAGAAGTCTCGTAACGAAACTATAACCCATGGTGGTCCACCTCTCTCCTCTATAAATTGAGCTCTTGCCCCAAAACCGGTGCCTAGTGCCTTACCGTTGCTCTATCTTTGCATATCCACCTTGCATCTACCGTAGGGCGCACGTGACCGAGGGTGGATCACTTCGAAGTTGGTTCCATTTTTGAACATCAACATAAGTTGTTTTCATTTTGCTATTTCATTTTAGATACACAAAGGTGTGAAAGTATGCTATTATTGTGGAACTATTTTATATATTATGTTGTTAAGTTGTGTGTATTTTAAAATGGACACTGCTTCCTTCCTTCCCTGGAAGGAGGCATTCCTACTTCCTACAAATCACATTTTGACACATATGGAAAAATAATTCATGAAAACCACAAAAAGAAAAATCTTCACACACATGTCAAACTGTGATTGACAGAAAAGTAAAAGTTCCTTTTAAAATTATGTATGAATGTGCCAATTGTGATCGTTACCATTTACCTAACATACTACATATACACTATATATATGGCAAAAGATTAGTCATCTCTTTGTGTAGTTTAATGTGCTTCATACCAGTCATGAATTTTTTTCTTTTCTTGAGAAGCTGATTTATGCGATGCCTCCAAAAGCAAAAGTCCTGTTATGAACTTGGTATGAAAGTTGGCCAAATCGTCCTTGACCAACAATTTAAGCAACTTTCTAAATTATGACGAATAAATAAATAGGATGTTAACCCTACAAAAATAAATAGGATGATAGGCGTAGATAACACACGAAAAAATATGAAAAAGCAAAATAGAAAGACGACTTTTGGCAATATGGCACTTTACAAGAAGGAATTTCGCAGCTTCGATCATCTCCATTCATGTATATATATATGTCTGACTATAATTTGCACCAATAATACAAAATTTATTTGCAAAATGTTGTCTCATGATTGATTTTTTATTTATTAAATTTATACATATACATTCCAAATCAAAATAATTAACCAATTCATTTTATGTTGATTTTACTTACTTTCGACGACCTCATCATTATATGACATGAATCTGGCAAATATATATATTGCAATTATAAGGGGTATCAGTTCAGGTATGTTCTGAGACAGGCCAGCTGGGTTCTTTTATCTCATCAATTAAAAGTTCAATGCCTCGATGTTATGCCTGATATGGACGTGGACCAAATTGCTCCAGACAGCATGATCAAGCCTACTCCTTTTGCCACCCTATGCATGTCCCACAACAATTCAAGGAATTTTATTAGGCTTAATTGTAGTAATGGTCTTTGAATTATATATTTTCATCCCTTAATTTAAAAAACAGTTGCACATGTCCTTCAATTATGTATCGTGTTGCGTTGTTGGTTCTTCCATCAAATTTTGTTAAATTTTTTGTATAAAATAAGGATAAATTCTGAAATTCATCCACAACCCTCATCTTCCTCTATTGCTGCAACCCTCTCTGTCACGCTAGGCACCCATCCCCAGCCCGTATTCCTCAAAATACTCCAGCCCCAATTCTCACCACAACCCTCCCCCTTCCTCCTACCCCTTTTTATCCCACAAAATCTTTAAAAACCTAAAATCAAACAAAACAACTATAATAAGTTTTTTTTTCTTAAATGGAGATCTCCAATGAGCTCACATGAGAAGGCATGAAGTACTCTCTCTCTCTCTCTCTCTTCTTTATTTTATGGGTAATTACTATAATTTTACATTTATGGATGTTTATAGTTTATGGTTGATGGTTGACAGTGTTGGGTCAGGGTGGGAGGAAGGATTGGGTGGTGAGTTTGGTACAAGGGAGGAGAAGCAATCAAATTGTCTTTCTTTTTTCCTTTTTCTTTATTTTAGTTTTAGTTTTATTTAATTATTTTTTGTTATTTTGTTTCTATAAATATTTGGAATGAATTTTCAAGTTTACCCATGGATTTAACGAAAAAATAAACAGACTTAACGGAAAGGACCAATAGTGCAACACGATACATAATTGAGGGATCTCTACAACTATTTTTGGAGTTGAGGGATGAAAATGTAACTATGGGTATAGTTCAAGGACCATTGCTACAATTAAGTCATTTAAAAAAAATATTATTCAAATATATGGTAATGAAAAAGGGTTTATATGTAAATCAAATGATTAAGAGTGTTTATCAAATTGCCCTCTTTTAATACTACTTATATTTAAAAGAAGTGTGATAATTTCTCTAAGTGAAAATTATTCGAATATATAATTCACATTCTAAAAATATCATCATACACTCCTTATAATTCACGGGCCCAATTTGAAGGTGGTATATCGTAAAATTATTGTTAGCTTCAAATAAATCAAACTTTACCTTGCCTTTTAGCCATAAATCATCAATGATAACAAAAAATCATGCCACAATAGTTCATGAAAACATACATTTTCTAGTGAGATGTCATACCAATTAAAGCTTATAAGTAAATAAATAAGTTACATGAACTTGATGTTAAACTTTACACCAAAAGGTAATGCATCATTATTGCTAAAGCCTAAGTGGTTGGGATATAATGAGTGCTTAAGCTAAGCAAGGGTTGTATCATAAATGTTATGCAAGATACTTCAAAAGGAAAATGATTTCCTTCCAATTTTATAACCTTGTTTTATATGATATGTTGTTCTGCTTTTGAGTTTGCTGCCCATAACCTAACTCATGATTGTGTTTGATGCTCCTTTTGGAGATTGATAGATGGGCTAGCTCAACAAACTTCTTCAACTTTGCCAGCAAAAAGAAAGAAAGAGAAAGAAAGGAAATTTGATAGAAAATGATGTTTTTGGGTGATGCTTGTAGATTTTTCTGTACCTACACTACCTTGGTGAATACAAATCCCTAATTTGTTGCCCAAAAAGACAAAAGGAAACGAAAAAGAAAGAAGATGATGGGTCACTATTGTTTTCAAGCTGTGTAATTTAGGTTCTTTTAGCCTCTTTAGTGGGTAATTTGTTGCTTGACAGGCTCAAGTGAGGTAGATTGACACCCTTTAAGTGGCATGTAACAGTCTTGGGTCGGAGAAAATTTTGACGAAAAGCGCTTCCCACTAAGTAAATAAATTTAGTGCTTGAGTGACATGTATCGTTCAGTTAAATATATTGCACATTACACGTTTATTTATTTATTTGTTTATAAGAAACCCACCTCTTCTTTTCGGAAGGCAAAGTCTCAAACTTATGGAGTTAAAATACAATGCAAACCCCAAACATGGAAAAGACCATTCAGCATTCGTGCAATGCGCTCAAATAATGCAATGCAGTCCAACTCTAATATTTTCCATCAAACGAAGGACGACTTGTCGTTTTACACACCTTGAGCCACCTCAAAACGCACCGTTTCATTGCTTCCTCCAACCTTTTAAAAAAAGCGAGTTACTTGACCAGGGCCCAGCTTCTGATAAGAAAGAAAGGAAGGCCCAATGGTTCGGGCCCTGCCACCCAATGCCAAGGTCCACATTTGACAGTTCACCTACAAAACTTCTCTTTTGTACTGAGGTGGGTCGCCCGACCCAACCAATCAAGTACCGTACGGATCTTTTGTTGGCATATCATGCAAAATGCCATGTTGTGTATCTCTGCCATATGCAATAAGTGTTCATTTGTTAAGCTCTTAATTGAAATTCAAATGGAAATGGAAGAGCTTAAGTGATTAAGAATAATTATTCATGTATTTGAGATCCTGTATTTGAGTCCCCCTCTTTCAATATCGCTTTTGTATATAAAGAAAAATTAAATTCAAAGACCAATCATGATAATTACAATCATATTACAATCGAGAAGACTTATAACTCCAGTGATAAATTACTTGCCCCACATTTCACATTTCGCCATGAGAATTTGACACTTACTTTTTCCCTTCAAGGCCTTTAGCCTCTTTTTTACTTGTTACCCCAAACCAAACAAATTCAAAAAAGAAAGAAAAGAAAACATAAATGGCTCATCCTTGATGTGGCAGTAAACAAGTTGAAAAATTATACCACTGGCCCCCTCACCTAATACAATTAGATCAACAAGAGCAAGCAGACAATTTCTTCATCTCACTAATTTCCAACTCAGACCCAGAAATAACATCAATTTTAGCTCCTTTAAGATCAACCCCATTGGATTTGTTTCCATTGCCACATTCCAATGCCTTTTTAGACACCACCCCATATATCTTCTCTAGGACACTAAAGAATGCAGTGTCCACATTTTCACCACTGAAGGCTGATGTCTCAGAGAAGAACAGCCCTTGATCCTCAGCAAACTCAACTGCATCTTCTGTGGGCACATCTCTCTGCTCCCCAAGATCAGCTTTGTTCCCAACCAGCATGATCACGATCGAACTGTCGGCGTGAGCCCGGAGTTCCTCCACCCACCTAGCAACATGATCAAAGGTCTGCCTCTTGGTAATGTCATACACCAGCATTGCCCCTAATGCACCTCTATAGTATGCACTTGTTACTGCTCTATACCTACAAGGACCAACAACAAACATGCTCTTCTTTAAGTTTATTTGTCTGTAAATTTTCTCAATTCTTGTCCGAATCTAATAAATAAGATCAACCAACACTTTGTCCCACAGATTTAATTTTGAGATTGGTTCTATAGCAGCAAGTTTTGAATGCACTTGTGCAGTACATTTAATGCTGTTGCTGAAATTGCTGATATGCAGAGAGAGAGAGAGAGAGCTCAGTACATAACAACAGTACCAGCATAAAATCAGGTTGTTTAACGTTCATACAGATCCCTGTGCACATTCATGTCTGTCATCTAGAGAAAAGTAGAAAGAAAAAAGAAGAAGAAGCCTGCATGTCTGTAAGTATGGGCTCATACTAATTAACTCATTTTTTGTCATGTTGCAAAACTACATTGATAGCTAAAGCACAAAAGCTGGGAAGCTGGTCTTATCTTCATTTGGCACAGTGCCACTAGCTAGACCTAGATCCCAAATCCACCAACAGGGAAGGCTCCTTTTAATTTATTTTTGCACATTTTGATCACATAATGAGGTAACTACCAACAAATGTTGATTATGTCACATATACACTGCATTAAAACCTCTAATCATATATTCATAATTCATGTTTCATATACCCTATACAGAGCACAAGTTTTAAACCAAAAAGTATTATATGAATGTGCTTGAACAGTTACATCTGCTTCCATAGTAATGTGGATTATGGATTAGGTAGTAATGTTCTCTTCACATACTTACACTGTCGAACAATTGATTATGTTGTCAAATCATGAATTTGAACCACACATTCTGAATAAAATTAAAATAGTTTGGATTCACAGAGTAACAACATAATCATTTTATTATTATGCTGTCAGATAGTCTGAGAAGGCAACATTCTCCATACATTACATACAATAGTGCTTAAGCTTCAATCACCATTCAAATTCGAGTAAAAAAAGTTGAGAGAGAGCTTGAGATTTATAAAACCTTTCTTGGCCAGCAGTATCCCAGATCTGGGCTTTGATGAGTTTGCCTTTAATGGTGACAGTCCTAGTCTGGAACTCAACCCCAATTGTGGACTTGGAGTCAAAGCAGAACTCATTCTTAGTAAACCTGGACAGAATCTGAGTCTTCCCAACTGCTGAGTCTCCAATAACCACCACCTTGAACACATAGTCTATCTTTTCTTGCCCATTAATCTCCTGAGCAACCCTCTGAATCTGATCAGCCTCAACCCCATTCATTTCTTGGTTCATTTTCACAGCACAACTTAACAATCAATGATCAAAAAGATGATATATAGTGTTTTTCTCTCTCTTTGTTTTTCTTTTGAAATTGGACTTGGAAGACTTGGGCTTTTATTTAGTCTAGGATGTCAGTGGGAGTAAGTAAAACAACAGGAAAAAGATTGAGAAAAAGAGAAGACAAGACAGGGTTGTCAATAACAGGTGGAGGGATAGAGAGAGCTAGAAATGAGAATAATGGCTGTCCCTCTCTCTCTCTCTCTCTCTCTCTCTCTCTCTCTCTCTTTCAAATGCTTTAAGCATAGTGCATTATTAAATCATATAGTATATAAGTATAATGGCTTTGTGCTGTGCATAATTTGGGCTAACTCTGTCAGTCAAAAGCTGTACAAATTTTGTTTAATGGTTCTGAAATTGGGGTTTGGGAGTCATTAATTAAAGTAATCCAATTAAATTAAGCAGCATATTTACTTACAAATGAGTCAATTGGGGTTTTCATAAAAGTTGATTTCATCATTACAATACAAGCAAAAATGGATTGGTCTTTGATAATAATGGGGTTGGTCTTGTTCATGAACCAGCTCATTTGAAGCCCTTGAAAAATACTTTCTCATCATAAAATCCGATATGACATGTTACATTATGTATATTCCTCTCTCAAAGTGGAAGTTGGGTAGCTAGACATGCAGTTGTACGTTTGTCTCTTAAAATCAATGCTATACATAATAAAAGTACATAGGTAGCTTATTAAATTTATTTGGTTAAGTTCTGTCTCTGTTAAATAATTTAGAGTCAAGATCTCACTTAAAGAATTCTTCAAATAAGTTTATTTGAGAATATCTTCGTAGAGTTGAGTCCGCATTTTACTTCAATAATCCAACCAACTCTTACCTTGTTGAATTTGATCACGAAAAGAAACTCTTTCTACCAAGAAGACTTGAACTCATCACATCTTTACAACAATGTACTTTCATAATAACACTGAAATTCCAACATGTGGAACTTGTTTATGCTTTTCTCTGCCTGCAGAACAATA
Source organism: Prunus avium (assembly GCF_965620075.1). Lineage (NCBI taxonomy): Eukaryota > Viridiplantae > Streptophyta > Magnoliopsida > Rosales > Rosaceae > Prunus > Prunus avium. The sequence goes on along the minus strand of NC_142285.1, from coordinate 36,120,502 downwards.
CAACCTTTGTGATGTATGCACCGACAAAATGTTTGGTGCAGTGACATTCGTAAGAAATATGAATGATGATAAAGGGCAAATTTTAGAGGAATATAAAGTTTTGAGCAGGGTGTTGGACATACCCTTTTGGAAAGGGTTCTTTAGTATATATAAATAGAGTAGTCTTCCTGCAATTGAAAATTTGAATTGATTCAATCAATTTTTATCCATTTCAACACGGAGAGTCTTAGTATAGTCACTGATTATGGTATATGAGAGAGTTTCCTACATAATCTGGTTCAAAGAGTCTTTATGAATTGTAGTGCTTCTTTCACAAGGATATGAGTCGTTGTATCTTGGGAGGCGAGCACCAGTAACCATTACTACCTATGTAGGGTGTAATTCGTCTTAAAATCAGAGCGTCCAACACTTGCCTCGACTCAATTATTCAGATTCTTCTAATCCATATTATGTGATTTTTTTTTTCCATATTATATAAGCATGCATTAATTTTTAAGTTTGAATTTAATGATTATTTCTGAATTTTTGTATGATTAAAATATGGCAATTACACCTTCTTCTTTTTTTTCTTTTTTTTTTTTTTTTTCCAGCAGAGGGGACACCAACCAATGCTTATAGTTATTGCTACATACATGAGCAATGCCTTAATATTATGTTTGGGAAGGCCTACCTACAAGGTAACAATGTGGAACTTGCAGTGGCGGACCCACAGAGGCACAAGGAGGCGCAGGTGCACCTCCCCTCGCCTGAAAATGCCATAGAAGCCAGCCATTTTGAGCTCTTGGGCGGCTGGGTGGCTGGGCAAGAATGCCCACAACCTGTTCGTGGAAAGGCTGGAGTGAAGAGCAACAGCTGCAAGCGCTATCTGTTTTTCTCTTTAATAATCTGGCCAAAACGAATCGTTTGGACCAGATTAATTAATATGTTTTAAAATCTTTGTGTGCAATACACGTGTTGAATTTTGTTATATTAAAGACCACATCATGCTGCAGCTTTAGTTTGAGGGTAGAGTAGTCATTAGAGTTTGAGGGCTTAACCTATATATATATATATATATATATATATATATATATATATAAAAGCACATATTGAACTTAAAAATGCTGTTGAATTATTAATGAAATTATTTGTTAATTTAATCTTCTTGCAAGTTCTTCTTTTCTTTTTTGTTTTTTTCTTTTCCCTGAATATATAAATTGCACATTTATGACAAGCGAATTTTGATAGTTCATATATACATTACAATATTGTAAATCCAATTAATCAATATGTTCAAATCATGAATGTGCATCATGCAAGTTTTTCAAAACAAAAAATAAAAAATTCATCAATGAATTTTTTTTGATTAATTAGAAAATGTTATTTCTTTTATAAATTATGAATAATAATAGTATCAGTTCAATTATAAATTTCCAAAGTAATTTTTTTTTTTTTGGGTGTGGAACAATTAGTCTTTAAAATGTTGCACCTCCTCTTAAAAATTCCTGGATCCGCCAATGGGAACTTGTTTGTATGGCATTGATCCATCAAGGATATGGCCAAATCCACGATCAAAATAGCAGATTGAAAACTGAGTGATTGAAGAAAAATTCACGTATAATACTAAGATTTATGTGCTTAACTTTTAACTATAATTGAATACGTACTTCTCAAACGGTCTTTTGATGTTAAAAAATATATATTTTGGGATAATTTCGCTACCACTCAAGGGATTAGCTGCAGTTTTCCTGCTTTTCTCCTCTCCATGCTAAATTAGTATCCACAATTTTTCCAGCACATTTGCAAAATATTACTTACAAGTTTACCCAAATATGAAATTACATGTAAGAAAAAGTGTTCCACGAGCACCAATATACGACTTGATTTATGGGCTGGAATGGGCTGGGCTGGGCTGGGCTGGGCTGAATTTGATGGTATTGCTTAATGGCCTATCTGTTAGTGGGCCCTCACAGCTTACCAACTTCCAAAGTTTTACTCTGCGGCTTGCAAGCCTGCAACGTTCAAGTCAATTTGAATCACAAATAATAATTCAGAGAAATTGCTTTCAAGGCAGTTCATCTCCATTTGTTGACATTTAGTGGCTGACCTGAAAGCCTGAAACTTATCCTCTTCCTCTCTCCTCCATGGATACCCTGTCAAGCTCTGTCTCAACCCTCAAAATCCCTACCCTTCTTTCATCAACATCATCTCGTGAGCTCCATCAATTCAATCGTCAAAGTCCCAGAACACACAAACTTCCTCCACAATCCCACCTTCACTCCACCACCAAACCCAACTTAATCTCCAACAAAACCCCTTCTTTCTCTCACAAGCTTGTCCCTTTATCTTCAACCCCCTCATTCTTGAACTCCTCTGCAACCCTCTCTCTCAATTCTTCATCATCTTCTGATCTCCATAGAAAACCAGCAACTGGGTATGCCGCTGCTCTGCTAGACATAGCTCAATGCAACAGTTCTGTTCATTTGGTTGAGAAGGACATTCAGAGGTTCTTGAAATTGCTCCACAATAAGCAAGTCCAAGCTGCCTTGGCCAACCCTTTTGTGGGTGAGAAAGAAAAGGGCCAAGTAGTGAACTTGGTGGCTGAGAAAGGGAGATTCAATAGGCATTTGGTGGGTTTAGTGAAGATGCTGGTTAGGAAAAATAAGGTGGGGATTGTGAAAGAAGTGTTGGAGGAGTTCCAGAGGATTTACAATGAGTTGTCTGGGACTGCTATGAAGGTAAAGAATTTGGTTCATGAAAGCTTACTTTCATTTGCTGTATGATGCCATAAGCAATCCAAAGAATGTAAAGATTGCAACTTTACAATCTATGACCAATGCAAAAACTAGTTGTGCTGTATGAATGCATAATATGGCTGTCCAACATTCAAATTGGATATCCAAATAAGTTTGTAAGCTCATCAAAGCCTATATTTTTCATATTGTTCTGGATATTCTTGGTGATGATCACTCTCAGTTTCCCGCAATTGCAGAAATGCCCAAATTTTTTTCAATACTAGAATGGATCATTTGGGGCAGGAGGAGAACAACATTTTACTTGTTGGTCGTTTTTGAACACATCATATAGTGCTTCACCAATTCAGTGAAATTTGTTAATCCACCCGGAAAGAATTTTAGATTTTGTTGAAAGAGCGACAATGATCATACTGAGTACCTAAAAGAAAAAATTGGGATGAGTAGATTTTCTGTAATCTGTTGTACATTACGAATTTGACTCTTTATTTTGTCAATCCATTTGAATTCTTCTCTTTAGCTTTGAATTCTTCATCCATGGACCATTCTTTGCTTTCCACTTTTCACTGTATGCTGCTTCTTGAAAATGTCAAAGGCCAGCATTTAGCAAATATTACAAGTCCACCTTATCAACCTCTTCTGTTTCTTCATAGATTTTCTTTCAAACTTTTCATCTTTAGTGGAGTTCCTTGTTAACTAGATGTTAAACTCACAAAAGCAGCTGGGTGCAGAATATGATGGTGGGTGGAGATAATCATGATAGTCCTGGGGGATTTGATTACTTGGGGATTCTTCAGTGCATAATGCAGCAAAAAGTTGATGTACTTTCTTCATTGTATTTTACTGCACTTCAGTAAATCATACATACTATTAGTGGGGGCAAATAATCTCTTAAAAACGACTCAGCACAATGTGCCTTGAAACATACCAATGGTAATTTTGTATTAATGCACAAAAGAATTCAGTTCATGAGAGAGCTTATTTCTTTTTGCTGCATGAAACCCCGTTATTTTGTACAACCATTGAAGTATCAGCACGCCACAAATTTGTATGTGAAATGACAATAAGTGAGAATAGATTTCTAGTTTAAAGGATTAAAAAAGTGAAAATAAATGTGAATTCTCTGCGGATCTTTTCAGTTTTTCCGACGAATTAGGTCACATGAGAAGTTTTACTCATATATATCATATTGTTATTGGGATGACTCTTTTAATACTATTATTTCTATTAATCTAATAAAATTTTATCACATGATATGGATAAAATAATAAGAAAGTTAAGAAACAAATCATTAAATAGAAATTCGGTTTTTAATGAAAAAGATGAAGGGAAACGTTAAAATTATTCGAAAAGCTCAACCCTGGGGTGGGACGACATATGAATGGTATGAATCGAATGGGAAACAAATGCAATGGACAATAAGTGCGTTTTAAAGTTTAAAGATTTTTTTTTCATCTTTCTGTGGTGTGGGAAAAGGGAAAACGTGATTGACCAGTGAGACGGCAACGGGCCCTCAAAACAATACGTGTTTAAGAACTCCCTTTTTCTTTTGGTCGAAAACGTGTTTAAGAACTTCTTCATACTTTTCAAAGACGGATGGCAGTGGCATGGTGATAAGTTTTCCAAAGGCTGTATAAGCTGCGAGCTATTTTTGTTTTACCTCCGGAACAAAGTTGGGTCTCTTTTTTTTTTTTTTTTTTTTTTTTTTTTGGTCTCATCTAATCTTCAAGTTTGATATAGTATTTCAGTCAACGGTTACATGAGCAAAGACCCAGAAAGAAAATTTCTCCATTTTACTTCTGTGAAAATTTTACTCAGAAAAATCCTTCAAGGAAAAGGTCAAGACTTGGGACTTGGGGGAGAGAGTCTCCACTTGGAGGCAACAAACTTAAGACAATTTATTTTTCAGATTGCAACTTCCCTAAATTACCCAAAAACAGAAAAGAAGAGAAAAAGGAGAAAAGGTATTTCTTTTAGTCCTACTTTTCAAATTTCTTTTCCATTTTTGAAAGGCCTCTGTGGTGAGTTGATTGATAATTTTCCCGGAAATTTGGGTGCATTTTCTTCAGAAGTTGTGTGGAAAAGATTGATGGTGCTGTGAATTTTGAAGGGCATAAACTCTTTCCCAGGTCTGTCTCTTAAACTTTTTCTTTTTAAATCAGTGAAGACTTTGTTGTTGACTAAAAGGGTCTTGGCCTTCTGCTTTATTGCATGCTTGATGTTTAATGGGGTCCTTCTGAATTGCAATTTGAGCCTAAATTTGAAGAAATAAGCTGGAAATTGAAGCATTATTGATTTCAGTATATTGAATTAGGACTAGAACTTACTAGTATCTGTGCTTTCTATCTTTGTTTCAAGTGCATAATATTTGTTGGCTTGGGTTAGGACTAGAACTTACTAGTATCTGTGCTTTCAATCTTTGTTTCAAGTGCATAATATTTGTTGGCTTGGGTTTGCATGAAGTCGTGTTCTAGGCTTCGCTGCGCGTTTCTGCTGGGAATTTAGTGCGTTCAAGTTCTCTGACCAGAAAAATAAAAAAAACAGTAGCTTTCTAGAATGGTTATGTATGTTAACTCTGTTTGGTTGCTGAGAGAAAGTAGCAAAGAATGAATGGGTTTTTTTGGGTACAAAATTTCATTATTTTTTTAATGAAGCAAGGGAATTAGACTGAGTAGACTTATTGCCAGTACAAACTTGTAGCTGAGCTTAATTTCGGTCTTTCCTTTGTAGATAAACAAAACAAAACGATTTTCCTTTTGGTGTCAGAGGAAACTGAAGGTCAGAGAAGAAAATGACAGGTTCAGAGTTACTTCATGTCTTTTGGTTTCTGTAAAATAATGGAGACTAATGGTTGGATTAGGGACATTGAGCGGAACTCTCCATATCTCAAAATTACGAAAGAATACAAGACTTAATTATTAATTCTCAGCAACCAAACTGAGAATTTGTATGTGACTTTTAATTTTTTGTGATTTTCATTTCTGCCTGGTGCTCCGCGACTGAATGGGTAGTTGGTCCAGATGTATATGAGTAAATAAATTCAAGTATAATCAATGTAGTGTAGCATGACTAAGACTAAGCAAATACTCTGATATTTCAGATTGTAACTGAATGCATGGGCATGAAAACTATTTTGGATCAAAAGCTTCTGGTTGTTGTCCTGCAACAGGGCTTCTGCCACTTTTCGTCAATTGTGCAGTCAAATGGGAAATGAGGATCTCGCTTGCTAGTTTTAGTGAGTTGCAAAATGTTGGCAGCGGAGTTGGTTTCAAGTGCTGCATCTGCTCCGGCTTCAGAAGTCATTTCTCAAATAGTAGAGGTCATTTTCGAAATTGTAGCTGCTGCCAATGACGTCCTTGTTAAGAAGGATACTTTCAAGGAGCTTGCAACTTATGTGGTAAGGGTAGTCCCCATCTTAAGAGAGTTGAACAAGAGAACTGTTGTTCATTCTGAGAGCTTGAACAATGTTATGGAGATTCTTAACCGAGAAATCAGAGCTGCAAAGCAACTGACTCTTGAGTGCAGCAAGAGAAACAAAGTGTATCTCTTAATGAATTGCCGTAATATAGTTAAGCGCCTAGAGGACATAATGAGAGAGATCAGTCGGGCTTTAAGTCTTCTTCCCCTGACTTCTCTAGATCTTTCATCTGGCATAGTTGAAGAAATTGAAAAGCTTTGTGACAATATGCAGAGAGCTGAGTTCAGGGCAGCAATAGCAGAAGAAGAGATTTTGGACAAAATTGAGTCTGGAATCCAGGACAGAAATGTGGATCGTTCTTATGCCAATAATTTGCTGGTTCTCATTGCAGAGGCAGTTGGAATCTCAACTGAGAGGTCAGTGTTAAAGAAGGAATTAGAGGAATTCAGGAGCGAGATAGAAAATGCTCGGCTGAGGAAAGACCAGGCTGAAGCTATACAGATGGAACAGATAATTGCTTTATTAGAAAGGGCTGATGCAGCTTCATCTCCTAGGGAGAAAGAAATGAAGTATATCATTAAGCGGAAATCTTTGGGTGGTCAACCATTGGAACCGCTTCAATCATTTATTTGCCCAATCACCAGGGAAGTTATGGTGGACCCTGTGGAAACTTCTTCTGGACAGACATTTGAGAGAAGTGCTATAGAAAAGTGGTTTGCTGATGGGAACAGATTGTGTCCCCTGACCATGACTTCTTTAGACACATCAATTTTACGGCCCAATAAAACTCTGCGGCAATCAATAGAAGAATGGAAGGATAGGAATACCATGATTATGATTGCTTCCTTGAAATCAAAACTGCAGTCTGAAGAAGACGAAGAAGTGCTTCATTGCCTCGGTGAACTACTAGATCTCTGTAAAGAAAGAGATCTGCATAAGGAATGGGTCATACTGGAGAACTACATACCTATTCTCATTCAACTTCTTGGTGTTAAAAATCCTGAGATAAGGAACCATGCTCTTGTCAACCTATGCATTTTGGTGAAGGATAGTGATGATGCGAAGGTAATACTTTGCTTACCTTAACTACATTGTGTACTCTCTCTCTATCCCTCCCTCTGTGTTTTTATATATAATGCCTAGCAACAGATGCACAAGTCTGTAAAATGCCCCTTGTGCAGTAATATTCTTTTGATGAATAATGATGTTCTTCATTTGCCCACACAAAAAGAAACAAGAAAAACATGTGCTTATTGTTTGTAGTAATAAATACATTTTATTTTTCTATGTTATCTTTTCTTAATTCCCTCCCGTATGGATATAACCTTATAGTTAATGTTGCAGGAAAGAATTAACAAAGCTGATAATGGCATTGAATCTATTGTTCGTTCACTTGGCCGCCGTGTTGAGGAAAGGAAGTTAGCGGTGGCATTACTTTTGGAATTATCCAAAAGCAATCTGATAAGAGAACGCATAGGGAAGGTTCAAGGTTCCATACTCCTATTAGTTACCATGTCCAACAGTGACGATAATCGGGCTGCCAGAGACGCACAAGAGCTACTGGAGAATCTGTCATTCTCTGATCAGAACGTTATACAGATGGCAAAGGCAAATTATTTTACACATTTGCTGCAGCGTCTCTCTGCAGGTTCACTTATCTTCTTTCATAATAATTTCTTATAAATGGCTTGTACAGGATCTTTCTTCTTTTTTTTGGTTGTATAATAAATAGCCCCTCAAGCAGATTGTAAAATAGATCTTTCTAAAATAATGTTGCAACCTTTACTAAAATAACCCTACAAGTTCTGGGTTCAAATTCATTGTTGCAACCTTTAGTATGATATGTAATGGTTCCTTCTGAATTTTAGCATTGTATGTAGTAAAAAAGGTTAGCAATCTTAGTTTTATCACTACAATATATTCATCAGTGATCCAAGTTTACGCTTGATTCAATAGAATTCCAATAGTTTACATGTTTGCTTCCTTGAATATGATAATGTTAAATTTAATTGGTATGTTAAGAGATCTTTTGGTGTGGTTTATGAAAGCTTAAATGTGCTCTATCTATTTTATGTTTATATTTATCGAAAAATTTAGCCTTAGGTATGGCAATGTGATTTTCAGTTTGTATGTTTTCTACAGTTTATGTGTCAATGGTTCATTTTATGAGTAATGAAGGTTCGTTGCTATAAAATTGTCATTTTTTTATATTCAGGACCAGAAGATGTGAAAATGACCATGGCATCAAATTTGGCAGAGATGGAGTTGACTGACCACAATAAAGAATCTTTGATAGAAGGAGGAGTACTGTGTCCACTTCTGTATTTGGTCTCACATGGTGACATTCCAATTAAAACTGTGGCTGTTAAAGCTCTTAGAAACCTCTCAAGCTTACCTAAAAATGGTCTGCAGATGATTCGAGAAGGTGCAGAGCGCCCATTACTTGACCTTCTTTTCAATCTTAGCTCATCATTGTCAAGTTTGCGTGAATATTTAGCAGCCACAATTATGCACCTCGCCATGTCAGTGTCTCTAGAATCCAGCCAGACACCCGTTTCATTTTTGGAATCGGATGAAGATATTTTAAAGCTTTTCTCTTTGATTAACTTGATGGGGCCTAATGTACAGAAAAGCATCATTCGCACCTTCCACACCTTGTGTCAATCCCCCTCTGCTATAAGTATCAAGACCAAGTTGATACAGGTGTGTATATTATTTTAGAAGACATTTTTATTTCAATAAAAATTGGAGTAGAATGTTAATGGGATCTCGAAGTTTGAATGGAGTGAGAATATCCAAGGGTGGCTAGTCTCATAAGAAATTGGGAGGTAGTGCAAAGGCCTGCAAGCTGAAGCTTCACTTAATGTTATTTCTTAACAGAAAAGACCTGGAAGGGATATCAAACTGAAATAACATTAAGTGAAGCTTCAACTTGCAGGCCTTTTTCTGTTAAGAAACTGCATTGAGATTCATGTTTTGCAATTAGTAGTCATCATCAATCAACTTTCCTAAATCAAAACTTTAACAACTAGGGTAGTGTTTGCCCAATTTGGATTAATGATGCACATTCGAAATTCCCATAATAATGAAAAAGAAACTCATTGAAGCTTTATTAAGAGAGGGTCGTGTTAATAACATTTTTCTGACATCTTTTTTAGTTCTTGTCTCCTCGTTATGGGTTTACCCCATGTTGAGGTTGATTATTTTCAACCCTTACACTGATACACTATGTAAGTTAGAAAATGTAAACTCAGGTGCAGCCTATTGAATTTTAGAGTTTAAATTCCTAGTTCCATTTTTACAATTATCTCATTACTTGGAATAATAACATCTTTACCAGACGCTAACTTGATTTACTCAGCTTCTGGTAGATAAGCTTTAACTGATTTGGTTACTTTTACAGTCCTCCGCAATACAAGTATTGGTTCAGTTGTGTGAGAATGATGACCTAAACCTACGAGCAAATGCTGTAAAGCTGTTCTCTTGCTTAGTAGAAGGTGGCAGTGAATCCACCACCATCCTGGAGCATGTGAATCAGAAGTGCATTGAGACTATACTCAAGATCATCAAAGCTTCTGATGATGAAGAAGAGATTGCTTCTGCAATGGGCATTATCTCTAACCTTCCTGAAACCCCCGAGATCACACAGTGGCTTGTGGATGCTGGGGCACTACCTGCCATATTCAGTTTTCTCCAGAATGGCAAGCAGAATGGTCCCCATAAGAATCAGTTGATAGAGAATGCCGTTGGAGCCATTTGTCGTTTCACTGTTTCAACAAACTTGGAATGGCAAAAGAGTGCAGCTGAAACTGGCATTATACCCTTGTTCGTACAGTTGCTGGAGTCTGGAACCTCCTTGACAAAAAAACGTGCAGCCATATCTCTTTCTCGATTTTCAGAGAGTTCACCACTGTTGAGCAGGTCTTTACCTAACCGCAAAGGATTCTGCTGCTTCTCGGCCCCGCCAGAACCTGGATGCCCTGTTCATGGAGGAATATGTAGCATTGTTTCATCATTTTGCCTGGTGGAGGCTGATGCAGTGGGACCACTAGTTAGGATTCTGGGAGAACCTGATCCTGGAGCGTGTGAAGCTTCTTTAGATGCACTATTAACTTTAATTGAAGGTGAGAGACTGCAGACCGGTAGTAAGGTGCTTACAGAAGCAAATGCCATCCCACCTATAATAAAATTTCTTGTTCAACCCTACCCTAGTTTGCAGGAGAAGGCTCTACATGCTCTAGAAAGAATGTTCCGGCTGCTGGAGTTTAAACAGAAGTTTGGATCATTAGCTCAGATGCCTTTAGTTGACTTAACTCAGCGTGGAAGTGGTAGTGTGAAATCTATGGCAGCTAGAATACTTGCTCACTTGAACGTGCTTCATGATCAGTCTTCCTATTTCTGAAGGAACTTCATGGTTACAGCTACATATGTCAATGATTTGGAGATCAAGCATAAATTCACTTTTATGCTTTAAACTTCACAACGATCACTAAAAGTTACCGGAGGACTTGCCATGCAAAGCTATAGACATGGGAGCCCTTCATATTTTTATAAGCATGGCTCTCTGGTCAGTACGTCATTATGTGGTTTCAGTGACGTGTGATTGGACGGACGCAATTTTATTTTTCGAGTCGCAGCGTCAAGATCCAAATGAGAATTTAAATTCTGCTGCTGTTGGACCGGTGGGAAGTTGGTTTGCGGCTCATACATGTGGTGCCGCAGGAAGTTGGTTTGTGTCTGTATATTTGAAGCTTGATTTGTGTATAATGGTTTAAGGAGAAGATAAATCAGTGTAAGCCATCACTGGTGGACTGGTAAGGGAAGCTGAGGTCATTTTTTCAACCACAATTAAATTCTTTTCTAATATAGGATCTGGATTCTTTCTTGTGTATACATAGGAAAAGAAGTTCAAAAATTCAAAATAAATTTTCAGGTTAAATTGTGTCCTTAGTTATGTTGTCTATGCAGTATATGCTGAATGTTTCATTGAAGCAGCTGCTGAAAAACGTCTGTCATTTAGGACTTGGAAGATGTTTGAATCAGTTGCCTTAACAACCCAGAGATTAAATATTTTTCATTTCTATTTTAATTAATGAACAAATGTGTTTAATGCCTTTACTTTCACCCCAAAAAAAAAAAAAAAAAAAAAAAAAAAAACAACCAAAACAAATTGAAAGTGAAAGTGAACGGATAAATAAAGTTATCAGAGAATTCTAATTAACTACATGGTTTCTTTACTCTGTCACATCCAGATTGAATCTGCTTTCCTACTGATCATAATAACCTGAGATTTTATCATGCTGTTTTCTCCTTCTTTGCTCTCCATCTTCTCCTCCTTCCTACTAATTTAAGAACCTCGTCAATAAGTATCACCGGTGCGGAGATCAAAATTACCAGGAGCCATTCATTCAGACTCAATGGAACAACGCCAAACACGTCTGCTAAAAAGGGAATGTAGAGAATGAGGCAATGAAGTCCAAATGACACTGACATGGCAACCAAGAGCCAAGGGTTCCTCCAAGGTGGCATTTTGACCAAGCTAATATCTTCAGAAAGAGCATTGAGGGAATTGAACATCTCAATGGCCACCAAGACAGAGAGTGACAAAGTCATTGCCTTCACTTTACCAACAGAGAAATAGTCACAAGGGTCAGAGAAACTGATAGTCCGACCTCCGCTAACTGTGAATGGAGCCACGGTAAAATTCAACCATGACGGGCACTCTCCCCAATTTCGAAGCTGGGATAGTTCAACAAGTGTATGTCCATCACTCACAAGATTGATGCCCATAAAGGAAGCCTGAGTATACCACAAGATGAAAATGCCAACAGTTGCAATGCCCACATAAGAACCAATTACCTGCAGTTGTGAACATGTAAAGTCTATGACTTTTGCATGGCATGCTGAAGCTCAATTAAAAGTAGGACAGTAACCATCAGCCATACTAACCAGGTAACGGAAAAGAACCCAAGGACTCATAAGAGCATCGTCACTTTTGCGGGGTGGTTTCTTCATAATATGCATGTCAGCTGGGTTAAATCCAAGAGCTGTTGCAGGTGGTCCGTCGGTGACCAGATTTACCCACAGAAGCTGCACAGGTATCATACATTCGGGTATTCCCAATGCCGCGGTCAAGAATATGGATATTACCTCTCCAACATTTGAAGATATCATGTACCTGCAGAATGAGAGATTGAAAAGTTCTTACTCAAAGGAAGAAAAAGGTGAGAGAGGGAGGGAACATATTATGCTTATGATGATGAACGAAGAGAGAGATATGCCTAATAAAAGCTTTCATGTTAGTGTAAATGGCACGGCCTTCGGCAACAGCTGAAACAATAGTACTGAAATTATCATCTGCCAAAACCATATCTGAAGCTTCTTTTGCAACCTGGGATATAAAACATGAAGGGTTAGAAGTCATATTGCAAGGCTCCAAGTTAATGAGAACTGTAAGTGGCAGAGGGCATCATCCTATGTTCCAAGAGTGAGTGTGAATGCCACCTCAGTTCCTGTGATGCCCATGGCAATCCCAATGTCAGCAAGTTTCAGTGCCGGTGCATCGTTCACTCCATCTCCGGTCATTGCAACAACCTCCCCCATCTCTTTCAGCATCCTTACTATCTCTTGCTTATGCCTAGGCTCCGCACGAGAGAAAACCTTCCCTCCTGGTTTTGCTAAAATTTCCATTTGTTGTGGCTGGGGTAGAACCATGAACTCTTTTCCAGTAAAACTTCTCCCTTTCAGATCCTCTTCTTTAGAGAACAACTTGATTTCTTGACAGATTGCCTCAGCTGTGGACTTGTTATCTCCAGTTATTACCATAACTCTAATTCCAGCTTCTCTGCAATCTTCAAGTGCTTTTCCAACTTCATCACGAGGAGGGTCCTGTGCAAAATAGTTATTAAATGAAATATTTGAAATTTTGAACCTTGAAAATCATCAAGTAGCAAAACATTTGTGGCATATACATACTCTTAACCCAACAATGCCTACAAAAACTAAGTCACTTTCAATGGAGAAGTAGCAGGCTGGATCAAGCAACTTCTTGTGAGCAGGATGGCTCTCAGAATGATAATCTGAAAACTCTCCCAACTCCTCCTTATATGCAAAACCCAAGCACCGCAATCCCTTTGAGCTCATGTCCAAGAGTCTCAAGAGCAATGATTGTTTACAAGGTTCGTCTATTGGAACAAGGGATCCATCAGCAAGTTGTACATGCAAAGTGCGCTCCAGTAAACTCTCAACAGCACCCTGCAAATTGCAACTGTTAAATTATACGAGCACCAGACAGTGCATCAAGCATGGAAACATGCTGTAACAGCAAACTCAAACCCAGTTGTAGACAGCAATGAGATAAAAAATGAGTCACCTTGACAAGAAGTCGGTTACGCCCAGTTGGCTCCCGGACAATAACACTCATAGACTTTCGAACACGATCAAATTCTAGTGTGGCAACCCTTTTCGATCTTTTTGTCCACCACTCACAACAGCCTGTACTTGAAAAATTGACTGTTAGAAAGCTTCCCCATTGTCAACAGCTTAGATCATATGAAAAATAGAATAGTTTTCTGCTAACCTAATTTCACTGTTGTGGTGTCAATTAAGTAGCTTGCAGCAAGCTGTGTGTCACGAATTTTGTTTCTTGCCTTGATGTCTGGAACTCCCATTTTTTCAACCAAAACCTTAAGAGCTGCCTCAGTTGGCAAACCTGTAGCCCTGAAGAGCTGGCCATCAAAATAAATCCCAGCATCATTGCAAACAGCACAGATTTCTGCAATGGCTTGCATGTTAGCATCCATATTATAGCAAGTCCAATCAACAATTCCCCCATCCTTGGGATCATAAGTTGTGCCTTCAACACGAATTGTTCGAGAAGCTGTGGTTTTTCCACCCAAAGTGAAGAATTCTGTCACAGACATCTGATTTGTTGTCAAAGTCCCAGTTTTGTCTGAACAAATCACAGTTGTGCATCCTAAGGTTTCTACACTTGGAAGCTTCCTCACAATTGCATTCTTTTGTGCCATTTTCCTTGTACCAAGAGCTAAGCAAGTTGTAATAACAGCAGGAAGACCTTCTGGGATTGCAGCCACAGCAAGTGCAACAGCTATCTTAAAATAGTATGTGCATCTCTCAAACGAAAACCTAACATTCGTTGGCCGTCCATCAATTAGATCCCAAGAGAGGAAATTTTTGTAGTTCATAACCCAAACAATGAGGCAAACAAACCCAATAGCAGTAGTGAACCTGCTGCCAAATTCGTCCAGCTTCTTCTTCAAGGGGGTGTCATCTTCTTCCAAAGAAGCCTCGTGTATTTGCTTTTGTATTTTGCCAATCTCAGTGTTCATCCCAGTGCTAACAACAACACAAAGACAGCTACCATTGACAACAGTTGTGCCTGAGAAAACCATATTCTCTTTCGCCTGCAAGTCACAATCATCCATAAATATAGGACCAGTGCTTTTCAGAACAGGCATTGCCTCGCCAGTCAATGAGCTCTGCTCAACTCGCAAAGTTGAAGTCTTTAAAACTGCAACTCTCATGTCAGCAGGGACTTTGTCTCCCACTCGCAATTCGACGATATCACCAGGAACAAGTTCTCTTGCAGGCAAATCTGGCACCAAATAGCCATCTCTTAAAACCTTTCCAGATTCACTCTGCATCTGCTTAAGGGCTTCAAGTGCTTTTTCAGCATTGCTCTCTTGCCAAACTCCAACAATGGCGTTAAGGATTAAAATCAATACTATCACAAATGGTTCTACATAGGCTTCAAACCCTGACTCCCCTGACTCACCTCCACCCAGGAAAGCTAGAACAAAAGATATGAAGGCTGCAACTAGAAGTATTTTTACAAGCGTGTCATCAAATTGCTCTAACACAAGCCTCCATAAAGGCTTGCCCTTCTCTTTGGAAAGCTCATTCCAGCCATACCTTTCATGACGCTTCTCGGCCTCATAAGTGCTCAGGCCCTTGTCTAGTTTCACATGGTACTCTTTCAAACACTGCTCAACCGGCCATGACCATGCTGGGACTGGCTTTTCTTCCATTGATGCTTCAATTTTGGAGCTCAAATTTCATCCCAAATGAAAGCAAAAGAAAAACTACCTTACTCGAAATTCTCTTAAACCCATGTCAGGTACCTGCATAATAATTCAAAAACATGTAAGGAATTTCAACAGAACATGAATTAACCATATATCCTCAAAATATAAATATGTTTAAAACCTGTAAAACAATTTCACGAACCAGATTTGAAAAACTCATCGAGAAAATTTACTGTTCAAAACAAATTGAGAACTTTTACACTCTTTTTCTCCTCTACAAACCCAAAAATGTCTTCTTCCTTTTTTCTTATACTGATTCTTCAAAGTAAACCAGAGGATAAGTCAGTGACATACAGCATAGTTTCAACTCATTCACAGCAGAGCCATAATATAAAGACCAGGCTGCAACAGAAAAGAGTAGTTTCAACTTTCAACTCATTTAAAGCCCAGCAAGAGAGAGAGAGAGAGAGAGAGAGAGAGAGTGAACAGAACTAGTCTGCAAACAGATTAAGCAGAGAATATGAACTGAAACTGAAGTGTATGTGAGACACATGTTAGCAGCAAAAGAAAACCATACAAAAAAAAGGCAGTTAAAATAAGGCAGTCAATTATCTGCAAAACCCAGAAAACAACAAAAGCAAAAACAAAAATTTGCAAAAACAAAAATTTGAACTATTTGGAGCTTACTTGAACTAAAAATAACTGACCCTTCAACAAGAACATGAAGAAGACATGAAAGACACCAAAGCTGGCTTACTGGCTGGCTTGGACACAAAGCAATTCAAGTTCAAAGTACACAAAAACTTGTCAAAGAAATGAAGGATAGTTGATGGTTTTGTTTTGAACTTTTAATGAGTGGACTGGTCTGCTCCTGTCGATCTTTCTTTTACTTTGTCTTTTGCTTTTTTTTTTTTTTTTTCCTCCTGGGAAGAATTTTGGGATCTTTAAAGCTTTAAACTTTCAAAATTCGCGTCTTGTTGTGGGTGGTGGTCAGTTGAGCTTAAAAAATTTTGAAGGAGAGGAGATCGTGCAGCACGAATATGAGATCGTGTTGACGATTATGACCTCGTGGGTTTGGATTATTTACGCGTGGAGCCTCTCAGATTGACTTGTTACCTGCATTTTTTATTGGTGACTTGTTTGCCGTACGCGTATGGCCGTAGGAAGGAATCTAGGCTTCCATTTCCATCCTTTTTGTGTGTTCAATAAAAAACCGGAAATAAACAAAAATGAACTGTTAATTCAAAGCAGAATAATTATTATTTTTAATTAATCTCTTCACTAGAATAGAACTTGATGCTCCTTTCATATTCTTGTCTAACTTGTGTTGAGAGTATTTGTCCCACATTGAAAAATTAAGGGACCAAGCCTGGGTTTATAAGGAGTTGGGCTACTCCCCTCATTGCCAATTGGTTTTGGGGTGGAACCTCAACTTCCTTCATGGTATCAGAGCCAGGTTTTCACGTGTTAGGCTTAACGGCCACACGTGCTCCCACGCCACCCAATATGTGTTGTCCACGTGTTAGGCTTGAAAGTTTGCCACACGTGCGGGGGCGTGTTGAGAGTATTTGTCCCACATTGAAAAGTTAAGGGACCAAGCCTGGGTTTATAAGGAGTTGGGCTACTCCCCTCATTGCCAATTGGTTTTGGGGTGGAACCTCAACTTCCTTCAACTTGTGCCGGTCGTTTGGAATTATATTTTACATGCTTTTTGGATTTTCTCGAATCTCGTATGCATGCAAACGCCAAAATTACTATTATAAATTATAAACCATATGCTATGGATCAAATTTATTAAATACATATGAGCCTTCGTAAACTTAATTCGAAACTACTTAAGTTTACAATTTATCTCATATTCATCTCTTTGTTCGTGCAAACTTGTGCGTTCTTATTTTACGATTTTAATTACAATTGTTTGAACACCCGTAAACTATAGAATTACAACCTAACTATTTAATTTACACCAGTTGATTTGGCTCTTATTTATAAACTGCAATTGATTAAAAGCTGTGGAGCTGGCTGCCAACATGCATAAACATTAAACACCAATTAGCTGCTCTAAGTTAGGATTGAATTAACATCGTAGACGACAGAGACGTATAGACATAAATTAACGTCGTACTCATGTATATGTTAAACATGCCCAGAGGACATCGTCGTATGATCATATCATTGTTCAAAATTTCATCCGTACCCCCACAGAAAAGAGAAAATGACAGCCAGACAGACAGGTAAAAAGAAGAGAAATTTTAAGGTTTTGGGGACAGGGCTGCTGCTAGTCTGGTAAGAGCTGAAGACCAAATGATAATAATAATCAATGATGGCATTTGTTTGTGCGGCTAAAAACCCTGCTTAATCATCATTACCATTAATCAAATTGTTTAATGTTAATGGGGTGGGAAATCCCATTCAAACCAAAGTCCCTGGAAGTTTCTTCTTTCACCTGCCCCCATAACCACTATCTCATTAAACTAGGATTTGTTATCAGTTTTGGGATCATTGGACTGACTTTATTTCTATTTCTATTTCACTCTCCCAATGGCTTGGACCCAAAAATGCAACTTGCTTTCTTATTCACTAGTTTTATTTTAATTTTTAAGAAAAATAAGAATTTTGCCTCAACTTCAAGTGGTATAAGAAAGGAATGATGTTGTCACAAGGGGTTTGTAGCCCAAGTATTTAAAAATATTTATCCCACTCTCTGAGATCCTAAGTTTGATTTCTCCATCTCGTAATATCCCTTGTATTTAAAAAGAAAAAAAGAAAAAAGAAAAGAAGGGTACTACCTAAGCTAAATTAATTAAGTTGTTGTTCAAGTTCCACTCTTTCATTTCTTGTTTGGGTGGTTTAGCACATCTGTTTTTAATGGAAATAATTCCACTTGTGTTTTGTAAGGTACATTTGTCAATGGGAGGAATCTCCAAAATATCTTCCAAAGCTTAGAGGGGCTGTGATTAAGTACTAAAATAACTTTTTAAAAAAATGAAATAAAATAATGAAGTGCAAAATCATAATTTCGTTAATTTCTTTAAAATCCCCAACACAAATCTCACAAAGTAGTCAACTTTATAGGTGTCAAACTAGTTCGTGTTCATGTTGTGCTTAGCCCATTTTCTTCTCGTGCCGTGCCCGTCTAATGGGTTAAAAACTTCGGCATATCTCGATACATCGCAGAAGGGCTATAATGAGGAGTTTAGAGTGATGAGCTTATTTGAGGGGTTCAATCCCACCATCAATAAATGTGAGAAAATTAATGGATTTGGACATTTTAAATGGTTTGATGGTGAGATTGAACCCCTCAAATAAGGTCCTTACTCTAAACTCCTCATTTTAGAAGCTCCCCGGTACATTGACTTCTTCGGGCCCAGCCCGTATCATGCTCATACCATGCCTATTATAATCCATGGCCCGACCCAGTCCTTGAGTCCAGCTACTCATCATCATGCAGTCCCTTAGCTTAGGATACGCCCACCGAGTAGTCCAAATAAACCTGAGCAGCCCATTATCCTAACACGAAAACTCGGACAATCGGACGGTCGATATGATAAGTCCCCGGCCGATTAAGATACAGTTGGATATAAAAACCCCAAACCTTACCCTTTCCCCGCTCTCTAATTCTTCCCCGCTCTAGGGTTTGCTAGTTTCTCTCTGCTTCGGCCTTTCAGGTATGACTTCTCTAAATTTTTACTATCCTCTACTTTCCCTTTAATTTTTCTTAATCTTCAATTGATCTTTCTCTGTCTTTTGCTATGTTCATGTGTTTGTTCCTCTGTTTTTCTCTCTTCTCAGTCGTTTGCTCTCTTATTTGGGTTTTTCAGATTGTTTCTTTTGCTGTAATTTGCGGGACTGTAGCGACAATGAGGCCGGTTTTCGTCGGAAACTTCGAGTACGAAACTCGGCAATCGGAGCTGGAACGCTTGTTCTCTAAATACGGGAGGGTCGATCGTGTGGACATGAAGTCTGGTACGACATTATCGATTGATTTTGATTCATAAATCTCTTTCACAATATAAACTTGAATGATTTGCACAGAAAATTCTATCTTCTGATTGTTGTAGTTGCTAAATTTACGTTCATCATATTCATATTAGTATATTTCAGTATGGTTGCCCTCTGTAATTCACTTTATTATCTGGGCGTTTGACAAGTTCATGCTTTTGGCATATAGGAGTGTGTGTGCCTGCTGCCTTTTGAATTTGTGATAAGTTCAATTGCATCGTATTTGTTTTTTTCCTCTGGTTTATCGAATCAGTGTCGAGAATGTTCAGTGAAAGGGGATAGTTTCAGTTGCCAGTGCTCCCTCTACCTGCCACACGTCGGTTAAATTATTTAATTTGTGATAAAGTAAGAGTCCTAGTATTAATATAAGTTTTTTAGTTATGGATATACTACTACTTTTGTAGTGCGCATATCCAATGCCTCTTTTCTTGGAGGAAAGTAGGCGGCCGCCACAAATTTGCAATATTTTTGGAGAAAATCTCCGCATTTTAAGTGTTTCTTTTGTCGCAGGAACTTGTCTACTAAAGGAAAATGAACTGAGCTTCTATCTGGGCTCGCCAACATCACTGCCAAAATTTTAATTTGGAAAAGGAAACCAACCTGGTTGCCTGCTTCTCTACACTCCATTTACAGATAGCAACATTCCGCATTTTCTTCACTCGGTCTTCCGTCACTCACCCACTTCATCGCATAAAGTTGCCATTTCACAAGAATGGTCATAGTGGGATCAATCATTTGTTATGCCATGCCTATCACAAGTCTACTACTGTTCATAGGGGATTAATGAAATCTGGCCATGCCTACAATCACTGATAATAGGGGGATCTTTGATTCTATCATGCCATGCCTTCCATTTCTGAACTCCTGCTCTCTGAATGGCGAAGCATGCTTATCAATGATTTCTCAGACCTGAAACTATGGATTAAAACCTTTAGTATGCTACCATCATGATTTAGTACATCATGCAACGCCTCTACAGTCTTATGTGCATCAGCCCCTCACATAAATGCAGGTGTTGTATTTACTTTAGTTTGTGCCAGGGGAAAGATATATGAGGCTGATGTACTCCCTGATGAGTGGGTTATATGCTGATGCTTCCTTTGTTCTTTTCTGTTTCTGATTTTTCCTCTCTGTTTCAGGTTTTGCCTTTGTCTATTTTGAGGATGAGCGGGATGCTGAAGATGCTATCCAGAACCTCGACAATAAGCCATTTGGTTATGACAGGCGCAGGCTATCTGTGGAGTGGGCTAAGGTACAATCTAGTTTTCTATTTATAATCATTCTCCTTGAAGTCCCACAGTAGTATTTTTTGAGGTATACTCAGTTCCGGGAGTGTTTAAAGACATCACTATTCTTGGTTTTTAACCCCTAATAATATGATTTGTCAGGGTGAGCGTGGTCGCCATCATGATGGTTCTAAATCAGTGGCAAACCAGAGGCCAACTAAAACTTTGTTTGTCATTAACTTTGATCCCCTCCGAACCAAGGTTCGTGATATCGAAAGACACTTTGAACCTTATGGGAAGGTGCTTCATGTCAGAATTCGTCGGAACTTTGCTTTTGTGCAATTTGACACACAGGAAGAAGCTACCAAGGCTCTAGAGGCTACTCACGCAAGGTCAGTAATTTGTTTCTTTTCTTACTTGGTTAACTCTTTTGACTAAAAGGCTGACAAACTGAGGCAAAATTTTATCATTTGCAGCAAGATACTGGACAGGGTTGTGTCTGTTGAGTATGCTTTGAGGGATGACGGCGAGAGAGGTGATCGATATCATGATAGTCCCAAAAGAGGCAGTTATGGCGGGCGTGGAGATAGTCCTTATGGGAGGTCACCAAGTCCTGTGTATCGCAGGCGTCCAAGTCCTGATTATGGTCGGCCCCGTAGTCCAGCATATGACAGGTACAATGGTCCAGTGTATGACAGGCACAGGAGTCCTGATTACGGAAGGAATGAGAGTCCCGAATATGGCAGACACCGCAGGTGAGCTGTTGAGAGTAGAGTTCATTTGCTTGTTAGCTGTTGAAGGCAATACTATTTCATTTACTGAACCGTTTTCTTGAATCTCTGCTTACAGTCGCTCCCCTGTTCAAAGATCAAGAACCTGAAGTCATCTGATGCAGTAGTGGGTTAAACATGTTAGTTCTTGTGGTTTTGCTGTAGCTTTAGGTAAATTTGTAGAGGATGAACGTATTATGATAGTGCTTAGGTTCCTTACAGTGTATTGTTGACTATGCCCGTTCCAAAGTTTGCTGTTATCAAACTAGTGTTCTACCGTTGAAGTAATCAATGGATGTGGCTAGATTCGCTTGCTGGAAACATATTGGCTTCTTACTGCTGTAGTGTTTACTTTCGACCTATTGTTTGAATTGGCAATGAAATTGAAATGTTGGGTTTCTGGGTTGCAAGATTGATTTTATTTCCTACGACCTAATCAAAGTGGTGATTTGGAATGTGGGGTGATGCCGACCTACTCTTTTTAAGTTGTTGGGATAACATGGACCTGTCGAGTTAAAACGACCGCACTTTGTTTTGTCACAGTTTTGTGGCTTGTTAATGGCTTTGATTAAAGATTGCCTAAAGCAGCAAGCAACTTGCCATTCTTCTTGAATGAAGTTCGTGCAGAGGAAGCTTCGTTGCATTATGGGCAGCTCTTCCACCATGTGCCATTTCAGTCACACAATTTCTAAGCTTAATTACAGGGGAATATGCTTTTAGCACTTTCGGTTCAACCTGGCTCCTACTGGCTGTGAAATGGTAGCTTCAGAAGGCAACAATTTTTCATATTATTTTATTCTCACGCTTCTCAAAATCACTTTAAAAATTCGATCCCATAAGCATCCTCATTATTATCAGCAATTTCTTTATTAATTTCCACCTGTTCCTTGTGATTAAGCCAAATTAACCCAAGTTTCAATGGATGCTCATTTGGGGGGTGAAGGGGGCAAATGGGACAACAAACCCTTAATCATTGATCTTCTCCTGTTTAATTACACCATGACATCCAATCCAACAATTTAATAACATCATTAACAGTAGCCTGCATCAACCTAGTTGCAAAAAACAGATTGAGATCATAAATATTTTTTCTTTTTCTCAGCTACTGCAATTCAAGAATCAAGAGCTTGAGGACTTTTGAGTTTCTTGATCAAGGGCTTTCTCAAGCCATGTCTCAGCATCTTCCATCATCTCAGGACTCAGCCTCACCATCAGGATACAAAACTCAGTCTCATTGAGTGCACCATCTCCATCAAGATCTCCTTCCCCAACCATCGCCTCCGCGTCCTCTTTGCTCATCCCCTCCATGCCGAGATACGCCGAATTCTTCTTCAGGCTCTCCGGGGTGATAAACCCTCTTCCGGGGTCTGCAAGAAGCCGAAAACCCCCGCATAACTCAGACACAAAGCTCTCCACGTCCAGCTTCTCTGCCATAACTGGCAACAAGTCCTGATATTCTGTTGTTGCTGTGGTCTTCCTTGTGGTGCCATTGGTTTCCATGGTCAGCTGCTGCTGTTGCTCAAAGACAATATTCTATTTCTAACGTGGTTTGCTAGAGTGGAAACTTTGATAAAAAAACAAATACCACAAGGACTTCGCACAACTATGAAGAATGTATATATAATGGTTGGCTTAGGCCTTTATAAGCATATGGAAAGTTACTTGCTTTTTCTGTAGAAGCTATACATCAATACAAAATACACCATTGGTTTTTTTTTTTTTTTTTCTAATACAAGCGATAGTCTAAACTATAAGCGAAGGAGATTTCTCACACACAAACAACTATAATACCATGGATTCGAATATGATACCTCTGATATGCAAGTCAAAAGCGTTTCATTGTAGATCATTGTTTGTCACTATTAATTGGCTACATGCCTAGGCTGTAGGCTTTGAGTTCTCCTTCAGTCTTAGCCACCCATTTTGGGTTGTTAGACCTTAAAAGCCTTGATGCCCCACTACCCACAAATTGCCTAAAGCAATCCACACATCATGGAAGGGAATTTATACATACGTGATGTTGAAAGTCGATCAAATGGACGGTTGGTTCATCAAGGAACAAGACACGTGGATGGCCTACAAATGTTTGAAATTCCAAGTCCTCCTGACATATAATGTGACCAATCTGATATTTATTTATTTTTGGTTATAATCTGATATTGATTTTTATTCCAATTAATTTGAACGGTTTCTAGGAAGGTTCTTCTTGGTGGGGGAATAGGGACCCCTGTGGCTAAACGTAATCTTCAAAGAGAGAGAAGCTTAAGTTGTCCGTGAGCTTTGGCTTCTATGAAGCTTCCTTTCTTTCTTATCAATTTGGTTGTTTGGATTCTTCTACTTTGTTGTTCTGTCAAGGATCGCTGCCCTCCGATTCTATTGTTTTCTTTTCTCACTAATAAGTCAATGAAGAATAAAGGGTAACCAACCCTTTGGAGCATTTGGCACCACCCACACCTGTAGGTCACTGCTGATGATAAACGTGGGATGGAAGGAGATGGGCAGTTTTTCATATTTATTTATTGAAGGAAAAAGAGAGCGAAAGTCGAATTCTTATTCTAAATAATTAAGTGCTCTACCACTCAAGTTATTAATCTATTTTGTGCCTAACTCGTTCATAAGAACTACATTTAGTTGATCTAACGTGCCTAAAGTTAGTTACCAATCTGGCTTTAAACATGACATCTGTTCCTTAAGGAATGAATAAGGTTGCGTCCTTTGGTGCAAAGGAAATTTTTTATGAGATTTTCTATTTAAACCCCGCACTTCTCTTTGTTCACCCCAATGCTTAAATCATTAAGCTGTAAGTTTTATTATTGTGTAAAAAGACAAAAAATGTCATCCAACTTAATAATTAACCCTAGTACATCTATACATACACCCCACACCCCACACACCCCACCACTCCTCATATCAAGTTTTAGAAAAATACAAACTCCTCTACATCCTATTGCCAAATTACTCCTCTTTTAAAGACATAGAAAATTGACGAGCCTATCTCTTTAAATATGTGTGGGAGTTGATGGAAAGACTTGTTGATTATCAACTCAAAAATACCCAAGTGTTGGAATTCCAGTTGCAGTTCTTGGAGAGAGGTAAAGTTGTTCTCTTTCTCTAGAAAGTATTAAATTTCGGGTTTATGGTTCTATTTGTTTGTGTTTTTTTTGTTGGGAACAAAGAAAATTGTGGGGTTTAAATAGAAAATCTCTTTTATTTCTTATTTTTTCAATTTGGGGTGTATTTAAGGGTAGTTTGGGAAGATAGTGGGGTTTTCTTAGAAATTGTGAAAATTTAAATTAAAAGATGGGGTGAACTAAGAGAAGTGTGGGGTTTAAATAGAAAATCTCTTTTTTATTTATATCAAAGTCCAAAACTCGAGAGTTAAAGCCTTTAATCTAATTCAAACCTTTTATACATGAATCATAGAGCCTTGACATAAGAGCTTAGTTTTTGTGGTATGTAATGATTCTGATTCTTCTATGGCATCACTTTTTTTTTTGGGAGATTCATTATTATACCCAATATATGGGCTTAAACGATATAAAAATCCTACATAAAATGGACTTTAGAAACACATCCAAATCTCATTTACAATAGAACAAAAAGGCTTCGAAAATCCTATAAATTACAAAACTGACATCAATTTCTTAAAACAAACCCAACCCCAAAACCTCATGAAAAAACCCGAAACACTCAATAGGTCATTAAAGTAATTTAATGATCAAAATTAAATTCAATATAGCCACATGTCATTTTTTGGGTTTATTTGTAGAAATTAAATGGTGTATAATTTATCTATATTACTAGTGCTGAGAATGGCTATATAACAAAATATCTCATTCTTTTTTCATTGACATCTCCTTTTCTAGTTTGTGGAATTTATATCTCATAATTGAGAAAGTTATGCATATTCCCGTCACATTCATCTGACCCACGTCTTGGCAGAAAAAACAAAATTCTGGGCAATGAAAATAAAATTTATCAAGAAAGCATTAGTCACGACGAGTAAAGCAAACAAAGATGTCGACCAAAAAAACCAAACAAAGATAAATGGCATCATAGGAACCAGTTAAATCATCATTCGTCGTTATATCGACGAAAATACAAAAAAAGTCGGTGATAATGCAATGATCACTTAATTAGAATATACTTTATTTTAACAACTACTCCATTAGATTAGACAAAGTTAATAGACATTTTGCCTTTAATTAACATCAATCCACAGAATGGACAGATCACCATCTCCTTTATTTTCGTATGCATCCAATCAACCTACACAGCAATGCACCAATGCCTAAAATGAGGGAGAAAGTTAACAAAAAGAATGGACAATCTAAAAAGAAGTTGTGAAGCCCTAGAACAAGAAAAATGCTAAGGCCCAAATTTCCCATCCCTATCAAGGATCAACAATGCACCTTCTCCATTTGATCAGCGAGGCAACATGAACTTCCAAATTTCCTTCTTGTCACCTTCTCATGTATCAAGTCCTCAGCAATACCAACTTCTCCAATCCACAATGGTTACTACCACCTAATTTAGGGATAGGGTAACGTTCTGCTGTCAGATATTTAATATGTTATGTTTTTTTTTAAATTTGTATTGTCAAATTGTTTAATTTTTAGGTTTTTTTTTTCGATAAACTAATATCAATTGTTTGACACATAGTTAGGGTTATGTTCTATATTGTCATATATCTAACATATTATGTTGTCTGACAACCGAATGTGAAACTATCTCACAAAATAAAATGTTCCTTCGTTCATTTGGTTACCTTTACAAGATTATTATTCACAAAGGACACCACAAAGCCAGTTGAATAGACTTCTTTTGTACATGATGAATAGAAACTTATGAAAAATCAAACCAGACGAATTCCACAATCCATTTCAGTATGCTACCAATTCACCTTGACAATCTTAAATTTTTCAAGAACAAACTTTCCTTCTTTATACTTCTGCAATTCCTCATAGGCTTTTACATATTTCCAGCCCAACACCTCCTTACAATCACAGCAGTGTACATCTGCAACTGTGTGCAGGCCTGTGATGAGATATCGGTCCTCTGTAGGCCCTACAACCACATTCATTGCATGGGAGAACAGAAACGCTCTGCCCCGGCTTGCCTATCAAAGCAAAGCAAATAAGAATTCACAAATCAATTATATACCCTGCGTTTATATAAGAATTTATCTGATCATTGATCGTGTGACAACATAACACGTCATACTGTAAAATTAAATTCATTTAAACATCAACAATGGGTAAATGTAACACGTTAAACCGACAAAGAAAGATTTCTACAAACTGAAATATCAAATTTGTAGTCAATTATAACACACACCAGAGAGCAGAGTTTCAATGCATCATGGTGTTTATGGAGAAATCAAACACAAATGCACCTGAAAATCTTTGGAGACAACATCATCATGACAGCAAACATGGTTTTGGCACTTGTAGCAGCCATACAGCCTTGGCCCAGCTAAATCCTCCATTGATTAGGATCTTTGCTTAATATCAATATCTCTTTACTGCTGTACACAAATTACAAAGAGAAAGAGAAAGTCAAATACAAATTAATTGCAAAGCTTGATGTTAGCCATCAAGCCAAAGTCTTCTTCTCCATAAAACTGAATAGCAATCACCCAATTGAAGAACACCATTTTGGGGATCAATTATTGAGATAAGAGTCTAAAAAAAGGATAAAATTAACAAAGATGATTGATGAGAGAATACAAACAAGATGTGTTGGATAAAGAAATGGGGTTGATTAAGACAGGATTGTTGATTAGTACTCTAATCTTTCCAAAGTTTGAAAGACAATAATAATTTAATATATTTTGAAGGTGTTGTGTCACAATTCATCCTTAATTAAATGAAAAACCTAAAGCATTGCTGTTTCTTACTGGGAGACTATCCTTCTTTTCAATACCTACCTACCCATCAGGAAGACTCTGAGAGAGAGAGAGAGGGGTTTTACCGTACCTTTCTTCAAAGCTGAGGGTTTATGAGGGTTTTGGGTTTTTGACTTTCTGA
Source organism: Prunus avium (assembly GCF_965620075.1). NCBI lineage: Eukaryota > Viridiplantae > Streptophyta > Magnoliopsida > Rosales > Rosaceae > Prunus > Prunus avium. Next base: position 36,093,281 of record NC_142285.1, on the reverse strand, counting down.
GTAATCGATTATGAAGAGAGTAAAGAGAGTTACAATATGCCTAAACAAGGTAACTAAAAAATCTATAAAAAAATGTGACACAAACAAGAAAGAAATTTATAAATAAAAAACGTAGACAAAAATTAGGCAAAAAAGATAGACTTATTCTTATAGTTTTGCTAACATTTTTTAATCATAGAAATTCTCTAAAAAGCTCCATCAATTAATATTAATATGATAAAATTATTAAAATTAATTTACCATACAAACTGTTTTTTTCCTGTGGAAAACAAAATTACCACACAAATTTTTACAAATTATTAAGAAAACTATCGACTTTCTTTTTCATCATAAAATTTACTAAAATTAAACCTCAAGGCACCGTCTCTTCATCAAATTAAAAGACGACGACTGAGACTGAGATTAGGGTTTCACGCAAAGCCCTGCCAAGTTCACTGGGTCGAACCGATTTCCTCTGAATCCGTGGAAAGGTATGTAATTTAGTGCCGCAGAATTCATTTTATGCATATTTTTGCGGACTTTTGTTATTTTGATGAGTTTTTAATGTCTATGGTGCATAAAGATTTAATCTTTTGCTGAGAATAAATAAATATACTATCTGTGCCTCTTGTATGGGTTTTTCATTTTCTTGATAATGTTTACGTTTGGTTAGTAATTGAAATTGATTGTTATTGGTTCTTGTCAAACGGGTACCTGAACACTCATACTTAGGAGTTAGCTCAACTCTTTTGCAATTTTGCTTTATTTTTCTTGTTCTTAAGTCAAATTGTGTAATGGGTTTTTTTATTTTTAGTTTCCTGTATGTGGTTAGTATTGGTGTGAATTGTTCTTAGTAGTTGCATAAATAAATACAGTATAATGACATGTTGAAATCCAAAAGAATTGCAGAGAGAGACTTCTTGTTTGAAACTTTAGGAAATGGAGTTCTGCCCGAGTTGTGCAAATATGCTGCAGTATGAGCTGCCGAACATGCACGATGCAAGATTCTTCTGTCCAACTTGCCCCTATGTGGCATACGTCGATAGGAAGGTATAGCTAACGATTCATATTCAAAATTCTCTTGTTATGGCGTTTTAAGGGTGTACAAAATGTGATAGCTGGTTTACTTTTTGCACTTGCAGGTTAAGATCAAGAGAAGGCAACATCTAGTTAAAAAAGAAATCCAACCCATCTTTACCCTGGATGACTATAAGAATGCACCCAAAATTGAAGGTTTGTTTCATTTTTCCTGCCCTAGAGGTTTCTTGTTTTTCTCTTTCTTTTGGTTCAAGTCATAATTTCTTCATCAGAGTAGGAATATTTGTTAAAACTGGTCGGAAACATGCTGTTTTGAGCTTATTTCTTGATAAGCAGTTCAGCACTTTTGATGTGGTTACTGAAGTAAAGAAAATTATTTAAATTTTAAGTTCTGAGTTGGGTTGTTAGAGTAATCTGTTAGGTTTTGGTTGGACAAGGTTCATCATCTGAGGGAATTCAGGCTCTTTAGAGGTTATCTGTGAGGGTTGTTCTTGTTTCGTAAAAGGGTTAGGTATCTTATTACACAGAAGCAGACTTTTTCCATATCTTGAGTTCCCCTTGATCTGTTCTTAACAAAGGTACTAGTTTATGGTGAAGATGGCAGGTGATAAGCATTGATGACTATAAGAATCCTTACAAAATGTTATCCAGTTTGGGAACTAAAGGGAAGTAGCTTTCATGCCTTGAGATTAAAGAAAGTTTTTAGAATTCTCCACATGTTTCATCGTCAAATTAAATGAAAATTCGACTTTAATGTGATTGGTGATGGGCCCAATTCTTGAAGATTTGGACTCCATTTAAATGGCAAGAAAAGAGAGAAATCCTAAATAAATGCTTCTACAGAAAGGAAAAACCCTTGGTTGAGGATACGATAGATGAGAGTTAGTTAGCATGGTGTGGTCAGGGTGCAAAATCAGTCATTCCAATGGACCAGAATATGGTCAGAAAGCATGTCACACACAGATGTGGAGGAATATCCAGTGTTATGGAATTTACAATCTTGATAGATGACTTGTGCGGAATTGATGCTGTGAAAATGTTTCTGAAATTGGTTTATTAAGGTTTAGGTTATCTTGAGCTTTGCATGGTATAGCTAAACCTCTTTTCTCTAATTGGTATGAGATCTTGCTCTTGGTTCTACTCTTACACATCTGCAGTAGTTGTCTGTAATGTATCAATCTCAACTGAATCATAAAACTTGATGATGAATGTCCAACTTAAATTACATACAGCCAAGCAATTGGTGCTTGAATATGAATGTCAAAGCTTACGACACTGTCTTATTCTTGAATTCATTTTGTTGTTCTCCTGTTGATGCTAATGCCTTGTAAAATTTTGTTGTACAATTGCGAATTTTTCAAGAGATGAGGTCTGACTTCTTGTTTCTGTGCTTTCTTGTTCTTCTCTTCACTGGCAGAACCATGCCCAAGATGTGGATTTCCTGAGGCAGCTTACAGGACACAGCAAACGCGATCTGCTGATGAAGCAGAAACAAGATTTTTCAGGTGTATGAACAACAACTGCGGACACACTTGGGTTGATTACTCTTAGAAGGAGATCTTTGTGTTCGTAGAGTTGTGATCCGTTTTACTTGCTCCAGTTTTGAGTTTTGGCAAAACTGTGAGGTGACATTGTGGATTGCCTCAACAAAGGGAAATAATACTTAATTATTCATACATTGTGTTGTTTTATCTTTTGCTGCAATGACCATTCTTTCATCATCGCTTCACGATTTTATCAAAGTTATAGTCAAATCTGCAATAAAAAATGCGGCTGAGCGTTCATCAACAAATCCGGTAAACTATTTATACTCATCAAACAAAAGCAAACAGGAAATCAACACAAAATTTAGTCCAGAGAAGGATCACGACTTCTGAAAAAAGTGAGCCGCATCCAATACAAAGGTTAAACATCTTGTCGACCGTTAAATAGAAATACCAGTGAACATTATAAACGCAGATAAAAATGGCCAAACAGGGGGGAAAATTTTTTGAGAAAAAATGGGTTCAGTATGATCTAAATTAGTGAACAGGCACTTTCTTCTTTTCTATCCATCTCTTCCTAGTCACTTCCAATGCTTTCTCCCTCATCCTAGAGAGTTCTTGGAACCAGCGCTGGTACTGTGATTCAATGGTACCAAGTTCCGACTTCAACTCAGCATCCAGATCATTGTCTGCCAAAGACAGTGAAGAACAGCTGCTTGTCAAGCTCATAACCTTTGGTGCTTCGATTTCAAGCAACGGAAACACCAACTTCTCTGTGATCCCATTCACCGGAGAGCATTCCTCTGCATTACTAGCATAGTTGCTTTGAAATTTGATGTCATAAAAAAATGAGCACATGCAGCTTCCAGCAGTATTGCTGCAATCAACAGATTCAGCTACTTTGTCGTTTTTGGTGGAAGCATCATCAACCAGTGTAGCAGACTCAACTGATACTTTCGAATGTTCATCAGCAAAATCAGCAAAGCTTGGATAAGAGGTGATGCCACTGTTACAATTAACTGTTTCAGGGTTATCACAGCAACTACCATCTTGCTCAACCCCGGAACTAGCAGGAACACCAGATAGTGCTGAACCCCACAGGCTGGACATTGAGGGTTGGCCACCATAAGGACTTACAGGTCCGCTTGAGGAATAATCAGATGAAGGCTTCCAACCGGGTAGAAGTTTCATTATCAAGTAATCAATAAACTCAGCAATGAAGGCTACATCATGATCTGTTAACTCCAGTTGTTCAACCATCTCACTCGCCACAGACACTGCAGTATCAGTAGCAAGGTAAAAGAGAAAATGTATGTTCCTCACCTTACCTGTAAGGTACACAAAGAGTCATGTTATTAAATTCCTGCACTGGAACCACACTACAAAAATTTGGATATCCACTCTCTCCCAGTTTGCATACTCACCACATGCATCTGCAATACGCAAGGTCAAGGAGACTGAATCATCGTCATTTTTCATCCCATTTAACCTGAACTGGTTGTTTTTATTTGTCCTTTGAAATTCCAGAACCTGTGGACTTCCATTGTTGCTTCCTGCACATGTGCTTATAGATAGCTGCTTATAATCAGTATCTATGTCCATGGAAAGAGGCCCCGACTTGGGTAAAGTTATTACTTTCAGACTCTGGTTAGGTAACTGTAAGGGATCACGGATTGGTTCCATCGGGTTGTCAGCTTGAAGGAATGGGTCTTTGAGCAGCTCTTTTGCAGAAAGCCTCTCGGATGCTTGAACCAGACATTTCTCAATGAACTCTTTAATTTGGGGGTCATTCACCTTACCAAGGGATGCAGGTTTAATGCCCTGCAATATAACATACCAGAAATTAGATACCTAGGCTATCTAATGATTCTACTTCAAACAGCCACCAGAAAGAATAATGATGATAGTTCTGATGATTTTCGTCAACTTACAGAGGTAACCTTCTTAAATATTTGAGCAGGACTTTTGCATTCACTATATGGATACTCAAAAGTAACCATCTCTAACATGCACATCCCGAAAGAGTATATGTCGACGAGTTCGTTATACTCTTCTTCATAGAGCTCTGGAGCCATAAACTCAGGAGTCCCTTAAGGAGAGTAGAAAAAGGAAAAATTTCAGTACTTATTTGGTCAGTTAAAATTAAGAGATGGCATCTGATGACATAGATTTCTCACCAATCACACTTCGAGCAGTAGGTTGTTGCATAACAGTTGCCAATCCCAGGTCTCCGATTTTAACTTCTCCATGATTTCCATTGATGAAAATATTGTCACATTTTAAGTCTCTATGAATGATAGGCGGGTTGTGACTGTGGAGAAAGACTAAACCTCGGAGAATCTGCCTCGCCCAATTCCTTATGGCCTTCGTATCGACATTTTTATACTTCTTCCGGTACCTGATAACCAAAAGGTGCATCATCAGTTCAATGGCATATAGTGCAGCCAAGCAATACAAAGACAGAATGAGAAACAATTAATAGAACATACTGCCTTAGACTTCCAGATGTGAAGAGCTCAGTAATCATGTTAATAGTATTTTTGTGGTCATCCACCCAGGAATTATAGAACTTAATAATATTTTCATGATTCAGTGATTTCAGCAGATGAACTTCAGAGTACAATTTTTCCAAATCTTCTGGTGATCGCAAGACAGCATCAATCTTCACTTGGTTCCAAGCGACTTCTATTCCATCAACTTCATCAAATGCCTTGTAGCTGCAGAACGAAATGACAAATCCAAGCGAAAAGCCAGAAAAATTGCTTCAAGTTAACAAAATATAACTTCCTAAATGTAATGGCTTTCAAACCAAAGAAAGAAAAGAAAGGCAATGACTTTCCGAAAGAAATAGCAATACAATGAATCTGAAGGAGGAAGAAAGAAAGAAATTAAAGAGAAAAAGGTCTCAGAACCATACACAGTCTTGAAGGCACCCTTGCCCAAGATTTCATTGTACTGTTACCAAGAAAAAGAGAATAAATGAATCAAAGAAGAAATAAGGACTGAATGAGAAAAACAAAAACAAATTTCTCATTTCTAACAAGCAATAACATGGGCAAGCTGGAAGCAATAAATTATCTATATAGTCAGGCAAATTGGCTTGAAAGTTAGCTCAATCTGATAATTAATAAAACAAAGGACATGCAAAATTGAAAAAAAAAACCAGATTCAGGGAATGATAGATAACAATTTATGTCAAGAAATTATATGAAGCAGAAGAAGATACTGATTATGGAGTAAATAAATCAACTATGAACAATCAATACTAACTTAGATTAAATCAATGGCTTGAGCCAATATATTTGCATCAAACGTGACCAATTACAACATGAATGTCAATACACCAAAACCATACAAACATATCGACAAGGAACAAAAAACAAGATTGCAGATTGAAAACCAGCATTCACCAATAAGCACAATCTAAATTTCAATAAGATATCAAATTCCGATTAACATTTCCAATCCAAAATGCAATTCAAGTTGTGACAAATACCCGAACATATCGATTGCTCGGGTCTCTCTCTACATGATCGGCCTCTTCATCGGGAGGCTTCACCTTCGAAAGCATTCCATTACTTGATGGTGGAACCAAACCAACCCCTGTATCCATTTCCTGTGAAGAACCAAACAGCTACCAGAAAGACAAGGACTTTTTATATAATTTGTTTTCGCTTTATTAAATAGTTTTGTGGGTCAAATTTTATTCTTTAAAAAGTATGTTCTCTCATTCAGCTAATGGGAGCAATCGCGGTTGATCGGGTCAACAACCGACGACGCTCATAGAAGGCTTCGGAGGCAATGCAGAAGGGATCGAATGCCGATTGGAAGCGAAATCGGCATTCGATGTCAATGGAGTGAGGCAATGAGCCGAGAGAGTTCAAGACCCCAAGTTCCATACAAATCGATTTTCTCATTCTTTACACCAAGCCCATCACAACCCACTTGAGGAAATCCATCTCTTAAGCAAACCCAAGTCTCAGAAAAGGCTCTCAAAAGTGCTGGAAGTTGAACATTGGGATGACCCAGATGAGAGAGAGAGCGAGAGAGAGAGAGAGAGGAGGGGTGCAATTCGACCGTTTGAGATTGAGAAAGGACCAAAAATCTGAACCAAGAAAAAAAGCAAAAGAAAGAGTGTGAACAAAAATGGGTTTTGGAATTTGAGAGAGAAGGTGGAGAGGAGGAGAGAGCGGGTATGCTGGATTTTGATTTCGGAGACGTGCGAAAATGAAGGTCACAACAGACATTTGTGTGGTCCTTTGCCTTCTTTTTTTTTTTTTTTTTTTTTGAAAGAAACAAAAAAAATTGGTTAATTGTATTTGTGGGGCCCAAGTGCAAGTAATTCTTTCCATCACTAATTCTAAACAACCGGTGATGATATTAGGGAAGAAAATTTTAACCCCCTCAAAGGAAGCATAAAATGGTTTTGCATTTTTCACTATTTATTTTAACATCACTTTCGAATCAAAATCAGTAAATTAAATTGGAGACGTGAGTTAAGTTAGTTGATCAGATAATAAGTCTGCCACCTTATACTCAAATTTAAGTTCCCCTCCTTCAATATTAATTTAGAATAGTTTAGATATTGTTTGTACATAAAAAATAATCAATCAATAACTTTGAATTATATTTTTCATGTCATAAAATTTTATATGAATGCTTTCACCGCAAGGTATTTAGATACATACATGCAAGTTGCAACACATGAACCAGAGACCAATATGTTATAAATAAAAACAAGAGAGTACCAAGAGCACAAAGGTTTCGTGGTGTAGTTGGTTATCACGTCAGTCTAACACACTGAAGGTCTCCGGTTCGAACCCGGGCGAAGCCATCGTGATTTTTTGAACCCCATCAACATGTTTGCTGTTTTAGACTTGAGTTTTCGACCAAAAAAAAAAAAAAAAAAAGACTTGAGTTATACGACGAGTCGTATGCTTTCAATTATTAGACAACGACAATTTAATTATCACAGCCCAATCGCCACGTGTACAGTTTCTGTTAAATCATTGGTCGGTGCATCTGCGAAGGGTGCAATGACAGCACTGGTACAAATTTCTCCATCTTCTGAAAGTCTCACCTTTTTTTAATTTTTTATCTCTCTGCACACTCGCAGAAAATGGAAACCCGCAGAGTCTCTCGATCCCGACAGAAGGCTGACGTGGCAGGCGTGCTCCGGAAATCATGGTACCACCTACGGCTGTCGGTGAGGCACCCGACCCGAGTTCCCACGTGGGACGCCATCGTCTTGACGGCGGCCAGTCCCGAGCAAGCCCAGCTCTACGAGTGGCAGCTCACGCGCGCCAAGCGGGTGGGCCGCATAGCCGCCTCCACGATCACTCTGGCAGTGCCCGACCCCAATGGCCAGCGCATCGGCTCCGGCGCCGCCACCCTCCACGCCATTCACGCCCTCGCCAAGCATTACCGTACAGTAGGCCCACACTCCGAGGTAAGCATTGTTCTGAGCTTGGCATTGGCTGCATTAGTGATGTATGTGATCAAATTTATGAACTTTGTAAAATTGTGACGTGGGTAGCAAAATTCTGACTCTACAGACCAAAGAGTAGTTGCAAGTTGCAATTTTTAATGTGGGTTGTTCAGTTTTCACACAACAGCTAAAAGGGTGCTTAAATCTATCAATTTTACAACAAATTGAAGAATAAAGTTGCCGACTTTACTATAATGTCATTAGCAAGTAGGAACTTTGAGTGCTGCCCATGTTTTTTTTTTATATAATAGTTTCTGTGCGGTAATCTGTTTCATTTCGAACACTAACAGGTGGCAACTACAAGCAATGGTAGTTCTGGGTTCTCTGAGTCTCATCGAAGTCCAGAGGATGAAGTGGATGATGATGATCTCTCGCAAATGGTTAGCTTCATTGCCAAAAGGCATATATTATTGCTACATGCTGGAGGTGATTCTAAAAGGGTCCCCTGGGCAAACCCCATGGGGAAAGTTTTCCTGCCACTTCCGTATCTGGCAGCTGATGACCCTGATGGGCCAGTCCCCCTGCTTTTTGATCATATACTTGCAATTGCTTCTTATGCAAGACAAGCTTTTAAAAATGAAGGTTATTTGTTTCGTCTACTGCATTTTAAGTGAAATTGAACATGAGTTAGATATATCAATGACACTCACATTGTGGCATTTGGTAATGTTACTGAGTCATCTCTCACAGCATCATATATCTTCGCGCTAATGATGTTTCTATCTTCTCAGGTGGAATATTTACTATGACTGGAGATGTACTTCCATGTTTTGATGCCTCTAACATGGTGCTTCCAGAGGACACATCCTGTATCATCACTGTTCCCATCACCCTTGATATTGCGTCTAACCATGGTGTTGTTGTGGCATCTAATAGCAGAAATGTAGAAAGAAGTTATACTGTCAGCTTAGTTGATAATCTCTTACAGAAACCTAGCTTAGAGGAACTTGTTAAGAACAATGCAATTCTTGATGATGGTAGAACACTTCTTGACACTGGAATAATAGCAGTTAGAGGTAAAGGGTGGGAGGAGCTTGTTGCACTTGCTTGTTCCTGCCAACCAATGATTTCAGAACTTCTAAAGAGTGGAAAAGAGGCAAGTTACTATTGCTAGAGGAACTTTCTGTTCATGCCGTCCTGCTAATGTATAGTTTACAATAAAGTCAACTGGACTATTATTGTAGGCTTTGTAGTTATATAATGCGCATAGATTTCTTTTAGTGTGTGATTTCCTAGTGATTTTTTGAGAGCTTTTAAAGCTTTAATAATATCCATATATTTTTTGCAGATGAGTTTATATGAAGATCTTGTAGCAGCTTGGGTACCTGCAAAACATGACTGGTTGCGGCTACGCCCCTCAGGCGAAGAACTCGTCAGTAGATTAGGAAAACAGAAGATGTTCAGCTATTGTGCTTGTATGTGTATCCTTGATGCCAGTATCCAAATCTTATTGTTTTCATCTATTTTCTATCTGATTTTTTATTTTCTATATCATTTCTGCTTCTTGATTTCCCTGCAGTTGATTTGTCGTTCTTACATTTTGGAACCTCAAGTGAAGTTTTGGATCATCTGAGTGGAGCTAGTTCGGTACTGGTCGGTCGAAGACACCAGTGTTCTATACCAGCAACCAATCTATCTGATATTGCAGCATCTGCTGTTCTTCTTTCTAGCAAAATTGCACCTGCTGTCTCCATTGGGGAAGATTCTCTTATATATGATTCAACCATTTCCAGTGGAATACAAATTGGTTCCCTGTCCATAGTTGTTGGTATTAATGTTCCATCAGTGAATGATACTGCTGCTGAAAATTCATTTAGGTTCGTACTTCCGGATCGTCATTGTCTTTGGGAGGTTCCGCTAGTAGGACGCACCGGAAGAGTCATAGTGTATTGTGGCCTTCATGATAACCCCAAAAATTCAGTCTCTAAGGATGGAACTTTTTGTGGGAAACCCTGGAGGAAGGTCTTGCATGATTTAGGAATTCAAGAAAATGATCTATGGAGCGCAACTGGTACTCATGAAAAGTGTTTATGGAATGCAAAAATATTCCCTATTCTTTCTTGCTTTGAAATGCTAAATTTGGCGTCATGGTTAATGGGCTTGAGTGATCAAAACTCAAAGCATTTTCTTTCATTGTGGAGAAGTTCACCACGTGTCAGTTTAGAGGAGTTGCATAGATCAATTGATTTTTCAAAAATGTGTCAAGGCTCCATTGATCATCAAGCAGACCTTGCAGCTGGAATTGCTAAAGCGTGCATTAAATATGGGATGCTTGGCTGCAACTTATATCAATTGTGTGAAGAAATTCTGCAAAAGGAAGATTTAGGAGTCAAAATATGTGAGGACTTTCTAGGTCTTTGTCCCGGACTCTTGGAGCAGAACTCTAAGATTCTTCCCAAAAGCCGAGCTTACCAGCTTCAGGTTGATCTTCTTCGAGCATGCAGCAATGAAACAACAGCTTGTAAGTTGGATCACAAAGTTTGGGATGCAGTTGCTGATGAAACTGCTTCAGCTGTAAAATATAGTTTTAAAGGTAGAGTCAGTTATTCATATCTCAATAATGCCATGATTGTATAAAATTCGATAGGAAAGGACAAAAAGAAAAGATAAGATAAGCTTTCTCCATCCATACAACAATGACTTTGAATATTCATTCATTTTTGTCATCCTTTCTTTCTAAGTAATCCCGTCCTCATTTTAAACGTAGATGCTATTCTTTTTGCATCTCATGTCTGATGTCTAATAGTCCTTAATCTTTAAAGGACCAGAAATTTACAAAAAACTTGTTTTAATCCATGGTCTGTAGAGTATCTATTTGAGGCACCCAGCGATATCCCTACTCCAGTTTATAAGGACAATGATTTTGATGGCTCTGCGGATCATTCTTTCCACCCTAGAAGGGTGAAGGTTGAATTACCAGTTCGTGTGGATTTTGTTGGGGGTTGGAGTGACACGCCTCCATGGAGCTTGGAGCGTGCTGGTTCTGTTCTGAATATGGCAATAAGTTTGGAAGGTTCTCTTCCCATTGGAGCCATCATAGAGACGGCAGAAACAACTGGTGTCTTTATTAAAGATGATGCTGGAAATGATATACACATTGAAGACCTAACCTCAATTGCTACTCCATTTGACGGCAATGATCCCTTTCGGCTTGTCAAATCCGCACTGCTTGTGACTGGCATTATTCATGAAAGTGTTGTTGCATCCATGGGCCTGCAGATCAGGACATGGGCCCATGTTCCTCGTGGCAGTGGTTTGGGGACTTCTAGTATCTTAGCAGCTGCAGTTGTGAAGGGACTTCTCCAGATTACGGATGGAGATGAAAGTAATGAAAATGTTGCAAGACTTGTTCTTGTATTAGAGCAGCTCATGGGAACAGGTGGTGGTTGGCAGGATCAGATTGGGGGTCTCTATCCTGGTATTAAATTTACTGCAAGTTTTCCTGGAATCCCATTGCGACTGCAAGTCGTCCCACTTTTGGCTTCTCCTGAGTTAATTTCAGAGTTGCAGCAACGCTTGCTTGTGGTTTTTACTGGTCAAGTATGTGGCCCCTTTCCATTTCCACTGTAAATATGCATGATAAGGCTTTTCTCGCATAAAATAAGTAAATAACAATAGAAAGACAGCATTACACAATTGCATATTCAGTGGTGAAAAGCATCAAGGTGAAAATTGAGAATCTTGTTCGACACACACTTTTGATTATTGTGCCTTCATATATGTTGCTTTATTCTGTATGTCCACGTTTACAAAGAAAACATCTCTTTATCTGCATGTATTTGAAACTTGTAATGTAGTATGACTTTTGTGCAGGTTCGACTTGCACACCAAGTCTTGCAAAAGGTGGTTATCCGATATCTTCGAAGGGACAACCTTCTTGTATCCAGCATCAAGCGGCTCGCTGAGCTGGCTAAGATTGGGCGAGAAGCTTTGATGAATTGTGACATAGATGACCTTGGGGAGATAATGTTAGAGGCTTGGAGGCTGCATCAAGAACTCGATCCTTACTGCAGTAACGAATTTGTCGATAGACTTTTCGGATTTGCACACCCCTATTGTTGTGGCTACAAGCTTGTTGGAGCTGGGGGTGGAGGCTTTGCCTTGTTGCTTGCCAAGGATGCTAGGCACGCAAAGGAACTAAGACATTTGCTGGAAGAAGATTCGAGTTTTGACGTCAAAGTATACAACTGGAGCATCTTCTTAGATAATTAGGAGGTGCATTATTATTCTTTAGATTGCTTCTTAGCTTTTGTACATTCTTTAATATATATATTGATATTGATATTGATATGCTCACTCTATTTGTTGTAGTTTCATTTATTTAAGTCTGTAGAATAATTTCTGGAGAAGTATTGTGTGTGTAGTATTTGCAAATTATTCAAATTTGTATTTGCATTGAAATAATAAATAGAAGAAATGTATGAATTTCAAGTCATTGATTGTGCTTTAATAGTTTCGAATTCGTAATATCACATTGCATTTAATAATTTTATATACATTGTATCTAGTAAATATCTTTACAATTTTTTCATTCAATGCAAGCTTATTATCAAAATCCAAATTCATTTTTTCTTTAAATATAATTTTTTCTCACATACACAATCAAGATGTCATGAGAATTCGAACATGAAATCTCTTGTTGTCTGCAAGTCAAGGGTCTATTTCTACCTCCTCGGAACCTTTTGCATAAAAAAAGAAAAAAGGAAAAAACCAAAAAAGAAAAAGGGCGAGCCACCAGCCAAGTGGCAAAGGCAAACAATCATAAACATGAACATGTATAACGTGGAAGTGGAACCAAGGCAAAGAATCCAAAGCGTTTCAGAATTCCTTGCCTTCTGAACATAAAAAAGCAAATCTTTTCCCCACAAATTGTGTTGCTAATGGAACAAAACAAACATCACCATATTAAAAGAGTTTGATTAGTGATAGGCTACAAAGGAAAAAGAAAAAGAATAAGAAAAAGAAAAAGGAGAAGAAAATGACCTCCACATAATTATAATGTGGAGCCACTATCCAGTCCTTTTTCTCTACTGCAATGCCTACCTGTCCATCCAAAACTTAAAAGACCCTAGTCAGAAGGCAGAGAAAAACAAAAAAAACACACAGAGAAAAGAGAAGGGTCATCTCATCATCATCACCATTCATGACCCATCATCTTCACCATCATCAAATTTGGTCATGATTGATGACCCATGAATGAAAATCCAAGAAATGTATGATGCAGATACATTTTTTTTGGTGAAGGTCGTTTAACTGCTTCTTTGGTGAGCCAATTGTTTTCTGCCGATGCCATATTTAATTAATTAATTTTATTTTGTTGGTGTTGTAGAGTCCCAAATGTTCAAACTTTTTAGCAGTTATTCTATTTTGTGGGTCACTAGGTCTATTTAAAATTTTTGTACAGTCATTTTTATACATGCAAGCGGTTGCTTATGGTGTATAGAGTGGTATAGTGGAGAAGAGGCAGAGAGAGCCAGTCAACAGAGATAAAGGGAGAGATGGGTCTGCTCACGAACAGGGTTGAGAGAAACGAGATCAAGCTTGGAGACCACATCTACACCTACAGAGCTGTCTTCACCTACTCTCACCATGGTCTCTCTCTCCCTCTCTTTCTCTCTCTTACTCATTTTGTTGTTTTATTTTCTGCGTATTTAATTGTGTATATGCTTTTCAAGAATTACACAATGTGGGTTTATGGCGTGATGCGATTTCTGGGGCTTTCCATTTTTTTTCCGTTTTGTTTGTATCAATATGCTTTCTGGGTTTCAATTGTCTTGAACTTGAATAGCATTGACTTGTGTTTCATCCAAAGACTTTTTTATTTTTTGGTACGTCTTTCCCAATTTATGTCATTCTGTAGCTGAATTGTGGTATCTTGATTCCTTGATTAAGGCCTCTAACTAGTCCAAGGAATTGATGCTTATTGGATAACTTTGTTATGTCATTCTTTCAAATCATGGTGATTGGATAATTGTTGTGTGATATGACTGAATCTTGTATAATGTTTTTGTAATTCTCCATTTAATTGCTGGTGAATGTAAGGCTCTTCGATTTCTACTGGTCGATTTAGGTGTGCCATGATGAAAGCTGATTGCTTGCCTTCAAAATTGATTACTTTTTTGTTATTTTGCCTTATTGCTAGGTTAACTGATAACCTTAAGACCAATACAATAATTCTTATGCTGCTATTTCTCTTGGCATGACTCCATAGCCACCATGAAGCTTGAAATTTTCCAATTTTTTTTTTAAAACTCTGACCTCATCAAATTTGTTGCAGAAAGGATTCTAAGCAGTAACTGCTATTTCAAAGAGTATTTGTTCGATGGTTTGTATGGCTCAACAAAAGAAAAACAGAATTAGATACTAGTCTTGTTGAGGGATTATAGTTTGTTTCTCCTTCCTTTCTTCTGTTGTCCAATATTCAATTGTCATTCGGGCTCAAAACAGAAACCTCAGTCGATATTGTCACATACGTTCCCAGATCACTGGGTAGCGAAGTAGATCTCATATAAATTCTTGTGAATGTATTAAGATGACTTCTTACAAGGTACAACATACTACGAATTTGCAAAGTTTACTTGGACATATAATGTGCAGCATATGTCTGAGTTTGTGCAGCAGAAGTCACTCTCCGGAGGTTTGATCTATGTAAAATTGTAAATGAAAGTAGTAAAACACAATGACCTTTCAATTATTTGTGCCATCTACCATGACATCATTTATAATATCATTTCCAGCTCATTTATTTCTCTTTGCAAGCATTCATTTTGCGTTGTCCTTTACGAAACTAAATCATCCAATGTTTAGGCATTTGAACTTGTTGCTATCTTGTGTAATTCTTATGCTTGGATCAAGTTTAATCATGAGCTGTATGGAATATCATACCATGCAGGTATATATCTTGGGGGAAGCAAGGTGGTCCATTTTAGGCCTGAGAGAAATTTGAACTTAAGCACTGAAGCATCATCTGACGTTTATGATTCAATGTCCTGTCCCACCTTTCCTGACTGTGGATTCAGGCAACCCAACAGTGGCGTTGTCCTCTCATGCCTCGACTGCTTTCTCAAAAATGGATCCCTTTACTGCTTCGAATATGGTGTTAGCCCTTCAGTTTTCCTCGTAAAAGTACGAGGTGGCACATGCACCACTGCAGCATCTGACTCCCCAGAAACGGTTGTCCACCGTGCAATGTATCTTCTTCAAAATGGATTTGGCAACTATGACGTGTTTCAGAACAACTGTGAAGACTTTGCTATGTATTGCAAAACTGGTCTCTTGATAGTAGACAAGCAGGGCGTTGGTAGAAGTGGTCAAGCTTCTTCAATCATCGGTGCCCCATTGGCAGCCATTCTTTCTTCTCCTCTGAAGTTGTTGATGCCAAGCCCAGTTGGAGTTGCTACCATGACAGCTGGTATGTACTGTATGAGCAGGTATGCAACCGACATTGGTGTTCGAACCGATGTGATCAAGGTGGCGGTGGAGGATTTGGCTGTGAACTTGGGTTGGGCAGATGACAATGAGGAGGAGGTGACTGAGGTTGAGGAGTCGTCTATGACACAGATTACCAGATGATGTGAACATGGCCCTAGTGCAAGTGAAGTGCCATGAATTTGCATGTATAAATTGGTTGTCAGTGTTGAATAAAGCATTTGTCGACAATAATGGCCGAAGTTCTGATGTGGGTTTACAAACTCATTTGTAATTGTCACATAATAGCTTTCTAGTTATGCATGAAATGGATGAAAACAGTGATTATATGGTTGTCCTAATTGCTTTATCGTTGTTGTATATGATATTTATTTATTTTTTCAATTCAGCGGATTCCAAGATTTTTATTTCAGGTCAGGGAGGATATTTGTTGCCATGCTTGGTGTAGAACTATAAACCAGAGTAGGGTGCATTGCTTAGATTCATGCAATTTCCATAATGAAATCAACACGATATTTTTCTTTCTTAACCCCAAATTTACAAAGAAATTAGATAAGAAATTTCGAAGCAACACGAAAACTTTTTAAATTAGATCTGCAGTGTTCTTCAGTTCAAAAAAAAGAAAAGAAAAAGAAGGGCTATGTTCACATGGGCTTATTTACTGTACATACAAGTTTTACAGCGACAGAGAACTCTGCAAATATAATCATGTATGAAATCAAATAGACACATGCTAATGTGGGGTATCTGAGGAGGGCTTGTATTGCTTGGAATTTTCTTGCAGCGCAGGCTTCATCTCTACCTGGCCTGCTAGCTCATTAACTGCATCAACAATTCCATTGATTCTTGCTGCATTTTCAATCAGCAAAGATACTAATGTGGTCACTGGAAGAACCTCCACCACTGGTGTTATGAAGGATTCTCCTTTGCCATCATCAGTGTCTTCTGGTGTCGGTGCAATGAGGCCGATGGGCACAGATTTCAAGGAATTTTGAAGTTCCTGCACTGCATTGTTCATCTCCCAAACCAAAGAGCCCATGTCAGATGATTTTGTCATTGTTTTAATTGTTTTTGCCAATTCTCTCAAGATATCTGAAGAATATTTGTTTGTTGTCTTGCAGGCATTGCTGAGATGCTTCTTTAGCTGTCCAATTCCAGCTGGTGTCTGGCCATAATAATATGTAACTTACAAGTTAGAAGCTAATGATATAAAACAATCTTAGTAGTGATGATTCGTTTTGAGGTAAAAGACCAGCCTGGGTTTCTGACTCCATGCAACTGCTGAGAGCCTCAATGCAATAAGCACAACTACGCATCGATGCCCCGATCTTGAGGTACTGTTTCCATGGATGTTTAAAGTTGAAGCTGCCATGTGCAGGCTCCCATCTTGCAAGTTTAGCCTGCAAAATTGTTCCCCCAGGGGAAAAATAAAAATGAGCAATGTCTGTATAGGCAACAAATCAATCTTTAGTAACTGAGTGAGCCACTTCACTCAGCCACTTACCCAATTGTCTTCTGTTGCCTTTGAATCAAGCACACATTTATACCCTTTGATTTCCTTTGTAGGACAATTGTCTTCAGTCACAGCTTCATTATCTTTGAAGTACTCCAAGACATGTCCTGTATTTTTGAAGCTAACAAATTAAGTATTGACATTACTAATAATATATCCTTTTCTGCAGGTGGTAAGGGAAAATGAAATTTGGTATTGTAATTAGAGATACCATCCAAGGAATCAGCCAGTTTCTCCAGGTTACGATAGATCAATCTGTGAAGCTCATCACCAGCCCAAGTGGGGTAGAAAAGCATGCTAATTAGAATGCAAAAGGAGGTCCCAACGCCAATGGTGGACAATCTGTCGTAAGCCAACTCAGATAATTCACCAACACGATATCCGGAAACTGAAACTAAGCTGAAGGTGAGGATGAAGATCAGAGCACCGTAATCAAATCGGGATTTGACAGACGGGATGAATCGAGAGAAGGTTGCTGCTGAAGCTG
The DNA here is from genome assembly GCF_965620075.1 of Prunus avium. NCBI lineage: Eukaryota > Viridiplantae > Streptophyta > Magnoliopsida > Rosales > Rosaceae > Prunus > Prunus avium. The sequence goes on along the minus strand of NC_142285.1, from coordinate 36,075,864 downwards.
CAAGGATAAGCAATATTGCATAAGTACAGTTTGTTATGAGTCAGAAACTTGAACAGTTTCACTTACCGAAGAAGAAAACTGAGATTCCAATAATTATGGGCTCAAGCTTTTCTCCTGACTTATAAGCAATCCAGTGGACACCCAAACCAAGTGATCCAGCAAGAAAAGTTCCTGCTGCTCTATTTATGCTTTTATAGAGTGTAGCACCTGCAATGACAATGACATGTATTGTGCATTTTACTTTACAATGAAATTTGGAATTTGAAAACTATTTAGAAGGGCACACTAATTGCATACTCACCCACAGTGGATTCAAAAACTACTACAACAGTCATAACTGCCCACATTGCATTCCCTCCAACACTTTCATACAAAGACCTCATATAGTAAAAAAGTGACACAATTGAAAGAGCCAACCCTACTTTGAGAGCATGGATGACCTTTTTGGGCTCAGCAACTCCTAAATCCCATGCCTTCAGTAAAAACCTCCATACTTCTAATCTCAACCCTCCAAGCACACCCTTCAACTCGAGCCAGACCTTATCGACTATCCCGGATTCTGGGACTAATACATTTGTTGTCCCATCAGGAACATTGATCCCCCAGTGCAAATTCCCTGACACATCCTTTTCATTCACCATTTTGGACAGGACTCACAAGAACAATGGAATTTGGGTTTAGGGTAAAATTTCCACTAAGATAGTTGTTTAGTGGAAGACTTAAGCTTTCTTGGTCTCAGTTTGTTGGTAGGCTTTTAGGGTCCAGTTAGTAGCCATTGCTTATATATTGCAGAGTCAGAGTGGAAATTTTTGACACATTATTTGTCAGAATTTTCAATTCCTTAAGCACAATGCTCTTAGACAATATGGCCAAAACTTGATAGACATTTGCTAATTAGCGTCATCTCCATTATGTGTTAACTTAATGGTTTTGAATTAACAATATCTTGGTGCTGTTATCTTGTTAGACAAGTGGATAATATGTTAATTAGTACACAGATCACGCATGTATAATTAACCTAAAATCCCATGAAAAACATGACCTAATTTATTCACACTTGTTTATTGACATCAATGGAACTGAATATATATGATTTGAAAAACAACTGCAACTAAGTTTTTTTCTCTCTTAAAGGACAGATATTTTAGTGGATCTATTACATCATAAAACGCATTATCAAAAGAAGGTACATACATACTAGGTTTTATATCTTCAGCTTTTAGATTCTTAAGAAATAGAGGCTGAGAGCAATCCATGTCATCTTTGATAGAATTGGGTTGATATGAAGTACTTTTGTATAGCATTTTCTATGTGTTAGTGCTACATCAGCGTGCCAAAATGTCATGGCATTCAACTTTGCTGCCACTAGCCAAAATCAATCCCCATGAAATTTATTATTAGGGATTCCGAGCCTCTACATTTAATATGTAACTTTCTCATCTTTCTTTAATATGGTAGATACATTATTTCTCATCTTTCTTACAGATCTTTAGGGAGTGAAAGTTCAAATTATTACTTGTTGATTAAGAATTGATCAATGGATTAGAATCAATTCCAAATGTCAACCCACAAAACAATCTTATCCTCCCAAAGCATGTCCTACCTACTTATACCAAGAGAAATGATGAACTGAACTTGAACAACAACAATAATATTGAACTTGTCAAACCCATTGAGGACATTGATGATACTTTTAATATAATAATAAGAGAAATTTGCATAAATACCACATGAACTTGTAGGCACATGTGTTATTACCATATGAATTTTTAATTTTATTTTTAACCACCTGAATTTTGTAAGGTGTTGTAATTCACCACCTACATATAACTTCGTTAAATTTTCCATTAAGTTTAAGGGCATTTTCATCAATTAACTATAATTAAAAATAATTATAAAAAGAGTGTTGCTAAACGAACCCTAAAATTAACTGAGTACACCTTACTATAAAAGTATATATTGAATTACTGATTTACCCTAATATAAAATGACCAAAAAAGATATATGGAATTGTGAAACAAATATAATTTTAATAAGTACACCCTACTAACCATATTCAACCCTAATCAAGAGATTACTTGGTGCCCATCTTTGTGATCCGCGAGTCAGAATGGCTTGGAGCAGATGAAGCCTTCCTTCTTTCTTCTCAGAACTATTTCTCTGCATATTGATTGGAGAGTTTCTTGATGTTTCTTGATGTGAGTAACATGTTTCAATCTATTATGTACACTTTAGAATCCAATTAGTCTTTAATTTTGCATATAAGCTTGTATACATAGTGAAACTACGTGCTCCTGCGTGCTTCTGACCTCCACTCAAACTTGAGCCTCTTGGTCCTATGTTGGTTTTGTATCCATCTGGGAGATTTCTGATAAATTCATTTGCATTTGCAGTTCATGCTGCATCCTCTACCATTTCCATGTTAATTTTTGCCAACAGATCCTTGTACCCAATATTTTCAGCAACTGTTCCTGAAAAAAGTGTCTAATACATACAAAGTTACCAACATAATATTATGATTTGGACAACAAATAAAATATTATAAAAGATTTATTAAAAATAAAGAAGAAAGAAACTATATTTCGGAGACACATCTACCGGACAACTTTTAGAAGGGTGCTGAAAATCATATGAAAAGTCAAAGATTTATAAACACTATTTAAAAAAATCAAGCTGAAAATCAACTATAAAATAATGCTACAAGTATTAGGGTGTAACAGGAGTATTTTTGGTAGTTCTATAGGGTGTACTTAGTTAATTTTACATTTTAATTAAAATATTAGGGTGTACTTAGATCATAGGGTGTACTTAGTTAATTTTAGGGTTCATTTAGCAGCACTCTTATAAAAAACATAATACATATATATATATATATATAAAAAGTTAACCTAATTACACCAAGCCTCCCCACCCCCACCCCGCAACACCCACACCCTCCTCTATATACCCTATGCATAACTCCTTTAATGTGAGTACTTGATTGCTTAAGTATTTCTATTGTTATGCAAATCATACTTTATTCTCATGTGGGATGGGACTAATAAAGGAGAATTATACATTGTGGAATAGGATGAAATCATCAAGGGACTATAAAGCGAACATATAATGGTTGTTGGTGATGAGTTCCAAATTAAACTTTGGGACATGGACGATGACAATGTGAACCTGGTTTTTTTTTTTTTTTTTTTTTTTTTCTTTCGCATCTTTCTCTGCAAATAGCATTAATTCTGTAAGGGAAAAGCATAGTTCCATAGTTCCATGTCATCCAACACTTATTGAGCTAGTGACATCAGGTATGTCAAGCCCTCACAAAAAGGACATTCGACAGAAGAGGTGGTCATGGTGTTCTGGGGCTGATTTTCACATATGATCACCATAAGATCAGGCCAAGGCACAACCTGTTAGTATGAAATTGTGTTGGCATTTCTTAAAACTTAGTATAGGTTTGGAAGTGTCATTTAGCCAGAGGGTTGAAGCAAAATTGTTGTCTCTAATTTCCAGAAACTGCAGGATTATTGAAACAGCTCAACAATCCTCGAATTCCAGAATTGTGAGTCCAACACGTATGAGACATTTGATCTAAAAGGTAAGACATGTCATTTTTCATGCACTCATATAGGAACGTTTTTTGGAATCCAATATGATTTTATTTCCTTGATCCTCCTTGATTTTAATCAATTAGAATCCTTTTAGGAGTGCATCTCATTTAGGCATATTTTTCATTATCTTTTGTTTATTCTTTGTTTCCTTTTATTATTAACTTTTTGTTGTCTCTCAAGTATCTTTGATTTTCTATCACATTTTGGTTGCTTGGAAATCATGTTTCAGTCATATCACAATATCAAGGAGTCAAGATACCCTCAATAGTTGACTAGGCATATAAGGATTCATTTGATATTGTGATTGTCACATCCCGAAATCGGCTCCGTCGTAGCACGATATTGTCCTCTTTGGGCCCCCCTCTCTGCCCTCACGGTTTCGTTTCTGAGAGCTCACAAGCAACTTCCTAGTGTGTCACTCATCCTGGGATTGCTCTAGCCCCAACTCGTTTAACTTCGGAGTTCTCATGACTCCGAAGCCAGTGAGCTCCCAAAAGGCTTCATGCTAGATGGAGGTGGGCATGTACATATAAGGCACATCACCCATCTCCGTTGGTCGATGTGGGATCTTATAATTCACCCCCTTAAGGGCCCGACGTCCTCATCGACACACTCACACCACACGGCATAGTGGCTCTGATACCAAATTGTCACATCACGGGATCAGCTCCGCCGTAGCACGATATTGTCCGCTTTGGGCCCCCCTCTCTGCCCTCACGATTTTGTTTCTGGGAGCTCACGAGCAAATTCCCAGTGGGTCACTCATCTTGGGATTGCTCTAGCCCCAACTCGCTTAACTTCGGAGTTCTCATGACTCCGAAGCCAGTGAGCTCCCAAAAAGCCTCATGCTAGATGAAAGCGGACATGTACATATAAGGCACATCACCCATCTTCATTGGTCGATGTGGGATCTTACAGTGATTGATTAAAATCTTCCTTTCTTAAATATCTCCTTTCCTATTGGTTGGATTACATGTGACCAATCTTTAGAATAGGAAAGATACTTTCGTGATTTTCTGTCAAGTCTTAAAAATTGGAGATTTGGTTTTCAACGTGTTCGTACCACTTGTGCAAAACCCAAGGGAAGGTATCGTATAGTAGTGTAGCTCGAAAGTCCGAGTGTTGTATCCACAGAGAGCAGTGTAAAGAAAATAACAGAGATGAAAAAGAACAAGTGTGATTGAGAGGTAGATTTATGCAAGATTTGATTTAGAGAAAATTTAATTGATTAAAACACTAAGGCATTGGGATTCCACTTTTAACATAAACATGCAACTCTTAATAATTTGATCCACAAAATATTTTTCAATTTAGTTGTTCAAAATAATTAAAGCTCTTTTTAATTTCCTTTAGAAGTATTCTAAGCATAACTTGTACCATTGGCAACAAACTATCAAAAAATAATCTTCATCAAAATTCTATTAATCCTTAGTAATTCTCTTCTCTTTTAAAAGCATGAAAGTTTTTACTACACAATGGGAAAAACATGATTGAACCCATGAAATAGATTATCAAACATTCATCAATTAATTAAAAAGAAAACTACAAATTCCATTTGAACAAATACTACAAAATCACATTAAAGCTTAAGTTTGGATCAAACTAATAAAAATTACACACTTATATTGAAAGCTTTCTCCCTAGCCTTAGCTAGGGAGTTAGTTCCCCATAATAAAATAAAACTTAAAACAGAAATTAAAACTTAGAAAGATGGAGGGAAGAGAGAGAAAAGCTCAAGAATTGTGGAGCTTGGTGTAGTTTTACAATGCCGTAGCTCCACCTATTTATAGGAGGATGGGAGCAACTCTAAATTCATTAAATCCCTCTATTCATGAATTTAATATGTCTTCCACTTGCCATCAAACCAATTGCCAAGTTGCTTCCTTTAATTAATTCATTGTGATGATGACTCCTTATCTAAATTCTTCAAAACTTTCTTCCACTTGAACACTTTATCATGCATTTCCATACTTTCCTTCGTGTCTTCTCATAAAAACTGTAGCAACTTTCCTCAAATTGTAGCTAGATAACAACTCAAGCATCATCATTCTTCTTTGCATTCATTGGTTGCAAGTAGTCAATTTGAACTTCTCCTTCATTGTTTATTCATTCTTTCTTTATTTCTTCAATGATGGAAGCTTGCATGCATGTCCTAGAGCATAGATACAATTGATTGCTTCTTCTTTTCATTTGGCATTGAACCACACGTTGTCTTGAGCATATTTCCTTGACCATGGCTGCACACATTTTCATCTTTCTTCTATCTTCTTTTCTTGCAACACATTACTTATTCCTCCTCCTCCTCATGCCATTGGTGGAAGACACTTAATATCTACAAATAACCACTCATTAAATATAAAAACAAGATTTGGAATGAAACAATAAAAATACTCTAATAGATTTACATGAAACAAAAGAAGATACTAACAACTATAAATTTAAGGATAAAACTTGTATTAATTTTGTACTCATCACAACGTATTTTCTTTCTTGTAAAGAAAAAGTCTATAAAATAAAACCTTTGTCTTCTTTGTTTGATAGAACTTTCACGATCATATTTTCAGTCCATAAACTTTGGAAAGCTGAGTTTTTATTTGAGATAAATCATCAAGTGTTCCATGTTTACTTGGTGATTTATCAAACACTTTTATCATTCATATTGCATTCATTTGCATGTTTGGTGACTCATATGGTTAAGGGCACAAAGACTGTGATAGCGATTTTTCTCCAGTGAGCTTGAATCGATCGTGACCAGTATGAGATTCAACATAAGGAGAGTTGGAAGAACTCCGGTGAGTTGAATCAATCGTGACCAGTATTGGATACAACATAAGGAGAGTTGGAAGAACTCTGGCAAGCTTGAAGCAATCGTGACCAGTATCGCGTTCAACATAAGGAGTGTCGAAGATCATCCCGTGAGTACTTCTTGTAAACATTATGTAGAAGGTGTCTAGGATAAGTGTGCGAGTACTTCTTGTAATCATCGTTCTATAGTGGATTTGCCTTGAACTATTAGGTCCCGTGAATTTTCCCCAGAGGTGGGGTTTTACCACGTAAGATACTTTATGTGTTCTCTCTATTTTGGCGTGTTTTATTTGTATTACCATAGTACTCTTGACTACTCAAAACACAGACTTTACTCTTTTAGTGTTTTAAGCCATCCTATAGGTATTTTCACAACCACAGTAAGTTTAGAAGACCTCAGTTTCTGTCATCACCAGAAGATTATGATCTACAGCACCTGTTGAATGCTTCTTTTATTTTATTTATAAAATTTTATTTTTTAATAATTATTTTTAGTTATTTTTAATTAATGAAAATACCTTAAATTTAACGAAAATTTTAACAGAATTATACGTCGGTGGTGAATTGCAACACTTTATAAAGTTTAAGTGGGTAAAAATAAAAAATAAAAATTAAGGTGGTAATAACGCACATGCCTAAAAGTTCAAGTAGTATTTATGCAAATTTCCCTTATAGTAACTTCTTTTTTATAAATGTTAAGAGAGCTTGTGGTTTGCTGCTTGAAATGAAATAGACCAACAGGCCAAAAAAGTTTAGTATTTTTGCCAGGCCAAAAAAGCTGAAGAAAAAGCCGAATCCCGAGCAGAGATTAATCCCACTCTTCAAGTATTGGGACACCTCGTGATATTTACTAAAAAAAGAAAAGCCAGAAGAAAAGTTAGACCACATAGACAAAAAAGTAGAGCCAACAACTGCCGTGCATAAATAATATATACTTTGAGTCAAACAATTAGTTAAGTAGCTTATATCTGGGACCATCTATAATTTATTTGGACAACACTTTCATGATTTTGATTGTGACATAGACTTCACACCCAATTTATTAATTTTGCAGTCAATTTATTTATTTTAGGGTTCCGGGAGGAAGGGCTTCTTCTTCCTTCCAATTTTCTTCCATTAATGGCTGGCTCCCCACTTCCAACAACTGAGCTGATTATTATGAAGTTATGGGATCGGTTTAGTGTATTGAGCATGCAATGTGTATGATATAGGATGCGTGTGAGGATCATAACACATTTCCTTCAAGATCCTTGTATTTTGCATTACATTCTGGTGTCGTGCATAAATTAAATAGATAAATAAACTTGTATTATATTATTTTATCTTGCAATCATATAGAATTTTGACATCTCTTCAATTATGAAAGAAAAAAAAAATTTGGAAATTTCCTGCAAGGATATCAAATGCAGAATTGCAGATTAAATTGGAGAGCAATTAGCACACCCCTAAGCTTGCTAATTCTTATCCAAATGAAATTGAAAACTAGCCCAAAAAATTACCATCGCTGCACCGAGTAATTCTTTAGTGTGATGATCACACTGTCATGTGATGTTACAATCCACTCATATTATAATACATGGATTAATAACATCATTTTGCAGTGTGGTTGTCACACTCAATAATTTTTCGAATTTGACTATGACACTGATATTAGCAATTAAAGAATCATATCCATAAAAACTTCCATTGATCTTGAACCTAGTGAAAATAGATGGTCTAATTTAGTTAAGAAATATACATGTATTGATTTGGCTGCATAAAATAAAATAATTATAAACGTCAACTTAGGTTGTAAAAGGATTTACAGGAGGGTCCCAATACCGCTAGATTGTTTTACTTATTTATCATATACAAAAATTAAGTAGCTGCCTTATATACAGTAGGGAATGCACCAACAACCACATTTTTGCTTCAAATAACACACTAAACGACGTCGCTTTTTTCCTGCAGATATCAATATTCACCTCCATTTTGTTTGTAATAAGCCTCCATCGTTAACCCCACGGAGAAATAATAGACTATATAAAGAAAAACAGAGTGCTCTGCCTTTGGGTTTTGGATTTCGAAACCATTAAAGACCCAAAACGACCAAATTACAATCCAATACACAGATTCAAGCTTATCCCAATCAAAACCCACAAAGACTTCAAATTATCGAAACCAGAAGGGTCGCTGAATCAAAACCCAGAAACGGGAATTTTTGGATGGCGAGTCTGTATGTGAAAGCTGTGCCACCTGCGGATCTGAATAGGAACACAGAGTGGTTCATGTACCCTGGTGTTTGGACCACCTATATTCTCATCCTCTTTTTCTCTTGGCTCCTTGTGCTCTCAATCTTTGGCTGCTCTCCTGGCATGGCTTGGACCATAGTTAATCTCTCTCATTTTTTGGTATGTTTCTGTCTCTATATATATATATATATATATCTCTCTCTCTCTCTTTATGTAATTGATTGTTTGTAGGTGTGGCTTACTGGCTTTGATTGATTATTTTGTTCAATTGGGTTTGCAAAATTTTCTATATTTGTTTATTAAAGGCTGTTTGATTTGATGCATGCATAATCCAAGTAATAACAGGTAGTTAAATTTTCTATGAAACCCATGTAATTATTTAGCTCAATGATATTTTCTGTTTCCATATATGTAATTAGGTGCAGCTTTGATAATTCTAGATGGGTTATGTATTTGGCTGTTGAATGGGGGCTTTTCAATGTTTTAGCTATTTGTTTCATGTGAAGTATTGTAACCTAGTTCGTAAAATTCTTGTTTTAAGGTAGAATTTGCTTAATTTTCTATTCTGTAAGCATGAGCTGGATGTTGGGTATGTTGCATCTGAGCTAAACAATTTGGGTTTATGGAAAGTAGAGATTTACATTTGAATATTGCATTTTGTTCTCAATTTTGGTTAAAAATGCAAATTTTACGTTATTGAGCTAAGCAGTGTTATGAGACTCAGTTAGGAGTTTAGTTTTGGAAGACAAGCATGAAAGAATTCCAATCGTTGCCTAGTTATCTGCTCCGTCATATTTCCTTGTCCAAAATTTTGTTTACTGGTTGTGGCATTGACATCTTGCTCTTAAGGGATACTGTTCTTGTTCCCTTTTCAGACAGTACTCATTACATCCTCTTTTCTGGGACTTGGGAGTTCAGGAATGAGGCAAGTTTAAGATGTCCTTATAGGAATCCTCTGATTTTGTGGTCTTATGTTATCACTGTTCTTCTAATATAAATAGGGATTGGATTGGATGAGACAGCCTTGTTCCATATCCAATTACTGCACAAGACTGCACTTTTATTTAGAATTGTATACTTTATTATAAACTACTTTGAGGTCTCTTTTTCTTTCCCCAGTTTTCATATTATTATTCCGTGTATAGTCATTGAACAGGTTTTCCCTAATTGTCCCTTATTTTTTTATCTGAGGCTTTGGGCCAAGTAGCCTTTGCTTATATAATGTTTGAATCTTAAGTATTGTATTCAGTCTTCTGCTTTGTAAGTTTTAACTTTTAACTCTAGGTTAGTTCCATTCATAATTCCATCTACCATATTTGAGGAGTCTGATTCTTCTTTAGGTCACTTATCACTTCTTCCACTGGAAGAAAGGAACTCCCTTCGCTGAAGATCAGGGGATCTACAATGGACTTACTTGGTGGGAGCAGATGGATAGTGGAAAGCAGCTCACCCGCAACAGGAAGTTCTTAACCGTTGTTCCTGTGGTGCTGTAAGTTAATTTATGTGCTATGAAAAAAGCATTTCTTAGTTTTGACACTAAATTTAAATATAATTGAACCTTTTGGCTGTTCATGATTTTATTTATCTTAACCTGCCTACCTCTGATCTCTGTGTGTGTGTGTCCACAAGCCCTTTGTCAAACCTTTACAAGCATGTATTTATTGCTTGCGCACATATTTGTTCAACATTCCAAAACATTCTACACCAAAAAGGTTTGGTGGATTGTTCAGCTTATTCAAAAAGGGTCCAGTTTAAAACTAAGTCTGTATTTGGGTTGGAACTCTGTATCAGATTCATTTAGGTGGCCAATGGCAACAACGAGGACACCTGGTTACCTACTCAATTTTTTAAAATATGATAAATTTATGATAGATTTTTAGTATATTTAGAAATTTAAAATTTTCTGATTCTGGTTATTGCTTTGGTTGAGTTTCTTTAGTTTACAACAATCTACTACCAGTTCAGGCAATATTTTTCTCTCTCTAAATATCACAGTTTGTTTTTTGGTGGATGCCATAGTGGACACCTCATATCAGTGTTCCATGTTAATGCCTGCAATGTACACCCAGATTTTAGTAGAATCTGTTATATTTATTTGTTTATGTAAGAGTATGATACCTCAATTTTAGATGCATGCATGCCCATGGAGCAGTTTATTTACTCAGAATCCTTAGTATGAGTTCCGTTGTATCCTCTTGTCTTGATATCAACTTTCAACCTGTACTATGCTCTATGTGGATGCTTCAGAATGAGCTTAGTGCCTGTTTTCACATCAATTTTTTTTTTGTATTCACGCTGAACACATCGTGAATTTGGTATGGCTTTGAGATGTGTTGGATTTTTCTACAACTAGCATGTCCTTGATTGGCTACCCAACTAAAGTATGAGGGTGGAGTTTGTTAGAACCCCAACCCATGGTGCGAACCAGGAATGAGGCTTCTTTATTGGACATGGATGGATGGCATGGAATGAGCAGTCATCCCACAGTTGAGAAAACGATGCCAGATTAGATCTACGTAGTTTATTGTATGAGGGGGTCAATTGTTCTTGGTCCATGTTTTTGTTGAATAAATTGTTACATAAGACATTGGTAATATATCAAAACTTCTGAAGCAGTACTGTCTTTGTTGACAGTGCTGCTTATGATATGATTTGTATGAACTTGCTTTGCAAACTCAGGCCATGCTAGGTGAAGTGCATGTATGGTTTTGTCAGCTGAGCAATACCAGTCCTGAAAATGATAATTCTGCGACGATCTTGTTTTGAAAAGTTATATTGAACCAAAAACCATGTTGTTCTGATTTCCTTTTCTGCTTTCCTGTCAGGTACTTGATAGCCTCACACACAACTGACTACCAGCACCCGATGCTCTTTTTCAACAGTCTTGCAGTCATTGTGCTAGTTATTGCCAAATTCCCCAATATGCACAAAGTCCGGATCTTCGGAATCAATGGAGATAAGTGAGTTGGGCGTAAGGTTGACATGTTCAGAAATCACATATTGTTCTGAGGAAGAGCTATATCGTTGTATAGAAGTTGGAACTGGAGGGATATTCAAAAATATAATGTGTTTTTGTTCTTACGGCTTTTCAAGCTGCCTCCCAGTAAAGAATAATTGTATTGAGTTATCTTTGTACAGTAGAGAAATTTTATGTATCTTGAGATTCACGGTGCTATATGAGCATATGTCCCATATTTTGACGCCTCTCTTCCTAATTCCCATCTGTTTGATTATCATTTCCACCCTCGAAACAGAGTTTATGCCTGAAACAGAACAATATTGTGTAGATACAGATTCGACGGCTTGACCGCGATAATGCACGGTGTAGGTTTTGTGTCATAATTTTGGGTTTATTAATTTCTTATGTTGTGTAGGATGCGCTAAGTACAACTGGGCAGCTCAATGACATCTTTCATCTGTGTAATGACTATGATCGGAAAGTTCATGTTTGGATCAGGGCCTTTATTTTTCTTTTCCGAGCGTTGCATTGCATGTGTTAGCATTTAGCTGGTTGTTTTCCTACCCACACACAAGAATCTAATCTTCCAGATCCCGAAAATGAAAAGTTACCAGTTTTCAGAATTGAAGGAGGCAAAACTTAATATTGTGTACTTGTAAAGCTGATCTCGAGAGCAGCTGTCAACATGGTTATGCAGCTAAGTACGTACTTTATAAGTTATTAAAGGGTTATAGATTAAAATAAACCAGAAAGAAATGAGTGATACAATGATCAATCACAGTCAATCAATGTTTGACTTGTTGAATACGGTAGTCCTGAGCAGTAATCGATTGATCTTATATCAATTGTTTCCAAAATGATTACAGTATTTGGTATTGTCGATACATAGAACTAGCCAATCACTCGGCTTTATCTAACTCTATGTAGTACTAGTAGTAACAATATATAATTGTCGACTTTATAATGAGGAAGCAGCAAGTGTGTGTGGTTTGCCTAAGCCATCTAGCTAGACTAGTTGTAATTAAGGAGATACATATGTATATTAGTTCAACCACTGCAATCCCTTCTTGCTCAATATTAATGTGTTTCTAACTTGGAATTCTAGGTCAAGCTAAGGTTGCGCAGCCCCTATAAGCCCTCGTTGTTGTTCAGTACAATTGTTAAAGTGAATGCAACTAATATTTTATGTGGTCCACACCACACCTCCATTTATATACATATTATAAAGCTATTCAAGGGACAGGACATGAGCCTAGAGAGAGAGAGAGAGAGAGAGAGAGAGCCCTAAAAACCTAAGCTTCTTCATTTCATAGGGTGTGTGGATTGACTTAATGCATCATTTAGGGTCATAGGGTGGTGAACCTTCTTTCTCTACTTAGTCTACAATGAAACACAATTATCACTATAACCAATGTTTACCTAAAAAAGAATCAAAACCCATCAAAATTACATAAGAAAATGCCAAATAAGAGATGGACACAGCATAATATCTATCTAATCCATATGTGAAATGTGAAATGGATTGAGTTGGTGGAGAAAATAGTTTATCAACACGCTTTCCCCCGGACCCCACTAAACAAGAGGAATGTTTGGTGGGTCCCATTCACGTACCCTAAAGCCAAAACCAAACAGAGGACGGTGGGGTCCTCGTGGAATTTTCCTGGTGATTTCATCAGTAGGGTATTTATATTATTTTTATGAAAAAGAAGGCATGCAAGTTAATTATGATCTTTCATGGATGGAAGGAGTCTTCTAAAACTGATCAGCGAACGGGTGTCGAAAATTATTAGGTTTGCTTTTGGTTGGGGCAGGTAATTAATTGTTAATTTTTCATGTATATATTATAATTGCTTGTTAGTTTGGTGGTGTTATGTGTAAAAGAATGTGCATTGGGTCTACCACCACTAGTGCCCCCTTCTAATACTTTTTTTTAATAATCTTATATTAGTGATTTTGATTGTTAATGGAACAAGTATTGAAACCATAATTATATAATGTGTGTCATATTTATATATTAAATATTTTTATTTTTATTTTTATTTTTATTTTTGTTAAGAGTTTAAGACTATATTTAAAGGTGGGGGCCTTCATCATTTAGGTGCCCAATTTGTTCTATAACGAAATGCCTTTCATAGCTGGAAGAATCTCAGTTATGTAACAGATAAGACGTCAAGCCTGACATGTCAGGTTCATACCTGCTTTATTTTTGTGTATTCGAGGAGAAAGACTTCCAAGCCACGGAGATAGAACTATTCTCCAACTAATAACGCTATAATATACATGATAACACTTTCACTTGACATAACATTATTGACCAGGTATAGCGAAACAGTTTGCAACTAAGGTTTTCTTGTATTGGAGTGGAGAAGTGCTTGTTTTTGTCACTCGGTAATTAGACATAAAATAATCGAATAATATGTGTTTAAGAAATAAAAGATATTATTGATTTTGGTTATATATCATGCTGTTAACTAGGTTGTTTTGTCGCTCAACACTAAAATGCAACACGATACTATAATAACAGTCTCAAACGAGTTTTTCTTGTGTGAATGGGAGAGAGATAGAGAGGAAAATCAGAGCAAAGTTTAATTCAATCTATTGACAAAAAAGGGCAAGAGCAAATGAGCAACTAATCCGCTAATACATTCACTAAGATCCACACACAAATGAGATCACCAAGTCTATAAAAACATACAACAAGTGCATTTATCAGATGCATATGCCCTAGATTTGATAGAAGAATGTATGAATGCAGGCCATGTTGCATGCCTTACATTCATTTCTTCTTCTAATCCCTACTAGATCAAATACTGGATTTACAAAACCCTCTTCTAAAGCCAAGCCCAAATAAGTAAATAGAGGAATATATATAACAAAAGAAACCATATCTGTTAGTCTGCAAAATAAGTAAGCCAACTTAAAAGAAAAACAAAGAAATCAAAAGTGAAAAATACACTTTAATTCTTTCTTTCTTTCTTTCTGTCTTGTCTTTTTCTCTCTTCTGATCATTAACTTATTTAATCACCATCACCACGAGCCTCCACCCAATAAACCATTCCAATAACCAGTTGGATTGCCTTGCCCCTTATTCTGATGATGATCGAGTTCATGATGGGCTGTAGAGCTTGAAATCTGTTTCAAGTCCCCAAATGGAAACAAGAGCCTCCCACCATTAATCTCATGATCGCCATACCTATTTCCAAGCCCATCAACACAGAAACCAAGGTTTGGTTTGAATTCTTGCAAGGAGAACCCAGGTGATGATGCATAGAGAGTATTTGAATGATCAGCCATATTCTGGGTTGGTATAAATGAATTCACACCTCTGGAAGCAATGCCAGTCCTAAGCAGCTCCATGGCTGAAAGAGGAGCTGATGTGGAAGTGCTAGCTCCAGCTGCTGGGTTTTGTTGGTAATGCTCCATGGCATTGAAAGCCAGATTAAGATCTTGGCCTTCATGGGTGCTCCTAGGGTTTTGATGAGCTGAAAAGTGTGAGAGGCTACTTGGTGGGTTGAGATCAGGAATATTATTCTTTGATAATAGTGAAGCTGATGATGATGCAGATGATGATGTGGATTTCTTGTTCTTTCTTGAACCTCCTCCGACTGGGACATTTCTGAGAGTTCCACCTTCAGTCCAATACCTTCTGCATGTCTTGCAAAAGTACCTTGGTTGAGTGAGGCTGTAGTTGTTGTAGTAACAAAACTTGGTGTTGGTTGAATTGCACCTTGGACAATTCAATTGCTCTTGAGGCCTTGCCCTTTTCTCTAAAGCTGACCTTGGGCATGCATTAGACCCCATCTCATGATCTTCCATGGGCTTGTCCAGTTCTCCACTCTCCTAATTAATTGACAATTAACCCCAAAAATTCAGAGAAAAGAACACATATTAAGAGCCCTAATTCTGATTAAAGATTAAACAAACTACACACAGATCTAGAAATCTAAGACATAGTAAAGAATAAGATATCATAACAAGTGGACAAAGAAATTAAGGAAAGCTAGCTAGCTAGCTCAGCTTTTTTAGTACTTGGGAGAATCATACTGACAAAGAAACACTAAAGGAATAAATTAAAAAAGAAAAGAAGAAGAAGAAATAATAGTAACAAGTAATGCCTTTTTCTATCCCCCCCCTTTATCAGTTATCACATGTGAAGAAAGAAAAAAGTTGAGCTTTCATGTATAAAGAACAAAATAACCTTTTTTCCTTGAACAAATGAAATCCAGGTAACTTTCAGTTGCCCTGATGAACATAATCTCAGATAGCTACAAGTAACAGATGAAAAGAAAATACCCCACAGTAATTTTGTTTCAAAAACTTTGGAGCTTGATCTATGCTTGACCTAGATTAAAAAAAATTTGGCTCAGAGAATTAATGCACAATAAAGAAAGGAAAAGGAGTAGAGACGAATTATAAATCCACCAACCTGCGGCCATTGAGCAGTGTCCATGAATTCAGAAGAGAGAAAAAGGGGAGAAAGGAAGCTGATGACTTCAGAGAGAGAGAGAGAGAGAGAGAGAAAGAGAAGGAGAAAGGGAGAAAGTGTTCACCTTCTTTGTCTGCAGCTGCTCTGAGTGGAAGAAAGAATGTTTTAGATTGTCTTTTAGATTGTGTGTGCTTGAATTGCTTTATGCTTTGGCTTACTTTATGAGTGATGATGAAAGGAAAAATAAAAGAAACGTCTTTAGTTTTGACTATACCTCTTAAAATGGCACTACATTAATGCTGTTTTGTGTTATTCTATGTGGGAGTTTTGTCTGGTTTTGCTAAGAAAATTCATTTTTATTGTTTTTCTATTCATCTTTTGTGGAATCATGAGTGTGTGTAGTGTGGTGGGTTTCTCTTTATTGACCTCATAATGCAAAAGTCTTGATTCTTGTTCTTCATATTTGTCACCCCCTCTCTTTAGATGTTTTCTAAGGACCATACATGGACAGGGATTAGGGATTCTTTTGGTTCATCGAATATGTGAAGATTTTCTCAGTCTGGCATCATATGGTACCCTATAACACTAAAATTAGAAGCCTTAACTATTAACTTAAATCATTACTTTTTTGGTTTTTTCAATAAGAAACAAAACTAATTTGTATCATTAAGTTGAGATTTCTCAAATTTCAAATAAGATTTGAAATCTACAATAGTACTAGCTAGAGACACCAACTTGTGACAAAATTACATATTATCCTTGTGGTATATGGGTCATATATTATTGTTATTCATGTTGTAAATTCTGAATATTACCCTTGTGGTTATGTTCCTTATTACTCTCAATCCAAATTGAACTTTCCATCTAAATTATCTTTAATTCAGACCAATGTGTGCATTGTTTTGCAAAAGTCAACGGTCCTTTCAAGCCTGATTTAAGGTGAAATAAGCTACAATGCTCTTTGAATGACATGTTCACTCTTGAGCATGATGATTTGCACATGGGCAAAAATAGATGAAATTTGAATGAAAAGTTTAATTTGGACTGAGATTGATAACGGGCGTAATTATTAACTACAACTTTTTTCACTACAAACATTGACACATGACCCACACCATAGATAATTTGTGTAAAAATTTACCACATTAATTAGTAACTAAATGTAGTCATAAATTGGTGTGTCTAATATTCTCATCTCACACAAATGTTGGTCTTCGTGTGGATCACTACACATAGTTAAGTAATACAAGTTGCTATGGTTCTTACAACTTTGGAAACTAATTAAAAATGGAAAATGAAAATTTGAAAGAGTAAGGAGGAAGGCAACGAGAGATAAGAAGAGAGGATGAGATGAAATTAGGAGAGCCGACAATAGGCGACAAAAGGGCAATGGCGGGACCCAAATAATGCGCGGTAGAAAAAGAAGAGATAGAGAAGGAGAGAGAAAGGAAAAGATAATAGAGAAGTCTTGGTGTTGGTGTTGGGCTGTCTTTTATGTGATAGGGACAGTGACATGCTTGGTGATTTGAATTTGTTCGAAACAGCCAAACCCGAAGGACTCAAATTCCCACTGCCTCTCTTTCTTCAGAATCTCACATTTCAGATTGTGTGGGTGCTCTCTCTCTCTCTCTCTCCAATCCAACCCAACTCTACCCAACCCAAGTTTAGACTTATTTAAATATTGCCCTCATTAGGTTTAGCCGTTTGGTCTTTTTTTATTAATTCTGAACAAAGTAATGATTAAGGAGGCTTTGTATAAACTTGTGCTATATAGTGTAACATAATCTTTCCTGTATATGTATAACAATGTCGACAAAAGCGGACCTATGCATAGGCCTGAAGCAGATGCATATAGAGTATGATCATTAGCGGCGAAGGGAAATACCAAATGTTTAAGCTTGTGACTACCCCATCTAAAAACTCTACCTCCGCTTTTGAATGTCGATCGATGTATAGCTTTTGAGCTGAAGATTAGGGTTCTTGACTCTATATAAGGGTAAATATTTAGTGTCAATTCACACGAGAAAGATGACTAAATAGATGTTGAGTTAGTCCAGCAAATATAAGCAAATAATCATAAAACTATACTGCATACTAAACGATACTACCAATACAAAGCGATCCTTTGTTTATATATAACTAATTGTGTGTTGAGTGAGATGTCTTACAAATTTGGATGGATTGTTTTGCTTACACAAAACAAAATTAGCTTCGTTTTTTGTTATTTTGTTGTTTCTCTATAAACAAAACAAAATTAGCGTCAAACATCATCATTGAATCGGAACCCACCTTTCTTACTTTTTAGTTTTAAAACGAGATGCAATTATGAGCAAGAATAGTGTTATGGCAAATCCAACATTAATACATTTTATGCCTTTTGTAAAGTTTTTAGGGGCGTTTGATAACCATTTCAATTTTAGTTTTTACTTTTTGTGTTAGAGTATAGAGGAAAATGAGAGTAAGAATGGGAGTGAGGATGAGATTGAGAGAGAAGATGAGAGACAAAGTGAAAACAAAAACTTGAAATATATTTCAATTTTTAGTTTTTGTTTTCACTTTTGTTACTCCTCCCTCCCATCCTCTCCTCTCATCTTCCCTCTCAATCTCATCTTCACTCTCATTCTCCCTCTTTTTCCTCTATACTCTAGCATAAAAAATGAAAACTAAAAACTTAAATTGAAATGGTTATCAAACCGGTCCTATATTTTTATAGTAAAAAATGAGATATGTCACCCATTGATGGTATCTATAGTCAATAACATCGGGATCAATTTCAATATTTATATAAAATATAAACGAACATGTTGTTTTTCTACATTAAAAATTAGTTTTTTTTGTGGGTCAGAAAAGGGAATTTTCTTTTAGTAATAAAAAAAAAAAAAAAAAAAAAAGAAGAGAAAAAAGAGGAGTTGCAATAAAATATTCCAAGAAAATCTAAAAGAAGTTGATACGACCACTCATTTCTCATATTTTATTCTTTTATCTGTCTCAAATATCTCGATTACATAGCATTCAAAATAAGTGATATATTCTCTTATGATCGTATGCGTATCCATATGCATCATTGGATTCCTAAGTTTTCAGTGTTTTAACTTTAAAAACTTGTCCAAAGCATGTACGCATACATTTGTAAGAGAAATACTCATATTGGTTTCATGATTGAGGAAGCTTATTTAGGTCTCCGTTATAATGTCATTGGATTTGATTTGTGGTCAATTTCTACCTTGTTGATGTAACCAAGTAGCTAGCTAGGTTGCTTGATGCCATCATTTATACTTGCCATCATGCAAAAGGAAAAGAGAAAAACGACAAAGTTCATCCTTTGCCCTATTTGATAAAGAAAGGGGGGGAGGGGGAAAAGAAAAAGAACAGAAACACATCGATCCATGCGTTTGAATGTGATTATTATGAGTCAGTTTTTCATGCATGGATGGATATATCTTCAACTACATTCCAAACAAGAGAGGGAGAGAGAGTTGCATGATTTGTTTTGGTGTGGCCAAAGAAGAATTTAGGTCATTGGATTAATTAAATTAAAGTTGGTGGATTAATTTCAACGTGAAAAGCATGGAATGGAACTTGTGGGGCATGCAATATATAGCCTCGTCTCACCGTCCATTTATCCACCAAGTGAAAAATAACAAATTGACCAAAAACATTTGTAGCAAATAAGTCATTTTTATCGTCGTAAAATTCTATTAATTTAAGGTCCTTAGATGAGGCGCCCTATCTCTTAATCGTTAAATCAAACTAATTTGATCCAATTATGAAGAGATAGGGCCTAAGGGCGGAACCATAAATTTTTCGACGGGTGAACTAGTTAAATTTTTTACCTTAAACTTTGATGATCTTTTATATATTTTACAAAAACTTACAATTTCTATAGTTTTTCTATAAATAAAATATACATTAAATCACACAAACCAAAAAAATAAATATATTTAACATAAAACAAATACATATTAAATGCAACTAGGGGTGCCCATTGGAACCGAAGAACCGATCAACCGAACCAAACCAAACCGGAAAAAACCGAAAAAAACTTTGTAGACCAAAAAGTCAAACCCAATTCAAAAAACCGAACAGAATCGGTTCTAATCGGATCCTATTTCGGTTCTATACATCAACAAATCGAACCGGGCTGAATCGAATTGGCCAAATTGTCTAGAAATTTTAATATTTATTTATATCCAATGCTATATTTTTAATCTCATAACTAATATTTACCTAAGTTCAATTTCAAAACATCTCTCTTTTCTAGCCTTAATATTTCTTTTTTGTATGAAATTGAATAATTTGTTAATTTTCAAGCCAAAAAAATAAAATTTCAGTTGAAATTTGTATAAAAAAATAATATGAGAAAATAATAATAATAATTCGGTTCAAAACCAAATCGAATCAGAACCGGACCGCAACTGGTTCAACCCGAATCAAATAGTTTTATAAATTTTTTTATTAAAATTGGACCGAATTGAATCGAATAAATAGTACCTGATTTGGTTTCAATTTGAGGCAAAATCCGATCCAAACCAAACCGTGAATTTTGTGATGTGAATTTTGTGGTATTGGAGGCCCTGGGATCAAACTCTTTGTTGCACCATTTAGAATTGTAGTTATGTTTGAGTGCCATTTGTTTAATCTCTATCCCCTTATCATTTTAGCCATTAGCTTCACGTTTCCCAAAACAAATTTGAAATCTAGCCATAGAAAACCAAATTAATCTCGGCCATTAGAGAGCAGAAAGAGCATGCGAACACAACCATCATGTGGGTCCCATCAGACCCTAAAAAAAACTTCTTCAAAAAGCTACCTGGGCTGTAGCCCAGTGTAATCTTATAAGCAGTTCTCATCTAAAGGCCTTAGATAAGGCGCTCACTATAAAATGACTCTTTTATCGTGAACCACTTTGTTTCATCACATAACATTTTTTTTTGGGTGGTTTCTTCTCTTTTTCCAAGCCCACCTCGGTCGCTTTGCTCTAGTTGTAACCTGACTCAATTTAAAGCCCAACTCAATGTTTCGAACATTAAGGCCATCTCCAGTCATAGGGCTAAATGTAGGGCTAAATTTTTCCATCTCCAACCATGCAGGGCTATATTTTAGGGTCATTCATATTTTATTATATATATCCAGCTATCACATCAACTTACTTTACTATTGGCTTTTAAAAAGCAAATGCATGGGCCTACAAAAATTTGGCCTAAACTAAAGGTGGGCTATATGTGGCCTGGTTGGAGGGCTAAAGGGCATGTGAAAAACTCTTACAAAAGAAAAGATGAAAACTACATAAAAAAAAACCCAAAGACTCTATTTGTTATTTGTAACCAAAAACTCTCACAAAAGCCTGAGTTCAATTCTTGATCTTCTCTTCTTCGTTATTTGTAACCAAGATAAAAAACCATAAATCAAAAACCAAAAACCAAAAAAACAAAACAAAAAGAAAAACCCCCGGTTTGAAGGTTTGCTGTTGACTGGCTGGCAGGAATAGAGGTGGACCTAGATTTTTGCAGTTGGGCCTTGAGCTACCTCTGGTACCCTACAAATTAATAATTGCTGAAGAGCAGGGTATTTTGCTGCTACTTTGTAGTTTTGGGCCCCCATCCCTGTTGACTGAAAGAAGAATTCGCTTTTGTTTTTCTTGTTTGGCAAAATGTTAGGAGAATTTAACCTCTCAAAACCGAATATTTGTTCGAAAATTTAAGAGTATTAAGGAATTTCAAAATGATAAAATTAAAAATTCTAGGCATTGCAAAGTTTTTTATTTTATTTCTTTGTGTGGATGAACAAAGTATATGGGATTTAAAGTTTTTATTTTATAGATCACAATAGTGGTTGCAGTGACAAGGAAAGTAATTGTCATTGTGGTGCTGCTAGTACAAATCGACCTGATTAATGAGTCAGATTCACAATTTCACAACATATATATTTTAAGTTGCTACATTGTTTGACAAGGGAACATTTTGATTTTGGGAGGGGTGGGGTTCGCAATAATGGCTGCAGTGATAAGGAAAGTAAGTGTCATTGTGGTGATGCTAATAATAAAGTTTTGGAGGGGGGGGGAGGGGGTTCACAATAGTGGCTGCAGTGATAAGGAAAGTAAGTGTCATTGTGGTGCTGCTAATAATAAAGTTTTGGAGGGGGGGGGGGAGGGGGTTCACAATAGTGGTTGCAGTGATAGGAGGGGGGGACCTGTTTTCTATTGGAGAATGATGGAAAAAGATTGGTGGGAATTGAAATCCACCTTATATATAATGTGATTGACTCCATTAGAAGGGCCGCTAAACAAAAGCACTTCCTATAAGAGACTCCCAAATAAGACCTAATTGTACTCATCCCATAATACATTAATAAAGTTCTAAAATATCGATGGTATCGGAAATATCGGTAGTCCAAAAACACGGACATTTTGATGGAAATATCATGATATTATCGATATCGATAAAAATTAAATAAAAACCATGGAAATTGTAAGAAAAACTTGAAATTTTTTATTGAAACTTTGGAGGATGTTTATTTAGTTAATTATCTATTAGTTTATCACAAAAAATTGGAAGGAAATGCATTACATGATGGATTTAACTGATTTAAGTTGATTATATAGTGAGATGACAAACACTGTGAGTGTAGAAAATATGTAGTAATTAATGAAAGAAGATTAAACACACCATAATCATTTATATATAATGATTTACTACAATATTTTACACTTTATACATTGCATAGTAAGATACATGAGTGACTTAGTACCACATAGAGCTCCTCTTTGCGTATTATCACAAAAACATAAGCAACATGGTGGTTAAGGTGTTGGAGGTGTGAAATGGCAGGGGTTTGAATACCCTTTGCGTGTGTGCTTTGTGTATTTTTTTTTCTTTTTTTCCATTACATCGATATTTTCAATATTTTCGATATTATAGCGATATTTTGACAAAATTGATGAAGTGTGAGCAAAATTATCGACATCGATATTTTCCAATATTATTGTCGATATTATCGATATTTATACAGTATGTGTATGGATACATTCCAAAATATCCATGACCCGAAAAAACTATAATATCCTCGATATTTTGTCGATATTATCAATATTTTAGACCAAAATATTTGATTCATTGAGAACCCTTTCACCATCTACCCCACTTGATGTGGTATTGATCAATTATCAATCTGGTATGGTCCCCAATCCGACAAGGCAATGTGAAGAAGTGACGAGGTTTTTGGGTCCAATTGGACCATTGATGCCAAGGGTGGAACCAAGGTTGTGGTGGGTTGTAGCCTAGGAAAATTTTGAAAAAAACAATAATAGACCTATATCTATATGGCCCATTACAAGAAGTATGCAGCCTTTTGATTTTTTAATCACAAAATGTTGCTTTTTATTATTTATTTTTTGCAAGGTCTGGTGTCCTTATTTTTTATCAGCCTTTTTGTTTTGGTGAAATTATATATCTACTGCCTTTGACAAAAGGTTTTTAACTAAGGGAAAAAAAAAGCCTATATGGCTCACCATCAACTACAACACATTAGGGGACTCAATTTTATTTGTATTTTCTTTCAAGAACAAAACAATATGTTAACCCAATTCCATTATTCTTGTGTTTACAACTAATATATAAATAAAACATAATTATTCATATTTTTGCACTTTGTGAAGCTTATTCGGTTGATGGCAAGAAATTTTTAGGGATTCACACTACAAAGGTAAGATTTTATTAAAAAACTCAGTATATTTTAAGCTAAAAAATTTAACTAGCCCACCCACTGAAAAATTCCTAGTTCTGCCAATATGCATTAATTCCTCGAAGGGACGGGCATGTACCATGAAGCTGCATTAAACATACCTCTACTAATTATATTATTCTTAACGGTTTTTATCTCAAATGGTCATAAGGTTGGCGAAATTATCACCTTTAGTTCTTTATGCTTTTTTTCTTCTCACATTATTGGTCTTTTATGTTAAATCTCACACATCAATTTGGTCATGCCATTAGGTTCCGTCAAAATTTCTGTTAAATTGTTGACGTGGTATGCAGTGGCGGACTTATTAAGGCAAAATGAGGTGCAGAGCTGAAAAATATTTCCTTAAGATATGCAGCACCTCTACTCAGCTTTGGAGTTGCAGCGTAGGTGTTCGACAAAATGCCTAAATGAAGTTTTTGTTTCTAGGCGTTGTTATGCGCAGGACGCGCTTTTTATTTATTTATTATATATAAAATATAAAATAAAAAAACCTGGCCAAAACGACGTCATTTTAGACCAGGCCTTTTAAAACAAGCACTGCCTTAAAAAAAAAAAAAAAAATCATGGACAAACGTCGTTGTTTTGGACCAGGCTTTTGAAAAAGAAAAAGAAAAGAGGAAACCTGATGCCATTTTGTGGGCTTTTAATAGGGCCTCCACAATTCCTTATTTAAATGGGATTGAGAGTTCTCTTTATCTAATTGGGCTTTAATAGGGATGCAAATATCATGCGACGTTTTCATGATATGAAATTTCATCGGCAACAATTGTAGGTTAATTGTAATGTTTTTTTTTCTTCAATTAATTATAAATAATATTAGTATCGTTTAAATTAGTTGTCTATCATTTTTCTTTTTTTGAGCTTTTAGCTTTTGAAAATTGCACCTCCATTGAAAAGTTCCTGGTCCGCCAGTGGTGGCATGTATGTGATGCCCATATATACAATAAGATAATGCCATGTGACTTTAAATAAAATAATGATATATTTTAAAACTTAAATATATATATAAAATTTTGGTTAATTTCATCCCTTCTCGGGTGGTGCTGGGACTTAGGCAGGGGCTGGGGTGGATCTCGGGTAGGGATGAGGGTGGTTGTATGGTGGTGCTGGGCTTGGGGATGGTCTAGGTAGTGGGGTGGTGCCTTGAGAGAGAGAGAGAGAGAGAGAGAGAGAGAGAGAAGGAGAAGGGGAAGGAGGAGGGGAGGGGGAGAGTTGCAATTTTTCTTTGGCTTAATATTACAAAACGTCCCTAAGGTTTACGAAATTATTAGATTGCATCTTTAATGTTTTTTTTTGTCATTCAAGGTCCTCAAGGTTAGTATGTATGATCACAAATAGTCCTTGCCATTAGGTTTCGTAAAAAACTTCGTTAGTTTACTGACGTGGCATATATATCACAAAACATCTGTTGACCAACGGGAATCTCACGGCCTGGTGCTCCGGGCCGAAGGGATCTGCGCCAACACGGGTCGTCCTTCTTTGGTGTGATGCGGTTGTGCGTGGGCGTGCCAGCACGGTTTACCATGCGTTTAAGGATGATGCAATTGGGTGAATGGATGAGTTGTGCGCCTGTTTGAGTCTGACTTCTAATCAAAGCGACTGTGGCCGAGAGAGGAACTAATCTCGGCCGTTAGGTTCACGGCCTGAGCTACAAGGCCGTTAATGGTGGTGTTGATGGTGGGTTTTTGGGTGGTGCTCCGGCGTGTTGCCGGGTGGCAACGGTCGTATGATATATGAGATGAACGGAAAGATAACAAGGATGGTGCTCCGGCGCCTTGAAAACCAAGGGTCGTATGATATATTGATGAATGTATTTTCCTACAAATTGTCACTACTCCCAAATTGTCACTACTCCTAAGAAAGCTAGTAAAAATATTGAAAATGCATTATAAGAAGATAAATGACAGAAAGTAAATGACAGGAAAATATAATCTGCTCCGTGGGAAGCTTGTGTTTGGTGTTGAACCCTTTAAACGTAGTTGGAGCCTGGTATTTATAGGAGAAGTCCTGAAGAGACAGCAAGGCTGAAAATTTGCATGATGAGGTTGATCGGAGCTAGTGGGTAGTCGAGTCGACATTTGGGAACGTGAAGTATGGTGGTGTGACCCCCATAAATCTTGGCCGCCGCCCTGATGGTTGGCTCTGCATCTCAGGCCTCGGAGGAGCATTTAATGCCCTGGTATGATGGTTGGTGACTTAATCCTACAAGTTGTAAAATTTTCGCACCTAATCACCCCGATTTTGCCCGTTATATCCTGACTTCAATCACTTCCTCTCTTCTCTTGCACATTAAATGCTCTTACGTGATGTGGGTCTTCTGCTGTAGTCAGAGGCGTTACTTTTTTAAATGAAGTGTGGGACCTTGACACCACTTGACTTTCCTATCTTGACCGTGTAGCTGAGGAGCTATCACTCCCTTCGTCCTCGGCCGGCCTCACCGAGGCCGTGCTGGCTTTGCCTTCACAGCTCACTTTTGTCTTTAACGAAAGAAAGCGAACAACAACTTGCCACGTTTGGCCGTGGGTAGGCGCCAGGGCCGAGTGGAAGTTCCCTCGGTTAGCTTCATCGGCCGAGATTTATTAGGCACAAACAACATCCCTAAGGTTCACGCACCTATCACAAATGGTCCCTGTGAATATTTTTTATTTTTTCATTTAAAATTCATAAAATTTTGGTTTTCTTTTTTAAATTTTATGAATTTTAAATTATTTAAAAATATATATTGTATTTTAAATAAATATGACACTATATTATTGTAGATGTGGGCTCCACATATATGCCACATCAACGAACTAATGGAGGTTTTTTTAAAAATAATTTAAAATTCATAAAATTTAAAAATGAAAAAAAAAAAACCAAGGATTTAGGATTCGTAAATGGTCCTCAAGGTTAAAATCCTTCTATAAATGGTTTTTTCATTTTTAAATTTTATGAATTTTAAATTATTTTTAAAAAACTTCATTAGTTTGTTGATGTGGTATATATGTGGAGCCCACATCTTCAAAAATGTAGTGTCACGTGTATTTAAAATACAATATATATATTTAAATAATTTTAAAAAGAAAACAAAATTTTATGAATTTTAAATGAAAAAATAAAAAAATTTCGTAAGGACCATTTGTGATAGGTGCATGAACCTCAAGGATGTTTTGTGATATATATATATACCACGTTAGCAAACTAACAGAGTTTTTGACAGAACCTAATGGCAGGGACCATTTGTGATCACATATACTAATTTTGAGGACCACGAATGACACAAAAAAAACACTAAGGATGCAATCTGATAGTTTCATAAATCTTAGGGACGTTTTGTGATATTAAGCCTTTTTCTTTTTTCTTTTCTTTATTTTAGTTTTCTGATTTTTTAGGATTTTAAATGTTAAATCATTAAAAAAAAATTATTTATTTAGATTCATGTGGTATTATCTTATTGGATATGCGGGCACCACATACCTGTCACATTATCTATCAATTTAACAGAAATTTTGACATAACCTAAACGGTAGAACCAAATTGATGTGTAAGGTGGGATGCTGAGTCTTTGCATTTAGTATCGGTGAATTTACATGCATTTATAAAAATGCAAACCATTAGAATCATCTAATGATTTTAATAAGTCCACGTCATCAAAGTTGTATTAAACTAAAAACTAATTATTAGCACCTTATTAAGTCCCCAGCAAGCCACAGCCACACCTACCCTACACTGCTAGCCATGGTTGCCACCTCCGTCTCCTTCCTTTCCTCCCCCGCCTCTCTCTCTCTCTCTCTCTCTCTCTCTCTCTCTCTCTCTCTCCACTCCCCCCCTCCTTTGATTTGGGATGACTGGCTCTCAATAAGGCCTAGGAACTGATATTATGAAATTCTAATCTTTAATACTATATTGTTTCAACAGCAAAAATAAACCTGCAAAATCATAAATGAAAAATCTGCAAAATCATAAAGGGAAGGAATTCTGATGTACACCATATTGTCTTATTTAGAAGACAAAGTGACGAGAGCGATATGCAATTCAGGAAGCAACAGTGTCTATAATTTACAAAATTAATACATTAAAAGAGAATTGGATATCAGTTTTTGAATCAAATTCAAGGTTTTGATAATTATGAAAATGATTTAATTATGGGAGAGGAAGAGATGGGTGAGTGATACAGTGCAAAAGGAGGAGTTTTGATCTAATACAATTATGATGAGGTGGAATAATTAAATTCCATTGGATTAGTTAAATGGTTAAGATTTTTTTAAATGTGTGTAAATGCACCGATTATAAATGTAGAGGCTCGAGATTCATGTGAGGTGTAACATAAATGACCAATAATGTCAGAAAAAACACATAAAATATCAAAGGTTATAGTTTCGCTAACCTCATAGACCATTTATAATATAAAAAAACCCTATTCTTAAATGTCAATCCTAATCCCTCGGATCCACGAGAATTGTCTGTCCACTAGCATAGAAATTATAAGAGCCATATCGAGCAGAAAAGTACTGGTGCTTTTTTTTCTTTTCAAAAAATACAAAAAAAGAAAAAAAAAATCAGAGCATTGGATCTCACAACTGATTGATATGATTTGATTTGCAAATCAACTTTCGATTTCTCTCTACGTGCATAATATCGCACCAAAGACATTATCATTGCATGCCACATTATCTATCAATTTAACAGAAATTTTGACATAACCTAAACGGTAGAACCAAATTGATGTGTAAGGTGGGATGCTGAGTCTTTGCATTTAGTATCGGTGAATTTACATGCATTTATAAAAATGCAAACCATTAGAATCATCTAATGATTTTAATAAGTCCACGTCATCAAAGTTGTATTAAACTAAAAACTAATTATTAGCACCTTATTATGTCCCCAGCAAGCCACAGCCACACCTACCCTACACTGCTAGCCATGGTTGCCACCTCCGTCTCCTTCCTTTCCTCCCCCGCCTCTCTCTCTCTCTCTCCCCACTCCCCCCCTCCTTTGATTTGGGATGACTGGCTCTCAATAAGGCCTAGGAACTGATATTATGAAATTCTAATCTTTAATACTATATTGTTTCAACAGCAAAAATAAACCTGCAAAATCATAAATGAAAAATCTGCAAAATCATAAAGGGAAGGAATTCTGATGTACACCATATTGTCTTATTTAGAAGACAAAGTGACGAGAGCGATATGCAATTCAGGAAGCAACAGTGTCTATAATTTACAAAATTAATACATTAAAAGAGAATTGGATATCAGTTTTTGAATCAAATTCAAGGTTTTGATAATTATGAAAATGATTTAATTATGGGAGAGGAAGAGATGGGTGAGTGATACAGTGCAAAAGGAGGAGTTTTGATCTAATACAATTATGATGAGGTGGAATAATTAAATTCCATTGGATTAGTTAAATGGTTAAGATTTTTTTAAATGTGTGTAAATGCACCGATTATAAATGTAGAGGCTCGAGATTCATGTGAGGTGTAACATAAATGACTAATAATGTCAGAAAAAACACATAAAATATCGAAGGTGATAATTTCGCTAAACTCATAGACCATTTATAATATAAAAAAACCCTATTCTTAAATGTCAATCCTAGTCCCTCGGATCCACGAGAATTGTTTGTCCACTAGCATAGAAATTATAAGAGCCATATCGAGCAGAAAAGTACTGGTGCTTTTTT
The DNA here is from genome assembly GCF_965620075.1 of Prunus avium. NCBI lineage: Eukaryota > Viridiplantae > Streptophyta > Magnoliopsida > Rosales > Rosaceae > Prunus > Prunus avium. The sequence continues at coordinate 36,046,440 of NC_142285.1, read as the reverse complement.
TTTCTTTTCAAAAAATACAACAAAAAAAAAAAAAAAAAAAAAAAATCAGAGCATTGGATCTCACAACTGATTGATATGATTTGATATGCAAATCAACTTTCGATTTCTCCCTACGTGCATAATATCGCACCAAAGACATTATCATTGCATGCCACATTATATTAATCATTTTAACAGAGATGGAACCAACCAACGTGTGTAATTAAACACATGAAGCATGTTCCAATATGTTGAATATAGAGTAAATGGGTTCTCAAAAGAGAACAAAGAAAAAAGAGTAAAAAGGAAGCATCTCATGGCGCGCTTAGAGAAGTTTTTATATATGGTATGGTTATATCACGTAGTTAGTGTACCATCCAATATACATAGGCCATGTGGAAATATTTTATTTTTATGTCCTATATATATTGGAGAATATTTCCACATGGCCCATGTGTATTGGATGGTACACCAGCTACGTGGTGTACCCGGCACATACAAAAATTACTCTTATCGTTAGTCTTGGTTAATTTTAGAGTTATTTATATAAACACCCCTTGATATTTTTAGTTTTTGTGACCCGAGGTTTCAAAATTACACAAGCACCCTTGAGGTTTTAAATTGTTTTCACAAAACTCCTTTTGTTGATTTTTCGTCCAAAGATTGGTGATTTTATATAAAAGGTTTCTCCAATTACAAAGTTAGCATTTGAGATTAGATTGCACATACTTTTAATATATATGGCCGGCACAAACCTATTTTAATTTCAAATGGAGCCTGCAGACTATTTGCTTAGATATTTCAACATACACCAATCATGAAAGTACTTGAACTTATTGGAAGCTTCCAAATACTGCATATAATACTCCAAATTCCAATTCCCCTTATAAAGTTGTGGAACAAATTAAGCATGTTTATAGTAACTTAAGATTTTGTCAATAATTCACTTCATTTGGAGTCAATAATACACCAATAATTCACTTCTTACAGATATAAAATTTTGTTTTAATTCTTCTTGAGCATTATTTCTTTTTACCTTAATTCATAATTGGGGTTTCAATGTCAGGGCATCAATTATGTGCCAAACTAAAGCAATTTTCTAAGTTGACGATCTGCTGGTTTGGCAGCCTTGACTTAATTGTATTTGTAAGAACCAGGATGTATGGTGTCTCATCAGGAAACACTTTAATCAAGATCAACAACTATATATTTATTTATTTATTTTAAGCAGTCTACATACCTAATATATTTATTTATTTATTTAGGTTCTTATTGTCTACTAAATAATTAACCATACAACTTATATGCAACTAGAATCTTCCTTCTTCCTTTCTTTTTTTTTAATTTTTGTTTTTGGGTTTTGGGTGCTATGTGAAGATATAACATATAGCACACACAAATCAAATTCATTTTGGTCGAGAAAGGTCCTCAAATTGGATTAGGCAAAGTTTAGTCAATTAATTAAGCACTCTACATACCTAATCACGAACTGGTGTAGTTTTAGTTGTTTGCTCAAAATCATTTAACTTTTTTTTCTTCGTTTATGTGTTTGTATCGTGACAAACCAAGCAACTAGTCATTCGTGAGTCGATAGGGGATCGTAAGAGTTTAATTTGGTTTCAAATAATTATATAACTAACTTTCTTTTGACACTCTAGAAATATCCAACCAAATAGAGAAAATGAAATGCTAAAGGCTAGCTACTTGGGAATCGATGATTTTGGTTCATAATTAATCTCCCCTGATTTTATTTTATTTTCAAAACTTTTGATGTTCATGACTGTTTTATATATGTACATGTACTTTGAAAATTAAACACAATCTTACTCGTTACTCGTTATGGAAAAAAAATGCATGCAGCATATGCTCGAGAAGGGCAGATAGCAAAGAAGGGCCGTTGAGTTACGTGCACAAACGTAAATTGGCCAAATGACCATCGCGTAGCATTTCATAAATAATTATTGACTGCTATATTATATTATATAATATACATACATTATAATATAATATAAATAAATAAATAAAGTTCATATTTTTTTTGTTTTTTTCGAAAAAAGAGTTCTTAAAACAAAAATATGAACATAGTATCTAATATGCCATTTGATCAAATAGAATGGTTCATTAATGTTTAATTTTGTTTATTCGAAGTCCCACGACATCATAGTTATGTGTGTGTGAGAGAAATCCTCCTCCTTTGTAATTTAGACTATTATGTGTGTGTGTGAGAAATCCTCCTCCTCTGTAATTTAGACTATCGCTTATATTAATATATATTTTTTATTTGGCCAAGAAACTAGTATTTATTATTATGAACATGCTCATTTAAACGGTTGGCAACAAGTTGGATCTTATTAGAGAATTCATTCACTATATGTATAATTATATATTTATAATTTATATATCAACATATATAGAAGCTATATATATATATATATATATATAAATTTTAAACCACACATGAATCAGACAAGAGAGTCAATTTGAGCAATGGTTTGTGACCCCACCATATGCCTTAAAGATCTTATGTATTAAAGTAGGTAAGAGTACGTTTTCCGATAAATAATTTTAAAATTACATAATTATATATATATAAGAAATTAGATTTTTATTTAACGCACGTTAGCGACTTTGTCCCCCCTAACATTAAAAAGGAGCACAAGGTGTGAGAATCCTTTGTGCTTAGAGAGCATCAGTCCTCTTCTTTCCTTTTCTCTCTAGCTCCCTCTTATTCTCTCTCACTATAGTTCTCTCGGGCAAATTTATATTCTTGAGGAAGAGAAAGAGATCTAGCTAGAGAGGGAGAGAGAGAGAGAGTGAGTGAATATGGGAAGGGCTCCTTGTTGTTCTAAGGTTGGTTTGCATAGAGGTCCATGGACTCCTAGAGAAGACACATTGCTCACCAAGTATATTGAAGCTCATGGGGAAGGCCATTGGAGATCCATGCCCAAAAAAGCTGGTAGCTAAAGGATTTTATGAGCTTTTTTTTGTTTGTTATTGTTCAATTTCCACATTTCTTTAGATGAATTATATATTGTCCTACATAGCTAGCTAGTTACCATTTCTTTTGTATTTTAGTGGTCAAATTTCTCACAATTTAATTTGTGACTGTCTTTGTCCATGAAGGCCTCCTTAGGTGTGGGAAGAGTTGCAGGCTGAGGTGGATGAACTATTTAAGACCAGACATAAAGAGAGGCAACATAACCCCAGATGAAGATGACCTGATTGTCAGACTACATTCACTTCTGGGCAACCGTTGGTCTCTCATCGCCGGTAGGCTTCCGGGTCGAACCGATAACGAGATCAAGAACTACTGGAACACCCATCTTAGCAAAAAACTCAGAAGCCAAGGCACCGACCCAAGCACCCACAAGAAATTATCTGAGCCCGTGGTCAAAGAAAATAAAAGGAGAAAGAACCAAAAAACCAAGAACAACATGAACAAGAAGGAGATGGCGGTGAAACACAAGAACAAAACAGGTCAACATGTGGAGCCACTAAAGCCTAAAGTTCACCTCCCAAAACCCACTAGGGTAACTTCCTTTTTATCCCTGCCAAGAAATGACAGTTTTACTAGTAGCACCACCTCTACTACTACCACTTCAAGCCAAGACTTAAAAGGAGGAGGAGGAGCTTTTGGTGTTAATGAAAACGATCAAGTTTTAGTTCATCCTTGGGCCAATGGGGTTGTGTTTTGTGTTAGTGATGATCAAGATCAAGTACCCAATTCAGCTGATGATCATACGCTTGAAAATCTTTATGAAGAATATCTGCAGGCGCTGCTGAAGACAGATCATCATCATGATCATCAGAACCAACTTGAATTAGACTCATTTGCTGAGTCACTGCTGATCTAAAAAATTAAGATAAAAAAAATAATAATTAAAGTAGTGTATGAAAGATTAGTGGGTTGTCGCGCGAAAGCGTTTTGAGATTAGTTTGTTTGAACTTTAGGTTTTCACGTGCTTACCTTCTAGTTTCTAGCCAACCGTGTAGTCATATTGGACCTTTAATTATGTAATTTTTTTCAATATTTGTGAATCTGTGTGATGGTTACTTGTTAATGTAAATTAATAGAATTTAAGTTGATGATGATGTAAATTTAGCTAGTAATAACAATCAAATCTAAGTTTTTACCTTTTGGTTACAACACTACTTTATATGGGCAAGCATGAGTTTTTTTTTTCTCACTCCACTACTCATATTTGTTTTCAAATTTGTGTGACAATGCCACGGGCTCTAGTACGTACTAAGCTGCACTTCCTTGTCCATCTTACTGTAAATAACAAATCTTCATCATACGTATGATATAAGTAAATGTTCATTTGAAATTAAGTGAGGATTAATTTAGGATCGCATGCAAGACAAAAATGTTTTTTTAGGTGAGACCCAAGGGTATCCACCGCCGACAGTAGTGACTAATCCCTTTCGCCGCGGGAGCTCTCCCAATGGAGGTAAATGGCTGGCCACAAAATGCGCTCCATTCCCATGGGGGGGATCGAACCCCCAACTTCATGGTTAAGGAATGAAGTGAGGACAAAAATGTTTTGCTTTCTTAGTTATAAATAAAGAATCATTTATTCTTTACTATTCGAAGTGAAAGTAAATTATAGATCTGTATGTATTTGTTTGTCAAAAGAAGAATGACTGTTTAATCGGAGGAAAAACAAAACAAATGGAGTCCTAATGTACTTATTATGATTAATTTACGCAACTCCGACTTGTAAGAAGGAATAATTTCTATATTGCAAAAGAAAGCCAAATTTTTTTGTTATAGTACTCCAGAGTTAGAAATAGAAACGTGACATGATGAGTACTGTCACACCGATGTTTATTTTTTCAATTGTTGTTATTATTATTATTATTGATGTTGTTGTTGTTGTTTTATTTTCTGCAAAATTAACTCAGCACAGCTAGCTCTGACAGTTGATCAACAAATCCCTATGGCAGTTGATCAATAATTCCCTATGGCAATTGATCAATAAATCCCTATTCCAGTAATCCTGGCATCTGGTTGGCAGCTGAATTTTTTTGCAGTGAAAAACATATGATTGATTTCCATGCAGTGTGTTCTAGCCTCTAGCTAGTATCTTCACTTCACCAGTGTCGAAAGCATAAATTTATTGAATTGCTGCTTCATCTAACGAAAACATTCAAGCCGGGAAAGTGTAAATTAATGCTTCTGTTTTTTTTTCCTTTTTTTTTTTCCCATGTTTTTCATTTCTTGTGATGAATCGCATCAATTTCTAAAAATGGATGAATCACATTTGTGTTGGCGAGTCCTTATTTAGTTAGGATTCTGGTTCCTTATTTCATTAGAATTTTGGTTACTTACCAATTATTATTTAGTCATATTGAAATAGAGATTTACTTCCTATTGTAATTTAGATATATTTCCTATTTTATTTAGGGTTAACACATCTTTGTACTTGTATAAATATCTCCATATTGGAGAAGAATAATAATATGAGCATATATGAATATTTGCCCTACTTTGTTTGACATGGTATCAGAGCCAGGTTCCGATCCTGTGATAACCTCTGCCAAATTGAGAGTCGTTGGCACTCCTCATTCCTAACCCATCATGGGTCTTCATCTTATGGTCTTTCTTGATGTCTCAGCTTCTCTATCTTTGAAAATTTATAACAAGTCTCTTTACTACGTGAGCCTCGTCACCGCTCACCGAGCCGTTGCTTTCCTCTGTGAGCCTCGTCACCGCTCACCGAGCTGTTGCTTTCCTCCGCGAGCCTCGTCACCGCTCGCCGAGCCTTTCCTTTGACTGTTCTGCCGGTCTCTGTCTTCTTCAGCTACTCTCTTGAGTTGCCTTTCCGCTTCTCAGTTTTGAGCACCTTATCTTTGTCTTTGTCTCTGTTCATGATTTGCTGGGTTTCCTCCCTTACTATTCTCCTTTTCTGAAGTTTTTTCTTCATGGGACAACTGTATGCTACCACCTTCCCCTCTTGCATTTGTTTCTGCCACGAGACTGGCATGTTTGAGTCTCTTTACTATTATTCAATTTCTCTTCTTCCAAATCTCGACCCTTTACCAGTGTCGGATTTGAGGGGGAGTGCTGCAACTTTATTTGGGTGTTACTTTCTCCAAATCTCGACTCTCATACATCGTCGGATTTGAGGGGGAGTGACACCGCTGCTTATCTATTCCACTGCAATTTAACCACCTATCTTCCATGGCTGATGTGTTTTCACTGTGGTCATGCCCGTTGACCTTGTCTCTGCTGTTGCTGGTGCCAATGCCTTGTATTGTTGTTGATGATGTCTGTTATGTCTCTGCCATGTTGCTCTTGCTGGTACCAGTGCCTTGTATTGCTCTTGTTAGTGCCAGTATTGTTGCTCCTGCATGTTATGGTGCCAGTATTGTTGCTCATGCCTTTGCTGGTGTGTTTGCCTTGCCTTACCCTATTTTTTAGGGTTTGGTTTCTGCCTTATCTTCTGCCGTGCTCACAGGGTTTCTGTGTTCTGCTATCTACCTTATCTTCTGCCGTGCTCACAGGGCTTCTGTATTTTGCCTTATCTATTGTCGTGCTCACAAGGTTTCTGTGTTCTGCTATGTGCCCTATTTTTTAGGGTTTGCTCTTGTGTTTCCGCTGTGAACTTTGCTTTAGTTTGTCATTTGTTTCACTTGTAGTTGACAAAAAGACCTTCTCTACAATTGGTGCTTCTCAAGTATGGTGTTCTATAACTCGCTTGTCAAGTTGGGCATGCGAAATATCTTTGCCCAACTTGAGGGGGAGTGTTGGCGAGTCCTTACTTAGTTAGGATTCTGGTTCCTTATTTCATTAGAATTTTGGTTACTTACCAATTATTATTTAGTCCTATTGTAATAGAGATTTACTTCTTATTGTAATTTAGATATATTTCCTATTTTATTTAGGGTTAACACATCTTTGTACTTGTATAAATACCTCCATATTGAAGAAGAATAATAATATGAGCATATATGAATATTTGCCGTACTTTGTTTGACAATTTGGATATAAATTGAATGCAGAAACGAAAGAGTACTGCATTAATTAAACAAGCAAAAGGCATTGATGTGCCTCAACTGCCTTTGCTACATCTCGCCCCATTGACAGTTAAAAAAAAAAAAAAAAAAAGTAGTAGGACCAATTTCTGTCTTGTCATCGCACTCATATAATACATATGTAAAAATTGGTTGCCTCTCCTTTATGATCCCCTCTGCATGCAGACAGATTATGCATCCCATCAAAACATGGAGACAAAAATCAACCAAACAACTTGGAAAGGAGGAAGGAATCTAATAATAATGAATTAAATTTTGCCTAATGGTGTTAGGTTTTGTTATTATAACTTACTACGAAATATTTAATCCTTTTTTCTTCGCCTTCTTGTGAAAATTTCTAAAATCTAATTAGCTTATTAATTACGAGGCACTCTCAAATTATAAGGACTAAATTGGAATATATACGTGCGACAACTAGAAGACCGAAATTACTAAAAATTGAGTCGGAGGATGAAAATGAAATCTGAATATAGACACAAGGACCACTACGATTGAAAATCCTAGGCCTTGGGTTGTCTCAACAAAAAAAGGGTTTTGATTGTATAATTTGTTTGTTGTGTTGGTTTGTCCCTTGGTCGACAATAAACTTTTGGTTATAGTGCAAGGTAGATGGGCTCGTGATCAACTTCTATTCTCACAAAGGTAGATAGAAATAGAATATCCGTATGGAATATTTTAGTTTGACAAGGTTTAGGGCAAAATCGAATGAACGGTCGTCCATTACCATGGCCATGATAGAGGGTCCCACCTTGACTAATTACTTAATCTCCCCACATTATTTTCCAATATTTTGCTATCTAAGAGATTTTTTGCCTTATGTAATGGAACAGCAGCAACCCACATGGGTCCTGGTATGCACACAAGAAAAAAAACACATTTCATGTGGAGTGCACAATATGAACATCATGACATCAATCACAAACTTTTACTAGAATCAATCTATATAATAAAGAGACTTCTCAAAATAACAGTCACAAACTTGCTGCCGCCTTGCAAGTTGCAACCCACATATCTTTCTATTTTTATGAAAAAAGTGAAGAGAGAATATCAGGTGGAAAGAGAAAGACAAGAGAAACAAAACATGGAATGTCTAATTATTATATGCAAAAAGCTTTTCTTTTTATTTTGATTGAGAGTTTTGAGGTCAAGAATCGAACTTGTACGTATGGGAACTAGCCAGAAGCTCCCATTTGTACAAGAATAGTGTGAAAGTTGAACTTGAAATGTTTTTACAGATATGTTCGAGTTGTCATAATGAAAGCACAAATAATAGAAGCAATGAAAACCGTTTAGAGAAAACCAAACATTTTAATGTGGATGCACCGTGATCATGGATATGAAACACGATAATTTATGTCTTTTATAGCAAAGAGCACAAATAAAAACATGTCTAAAGCCAGTTTTATTAGGAGACCCCACAAATAAAAGTTATATATCTTTTAGATTATGATAAATAAAAATTATTTTTAATCTTTAATTTTATTTTTTATGAACTAATCAAGATTAAACATCCAACTCCTTGTTATCGCCTTCATGTAAACAAAATACGAGACTTCCTCCAACTTATTAGAGACAACTACTATTAGAGAAAATGAATTGAGGATCTACCTCCTCATCTCTCACCCCACAAGTATCATGGATGCTTTTAATTGTTAGATTAAATATGGATAATTAACATGCATCGTAATCACTTGACATCTTTTAACATATACACTAATTAAACAGTATATTTAATCATGTTATTTCTAAATTTTATTGGGAAGAACTAACTTATAATCTTATATTACTGAGACATGAGATTGCAATTTAGCTAGCCTACACCATTTTTGTTATAGATTTTCTATCTCGAATTAAGGACCCCATTTATGTTCTGGTAAATATTCTTGGTAACAAAGAGCAACGACATCAAATACTCTGTCGTTCATGCTAACTCGCACCAACACCGAACACACGATTCTGCCTCGCGCTTTTGGGGTTTGGAAAAACAGAAAAGTCGATCAGAAACCGCTGGTTATGGTGGCGAGACGAAAAATGTTCAGAAGCTGAAAATCAACAAATCGAGAAACACGAAGAAGCAGAGATTAGCAGAGCAATGGGAGCAGTAACAGCACCAGCGCCATGGAAGCAGCTCCTTCTCAACGCAATGGAATCCAATGCCCACCTCAGGCACACTTCCTACATTCAGCTTGTATGCCTCTCTCTCTCTCTCTCTCTCTAGTAATCAATCTTTTTGTTTGTTAAAGTTTGAATCTTTGATGGTTGATTGGGAATTGTAGGCAACTATTGCTTGTAATGGGAGACCTTCAAATCGTACTGTTGTTTTCAGGTAATGATTCTCTCTCTCTCTCTCTCTCTCTCTCTCTCTAAAAGAAATTAAAGTTGATGACTTTGCTGGTACCCTCAGGGGATTTCAAGAGGATAGTGATAAGATTCAAATCAATACCGATGGCAGAAGTCGTAAGGTCATTCTTGTTCGACCCGTTAATTTACAGTTTTAATTTGTTGTTTTCAGCTCAGCTGATATGATGTATTCTTCATAAATTTTTGCAGATTGAGGAGCTTAAGCATTGCCCTTTTGCTGAGGTAATTTATCTTTGAGGTACATTTCCTGAGTTTGTTATGAAACTATCTGCTTTGTATCTATTTGCACTAGAATTAAAGGTTCTTTTAGAGTTTGATGATAATAGTTTTCTGCCCCCTTTTTATTCTTTTGTTCTTAGGCTTAATTTTCCATGTTCTAGATATGTTGGTACTTTACTGACTCTTGGGAGCAATTTCGGATCAATGGAACAGTTGATATTATTGATGGATCAAATCCCGACCCCATAAAACTTCAGGTGAGGTCAGGACCCTTTCTAGAATAGAGGGAAAGGAAAATGCATGTATCATAATCTGAATTCATACTTTAAATATGTTGGAATTTGTTGCGGCAACTGCTTAATCTAAATTTTGAGTCTTCAGATTCTAGAATGTAAATGGTACTTCGGATTCGGAAGTCCTAGTTTTCATGTTAGATTGTATGTTTGAGATAAGTTTCCGGATGAAATGGTAATTATGACCAAAATGTTGTTGAAGGAATCAACGATCATGACTGGAAAAAGGCTTTAGCAGTTTGAAATTGATAATTCTTTTGATACTCGGTTGACAAATAGATAGTATCAGGGGTGGATTTTAGCGGTTCTAAATTGCCATTGCATAGACTCGGTGTTAAACATAAATTTTCTAAATTCAGTTGTCTATGGATAGAAACTTCTAAATCCAGTTTGAAACACACCACATAATCTTCTCTCCCAACAAAGGAAAGAAGATTTAATCAAGGGCCTACCTTAGTGCTAACATGATGCATTGTTGTTTGCTTATAAGATTTCCACTGGACTTTGGATAATGATTTATCATGTAACTTCTAGAGAGGGACATGTTCTGGGCCAAAGACAGTAAAATTGGGCTAAGCTTGGTGCTGGAGTGAGATGATTTTTGGCATGGTGCCACTTTGTTGACTCCCTTGCATAGCAAGGATGAACAATGTTTGTCAAAAAGAGATGTCAGAGTTGAACATGTTCCCTCAAAAAGAGATGTCAGAGTTGAACATGTTCCCGAGATGCAGGGATGGAAGGTGTATATATTTTAGAAGATTGAGTGCTGTTGGAGATCAGATAGTTTGGAAACATAATTTATTAAATATTTAACGAATTGAAGTAACCTTGCCATGATCTTTGACCTCAAGTGGATGTTTAAAAAATGTAATACAGCATATATTTTGCTATTATTCATGCTGTAATGTTCTCCTCTCAAATTGCCTGCTGCAGCAAAGAGAGAAATCGTGGGCTTCCAGTTCTCTGAAATCAAGACTGCAGTATTTGGGGCCCCAGCCAGGTCTTCCCAATCTAAGTGAAGAACCACCCAAGGAAGTCTCTGTCGATCCTTCTACAGGCCCCGTTGGTGCATTTTGTGTTCTTGTTCTAGACCCGCAACAGGTTTGCTTCTCTAGTCTTACATTCATGATTCGTCTTACAATGTGTTTAATTTCCCTGCTTAATTTTCTTGAGTTTTATCATGTTCACAGGTTGATTACTTGAACCTGAAGAGTAACCAGAGGCTGACGTTTGCATCCACTGGAAGTCCCAATGAAGAGAAATGCTGGACTTCAGAAAGGGTTAACCCCTAAACCTCTGCTCTAGAGTTTAACCAGAGGCAAACATGAAACACGTCGTTGTTTACTGATGATTTATTCTGTCAAGTCGACAATATAAAAAGGAAGATATATTATTGATGATTGTGTGAAGTTAATCTTTAATAATTACATTACAACTTAGATTCCTGCTTGGCTGCTCGTACAACTAGAAGCTTACCTCTAACCTGAAGAAAGAAGTTGCCAACAAAACTAGTGAATGCATTTGACCCGTCTGTTTGGCTGCTGTGATACTTGTATCACATTAAAAAGATCTCTATAAAAAAAGAGCCTAAATGAAGTGCATGGAGCAATTATCTCATATATTGGGTAAGAATATTAGCAGGTTTATGACAAGAAAAACATTTGCTTACCAAGACTGAGGAAGAATTGAGTCCGGAAGTTAGGAACACCAACAAAACATGTATACTTACGTTAGGAGAATCCAAACAAATGAAGAAAAAGAAAAATTGCCTTTCTATTAAAATCATAAAAAAATAAAATCCCCTTTTAAATTTGATTATGCTCTCGTTTACAACCCCACCCCAATTTCAAGTTTTAAAGAAAGAAATGGACCAAAAAATCCTCGATTGGAAACAAAAGGTTACAACTTAACTTACAACAATCTTTCTATGTCAGCTATCAAAATCCAAAGGCACTCTAGCACTGGGGCAAGTCTGCAGGAGGGTGAGGAAGGATCTCAAGGTCTCCTTTTCCATTCTTCACAACAAGCACTGTGCCTAATCCCCAAGACTGGTGTATGTCAAGGTGACAATGCATAAACCAAACCCCTGCAATTAATAAAAATTGTCATTGGTGATGCCATTTCCTCCTGTGCGTTAGTCGTGTGCGGACGTGTGATGCTAGCACATCTGTTCTCCAAACAGGTCAACAAATATGATAGCTTCACGTCCCCACGCGCAACTGACTATAGCATTAACCCATTAGTATTAATATAGAAATACAACACTTACCAGGATTGTCAGCAACAAAACGTATAGCAGCCCATCCACCCACAGGGACTCCAATTGTGTTCATGTAAGGTGGATCCACCAAGTTGAAGTTTGCAGTTTTCGGGTTGTAGTTCCCAGTGCCATACCCAACAACATAGAAGCTATAGCCATGAAGATGAATTGGGTGATTCTCAGTTGTGACTGTTCCAGTGTCCTGCATGATGAGTTGCACTCTAGCACCATATTCAAGGACCAACGCCTTAGTCCCATTCAATGCCTGTGTATTGTTAGGAACATTATTAGGTGCCCCATTGACAAAGTCATAGAACTTAAGGGGTACCCCAGGGAAGTCCTCTGTGAAAGAGCCATTAATCTTCTTATAATAAGCTTCCAAAAGTGAAATTTTTGGCTTAACAAAACTTATATTGTTCATTGATGCTGCCATAACCCCATTATTAAGGCCTTGGCAATTTTGTTTTGGTGTCTTGGAGTGACACTTTTGAACATTCAATCCAATGGTGACAAAAAGGTCAGTGTCAATCTGTCTTGAAACATTAACAGGGTTTAGGCTCCTTAATCCATCCATGACCGTCTTAACGGCTAGATTATCGTTGAAGCAGGGCAATTTAGCAGGTAAAGATAGGCTATTAGGGACAGCACCCGAGTATTGGAAATAAGCAATGGATGAAATGTTTTGGAATTTGACACCCTTGGCTGACATGTAAGGTCCCATGGCCATGGAGTATTTTCCTGGAGACTGATCAGCTGTGACTAAGACACTCATGGTCTGGCCTGGTCCAAGCATCACACGGTCTGTGGTGAATGGCTTTGTATACTCTGCATCAGCTTCCACAATTGTCAGTTTGTGATTAGCAATGGCAAAGAAGTTCTCCATGTTTAAGCCTGCATGTATTAGCCTTAGCAAGTATGTCTTCCCTGAGACCACATCAATCTGAAACACATCTGAAACAATCACAACATCACATAGTAAGCAAGCAAAACAATTAATGACAAAAGCAAGGAGACTAATGAACTATCCATACTACATTTACTAATCACATTGTTGGCCATTAAAAAGTTTCACGTCTACGAGCGAAACGTGGTAAATATTATACATATAACATTGTTTTAGATTTTCTATATTACCATTGTTGGAGCAGTTGTAGTTTGGCCCTGGATGGCCATTGATTGTATAGGCGTTTGTTGGTGTGGGAGGTCCTCCACTTGCTGCAGTGGCTCTTTCAAGTTGTACAACATCCTGCAGCCAATACTCCCCTAATACAATTGTCTAAATAATCAAAATTAATCCGAACTTCCATAACATAATTAATTTGTAAACATCACTCAGAACCCAACAATTACTTTTCAAAAGATTATCACTTCCCCAGATGAAAATCATATATATATATTTGTTAAGTACCTAGTATTAAGGTGTGCTCTTCATAAGGGGCTTTGAATGGGTAAGGAGCCCCAGTTTTTGGATATACAATAAGGGCACCATAAACAGTTGCCCTTAGCCAGGAAACATGAGCATGCCAAAAGAAGGTGCCTTTCTGCTTCACCATTGTAAATTCATATGTAAAACTCTGGCCAGCTTGAATTGGACATTGGGTTATGTATGAAGGTCCATCAAACCAGCATGATAGCTTTTGTCTGACACCATGCCTTGATTTGAAAAATAAAAAGAAAAGAAATAATTAGTAAGAAAATAAGCAATCAAGTTATGAACAAATATATAAGCTCATTGGTTTACCAGTGAATTGTGACATTGAAAGGTGTCTCATTAGTTACATTGACAATGATTCTATCATCTTCCTGAGCATAAACAGATGGCCCTGGGAACTTCCCATTGATGGTCACCATGTCCTTGGTGCTGCACAGTTTGGTAACTCTTTTGGTTTGTACCTAAAAATTGGCATCAAATTGACCTTCATTAACCAGAAAAATCAGGAGAAATCAATAGAAAAAGAAAAACACATAAAAGAAGTAAGTTAAAAGAGACCTTGAAATCATAGAACCTGGTTGATCCTCCACTTGGCCATTGTGCCATAACATGCACATTGTAATTGTAACCATAGATGAACAAAAAGCTTAGAACTATTGTAAATGAATTGAGCAAGTTTGCCATTTACACAGACACTCACTCGCACACAGAGTTTGAACTTGGTGGCGAGATGGGGGTGGTGGAAGGGGTGCTTAATAGAGTGAATCCAAGATACTTTTTTTTATACTTTTTTTATTAATTTTTTTTCCTGTTTCCTGCTTTTTTCCTTTTTTCCTTTTTTTGTAATATATATTTTTGATTGCAAGAGAAAGAAAAAAAGAAGAAGGAAAAAGCAGGGTTCTTGTAGGTGTATCATGTTTGTCAGCTTTCATGATACCTCTAACATGCATTGGTGATAATAAGTTGTTGGGTGTGTGTGATTATTCAATGTGACCCAATGTGGGGAATGGTTTAAACCTCTTTCTTTCTCAACCCAAAAGAGATTTTACTTTTCTTTTCTCTCAATACCTTCTTTGTCATGAAATCATGTCATTTGACTGAGAAAAATAGACACACCTGCTACTACCTAGATACCAATACCTGAACAGCTCCCCTGCTCTGTTCTCTTTGTGTTTAGAATCCATCATTTCACTCCCATCAGAAACTTTCTTAATTTCTCTCTGAATGACCTTTTGAACTCCCCAATTGTAACTTGTAAAAGTTCATGTGCTTTAGGGAAAGCTTTCAAACAAAGGGTTCAGCTGGCTCTGCCTCTACATGCTTTAATTCAGTACTTTGGTTCATGGCATTGCAGCCAGCATTGCTCACATTAAAAATATACAGCTAACATTTCTAATGGTAGAGTCAGTAATTTGTGTATTTTATGTATCTGTAAACTTAGTGTATGAGACAGGCAAATAGAGTGAAAAAAGTGAGCAATGGATGGGATTGTTTGCTGTGCTTTTGATGGACAGGCTCTTCTACTCAATCATAAGCATAGTGGCTGCACGCCTTCACACCCCAACCCCACCTTTGTTAGAAACTTGAAGACACTAAGGCAAAGATTTTATTCCCAAAGCTTTATGGATATATCAACTTTTGGGATCATTATTTTATTTCTGGTACGTTTTTACAAACATATGGTATGGATCTTCATCAGATTGCAAACTAGCCGCTTTGGATTTTCATTACAATGTGGCTTGTGTTTCGCTCTTTCATGTCAGATTGTAAACCAGCTCTTCTCAATGTTGGAAGAGGTCTCAACTTCAATTCTGCTAAATTATAACTCAACATTTTACTATTTATGATTTTGATTAAATATCATTTCGTGGGACAAAGTCCCATGTTGTAATTACTATATCATAGGTAGGGGATTTAATTACTCGAGTTTAGCATAATGAGTTACTTTCTAACATTGTTGTAAAAGAATGTTAAAATTGATGATTGCGCATGTAATTGGATCATTACCAAAATTTAAAATTTGCACCATACTGATTGAACAAACAAATGTTTGTCAATGAGGTCTAGCTTAGTGGAAACGGGCATTGACTTGCACCCAGTAGTCTTATGTTAGAACAGTCATGACACATTGATAGTGTGTGTGTGTGAGAAATCCCCCTCCCCTTGTTGTTTAGAGTACCGCTTATATATAAAAAAAACATTGCATTTAACCCATATCAATATTTGTTGGTCAAGGGTACAAACCACATCTCTATAGATTTGAAGATTTTAGCATATCATGTTCTAGCCTCATAATTGAAGATCCTTTATTTTTTTTTCTAATGATTTTTAACATGGTGTGTTGAATTTTAGGACCACCCTCTATTTTAATCTCCTAAACGAATCTTTACCAACTCAAATTAGTATTTGCCCGTAATGAATCAATAGTTGAAAGGGATTGTGTTCTGTAGAAGCTGCAGATGAACAAAAAAGGCATTCTGAGAAAAACAGAAAAATAATAATTAAAATAAACATACGACAAAAATTGAGCAACCCATAATTGTGTCCAATGCATGCCACGATAGCTTCAAACCTACGCAGCATCACTGTGGGTGATGGTGCCAGGTTTCATGTAGTAACTTGAGCATGCATGTTTCTATTGGCTTCCTTTCCATATCTTATATTTCAGCTTCTCACATAATTCAAAATCACAAATCTTCTACATAAGTTTGCACAGAGAAGAAGAATCTCCAACTCTTCTGGGTGGCTTCAAAAATCATATAATTAATAGACTGAAACTAAAAGCTATTAATTAAACTGAGTTTAGCAGGCCTAATCCCATATCAAAAGCATAAAAAACACAAGTGATATAAGTCATTTGTGAGCTGTTTCCCATAAACTAGCAAGAAGAGATGCATTAACTAAGCCCAGGAGTTACAAATGCTTGGCTCAACTGGTTGTGTAGTCAGCCTCGCAGAAACTCCTCTCCTCCATGGAAATGCCAGTGCTGATGAACTGGTTGAATCCAGAAAATTGGTTTTTGGCACCTTGCGGAGCTCCCAAGGGAAGCCACATGCTCCAAGCCTCAGACTTGCAACAAATTTACAGGAACACTCTGCACTGAAAGACAAAAATTTGTAACCAACTTTCTGTAACCCCCTCACACTATCCACTTCTAGAGAGAGAGAGAGCGTTTTATTATCAGTAAAGTAAGAACAATCTCAAAAGGAGTTTAGGTGTTTTTTGATAGTTCTATCATCCTTTGTGGAGGTAACAAGAGGGGAGAAACTCACAGGGATGGGGTGCCTGCCTTTTTCTTCGCGGACAGGATGCAAGGCTCCGGTTCCAAGAGGTAGAGTCTTGAAGGAGCAGCGAGCGAGGCTGTATATAATCCATCGTTGCATCTTGATGCTGATTTGCTGGAGAGACGAAGATAAGTGATTCGAATTTTGGACTCAGCAAATTTTGATGAGTGTATTTCATTTTGTTGCCTTTGAGCTACCTGCAAATAAGTCTATGATGCATAGTAATGTAGTTGATGAGCTGGATGCAAATTTTACCCATCCATGCTTTACAAAAGTGCCATGATGTGGAGATTCTGCATATCCATGCTGCTTAATTTTTCTTTCCCTTGTTCTTTCAATGTTCTTTGTGAATGGTTCTTTCTTGACAATATGATGGCTAAGTAATTATCCCCAACCAAACATGCCAGTTTCTAATGCAGCATCTTTTTTTTCAACCAGACCATAAAATCATGCTTCTGAGAGCACCAATTTTGCAGACAACTTGACACAGGTGGACTTCCTTATATGATTGTTTCGGTACTCCTGAGATCTGATTCCCTTCCTATTTATGTTTTGGATGTTGATGCTTGAGCAGGATTTGTTGTTCAATGATATCTGATTTGATTGGTTCGGGAACAGAGTAAATTCTTACTGTATCTGGTAATATTTTTATTTGAATACCAAAGTGAAATTGTGAAGACTAAAATGTGTAAGAAAACAGATCAAATACTACTAAAGGTATCTCTCACAAAGATTTCAATGTGGCTTCTAAGGAAACAATGACAACATTCAAAAAGTTTAAACAGGTTTGACGTACATTGCGGTGAAGATCTTGCATTAACGGAAAAGTGAAGACCGTTGATGCAGTTTCTTCTAGTTACAGAAGCAGACACCACATGAGACCGGTAATTCTAATCGACAATCAATTTTGTCATATGTTGTGACACATCACAGATCACACAACACATCATTACTTTGGAAAAAAACTTCGAATTTCGATACATATGATGCATCCTTATAATATGTCCTTACATAGGTGGGGGAAAAAGAAGAAAGGAAGAAAGAAAGAATAAAGAACCCTAGTCAGCCATTTATCTGTCAGTAATGTTGCACATTCAACAAAATGGAAAAGTGCTCTCCTCTGGTCTTCTAGTCTCTAAATGCTAGCTAATCAACTATAGTCTTCGATACATATGATGCATCCTTATAATATGCCCTTACATAGGTGGGGGAAAAAGAAGAAAGGAAGACAGAAAGAATAAAGAACCCTAGTCAGCCATATATCTGTCAGTAATGTTGCACATTCAACAACATGGAAAAGTGCTCTCCTCTGGTCTTCTAGTCTCTAAGTGCTAGCTAATCAACTATAGTCTTCAAAATGAACAAGACCTAAACACTGATCACCTAAGGGAAATACACACTACCCTCATATAGATTCCCTTTCATAAAATGAGAGCAGCATCCAACCACTCACAAAGAGTGTCAATTACATTGCACATATATTATATACATCCATGAGATGTTTAGCTTGTGATGCAAATGCTTGGTTTAAATGACCAGAAACATAAGAAACCACTAAGACAAATGCCAAAATTCCCAAGGTCCAAGTTAGACGATAACGCTTTGATAAACTCAGAAGCAACCAATTATAACACAAAGGAAATTCAGTATGATTTTTATCAATTCAAACAATGAAAAAACACAAATTCTTCACCCAAATGCAGGTGACCAGTAAGATTTTCTTTCCTTTCTACATGCCTAGAGTTTACCAAGTAGCAGGGTAACTCCAAACACCAGAGGCTTCAAGAAGCATTAAACAAGTGAGTACACTATTGCACAAAATCCACCGACTGCTGTGTGGGTGAGAGTGAGTTGTCAATCCCATTTTCAAGCTAAAGTGACGAAAACCACAATACCAGGACTTGGACAATTGGCATTGACTGCACGAGATTGGTTCTTGCCTAGTCTGACCAAACTACACGTTACAGCAAAACCATAACTGAAATTTAGCATCAAAATAAAAAAGAAGAAAAAAAAAACTGATTTTAGCAGAAATGTAGCATCCAATGACTCTGCATATGAATCAAGTTATCAAACAGAGTTTCAGAAATTTCATGAGCACTTCAAACTACAATTAAGTATAACAAGAAATGTTGGAGCATTACATCTACATGAATAAGGTAGTTGTACGCTACGCAGTGAAGGTTGTACGTTGACACGAAAGCAAGATTTCCCCTTTTCGAACTTTATCAACAGAATTTACAAAATCCCCAATTCATTTCACAAGCAAAAAGTGGCCTACAAAATCCAATTACAATTTCAACGCGCATGGACACAAATTACAGATACAAACCAAGACCATACAATACACAAGCTACACATAAAGCTAAAAAGCAGTGCAATTTCTATCTTCTTCTTGAGTTGAGTTGAGTTGAGTTGAGTTGAGTTGAGTGTATGGTAAAATCACCGTGAGCGGAGGCTGCGTGTGAACTGCAGCAACCAATCAAGCTGAAACGCCGTCGTTGAGGTGATGGGTGGTGGTGGCGGCGGGTTTGTTGATGGGCTGATTGGGGTCGATGATGGGCTGGGCTTGGTGGGATGCTGCGGGCCTGGAGGAGGTGAGGAAAAGAGGGCGGCCGTCGTCGTCGTTGATGGCGTTATTGTCGTCGTCGAAATCGGTGGTGTTGAGGTTGATGCAGGAGCAGCGTTCCAGTGAGGCGAAGAAGGCTGAGGCGACATTGGTGCCCACACACGACAGCACGGACATGCAGTTGTTGCTCTCCATCGTTGGATCAAGTTGTTTGGACGGCTCGGATTGATTGAATATTAGTCTTGGTGAGAGAGAGAGAAGAAAGACAATGGAGTTTTGGAAGCTGGAAATTGGAAATTGGAATATGGAAATGGATTCCCTTTCTTTTTTATGTTAAGTTTATATATATTTTTTCATAAAGAGGCGAATCATATTCAATTCATTTTAAGTAGGTCCATCTGGTGGAGTCTGTGGTGGCATCTAGTCACTTTCATATATGATTATTTTTAGGTTCCTATTTTCTCAACTGTGCTGTAGGCCTTTGACCAACCCTCAAATTATATACGAGAAGAGCGTTTGCATTTAGCATCGATGTATTTAAGTAAAATTTAATTACTTAATTAATATAACGAATTTTAGTTAGTATACGTCGATATAATTGTATTAGACAAAATCTCCCACTTTTGCACCTTATTATTGTAACATTTTCATCTCAGTCTCCCCTCCCATCGCCCCCCACCTGCACCTTTGCTCTTCCTTTGTTTCCTGTGTTTGCTTGATTCCAAAGATAACCAATCACTTCTGCTTCCTTATATCTGCAACTAACATCTTATTATCTGCCACTATCTTTTTTTTCTTTTCCAATCTTCCTCCTTTCCCCGTCAAATCCCCTTTTCTCCATTATTCTTCTACGCTTTTGCAATATCAAACCCATAATCAAATTGTAGAAATCACAAAACAAATTAAATCAAACCCACAAATAGAAAATAAATCAAATCAAACTCAAGAAGAAATTAAAACAAATCCTAGAGAAATATGAAGACAAACCCAGGAGCAAAAATTCTAGCCAACCAACAAAACTAGCCATTTTAATATTCCTTATTTCTCATTTGTATGGTTATAGCATATGATTCATTTTAAATACTAAGAACATAGAAGATAAAGAAAATATCAAACTAAAAACTCGAAAAATCGGCAATCAGGCCAAACCAAATCGATCGGGTTGGTTTGGTCAGATTTTTTATTAAGTCTTTATTTAATTTTGGTGTCAAACCAAACCGAATTGGCTGATTCGGTCTAATTCACGGTTTCAAGTTTTCAAAATGATTGATTTGCGCGAACCAAACTAGTCATTGTTCACAGCCAAATATTACAAAAATTATTGCACCGAGGGGATTTGAACTTATTATTGCCCTCGAAAATTATTTTTGGAAAACTTTCCTCTCTTTTTTAAAGCTTATAAGTTAGGAGCCCTTGGATTGAAATGGATGGCTCAGATTAACAACTTACTCAATAGTGAATTGGCGTACTAGGAAATTTTGAGTAAAACCTTGTTTCCTTGGTTCGTTTCCTTTCACCTTGTTTTCCACTTTCGATTCTTCATTTTGAGTAAAACCTCACTCCTAGGAAATTTCATTTAGATCTAGGGTAGGGGTTTGATTAGATTGATAGGTTGACTTATTCTCTGTACTCATGACTTAGTTCTCTCCATTCTTTCTACCAAAGAGAATATTATTTTATATTTTTTCTTCGTGGAAATATCATGCTTCACCTTACGACTAGTGTTGGTCATACCGAGTTTATCCTCGAGATACTCCAACATCATCCTTCCCTTCTTGACACACAAAATAATAATGGAGATCTTCCACTACATCTAATTGCATTTGTTGGGCATCTATTTGTAGTTGAATGTTTACTTTTACGTAACAGATTTGGTGATCATAACAAAACTTCGACTCTGAACGTGTTAAACAAGAAGTCATAGAGCTAACAAAGGATATCCTAGAGTTTGTTAAATATCAAGAACAAAGGGCAGATGAGGGTTATGTTGAAGAAGAAATAACATATGATTAGCATGCTAGGGACGATGTCGAGATTAGTATTACAGGCTTGAATGCTGTAATTTACAGATGGGCAACAAAATTCTCTTCTAAAGATATTTCTTTCGATATGTGGTTGCCTCTTTGGCATGCTACATGTTGCCATGCAACCACAATCTACAAAGCCCTCGTGTAAATATTGTGCTTTACCTCTAGCTAGTGTTGGCTATACCGAGCTTATCCTCGAGATACTCCAGCATCATCCTTCCTTTCTCGACACACACAACAATAATGGAGATCTTCCACTACATCTAGTTGCATCCATTAGGCATATATATGTAGTCGAATGTTTAATTTAACATAAATTTAGTGATCATAACAGAACTTCCACTCAGAACGTGTTAAACAAGAAGTAACAGAGCTAACAAAAGATATACTGGAGTTTGTTAAACATCAAGAACAAAGGGCAGATCAAGGTGGTGCTGAAGAAGAAATAACATATGATTAGTATGCTAGGGACGATGTTGAGATTTTTATTACAATCATAGATGCTGTAATTTACAGATGAGCAACAAAGTTCTCTTCTAAAGATATTTCTTTCGATACGTGGTTGCCCCTTTGACATGTTACACGTTGTCAAATATGCATCCACAACCTACAAAGCCCTCGTGGAAATACCGTACTTTAACTCCGGCTAGTGTTGGCCATATAGAGCTTATCCTAGAGATACTCCAACATTATCCATTCATTCTCAACACATAGAACAATAATGGAGATCTTCAACTACATCTAGTTGCATCTGTTGGGCATCTATCTGTAGTCGAATGTTTACTTTTACATAACAGATTTGGTGATCATAACAGAACTTCCACTATAAATGTGTTAAACGAGAAGTGACAGAGCTAACAGAGGATATCCTGGAGTGTATTAAATATCAAGAACAAAGGACAGATGAAAGTGATGCTGAAGAAGAAATAACATATGATTAACATGCTAGGGAGGATGTCGAGATTGGTGTTACATGTATGGATGCTATTATTTACAGATGGGCAACAAAATTCCTTTCTAAAGATATTTCTTTCGATATGTGGTTGCCTCTTTGGCATGCTACACGTTGCCAAATATGCAACCACAATCTACTAATCCCTCATGGAAATACAGTGTTTCACCTCCAACTAGTATTGGCTATACAAAGTTTATCCTCGAGATACTCCAGCATCATCCTTCCCTTCTCGACACACACAACAATAATGGAGATTTCCCCCTACATCTAGCTGCATCCTCTGGGCATCTATATATATAGTTAATTTTTACTTTTGTATAATTTATTTGATTATCATAGCAGAACTTCCACTCTGAACGTGTTAAATAAAAAGTAACAGAGCTAAGAAAAAATTTCCTTGAGTTTGTTAAACATAAAAAAGAAACATATGATTAGCATGCTAGGGACAATGTCGAGATTGGTATTACATGCATGAATGCTGTAATTCACAAATGGTCAACAAAATTCCCTTCAAAAGATATTTCTTTCGATATGAAGTTGCCTATTTGGCGAACTACACAATACCAAGTATGCAACCACAACCTACAAAGCCCTTGTTGAAATACCATGCTTCACCTCTGGCTAGTGTTGGCCATACAGAACTTATCCTCGAGAAACCCCAACATCATCCGTGCATTCTCAACACACAGAACAATAATATATATCTTTTAGTACATCTAGCTGCATTCACTAGGCATCTATATTTAATTGAACGTTTATTTTTGCATAACAGATTTGGTGATCATAACAAAACTTCCTCTCTGAACGTGTTAAACAAGAAGTAACAGAGCTAACAAACGATATCTTGGAGTTTTTGACCAAAGAGCAGAGGAGGGTGATGCTGAAGAAGAAATAACATATAATTGGCACATAGATGTGGTGGAAGATCTCCATTATTGTTCTCTAGTCCCTTTATTGATATAACGCGAGGATATCTTCCTCAGATCCGCATGATATTAGTCCAAAAAAATATGTGGATTATTACGGTGAAACATATCATCTGATTCTCTCATTCTCTCATTGTATCTAGGTTTCTAATAATATTTTTTTGTAATTCTACTGTCTCTCAATTAGTATAAATTTATCTGACATGTCGCCAATTAGAATTAAAAAAAAAGAGTAATGTTGTGGGTTTGATACATTTGTTCACCTTGGGGCTACACTTAAGTTTTGGGTTAGTGATTGTCTATTGTTTACTTTAATGTTGGAAGCTTTTCAGTTAATTGGTTACTAATTGTATGATTGGAAGAATTAGGTTGAGAACATAAAGAAATGCCTACTAATGTTTTCCACAAATCTTAACGAGTTCTTAGCCATTCAAATCCATAACTAGGAATAGAGTGGGTTGATAGTAAGTAACACAACTAATATAACTCGAAAAAGAGTATTGATGAGGTAAGGAAAAACAATTATCAATATGTTAGGTAAATTATGATTAACAAGTTAGAAGGATTTGGGTGGGATAGCTTGGTAAAATTGGTGTTCTAGTGCTTTATTATATATATTTTTTTTTATCTATTACATTATTTACTTATTGTTAATATACTTGCTTAATTACATTTTCTCCATCACAATCCTCTTATTGTATAATTCAAATATAATTAAAAATAAATCGCTATAGCATTTAATAGATTAACTTGATCCATGTTGGAACAATACTCTATTTACCAATTTGAGCGATATTGTCCACTTGCAATTAATCACATAAGATATGAAACGCCATAGAAACCTATAGCTCCATCACTATCATACTTGCCCTTATTTATATACAAATGTGTAATCTTAATATGATTTATGCTACCATAAGATTTGTATTACCCATGTTGACGCTATCCCTTATGATTCATATTTGGCTTTCCGGTTCTGGCCATCGGTTCAACTTTTATCATCATCATATAATTGCTCATTGTTCCACTCGCCACCTCAATTTCCTCCTCGAATGTTGTAACTTGCTTCATCTTACTGGAAAACTTCACAATGTTGATGACCGTAACTAGATATGACATCCACCTCAATCAAGAAAAGATCCATGATTCTAAAATGGATCTCTAGTCCCTTGATTGATATAACGCGATGATTGCTTTCTCAGATCCTTATGAAATTAGTCCAAAGAATATGTGGATTGTTACGGTGAAACATATCATATGATTCTCTCATTCTCTTTCCGTATATAGGTTTCTCATAATATTTTCTTCTAGTTCCACTACCTCTCTTTTAGTATAATTTATCTAACATGCCGCCAATTGAAAGAAGAAAAAAAAAAGTAATGTTGTGGGTTGATACATTTGTTCGCTTTATTGCTACACTTAAGTTTTGGGTTAGTGATTGTCTATTATTTACTTTAATGTTGGAGACTTTTCAATTAATTAGTCACTAATTGCATGAATGGAAGAATTATGTTGAGAACGGAAGGAGCTGCCTACTAAATAGCTTCCTCTAACAAGTACCATAAATTACATAGTCGACTCGAAAGATTAGGTTATGATTTGTGTAGTATTTAATGTTTTCCACAAATCTTAATTGGTTCTTAGCCACCTAAATCCATAACTAGGAATAAAGTGGGTTGACGGTAAGGAACACAACTAATATAACTCGGAAGAGAGTATTGGTGAGGTTAGAAAAGGAAAAACAATTATCAACATGTTAGGTAAATTATGATTAACAAGCTAGAAGGATTTGGGTGGGATTAGCTTGTGGTCCTAATACTTTATCATATTTTTTTTTCATCTATTAAATTATTTACTTATTGTTAATTTACTTGCTTAATTACATTTTCGTCATCATAATCTTCTTATTGTATAATTCAAATATAATTAGAAATAAATCAATATAGTATTTAATAGATTAACTTGATCCATGTTGGAACGATACTCTATTTACTACTATACTAATTTGAGCGATATTGTTCATTTGCAATTAATCACATAAGATATGAAACGTCATAACAACCTACAGATCCATCACTATCATACTTGCCCTTATTTGTGCACAAATGAGTGATCTTAATATGATTGACGCTGTCATGAGATTTGTATTAACCATGTTGGCGCTATCCCTTTTGATTATGTCCAATGGATTCCTTGCAGGTATTGCTCTGGTTATGAAAGATTGTATTTGGCTTTCCGACACTGTTCTGGCCATCGGTTCAACCTTCATCATCATCATATTATTGCTCATTGTCCCACTGGCCACCTCAATTTCCTCCCGGAATGTTGTAATTCTCTTCATCTTACTAGCAAACTTCACTATGTTGATAACCATAACTAGATATGACATCCACCTCGATAAAGAAAAGATCCATGATTCTAAAATAGAACTCTAGTCCCTTGATTGATATAACGAGAGGATCTAGGTTTCTCCTAATATTTTCTTGTAGTTTCACTGACTCTCTATTCGTATGAATTTATCTGACATGCCGCCAAATGGAAGAATAAAAAAGAGAGTAATGTTAAGAGATGACCAATAGTACAACCTACAAGAAACTGACCTTGAAATACTATAAGAAAACGATGCGGAAAAGGGCGATGGTGTAGTTGGGGTATTGAGAGGCCTCGGAGAGCAAAGCCTTGGCCTAGCGACGAGGCTTCGATTCTTAAGAGTGGGTGCCGAGTAAGTCGAGACAGAAGGAATGTAATTCTTTGACGTTCCACTCTATTGATCGGTTGTTTGAACCTTTGAAAGAAACCACCATTGGAACCCTAGAAGAAACCGAAATTGAAATACTAGAAGAAAACGTTACGGAATAGGGTGATTGTGTAGTTGGGGTTTTGAGAGGCCTCGGTGTGGAGGCGAAACTTCGGGTCTTAAGAGAGAGTGTCGAGGAAGTCGAGACAAAGGGAATGTAATTCTTCGACATTCCACTCTATTGATGGGTTGTTAGAACCTTTGGAAAACACCACCATAGGAACCTTAGAAGAAACCGAAATTGAAACCCTAGAAGAAACCAACATTGAAACCCTAGAATAAACCAATGTGGAAGAGGGCGATGGTGTACTTGGGGTATTGAGAGGCGTCGAAGAGTGAAGCCCCGGCCTAACGGCGAGGCTAAAGTTCTTAGGAGAGAGTGTCGAGTAAGTCGAGACAGAGGGAATGTAATTCTTTGACGTTCCACTTTATCGATAGGTTGTTTAAACCTTTGGAAGAAACCAACATTGGAACCCTAGAAGAAACCGACATTGAAATACTAGAACAAAACCTTGCGGAAGAGAGCGATGGTGTAGTTGGGTTTTGAGAGGCCTCGGAAAGTGAAGCCTCGGCTTGGAGGCAAAGCTCCGGTCTTTAAGAGAGGGTGCCGAGGAAGTCGAGACAGAGGAAATGTAATTCTTCAACGTTCCACTCCATTAATGGGTTGTTAGAACCTTTAAAAGACACCACCATAGGAACCTTAGAAGAAACCGAAATTATAACCCTAGAAGAAACCAACATTAAAACCCTAGAATAAACCAAAGTGGAAGAGGGCGATGGTGTACTTGGGGTATTGAAATGTCTCAGAGAGCGAAGCCTCGGCCTAACAACGAGGCTATGGTTCTTAAGAGAGAGTGTCGAGTAAGTCGAGACAGAGAGAATGTAATTCTCTAACGTTTCACTTTATTGATGGGTTGTTTGAACCTTTGGAAGAAACCGGCATTGGAACCCTAGAAGAAACTCACATGCAATCCTTCTTCTAATATGAATATCACCTTCCATATCCCTCTTAATGAACTCAATATATTTCACCTTAAACAGTTCTTCATCCTCATCCCTTAACCTCACAATTGGGATCACAATGTCTTGAAAAATCTGTGTTATCATTAAATGTCCAGCAAAAAGATTATGATCCACGCTTGTGCTAAGGGTGGTAAAAAAATAAATAACAATAAGAGCTAAATAATCACAGCTAGACACCTTAGACACATTCAACAATAATTTCCACATATCAATGGCAAAATCATTCCATGAGGTTTGAAAGTTTTTCCCCTCCTTCTAAATACTAAGGTTAGCAGCCTTGCACACGGCTGCGCGCAACTCATCAACCAGGGCAAGCCCATCAACACTACTCTCAATTGCGGGATAATAAGTGGCTAAACACGGTTTCATCTCCTTGATCCAAACATTTATAGTGCCTTCAAAAAACTGAGGAAAATCTTGAAAATTCAAATTCAATGGGTTGAAAATCATACAACACAATCTTTGCGACTTGAACAGCAGCTTCAGGGACTCACCACGGGAATTGACAAGTTCAATTAAACGAGCGGTATCAATGGAAATGTCCGAAATGGGTGTGGCAAAACACTCCAAAAAGTATTTCAAATGATTGCACTCATATCGAAAATTCTTAAATATAGAGCTCACAATGCCAAGAATACCGTTAAGGGCAGCATTGTCGTTATCGCTCTGAGTTTTCTGGAGGCAAAAAATGAGGTCGAAGAGCAAATCAGGCCACCCATCTGGCAAATCATGCTTGCAGATGAGGACTAGTGCTTTAGTGAGCTGGGTCCGAATTTTTTACGTGGCGGAGAGCATGAGGGAGATGATACTGGCTTTAATCTTCTCTTTCTCTACTTCGGAGATGGTGGGCTCGTCGTCCGAAGAGGAATCGGGGCCCTATCGGGCCTTAAGTTGGTTTATGAAGTTGAAGGAGGCCGCCTGTCGGATCTTTTCATCGTACACGGGCTCGGCGACGATGCTGAAAAGGGCTAGGGTGTAGTTGGGGTATTGAGAGGCCTTGGAGAGTGAAGTTTCGACCTGACGGCGAGACTCCAGTTCTTGAGAGAGTGTGCCGAGTAAGTCCAGACAGAGGAAATGTAAATCTTTTACGTTCCACTCTTGGTTGTTTGAAGTTGAACTTTTGGAAGAAACCAACAATGAACCCTCAAAAGAAACAGACACTGGAACCCTGGAAATCGGCATTGAAACCTCCCAAAATATCTAGTCATATCTCAACTCCAGTTCGAATTGTTTTTTCTCTTTTTGTTGGAGTTCATATTTAATCTTTGTCTTTTTTATTTATTTAAAAGAAACTTTGTCTTATTCAATGTTTTTTGGGTCGAAATATCTTATTCAATTTTTAGATAAAGTAATCTTAACCCAACTAACCAAATCAAATTTTAAAACTTTATATCAATCCAACTAACCAAATTGTTTTTTTTTTTTTCGGTAACTTGTAACCAAAAACCATAATAATTACAAATTTGTTGGGTATAAAATAATTATTTTGATTAACTCGCAAACTTATGGACAGTCAGAAAGGACAATTCAGACCTTGGAAGATATGTTGAGATCTTGTGTGTTACAACTGAAGGACAGTTGGGATACTCATCTTGCCTTGGTGGAGTTTGCATATAATAACAGTTATCATTCGAGCATTGAGACGGCTCTGTATGAAGCTTTGTATGGGAAGCAGTGTAAACCTCATATTTGTTGGAATGATGTGGTTGACAGGAAATTAGAGAAAGTAGAAAGTATCCAAACAACAACTGAGAAGGTGAAGATGATTCGAGAAAAGTTGAAAACCACGCAAGACCAACAAAAGAGTTATGCAGACAACAGGTCCAAGGATCTTGAGTTTGCAGTTGGGGGTTGGGTGTTCTTGAAACTATCTCCTTGGAAGGGTCTGATGAGGTTCGGAAAACGTGGGAAGTTAAGTGCTCGTTATATTGGACCTTATGAGATCATGGAACGCATAGGACCCATTGCCTACCGACTTGCCTTACCTACAGAACTGTCTCGGATCCATGACATGTTTCATGTGTCTATGTTGCGAAAGGACGTGCCTAATCCTTCTCATATCCTAGAACATCAACTCGTGGAGTTAAGAGAAGATTTGACGTATGAGGAGCAACCAGTGCAAATTCTGGATAAAAAGGAATAGGTGTTGCGCACTAGATCCATTCCAGTAGTGAAGGTGTTGTGGAGGAGTCAAACTATTGAAGAAGCTACTTGGGAGCTCGAGGCGCAGATGCGGGCCAAGTACCCTTATCTCTTCAATTGACAAGTACGTAAATTTTGAGGATGAAATTTTTTATAAGGGGGGTAGCCATCTAAATCCATAACTAGGAATTTGGTGGGTTGACGGTGAGGAACACAACTAATATAACTTGGAAGAGAGTATTGGTGAGGTAAGAAAAAACAATTATCAACATGTTAGATAAACTATGATTAACAAGCTAGAAGGATTTGAATAGGATTAGCTTGGTGAAATCGTTGTCCTAGTGCTTTATCATATTTGTTTTCATCTATTAAATTATTTACTTATTGTTAATTTACTTGTTTAATTACATTTTCGTCATCATAATCCTCTTATTGTATAATTCAAATATAATTAGAAATAAATCACTTCAGTATTTAATAGATTATCTTGATCCATGTTGGAACAATACTCTATTTACTACTATACTAATTTGAGCGATATTGTCTACTTGCAATTAATCACATAAGATATGAAACATCATTGCAACTTACAGCTCCATTATTGTTTTACCTGCCCTTATTTGTGCACAAATGGATGATCTTAATATGATTTATGCTACCATGAGATTTGTATTACCCATGTTGATGCTATCCCTTATGATTATGTCCAATGGATTCCTTGCAGGTGTTGCTTTGGTAACAAAAAATTGTATTTGGCTTTCCGACACTATTTTGGCTATCGGTTCAACTTTCATCATCATCATCATATTATTACTCATTGTTCCACTCGCCGTCACAATTTCCTTCAGGAATGTTGTAACTCGCTTCATCTTACTAGCAAACTTCAATCTGTTAATGACCATAACTAGATATGACACTCACCTCAATCAAGAACAGATCCAAGATTCTAAAATAGATCTCTAGTCCCTTGATTGATATAATGCGAGGATTATTTCTCAAATCCGCACATGAAATTAGTCCAAAGAATATGTGGATTGTTACGATGAAACATATCATCTGATTCTCTCATTCTCTCTTAGTATTTAGGTTTCTCCTACTATTTTCTCGTAGTTCCACAGCCTCTCTATTAGTATAAATTTCTCTGACATGCCGCCAATTAGAAGAAGAAAAAAAAAAGTAATGCTATGAGTTTGATACATTTGTTCACTTTGAGGCTACACTTAAGTTTTGGATTACTGATTGTCTATTACTTTATTGTTAAAGGCTTTCCTATAATATCATGAGCGCTTTTGGTGATGTGCTAGTGTGAGTGCTTTTGGTGATGTCTAATAGCTTGTGCAATAGGTTGTGCTTAATTAGTCTAATAAAATGCAACTCCATGAACGTTTTCGGCAGTTTACCCTTCTTTCTATTTCTTGTCTTGACCATATATATATTGTTTATACACTAGTTTTGGTCTCCATGCATCATGCATGCAAACCTTAATATGTAATCAAAATCGAGATTTGCCTTCAACTACTCTACTCAGGTAAATGACAATGAAGACTTAGATATTGGTTAAAATTTACAAATTTATTTATAGAGTGATCACTCATAGTTTATAACAAGTCTCTTTTTCGTAGTTTTTTTCTTTACTTTTGGCATATAAAGTAAATCTAGCCATTCTAAATTTTCATTCATGTATGTTTGTGCAAATAATCTCTGGGGAGAATATTCGCTTCTAGATCCTTCACCCTTTGATCTTCCTTCTCTCTCTTCCTCGATTCCTGTAAAAAAGACTAGAGTAAATAGACCACACCCGGGGGGTGTTGGCCAAAGGCCCTCCGATGCCTAATTTAGTTCAATTGAATCTAGGTGAAACAATAGCTAAAAAGGGTACGAAGATTTCTCTAGGGTGAGAACCGGGTGTCCGGAGCCGTGTGTGGTGGCCGGAGCTGTGTTGAGAAAATATGGAGAGTGGAGAGTGGAGAGTAGAGAGGGAGAGAGCTTCGGGTATTTTTCTCGTGTTTTGGAGCTAGGTTTAGAAGGATCTTGAATTATGAATGAAGTCATCTATTTATAGGAGCCTCGGGGCTAAGGTTTCGTAAAGAATAAACTTTTATTAGGAGGAGTTTAGGGGGGTGTATTCAATTTAGATTTCAAAAGATTTTAAAGAAGTTTAAAAGTTTAGGTGTATTCAATCACGATTTTATAAAAGTCTATTAAATTATGGGTGTATTCAATTTAGATTTTTAAAACTCAATTCAAATTTGGATGTATTCAATCACGACTTTAAAAGACTTCATAAAAGTTTGGGTGTATTCAAACACTCATTGATTTTAAAGGAAATACAAAAAGTAGTGGATTTCGATAGATATATTATTTTTATGCTCAAGATATAATTTCACCACTTCTGCTACCACCATTTTATCATGACTATCACCATAGCCACCCCCGCCACCATCAACACCACCACAATCATCGTCGTCACCGCCACCCCTTAGCACCACCACCACCACTGCCACCTCCACTACCACCCACCGTCGCCCCCACTATCAGACCCATCTTCACCCCCACCATCACCACCACTACTGCCAGCACCATCACCATCACTGCCACCGCCACCCTTACCCCTACCTCCACCACCACTACCACCCTCACTATCAGCCTCACCGTCACCACCACCACAACCACTGCCATCATCATCACCTTCACTGCCATTGCCATCGCCACCGCCATTGCCTCCACCACCACCACCACCTCCATCATCACTATCACCCCCACCTCCTCCACCACCTCATTGCTGCCGCCACCACCACTACCATCCCTACCTCCTCCACCACTACCTCCCCTACAAACGACCATCGCCACCACCATTGCCATCACCACCACTGCCATCGCTATAAACATATATCATTAAAATCAATAATAAAATTCTAACAAACTCAATTAAAATCTATACACGAATTTAGTCAAAATCAATGTGGAGTTTGTAGAATTCAGTCAAACTCAATTAAATTCAATTAAACTCCATCAACTTTATAACTCTTTACCCAAATTTGTAGAGATTGAGTTGGACTTGATTATATCTCTTTATTAGGATAATATCTAAATTAATGATATTATCTCATTAAATAAACATAATATCCTATAATTAAGATATTATCCATATTAATTAATTGGCCAAATTAATTAATTCAATTAATTAATTTAAAGGATAATCTTCTTTTCCACGTGGCGTGTTGTGATTGGAGATGACAATATTTGCTCCCACAATGTAGCTTTAGAAATAGGCATTTGACGCATGTAGCTTAAATTTAGATTTGACATGGTCTACAAGAAAATGAGCCCTTTGCCACATCCACATCAAATTTGCGTCTATAAAATTGGTGAGATTCGTATTTTGGATTAAATTTAACAAACAACATGTTTAGAATTTAAATTATAGGGAGTGAGGTAGAATTTGACTAAAATACCACCAACCTTTAGAATTTAATGAAAACTTGAAAGCAGAGTCTGACTCAAATATCACCAACCTTTAGAATAATAAATAAAAAAGTATAATAGTTTCAGACTTTTCAAAGTATAAAAACAGTCGGAGACATGGACTCCGAGCGACTCGTAATCGATCCGTCTGCTATGGGCCAGAATGGTGGAGAAGGGCTGAAGGAGACGAAGGTGAAACCCTAATTTCTACGTTTGGTTACTTGGTGTAGGAAACGGAAAGAAAATTAAATTCTTCAATAATATATAGGTTTCTTTGGTTCTATGTGAGTGTTTAGTGAGTTGCACAATTAGGTTTTCTTCTTCTTTTTTAAGCAATAAAAATAAGTACTTTGTTAGGTTTCTAAAGCCCTCTCGGCTCTGGATTCTGTTTGGTGGATGAACACTTGCAGGCAAAAACAAGAGAAACTTAGATTCTATGGGATTATATTAATAGAAATTATATAGGAATTCCAGAACTTTTTGGTGTATAAATTTGTGGGTTTCTGATCTAAATTAATTCTTTTGTTTTATTAGGTACCAATACCAAAGAAGAGAATGATACCAACGAAGAGAATGAGATTGTTGGCGGAATTTGAAGAAAAATTTGAAGGAAGAGATGGAAAGCTAGTTTCTGCTTATGGTACCATACACCAATTTATCTTATTTATTGATCTTATTATTTTCTCGTGGCAATTTACTGACTCCTGGCCCTGGTTTAGGTTAGAAATGTGTATGAATTACTGTTTAAATATATTTAATGATCTCTTTCCCTGTATATGCATTCCCATATGACCTGAGTGTGTTCAAGACATTAATAAGTTGTTTGGTTGGCCTTCTCTCTTGCTTTCTAACAGTTAAATGAACATTGGTTGGATTAATTTCAAGTAATTTGTATTGATGCTATGTTTTCAGTAATTTGGAAAGCATTAAGAGAGAGGACCCAAGACATGCATGAGGTCGCCAAGATTGAGTCAAAGTTGAGATCTGAGCATGCCAATGAGCAAACCGAAGATGGCATGTCTAATTCAACAGTGGCTGGTCTTCCTCCTCAAGAACTTGTTCCCATTGACCCTGTTCGTCTTGATGGGAAGAACTATCCGATCTGGGCTCGGCGAATGGAGTTTTTCCTCAAGGAATTAAAAGTTGAATATGTAATCTATGAGCCATGCCCTAGCATTATGCTAGGATCTGAAGCAACTACTGAAGAAATTGCTGAATCGAAGGCTGCTGAAGAGAAATGGATCAAGGATGACTTTATGTGCCTTCGCACCATCTTGAACTATCTATGTGATGATCTCCTCCATCGTTACGCGAAGAGAAAGAAAACTACAACTGCTAAACAACTGTGGGACGATCTAAAATTAATGTTCGGAACAAAGAGATCTCTGGTTAGAAAGTACATGGAATTTCAGATGGTTGATGAGAAGACAGTTGTGGAGCAAGTTCAAGAATTCAATCGCATTTTCGATGACGTTGTGGCTTCTGGAATGACGTTGAGTGAGAAATTTCATGTCTCTGCCATCTTAGCCAAGCTCCCAGCCTCTTGGAAGTACTCAAACATCAAGTTATTGACGGGGAAGGAGAAGCCTTTGACTTTAGAAGTGTTGATGGATAGTTTGAGGGTTGAAGAAGAGTACGTTTGCCTATGAACACATCGGAGGTTTTTGTTTTTGTTTTTATTCCATGTAAGTAATTATTACGGTTTTTAGTTTATTTTATCAAAGACAAACAAATTAGCAAACAACATGACTGGAATTTCTAAAATTTAAAGTATGGAGATGGAAGGAGGAGACGAAGGTGAAACCCTAATTCCTATGTTTGGTTACTCTCTTTTTTAGTTCCGTTCTATGTGAGTTGTTTATTGAAGTGCACTAGTTAGTGACTTTGTCTTTGCCTTTAGGAAATTACAATTCATTTGGACACTCAAATCAGTATATAGAAGCCATAACAGCAATTCATGTCCGGGGGACCGAACCCTAGCTTTTATACGGTGAAGATCTCTCAGTTCCTTGCCTATAAAGGAATCCTCAAAGTCTATCCTTATCACCGCCTCTTGTATCCATAACCTAATATAATAGGTATTCCATCTTGATATATATTAGAACTTATCTTTACATACAAGTAACGGGCTAGTTGAGTTCTTGTTTACCTTGTATTCTTGGTTATCTAAATAAATGCAAGCTTGGCCTCAATAACCAAAAAGTCTGGGGCGTTTTGTAATTATTAACTCATACGTTCACTTAGAGTTGTATTCCATTCCATGTAAGACATGGAGTTGTATTTATCAAATATAGATAGCTGAAATTTAGCCCCCAAATTCATAAATGACAGTTTTTAAAAAAACTTTTAAATATAACCAAAAACTCACTTAAATTGTCCCAAATGCCCTCTAAATTAAAACCTAACAAAAAGAGCTAATTGTCATGCTCGTCCAAGCTGTCGGCAGAGTACTGAGCACAAGGGCACTGCCCTTAAGTGGGCTAAGCCTCACTTTCCCCCACCCTACCCTCAAACACAAGGACACTGCCCCTCGTCAATCGCTCTTAATGGATTTTCTTTGCAGCAGTTTTTAAGGGTTTGGATACGTACATTTCATGGAAAACAATTATCGACAATTTCATGTTTTACACGCACCCACACTAGATGCATTTTTGTTTTTTTTTACTCTTTTTTTATTTTTTTCATTTCATTTTATTATTATTTTTGTTTGATAAAGGTCTAAGGGAAAGCAAAGTTAATATAGGCAAGTTTGTGTTGTGGGAAGATAGTTTGCCTTGCAATTTTTCTGGAGTTCTTGTGCTGAGGGAAGGCAGAAGCACATATGCATGGTTTGCAAGAAAGTTTAATCCCCACATCAAATGCGGAGCAAAAACAAATTTATTCATTATGATACGAATTTTGCAAGAAAGTTCCACTCTATTTTTTTCAATTAAAAATTATTATGTCAAGAAACCGCCTTTTAACTTTTTTTTTTTTTGTATATTATAAATTTATGATAGGATTCATAGGCATATAGTTGACGAAGCCAATTTTGTTTTAGTGCTCATGCTATATTTTGGGTTTTAGGTGTAATTGAATTTGGGGGCTAAATTTTGGCTAAATTAGATAAAAAAATCTCGACATGCAGTCGACTTGCACTCAAGGGAATGGCTTATGGGTCGTCTACGCTCAAGGGAACTGGTTATGGCTCGTAAGAAGGAAACAGAGGTGAAACCCTAGCTAATATTTACGTTTGGTTACTTGGAAGTTTAGGAACTTGAAGGAAATTATTTGATTCTTTTTCTTCTTAATGGATTTCTTTAGTTGTATGTGAGTTGTTAATGAAGTGCACTCTTTTGCTGAGTTGGTTTGTGCGTCCAGGGATTTAGGAATTGGAAACTCAAATGACAACGAGAAACTGATGGTGATATATTTTATTGATCATTAAGAATTTGAGAATTTTCTAGTGTCTTAATTTGTGGGTTTTCTGATCTTAATTCTTTCTTTTGTTTGATCAGCTGTAGGATTCTGAACCAGAAAATCTTTGTTCGGATGGGAAGAATTACTATATTTGGAGGTACAAAGTGGATTTTTATATCCTTGGTAATCTTAAACGCGTGCTCTATGCGCCATGCCCAATATTTGTGGTAGAAACAGAAGCAAGTGTTGAAGAAATTGCTCGATCAAAGGCTGCTCGAGAGATATGGAACAAGGATGACTCCTTGTGTTTTCATAGAATCTTGAACCATCTATCTGATGATCTCTCTCTTCATTACTCAAAGAGGAGGAAGAAAACAAGTGCTAAGCGACTGTGGTGTGAGCTAAATTCGAGGTTTGGAGGACGCAAATCTCGAGTTCGAAAGGACATGGAATGTCATTTGCTCGAAGAAAAACCGATGGTGAAGCAAGTTGAAGAAATGAATTCAAGGTTCAAGGATCTGCTTTTTTTTCACAAAATGACGACAGATGAGAAATTTCACATTAATGAGCGAGGAGTAGCATCTTGAAGCTGACATGGATCGCTCTTGAAGGTTGAATTAACTAATTCAAAAGGAAGGAGAGGAAATTTGTAGTTTTTAGCTTGGACATGTTTTATTTTTAAATTGATTACTTTTTTTATATTCAATTGTTATGACTATTTATTTTCACTAATAACATATATTTGTAATCACCTACTGAATAACAGATATTGGATAAAAGAATAATTGTCACAAAAAGTGAAAATTCCAAGATTTACCCTTTTTTATTTTATAAAAGGCTATAGAATATTATCAGATCAATATAAATAAAGAGCACAAATGACACAAATTGTAAAGAGAGTCATCCCAATAACAATATGGGAGATATGGGTAAAACTTCTCTAGTGACCTAAGTCAGCCGAAAAGCTGAAACGATCTAGAGAGAATCACTCTCAAAAATAACTTTTCTATAACCCCTTTCAACGGCCATAATTTCCATGAATCTAGTCCAATAATTAGTCTAAAATTAACTGAGTACACCTTACTATTAAACTATTTATTGAATTATTAATTTACCATAATATGAATTGACCAAAAAGGATATATTGAATTATGAAACAAACGTAATTTTAATACATACTCTCCATATTCAACCCTAAGTACACCCTCAGAGTGTTTGGATAGATAAAAAAAATAGTCGGAATTTAACAAAAACTTTGTATTTGAATCACACACGCCAAATGCCACGTTTGGATACCTTAAACAAGGAATGTTGAAATTCTGTGTGGAATCTCTGTTTATATTCGTTTGGTAGCTCGTTGGTTTTTCGGTTATCGGTGCCATTGTTTTTGGCTGTTAAGCTGTTTTTGCATATTGTCTATTTGATGTTAACAGAAATTCTTCTCTTCGAATAGTCTTGGCTGGTTAATAACATTAAATTAAAATGATCAGAAATTCCAGACTAGAGCCTTCCATTGCTTTTGAGTTTCCAAACTAGTTTAAGTGTGGTTGATGATTTGTCCAAATATTTCTATACCTTGAATAAATTTTTTATTTGAGCTTTGGTTAGCCATCCTTGGTTTCGCTATAAAATGAATAAATTCATTCTTTCGTTTTGAGTCTTTCAGCACCTTATTAGCAAACACACAGATTGAAGAAAATTGGGCTAGCTGCCTCTGGCTATGTTGTCTTATAGTGATCATATATAATCTCATGCTTTTATGTTATATATGATCACTATACAATTTTAATTCACTTTTCTGCAATTGGTTCTGATCTTGCCCTGGCTTTGTGTGAGAGTCTCGATGTTTCCCATTTTGACCATCGCCTTGGCAAAGTGCTTGAAGAATGCAAAGGTGTGTTGTTTTGTAAAAGGTCGGCAGCAGTGAGTTTGGTGGTTTGATAGTGTTCGTATAAGAAAATATGGTGAATGTTTTCTGTATTGATCACTGTACAAAGATTACAAATATATAACAAAGCTTAAGGAATACAAAAGGAAAGAAATCTCCAGATCCTATGTCTAAGGTAATTACACATAAAAGGAAAAGAATTGTTGTCCAAGTAAGACAGCTATACAACGTTAACTTCAATCTAAAGTCTTTCTTCTTTTAAGCCTTGATTTCTAACACTCCCCCTCAAGTTGGAGCGTGTATGTCTAAAAGATTCAACTTGCTTTTCAATCGTAGGAAAGTTTCCTTGCCCAATGCTTTTGTAAAAATATCTCCGATTTGATCTCTAGAAGGAAGGAATGCAGTACGTAATGTTCCATCTTGAATTCTTTCACGAACAACATGGCAATCAATTTCAATGTGTTTGGTTCGCTCATGATAGACCGGATTTACTACTATATATATGGCAGCCTTGTTGTCACAATAAAGTGTACTAGGAAAGGAATGTGATATACCAAGATCTTGTAAAAGATATCGTAGCCATTGTAGTTCACATGTAGCTACTGCCATTGCCTTATACTTGGCTTCTGATGAGGAACTAGATACTATGGGCTATTTTTTGGTTTTCCATGAAATTGGACTTGTTCCGAGAAACACACAATAACCCGTTGTTGATCTTCTTGTCATGGGCCAACTTGCCCAATCTGAGTCACAGAAGGCTTGCAATTTTAATTCATTATGAGAGGATAATAGAATACCTTGACCTAGTGATCCCTTTAAGTAATGAACTAAACGTGTGGCAGCTTTCATATGTGGTTGGAGTGGTTGGTGCATGAATTGGCTGAGGACATTAACTGCAAAAAGAATATCTGGTCTTGTAACATTTAGATAAATAAGTCTTCCAATCAAGCGGCGATATGAGGCTGGATTGTTGAGTAGATTGCCATCAATATTGTTGAGCTTTAGATTTTCTTCCATGGGAAAAGGCTCAGGTTTAGCTCCCAATAAACCTGCGTCTTTGATAATATCCAAAGCATATTGTCGTTGGTTCAAACAAATGCCTCTTCGTGATCTTGACACCTTAATCCCAAGGAAATATTTGAGATTGCCCAAGTCTTTTAGCTTGAATCGCTGATGTAGAAAGTTCTTAAGCTTGGAAATCTCATTTGCATCTGAACCTGTGATAATTACATTATCGACATACACTAGTATAAACACTGAGGAGATACCTTTGTGTTTATAAAACAGAGAGTAGTCGGCTTTGGATTGAATGTAACCAGCGTCAAGAATGGCCTGTGAAAATTTGGCAAACCATTGCCTAGAAGCCTGCTTAAGTCCGTAGAGCGATTTATGTAACTTGCAAACAAGATTCTCCCCCTTACGGACATAACCTAGTGGAGGCTGCATATAGACGTCTTCATGTAAGTCACCATGCAAAAAAGCATTGTTGACGTCTAATTGATGAAGAGGCCAATCCTTGGAGGCCGCAATGGTAAGCAAAACCCGAACAGTGACCAATTTTGCAACGAGAGAGAAAGTCTCTTTGTAATCAACACCCTCTAGTTGAGTATAGCCTTTAGCAACGAGGCGAGCTTTAAACCGCTCGATGGTACCATCTGAATTTCGTTTGACTTTGTATACCCATTTACAACCAATGGGGTGTTTGTTGGCAGGGAGAGCAACAAGGGACCAAGTGGAATTTGATTCGAGAGTGTGGAGTTCATCACGCATGGCATCACACCAATGGGGAATACGAGAGGCCTGTGAATAGGAAGTAGGTTCCTCTACAGTAGAGATAGAGGCTAAAAAAACATTGTGAGGGTGAGAAATATTAGAATAAGTGAGATAATGAGAGAGAGGGTAACGGGTACCTTTGTTAACCGAAGATGGAGTGACATGGGTATTGTAACAGTGGTAGTCGAGGAGCTTGATGGGTGGTCGACGTATACGAGGTTCAAGATCAATTGCTGGAGAAGTTGGCGAAGGAGTGGAAGGATTAGTGGTTGGATGGGCAAGGGGTGTGATGTTATTGGTTGGAGTCAATGTAGGGATAATATGGGATGGGGTGGAAGGATTAGTAATTGCAGATGTAGAGGAAGGGGGTGATGGATGGGTAGGAATAGAAGGTGATGAAGAGGGTGAAGATGTGAGATCATGTGGTGTTGGTCTATAGGTGTAGGAGTGGGTGCAGCATAAGGAAAAGATGGAGGGGTTTCAATATCATAGGTATCTGTAGGTAGTGTAGGCATATTTGGAGGTGAAAAAATGGTATGATCATGAGTGGAAGGTGTTGTTTCATAAGGAAAATGGTTTTCAAAAAACTGGACACCCCGACTAATAAAAATTTTATGGGTGGAATAATCATAAATTTTGTAACCTTTTTGATTGTGGGGATAACCAACAAAAATTCCAGGTGTGGCTCGTTTGTCAAATTTGTGTGCTTTGTGTAAGACATTGTTGGCAAAGCAAAGACAACCAAAAACTTTTAAGTGTGTATAGGTTGGTGGTTTACCAAATAAAATTTCATAGGGTGTTTTACCTTTTAAAACCTTACTTGGTAATCGATTGATGAGATATGTAGCTGTCAAGATGCATTCTCCCCAAAATTGGAGAGGTAGATGAGATTGAAAACGGATGGATCGGGCCACATTGAGAAGAAGGTGCAAAGAGTACATAAAGGAAAAGGAGTTCTAGCATGTTTTTCTAATGGACAAATCAAATAAGTATCCTTATTAAAACAAGAAACAGAATCTGAAAGGTGCGAAATCTTGGATTGAACCATATGGGAGGGATGGCCTAAATGCCAATGCCAGAGATTAAAGGTTGTAGATGTGACGGTGGAAACAATGGGAGCATCTTCGGAATCCAAGTAGTAGAGACCACCATGCACACTACCCTTGCCAATCCTCTTCTTCGTAACTAGGTCCTGGAAAATGCATTCATTAGGATAAAATGTGACGGAACAATTTAAGGACTTGGTAATCTTATGAACATACATTAAATTGAATTGAAAAGAAGGTGCAAAGAGTACATTTTGCAAGGGTAATGTGGGGGATGGACTTGACTGGCCTATATGTGTAATAGATGTTGTTTGGCCAGTGGGTAATTTGACTGGTGCACAAGTAACGGGTGTTTTGGTATGAAATAATTTTGAATTTGATATCATATGGTCAGTGGCACCCAAGTCAATAATCCAAGTAGAGGAATTGAAACTAGAAGTTAGGCCACATGAAATACCTGAAAAATTATTTGCCAAAGGACTACTTTTACCATTGGAAACCATGGAAAGAAAATTTTGATATTCCTCTGGAGTGAGAGTGACGCCGGTGTTGGATGGTGATGGATTGGCATGCATAGCAGCAGTGAAGGGAGGTTTATTGGATCTATTCTAATTATTCATGCTAGATGCATGGTTCATGTTCGACTGATTTCTGGTGGATTGATCTCCCGTAGACTGATTGCCCTGTCTCCTTTTGTATCGGCAATGAGAGTCGGAGTGCCCATCCTTGTCACAGAAATCACAATGATATTTTGAAGGATCTTTGTTCCTGCAATGAGATTCAATATGACCATCTGCTCCACAAAAATCACAATGATATTTTGGTTTGGATGATGAACGAGAAATAGCAGCCAAGGCAAATTGATCTGGTATTTGTATAGTTGATGAACTCAATGAACGTTGACGTTCATCCTGTAAAATAAGAGCATGGGCCTTAGTAACTGTGGGTAATGGTTCAATCAATAGAATATTGCTTCGAACAGTAGAATAAACTTCATTAAGGCCTGTGAGGAATTGCATGAGTCTCTGCTCCTCTAAGATATCATTACGAGAGTTGGTGGCACCACAGGAACAAGGAGCCACAGATGTGTACGATGAGAGTTCATCCTAAAAACCTTTGAGGACAGTGTAATAGGTTGACACAGAAGACGTCCCTTGGTGGTGATTAGATATACTTCGATGTATCTCAAATATGCGTGGAGCATTTTTTTTGCGAAAAACGTTCCTTGAGATCAGTCCAAACATCAAGC
The DNA here is from genome assembly GCF_965620075.1 of Prunus avium. Taxonomy (NCBI): domain Eukaryota; kingdom Viridiplantae; phylum Streptophyta; class Magnoliopsida; order Rosales; family Rosaceae; genus Prunus; species Prunus avium. Next base: position 36,004,315 of record NC_142285.1, on the reverse strand, counting down.
GCACTCTCGGTATAAATGACGCTATTGGAGATCTCTGCAGAAAATGAATTGACAATCCAAGAATTCACCATACTGTTGCAGCGAATCCATTGGTCATAATATGGGGATGCTTTTGTAGGCAAGGTCAAGCTTCCATCAATGAATCCAAGTTTATTCTTGGCTTCCAGAGCTCTGCGTATAGCTCGACTCCAGGCAGGGTAATTATCTCCGATAAGAGGTTTGGAGACAATAATAGCGCCAGGGTTGTTTGAATGATGAAGGTAAAGTGGTGAAGAAATTGCATAATCAGGTATTGAATTAGTTTCCTGGTTGACGGATTTTTGTGTTTTCGGTGTGACACTGCTTTCTTCAGTATTTGTCATGATGAAGATTGCAGGAAGAGCAAAGAGGGATCAGACGTTTTGCTCTGATACCATATAAGAAAATATGGTGAATGTTTTCTGTATTGATCACTGTACAAAGATTACAAATATATAACAAAGCTTAAGGAATACAAAAGGAAAGAAATCTCCAAATCCTATGTCTAAGGTAATTACACAGAAAAGGAAAAGAATTGATGTCCAAGTAAGACAGCTATACAACGTTAACTTCAATCTAAAGTCTTCCTTCTATTAAGCCTTGATTTCTAACAGTTCGGCAGTTAGGGATCTCGAATGGGTTTGGTGTTGTGTGATAGAGTGTATTAAGGTGCACCAAGGGTATTTTTGGTAGTTAAATGGGGTGTAATTAGTTAATTTTACATTTTGATTTAAATATTAGGGTGTGCTTTAAATCACATAGTATACTCAGTTAATTTTAAGGTTCGTTTAACAACCTAAGTGCATTATCACAAAGTCTTTCCATCCAAGTCAAACTCCAGCAAAAATATTTCCATGTTTAATTGGCAAAGGGAATCAATTAATTAGCAGATAAGCTATTCTAATACCATTTGATCTTAAACACGTGGCATTATAAGGTTAAAAACAAAGTTCAGCTAGGATCCTGTTTAATTTAAACTTGGCAGATTTATATTTAACTCTAAGAAGAAGAGAAAAACGAGGACACTTTTTATATAAAGGGGAGTTTTACATAAAATTAGCCAGGAAATTGGCCATTGACCAAAAACAAAACCAGAAAATTGATCGGAGCCATGGACTCGTCGCGACGTCAAGTCGATCGTCACCCATTGAATTGGGTACGGCTTATGAGTCGTTTATCCTCAAGGGAAATGGTTATGTTTGGTTTTAAGGGTTTGAAGGAAACAAAGGTGAAACCCAAAACCCTAATTTTTATGTTTGATTACTTGGAAAGTGTAGGAACAGGAAGGAAATTTGATTTTTTTTTTGTTTTTCTTAATGGGTTTCTTTAGTTGTATGTGAGCTGTTAGTGAAGTGCACTGTTTGGATGAGTTGGTTTGTGCGTCTAGGGATTTAGGAATTTGGAAACACAAATAACAATGAGCAACTGATGATGATATATTTTATTGGTAGAAAGAATTAGGAATTTGAGAAATTTTCTGGTGTCTTCAATTGTGGGTTTCTGATCTAAATTCTTTCTTTTGTATGATCAGCTGGATGTTGGAGAACCAGCTGTTACTCCCAAAGGTAAAATGCATATATACATCAAAACCAAATATATTAATTAGCTTCATGCATATATATATATATATATATATATATATATATATATATATTGAGATGCATTTGATCTTATTCTAGTTTTGTTTTCTTACCCTATTCTTGTTGTGTTGTCATGTTCATGTTCTGCTAATGATGAAGTAATTGTTGCCGTCGACAATCTTCGTTTAGATGGGAAGAACTACAGTATTTGGTGTTATAGGATGCTTTTCTATGTCCTGAATGGTCTTACACGTGTGCTCTATGCGCCATGGCCAAGATTTCTGGTAGAAACCGAAGCAAGTGTTGAAGAAATTGCTATATCAAGGGCTGCTGAAGAGATATGGAACAAGAAAGACTCCCTGTGTTTTCATACAATCTTGAACCATCTATCTGATGATCTCTTCCTTCATTACTCAAAGAGGGGGAAGAAAACAAGTGCTAAGCAACTGTGGCATGAGCTACAATCGAGGTTTGGAGAACACGATTCTTGCATTCCAGATTACCTGGAATATCATTTCCTTGAAGAGGAACCAATGGTGGAGCAAGTTGAAGAACTGAATGCAAGGTTCAAAGAACTGTTTAAATGTGAAGAAATGGCGATAGATGAGGAATTTCATGTGAATACAATAATCTCCAAACTCCCCCCCTCTTGGGAGGATGTGCGCATCGAGTTGATGCGTGAGGATGAGGAGGAGCATCTGTCTCTTGCAAAGCTGATGGATCGCTTGGAGGTTGAAGAACAATCACGCATCAATTAATTAATCACAAGGAAAGGAAAGTAGTAGTAGACTATAGTAGTATTAGTAGCAAGTTTGGTTTTTGGGATATATGGCAGGTAGAAAGTAGTGTATGATCGATCCATGTCCGTCCTTAGTTTTAAGGAATTAGGGCACAAGCCACACCACCACCTGCTGGGATTTTATGTTTCCATGCTTTGATTTTGTTATAAAATTGATTACATTATTTTTATTCAATTGCTCTCACTATTTAACCAATCACGTATTTGTCATTGTAATCACCTATTGAAAAAAAGAACAAGTGTCACAAAAAGGATATTACCCTTTATTTTTTGTTGTAATTCAACCTCAATACTATTTTTTATTTATCCCAAACCTCAATACTACTGAGGTTACCCAAGTTTTTGAACATGCGATTAATGAGGGGAAAAGTATCTGCAATTTTGCATTTTATACTTAATTGCTTAAAATAATGCAAATGATCTACTAGTGTAGTGGTTTGGAGCAATTGCTCCCTCATGAAAGGTCACGGGTTCGAGTTCTAGTATACGTGTAGTGTATGAGTTTAGTATGTTATCGTCCTTCTCAATAGGAAATGTCTTTAAAAAAATGAACTACCTATTGACTACAAACCAAAGCTCCCTAAAAAAAACTAATAAAATATTTTTTAAAAATATAATTGAAAATTAAGAAAAAGAATCCCCCAACGATTAAAATAAACAAATAATGACGGAGATAATAGAGATGTTGTTGGTTAGGGAATGCTTTGTATTTTTCTCAATCTTTGTTGTGGGTTATGGTTGGGTATTGATTTGTTTTGAGTTTTTACAAGTTGGGGTTGTGATTTTTTTGGTGGGTGTAACGAGCAGGAAGAGGTGGGTGGGTGGGTGGGTGGTGTCAGGTTGGTTGGGGTGTGGAGAAGTTCTAGGAGGTAGGGAGCCGCGTCGGAGGGGGCTGAGGGGTACGAAAAGGGTTTTCTGTGCTTTTTAATTATTATAATTTTATGTTTTTTACTTTATTTTTTTTTTCTCAAAATTTTAATTATTGTTTAGGTGGAAAATGAACAAATTGCCTCACATGCTTGGTACATGATATTTTTAACGAAAAAAATTGATGGAATGTGAGGAAAATTAATTGTAAAGGGAAATTGGATAAAAATTAATTGTGAGATCCTTAATTTTTTTTTTTCATTAAAAAAAAAAGAGAGAAATAGGTGATAAATCGAAAGTTAGGTACAAGTTCAGGAAGTAAATGAATAGTTTAGCCATTTTAAATTGGATTTTAAATTTTTTTTTAGTATTTTAATCAATTAAGTATTAAAAAAGTGAGTCCCATATATGCCGAATCATCACTTAACAGCAAGGCTTAAGGGCATAGTCACATTACAAAAAATTTACAAACATAGGATCTTTATTGTCAAAATTGAAAATGCCGGGACAAGCACATGCCTTAAGGTTAAGTGGACATTGGAGCGGCAGTTGGAAGAGAGTAATAATAATGATGGAAAAGAGAAGCTTCGCATTATGTGCTGATGTATGTCTTCACCTTCACTCCTCTCAGTAGTAGATAAAAAGAATATTTCTTTAAAAGATATTCCTAGTTGAAACCATCTATTTTCTGTTTGTGTATGTATAATCTTGTACCCCATGAGATAAAATACTAATTGTATTTGCATATCTATGACAACATTCACATGTGTTGTTAATTTTTCGAATAGGACTATCTATTAACTGATCTAATAAGAATTTCTATCATTACGTGACCATTTCCAAATAATGCAAAGGATTCCAAAATTAAAAAACACTGCTCAAATGCCCAAGAATCATATCCATACTGAATTTGGTTTTATCTCAGCAGCAAGGTGAAGATCATACATGAAATGAAACAAAACACGAAATATCACCACATACAACTAACAAGAACAATAGAATCATTCTCAATACATTGTTAACTGCCTATTTAACTAAGGATGTTCATTTTTTTTTTCAAAAAAACAAGACTAATGATATCCCTTTGCACTGTTAAGGGCCAGGTTCTCAATTTCAGTTTCAGGTTGCCTATTTTATCCAAAGACGAAATCTTTCACACAACTTTCAGCAGACTCTGTCGCCCTCTTAATCTGCCATCACAAATTTGTGCCATTAGCCTTCGAAACACTTAACGTACACCAAGTATAGAAATTATTCAACAAAATCGATATCTATCAAAAGAACCAATGACAATCGCCAATTACATTGAAAGTTTTCTAAGACAGAGGAAAAAGGAACATGAAAAGAGAGAAGTCTCCGCTTAGCTAAAGGCATCCTGCCTTATAATATATATATGGAGAGACAAAACATGTTTTACATTAAACAATCTAGTCTTTAACTACCTAATAATACCTCAGCACTAATCTTAGCCATAATCTGTTTCAAAGGCCAAGATGCTATCCTTACAGACAGAAACAACAAATTTTTAAAAAAGACAATCAACAGCACCTCTAGCAGGCAAGCTACTTTGCAATAACGAACTCCTTTCATGTCTGCACCTATTTCTAAATTCTAACTCGGAAAATTTGTCACTGTTCCATTCAGCATCATATAGTTCTAGTTTCATGAACACTCCTACAAGCAGTCCACTACACAAACAGTTCACATGATCATTTTGATAATGAGATATGGCAACAGGTTAGCTAAATTATGTTTAACAAGCTAGAAGGACTTGGGTAGGATTAGCTTGGTGAAATCGGTGTCTTAGTGCTTTATCATATTTGTTTACATCTATTACATTATTTACTTATTGTTAATATACTTGCTTAATTACATTTTCTCCATCATAACCTCTTATCGTATGATTCAAATATAATTAGAAATAAATCACTATAGTATTTAATAGATTAACTTGATCCATGTTGGAACGATACTCTTTTTACTACTATACTAATTTGAGCGATATTGTTCACTTGCAATTAATCACATCAGAGCAACCTACAGCTCCATCACTATCATACTTGCCTTTATTTGGGCATATATAAATGGGTGATCTAGAATATTGTTCACTTGCAAAGAATATGTGGATTGTTACGATGAGACATATCATCTGATTCTTTCATTCTCTCTTCGTATCTAGGTTTCTCTTAATATTTTCTTTTAGTTCCACTGCTTCTCTATTAGTATAAATTTATCTGACATGCCGCCAATTGGAAGTAGAAAAAAAAAAAGAGTAATGTTGTGGGTTTGATACATTTGTTCGCATTGAGGCTGCACTTAAGTTTTGATTTAGTGATTGTCTATTGTTTACTTTAATGTTGGAGGCTTTTCAATTAATTGGTCACTAATTGTGTGATTGGAAGAATTAGGTTGAGACTGGAAAGGAGATGCCTACTAAATAGCTTCCTCTAATAAGTGCCATAAATTACATTGTCGACTCGAAGGTTATGGTTTGTGTAGTCTTTAATGTTTTCCACAAATCTTAATGGGTTCTTAGCCATCTAAATCCATAACTAGGAATAGAGTAGGTTGATGGTAAGGAACACAACTAATATAACTCGGAAAAGAGTATTAGTGAGGTAAGGAAAAACAATTATCAACATGTCACTACTAAAAAACTGGTCAAAAACCACAAACTTAAGAGCACACATATAGGTATGGTGCCCTTTTCTCTAACATTGAGCACAAATAAGTTTTATTCCTGCTCTTTTTGTATAAAACACAAATAATTGTGTTAAATCAATTTACACAAAGCACAAATTTTTATTGGACACAAAGAATTGTGCCAAATGTCAATTTAATGTAAATGATAAATACCATCTGATAAATTATTCAGAAAAAGTAAGATCATTTACTTGTGTAGACACAAATAATTGTGTTTTTATCTGACAGATGTGACAACGCTAAAACACAAAAACTACATTTGTACCCTGTTATTTCTATTTTTTTTTCTTTACACAGCCCAGTTATTTCTTTATATTCTATTAGTGTACTTTTTATCTTCAAAGTTAAAAAAGAACAAAAGAAAAAATAAATATGTTTTATTTTTAATTGATAGCAAAGTTTAAAAACACACGCCTCCCCTAAACTTTTCCAACCCTAGAAAATATCTAACCCATCCTTTCTTCTTTATTCAAGCCTTCTTTCTCCCCCCAAAAGAACTTGTTAAGAACTTCTCATCGGTTCTCTATCCCCTCCCCTAAAGAACCTCCCAGTCGTTCTTCTGTCGCATCTACCCCTCTCTCTGTCTCGCTGCTGCCTCCAAATCAGATCCACTCTATTGCCCAAATCTACCGACTCCATCTCCTTTCATATTTTTTTCTGATAGCTCTTTCCCTCTATCTCCATATCCTTGAAGTGGAAAATGCAAATCAGACCCTTGATGTCAAGCTTTGGTGGGTATGGGTTCTCGGCGACTGGGAGATGGGGTTGCCGCGACGGTGGCCACGATTCTAATGCTCCAAGTATTACAAAACCGAGGCATTAGAGGCCAAGCAATCCTGAGATGTTCTACAGGGCAGCAACCCGTGTTTTTCAATTTTGAATTTCATTTAGGAATGGGTGGGTGATACTCTTACGGAATTTCAATTAATGTTATTGTTATTTGATTTGGTTGTTTTTGGTTTCTTAAGTTTGATGTATTTAGTGATTTTCCTTGGTTCAAAATTTGGTTGTTTGGTTCTTGTGAAAATATTCTATCATTGCATTTGTATGCTATTCGGAGCATCTGGATCTACTAATTTGCTGAAATTTCAAATTCAATGTGATTGTTTATTCGTAATTTTTTTCATGTTTGCAATTTTGGGTGTAAATATTGCTTCAGTGAAAAAAAAAAGGGGTCGGAATCCAGCCTAAGCGAGTGAGCAACTGGGTTGTAATATTTTTTTTTAAATAAAATATATAGCATTGAGCACGATTCTAAAGTTGTGTCTGTCTTTGTACATATGTCTAATCAGTTCATAAAATGACTGAGGCAGCTTGTCAGAATACAACCACAAATACTTTTTTTTCGTGCTTTATATTGTCTGACACGAATTTGTGATTCGTGTCCTATAGTAATAGAAACCCCTATAGAAAACACCGTCAACTTAAAGGTCGCTGCATTGTGGCTTTTGGACATAGAGCACAGTTATTTGTGCCTCTTGCAGTTAAGAGCACAAATAAAAATGGTGCCCAAAGCCACATATTCTAGTAGTGTGTTATGTAAATTAGGATTAACAAGTTAGAAGGATTTGGGTGGGATTAGCTTGGTGAAATCGTTGCCCTAGTACTTTATCATATTTGTTTTCATCTATTATATTATTTACTTATTGTTAATTTACTTTCTTGATTACATTTTCTCCATCATAATCCTCTTATCGTATAATTCAAATATAATTAGAAATAAATCACTATAGTATTTAATAGATTAACTTGATCCATGTTGGAACGATACTCTTTTTACTACTATACTAATTTGAGCAATATTGTTCACTTGCAATTAATCACATCATATATGAAACACCAGAGCAACCTACAGCTCTATCACTATCATACTTGCCCTTATTTAGGCACAAATGGGTGATCTAGAATATGATTTATGCTGCCATGAGATTTGTATTACCCATGTTGACTCTATCCCTTACAATGATGACCAATGGATTCCTTGCTGGTGTTGATCTGGTTACGAAAGATCATATTTGGCTTTCCGACACTATTTTGGCCATCGATTCAACCTTCATCATCATCATATTATTGCTCATTGTTCCACTCGGGCCCCAATTTCCTCCAGGAATGTTGTAACTCGCTTCACCTTACTAGCCAACTTCACTCTGTTGATGACCGTAACTGGATATGACATCCACTTCGATCAAGAACAGATCCAAGATTCTAAAATAGATCTCTATTCCCTTGATTGGTATAATGCGATGATTATTTTTTCATATCCGTATGAAATTAGTCCAAAGAATATGTGGATTGTGACGATGAAAAATTTCATATCATTCTCTCATTCTCTATTAGTATTTAGGTTTCTCTTAATATTTTCTCGTAGTTCCACTGCCTCTCTATTAGTATAAATTTCTTTGATATGCCGCCAATTAAAAGAAAAAAAAAAGTTATGCTATGGGTTTGATACATTTGTTCGCTTTGAGGCTACACTTAAGTTTTGGATTACTGATTGTCTATTACTTTATTGTTTAAGGCTTTTCTATAATATTGTGAGCGCTTTTGGTGAAGTGCTAGTGTGAGTGCTTTTGGTGATGTCTAATAGCTTGTGCAACAGGTTGTGCTTAATTAGTCTAAACTGCAACTCCATGAACGTTTTCGGCAGTTTACCCTTCTTTCTATTTCTTGTCTGACCATATATATATTGTTTATACACTAGTTTTGATCAAATCTTGACTAGTTTTGGTCTCCATGCATCATGCATGCAAACCTTAATATTTAATCAAAATCGAGATTTGCCTTCAACAACTCTACTCAGGTAAATGACAATGAAGATTGAGATATTGCTTAAAATTTACAAATTTATTTATAGAGATCACTCATAGTTTATAACAAGTCTCTTTTTCGTAGTTTTTTCCCTTACTTTTGGCATATAAAGTAAATCTAGCCATTCTAAATTTTCATTTATGTATGTTTGTGTAAATAATCTCGCGGGAGAATATTCGCTTCTAGATCCTTCGCCCTTTGGTCTTCCTTCTCTCTCTTCCTCGATTCCTGTAAAAAAAGACCAGAGTAAATAGACCACACCCGGGAGGTGTTGGCCAAAGGCCCTCCAATGCCTAAGTTAGTTCAATTGAATCTATGTGAAATAATAGCTAAAAAGGGTATGAAGATTTCTCTAAGGTAAGAACTGGGTGTCCGGAGCCGTGTGTGGTGGCCGGAGCCGTGTGGAGAAAATATGGAGAGTGGAGAGTGGAGAGGGAGAGAGCTTCAGGTATTTTTCCCGGGTTTTGGAGCTAGGTTTAGAAGTACCTTGAATGATGAATGAAGTCATCTATTTATAGGAGCCTCGGGGCTAGGGTTTCGTAGAGAATAAACTCTTATTAGGAGGAGTTTAGGGGGGTGTATTCAATTTAGATTTCAAAAGATTTTAAAGAAGTTTAAAAGTTTAGGTGTATTCAATCATGATTTTATAAAAGTCTATTCAATTCTGGGTGTATTCAATTAAGATTTTTTAACCTCCATTCAAATTTGGATGTATTCAATCATGACTTTAAAAGACTTCATAAAAGTTTGGGTGTATTCAAAAACTCATTGATTTTAAAGAAAATACAAAAAGAAGTGGATTTCGTTTGATAATAGACTAATTTTAGGCCATGACAAATCTTTGCTTCCCCCCAGAGATTTTGATAGATATATTATTTTTATACTCAAGATATAATTTCACCACTTCTATTACCACCATTTTATCATGACTATTACCATAGCCGCCCCCGCCACCATCACCACCACCACAGTCATCGTCGTTGTCGCCACCACCACTGCCACCTCCACCACCACCCACCTTCGCCCCCACTATTAGCCCCACCTTCACCCCCACCATCACCACCACTACTGCCAGCACCATCACCATCACTGCCACTGCCACCGCCGCCACCTCCACCACCCTTACCCCTACCTCCACCACCCTCACTATTAGCCCCACCGTCACCACCACCACAACCACTGCCAGCATCATCACCATCACTGTCATTGCCATCGCCACCGCCATCGCCACCACCTCCACCACCTCACTGTTGCCGCCACCACCACTACCACCCCTAACTCCTCCACCACTACCTCCCCCACAAACCACCATCGCCACCACCATTGCCATCAAACTCAATTAAAATCTATACATGAATTTAGTCAAAATCTATGTGGAGTTTGTAGACTTCAGTCAAACTCAGTTAAATTCAATTAAACTCCATCAACTTTATAACTCTTTACCCACATTTGTAGAGATTGAGTCGGACTTGATTATATCTCTTTATTAGGATAATATCTAAATTAATGATATTATCTCATTAAATAAAGATAATATCCTATAATTAAGATATTATCCCTATTAATTAATTGGCCAAATTAATTAGTTCAATTAATTAATTAAGGGATAATCTTTTTTTCCACATGGCTTGCTGTGATTAGAGACGAAAATATTTGCTCCCACAATGTAGCTTTAGAAATAGGCATTTGATGCATGTAGCTAAATTTAGATTTGAGATGGTCTACAAGAAAATGAGCACTTTGCCACATCCACATCAAATTTGCGTCTATAAAATTGGTGAGATTCGTATTTTGGATTAAATTTAACAAACGACATGTTTAGAATTTAAATTATAGGGACTGAAGTAGAATTTGACTAAAATACCACCAACGACCTTTAGAATTTAAAGAAAACTTGAAAGTAGAATTTGACTAAAATATCACCAACCTTTAGAATATAATAAATAAAAGAGTATAATAGTTTCAGACTTTTCAAAGCATAAAAACAGTCGGAGACATGGACTCCGAGCGACTCGTAATCGATCCGTCTGCTATGGGCCGGAATGGTGGAGAAGGGCTGAAGGAGACGAAGGTGAAACCCTAATTTCTACGTTTGGTTACTTTGAAAGTGTAGGAAACGGAAAGAAAATTGAATTTTTCAATAATATATAGGTTTCTTTGGTTCTATGTGAGTGTTTAGTGAGTTGCACAATTAGGTTTTCTTCTTCTTTTTTAAGCAATAAAAATAAGTACTTTGTTAGGTTTCTAAAGCCCTCGGCTCTGGATTCTGTTTGGTGGATGAACACTTGCAGGCAAAAACAAGAGAAACTTAGATTCTATTGGATTATATTAATAGAAATTATATAGGAATTCCAGAACTTTTTGGTGTATAAATTTGTGGGTTTCTGATCTAAATTAATTCTTTTGTTTTATTAGGTACCAATACCAAAGAAGAGAATGATACTAACGAAGAGAATGAGATTGTTGGCGGAATTTGAAGAAAAATTTGAAGGAAGAGATGGAAAGCTGGTTTCTGCTTATGGTACCATACACCAATTTATCTTATTTATTGATCTTATTATTTTCTCGTGGCAATTTACTTACTCCTGGCCTTGGTTTAGGTTAGAAATGTGTATGAATTACTGTTTAATTATATTTAATGATCTCTTTCCCTGTATATGCATTCCCATATGACCTGAGTGTGTTCAAGACATTAATAAGTTGTTTGGTTGGCCTTCTCTCTTATGCTTTCTAACAGTTAAATGAACATTGGTTGGATTAATTTCAAGTGATTTGTATTGATGCTATGTTTTCAGTAATTTGGAAAGCATTAAGAGAGAGGACCCAAGACATGCATGAGGTCGCCAAGATTGAGTCAAAGTTGAGATCTGAGCATGCCAATGAGCAAACCGAAGATGGCATGTCTAATTCAACAGTGGCTGGTCTTGCTCCTCAAGAACTTGTTCCCATTGACCCTGTTCGTCTTGATGGGAAGAACTATCCGATCTGGGCTCGGCGAATGGAGTTTTTCCTCAAGGAATTAAAAGTTGAATATGTACTCTATGAGCCATGCCCTAGCATTATGCTAGGATCTGAAGCAACTACTGAAGAAACTGCTGAATCGAAGGCTGCTGAAGAGAAATGGATCAAGGATGACTTTATGTGCCTTCGCACCATCTTGAACTATCTATGTGATGATCTCCTCCATCGTTACGCAAAGAGAAAGAAAACTACAACTGCTAAACAACTGTGGGACGATCTAAAATTAATGTTCGGAACAAAGAGATCTCTGGTTAGAAAGTACATGGAATTTCAGATGGTTGATGAGAAGACAGTTGTGGAGCAAGTTCAAGAATTCAATCGCATTTTCGATGACGTTGTGGCTTCTGGAATGACGTTGAGTGAGAAATTTCATGTCTCTGCCATCTTAGCCAAGCTCCCAGCCTCTTGGAAGTACTCAACCATCAAGTTATTGACGGGGAAGGAGAAGCCTTTGACTTTAGAAGTGTTGATGGATAGTTTGAGGGTTGAAGAAGAGTACGTTTGCCTATGAACACATCGGAGGTTTTTGTTTTTGTTTTTATTACATGTAAGAAATTATTACGGTTTTTAGTTTATTTTATCAAAGACAAACAAATTAGCAAACAACATTAGGCCTGGCCGGGCTTAAAAAGCCCATCGGGCCGGGCCGGGCCGGGCCGGACCTAAATGGGCCTATTTTATTTTGTCTTTTTTTAAAATATGTATTTTTATTGTCAATTCTTTATTTATTTTTCTATGTTTTTGTGTGTTTCTATGTTTCCTCTTTTTTTTCATAGTTCTCTCTATTTACATTTGTCTATATGTTTATGTCTCCATTATTTTCTTTGTTCATAAATTCATAGTTCCCTTTTCTTTTTTTCCATAAATATAAAGATGTAGTTATACAACCCCATATTAATAAAATCATATTTTATCCCATACTTTATTTTTTTTAGTTCTTATAATGATAATAGATAATGATTTTTTCCATATTTCATTTAACTTGGGTTTTTATATATATTTATTTATATGTATGTGAGCCCGTGGGCCGGGCTTTTATGGGCGGACCGGGCAGGATTTTCTTGGGCTCAAATGAGCCGGACCTATGGGCCAGGCCGGGCTTTAGACACCCAAGCCCAAGCCCGGCCCACTCAACAACGGGTCAGGCCGGCCCATGGCCCATAACGGACCGGGTTGGGCTTTTTCTCAATGGGCTTGGCGGGCCCCCATCAGCCCATGAGCTCTCGGGCCTAATGATGACCCCTAAACAACATGACTGGAATTTCTAAAATTTAAAGTATGGAGATGGAAGGAGGAGACGAAGGTGAAACCCTAATTCCTATGTTTGGTTACTCTCTTTTTTAGGTCCGTTCTATGTGAGTTGTTTATTGAAGTGTACTATAGTTAGTGACTTTGTCTTTGCCTTTAGGAAATTACAATTTATTTGGACACTCAAATCAGTATATACAAGCCATAACAGTCCAGGGGACCGAACCCTAGCTTTTATACGGTGAAGATCTCTCATAGTTCCTTGCCTATAAAGGAATCCTCAAAGTCTATCCTTATCACCTCTTGTATCCATAACCTAATATAATAGGTATTCCATCTTGATATAGAACTTATCTTTACATACAAGTAACGGGCTAGTTGAGTTCTTGTTTACCTTGTATTCTTGGTTATCTAAGACTTGTAAATAAATGCAAGCTTAACTAGAGTTGTTACAGATCCGTCTTGATATTCAAAAGAATATGAACTTGGACAACCCATAGTTTCACAACATCAAAAACAACAAAGATTCCATGTTGTCAACACTACTCATGATCTAAATGAAAAAAGAAAACCCAATTTTAATATATTTAAATTAATCTAATTTAGGGAGAGGATGATTGGAACTTCGGTGCAAGGGCTTGGCCTCAATAACCAAAAAGTCTGGGGCGTTTGTAATTATTAACTCTAAAGAAGAATAATGTTATGAATTATCTCATACGTTCACTTATAGATAGCCAAAATTTAGCCCCCAAATTCATAAATGTCAGTTTTTTAAAAAACTTTTAAATATAACCAAAAACTCACTTAAATTGTCCTAAATGCCCTCTAAATTAAAACCTAACAAAAAGAGCGCTAATTGTCATGCTCTTCCAAGCTGTCGGCAGAGTACTGAGCACAAGGGCACTACCCTTAAGTGGGCTAAGCCTCACTTTCCCTCACCCTACCCTCAAACACAAGGACACTGCCCCTCGTCAATCGCTCTTAATGGATTTTCTTTGCAGCAGTTTTTAAGGGTTTGGATACATACATTTCATGGAAAACAATTATCGACAATTTCATGTTTTACACGCACCCACACTAGATGCATTTTTGTTTTTTTACTCTCTTTTTTTTAATGACATTTTGGCCAAATTTATGAATTTGGGGGCTAAATTTTGGCTAATTTTGATAAAAAAAATCTCGACTTGCAGTCGACTTGCACTCAAGGGAATGGCTTATGGGTCGTCTACGCTCAAGGGAACTGGTTATGGCTCGTAAGAAGGAAACAGAGGTGAAACCCTAGCTAATATTTATGTTTGGTTACTTGGAAGTCTAGGAACTTGAAGGAAATTATTTGATTCTCTTTTTTTCTTAATGGATTTCTTTAGTTGTATGTCAGTTGTTAATGAAGTGCACTCTTTTGCTGAGTTGGTTTGTGCGTCCAGGGATTTAGGAATTGGAAACTCAAATGACAACGAGAAACTGATGATGATATATTTTATTGATCATTAAGAATTTGAGAATTTTCTAGTGTCTTAATTTGTGGATTTCTTTAGCTAAGCGACTGTGGTGTGAGCTAAATTCGAGGTTTGGAGGACGCAAATCTCGAGTTCAAAAGGACATGGAATGTCATTTGCTCGAAGAAAAACCGATGGTGAAGCAAGTTGAAGAAATGAATTCAAGGTTCAAGGATCTGCTTTTTTTTTTTTCACAAAATGACGACAGATGAGAAATTTCACATTAATGAGCGAGGAGTAGCATCTTGAAGCTGACATGGATCGCTCTTGAAGGTTGAATTAACGAATTCAAAAGGAAGGAGAGGAAATTTGTAGTTTTTAGCTTGGACATGTTTTATTTTTAAATTAATTACTTTTTTTATATTCAATTGTTATGACTATTTATTTTAACTAATTACATATATTTGTAATCACCTACTGAATAACAGATATTGGATAAAAGAATAATTGTCACAAAAAGTGAAAATTCCAAGATTTACCCTTTTTTATTTTATAAAAGGCTATAGAATATTATCAGATCAATATAAATAAAGAGCACAAATGACACAAATTGTAAAGAGAGTCATCCCAATAACAATATGGGAGATATGGGTAAAACTTCTCTAGTGACCTAAGTCAGCCGAAAAGCTGAAACGATCTAGAGAGAATCACTCTCAAAAATAACTTTTCTATAACCCCTTTCAACGGCCATAATTTCCATGAATCTAGTCCAATAATTAGTCTAAAATTAACTGAGTACACCTTACTATTAAACTATTTATTGAATTATTAATTTACCATAATATGAATTGACCAAAAAGGATATATTGAATTATGAAACAAACGTAATTTTAATACATACTCTCCATATTCAACCCTAAGTACACCCTCAGAGTGTTTGGATAGATAAAAAAATAGTTGGAATTTAACAAAAACTTTGTATTTGAATCACACACGCCAAATGCCACGTTTGGATACCTTAAACAAGGAATGTTGAAATTATGTGTGGAATCTCTATTTATATTCGTTTGGTAGCTCGTTGGTTTTTCAGTTATCGGTGCCATTGTTTTTGGCTGTTAATTAAGCTGTTTTTGCATATTGTCTATTTGATGTTAACAGAAATTCTTCTCTTTGAATAGTCTTTGCTGGTTAATAACATTAAATTAATATGATCAGAAATTCCAGATTAGAGCCTTCCATTGCTTTTGAGTTTCCAAACTAGTTTTAAGTGTGGTTGATGATTTGTCCAAATATTTCTATACCTTGAATAAATTTTTTATTTGAGCTTTGGTTAGCCATCCTTGGTTTCGCTATAAAATGAATAAATTCATTCTTTCGTTTTGAGTCTTTCAGCACCTTATTAGCAAACACACAGATTGAAGAAAATTGGGCTAGCTGCCTCTGGCTATGTTGTCTTATAGTGATCATATATAATCTCATGCTTTTATGTTATATATGATCACTATACAATTTTAATTCACTTTTCTGCAATTGGTTCGGATCTTGCCCTGGCTTTGTGTGAGAGGCTCGATGTTTCCCATTTTGACCATGGCCTTGGCAAAGTGCTTGAAGAATGCAAAGGTGTGTTGTTTTGTAAAAGGTCGGCAGCAAGGTAAGTTTGGTGGTTTGATAGTGTTCGGCAGTTAGGGATCTCGAATGGGTTTGGTGTTGTGTGATAGAGTGTATTAGGGTGCACCAAGGGTATTTTTGGTAGTTAAATAGGGTGTAATTAGTTAATTTTACATTTTGATTTAAATATTAGGGTGTACTTTAAATCACAGAGTATACTCAGTTAATTTTAAGGTTCGTTTAACAACCTAAGTGCATTATCACAAAGTCTTTCCATCCAAGTCAAACTCCCAGCAAAAATATTTCCATGTTTAATTGGCAAAGGGAATCAATTAATTAGCAGATAAGCTATTCTAATACCATTTGATCTTAAACACGTGGCATTATAAGGTTAAAAACAAAGTTCAGCTAGGATCCTGTTTAATTTAAACTTGGCAGATTTGACTCTAAGAAGAAGAGAAAAACGAGGACACTTTTTATATAAAGGGGAGTTTTACATAAAATTAGCCAGGAAATTGGCCATTGACCAAAAACAAAACCAGAAAATTGATCGGAGCCATGGACTCGTCGCGACGTCCAGTCGATCGTCACCCATTGAATTGGGATCGGCTTATGAGTCGTTTATCCGCAAGGGAAACGGTTATGTTTGGTTTTAAGGATTTTAGGGAAACAAAGGTGAAACCCAAAACCCTAATTTTTATGTTTGGTTACTTGGAAAGTGTAGGAATAGGAAGGAAATTTGATTTTTTTGTTTTTCTTAATGGGTTTCTTTAGTTGTATGTGAGCTGTTAGTGAAGTGCACTGTTTGGATGAGTTGGTTTGTGCGTCTAGGGATTTAGGAATTTGGAAACACAAATAACAATGAGAAACTGATGATGATATATTTTATTGGTAGAAAGAATTAGGAATTTGAGAAATTTTCTGGTGTCTTCAATTGTGGGTTTCTGATCTAAATTCTTTCTTTTGTATGGTCAGCTGGATGTTGGAGAACCAGCTGTTACACCCAAAGGTAAAATGCATATATACAACAAAACCAAATATATTAATTAGCTTCATGCATATATATATATTGAGCTGCATTTGATCTTTCTAGTTTTGTTTTCTTACCCTATTCTTGTTGTGTTGTCATGTTCATGTTCTGCTAATGATGAAGTAATTGTTGCCGTCGACAATCTTCGTTTAGATGGGAAGAACTACAGTATTTGGTGTTATAGGATGCTTTCCTATGTCCTGAATGATCTTACACGTGTGCTCTATGCGCCATGGCCAAGATTTCTGGTAGAAACCGAAGCAAGTGTTGAAGAATTTGCTATATCAAGGGCTGCTGAAGAGATTTGGAACAAGAATGACTCCCTTTGTTTTCATACAATCTTGAACCATCTATCTGATGATCTCTTCCTTCATTACTCAAAGAGGGGGAATTACTCAAAGAGGGGGAAGAAAACAAGTGCTAAGCAACTGTGGCATGAGCTACAATCGAGGTTTGGAGAACACGATTCTTGCGTTCCAGATTACCTGGAATATCATTTCCTTGAAGAGGAACCAATGGTGGAGCAAGTTGAAGAACTGAATGCAAGGTTCAAAGAACTGTTTAAATGTGAAGAAATGGCGATAGATGAGGAATTTCATGTGAATACAATAATCTCCAAACTCCCCCCCTCTTGGGAGGATGTGCGCATCGAGTTGATGCGTGAGGATGAGGAGGAGCATCTGTCTCTTGCAAAGCTGATGGATCGCTTGGAGGTTGAAGAACAATCACGCATCAATTAATTAATCACAAGGAAAGGAAAGTAGTAGTAGACTATAGTAGTATTAGTAGCAAGTTTGGTTTTTGGGATATATGGCAGGTAGAAAGTAGTGTATGATCGATCCATGTCCGTCCTTAGTTTTAAGGAATTAGGGCACAGGCCACACCACCACCTGCTGGGATTTTATGTTTCCATGCTTTGATTTTCTTATAAAATTGATTACATTATTTTTATTCAATTGCTCTCACTGTTTAACCAATCACGTATTTTGTAAAATCACACCAAGCTCCACAACTCTTGAGCTTTCTCTCTTCCCTCCATCTTTCTAAGTTTTAATTTCTGTTTTTAGTTTTATTTTATTATGGGGAACTAACTCCCTAGCTAAGGCTAGGGAGAAAGCTTTTAATATAAGTGTGTAATTTTTATTAGTTTGATCCAAACTTAAGCTTTAATGTGAATTTGTAGTTTTTGTTCAAATGGAATTTGTAGTTTTCTTTTTAATTAATTGATGAATGTTTGATAATCTATTTCATGGGTTCAATCATGTTTTTCCATTGTGTAGTAAAAACTCTCATGCTTTTAAAAGAGAAGAGAATTACTAAAGATTAATAGAATTTTGATGAAGATTATTTTTTGATAGTTTGTTGCCAATGGTACAAGTTATGCTTAGAATACTTCTAAAGGAAATTAAAAAGGGCTTTAATTATTTTGAACAACTACAAAGGAAAATATTTTGTGGATCAAATTATTAAGAGTTGCATGCTTATGTTAAAAGTGGAACCCCAATGCCTTAGTGTTTTAATCTATTAAATTTTCTCTAAATCAAATCTTGCATAAATCTACTTTTCAATCATAATTGTTCTTTTTCAGCTCTGCTATCTTTACACCGCTCTCTGTGGATACGACACTCGGACTTCCGAGCTACACTGCTATACGACACATCCCTTGGGTTTTGCAAAGTGGTGCGAACAAAAATTATCAATTCTCTTCGCCCAACCTTCGAGGTGGAGAGTCTTCAGGAGGAAATTCTTTACAATATCTAGTTCGGCCTTTTTTTCATGAGGCATGCCAAACCACTAGGTACAAAATCTATCACAAACACCTGCAGGTTCATATGACAATCAAAGCTATCATAACACCAAAATTTCTCATATTAGTCACTCGGTTTCATTCTATTTACAAAGGGTTCCCACTATCTTTCATTCTGTTATATGCATGTATTTCACCTTTAGCTAGCTTAGCATAAGTTGTTAGGTTGATAAATTTTTAATTCAATTAAATTGAAGTTGAATTTAGATTATAGGGTACACAATCCATAAGCCGATGTGAAACTAGTGTCAGCGTTTACATTACAACACGGACAGAAGCTTGGGCTCATCTTGTCCAGGTTGGTGGAGCCCATCTCTTGCCATGGCAAGATTTATGCGCTTGGAGCTGATTTTGAGGCCTAGGGGGCGTTTTGCCTTAGCTACGCTGCTGGGGTGGAAATGCTCTAATAGTAGTGTTAAGGGTGTACATCAATTCGAAACCAATACAATTTAGTCAATCTACATCCGATCCAATATAGATTGGATTGTGATTTTTTCAATCCAATCCAATCATATTAGATGTTTAAATCCGATTTGATCCGATCCAATTGATATTGGATTGGATTGGATTGGATGATCAGTTTTGACAATAAAACAATACAATAATGAAATATTAAACATTTATCCTTATGTTTAATATAATCAAACATATTAATAGACATAAATGTAAAATATAAATGAAATATTAGAGAAAATTATTTTGATTATATAATATATTAAACATAACTCCATTAAATGATTTAAAATATTCATAGCATTTTCAACGACAAATACCTACATAAGCAAAATAAGTATCAAACTAACTAGATTGGATTCTCATTAGCAAATCTGTCATCCGATCCAATTATGCCAGTTTTGAAAATTACGAATTCAATCCAATCCGCTAAATCTTCGAAACTAATTAAAATTGAATTAAATTGGGTTGAATTGGTCGATTTAGGTGGATTGGATTGAATTGGATCTTGTACACCCCCAAGTGGGGTTATTAGGGTTTGCTGTGGTCTGGGCTGCTGTTAGTGAGCTTATTTCTTCTTGTTTTTTTTAAAAGGGACAAAGGCTTATTTCTGCTTGTAATACGGTTGGGCCTTGTGTCTTTATCTTTGGGCCTAGTCTTTTTCGGATGTAATGTTTTTCAGTCTTCAAAAAATTAAAAGTATTGTCAACTCTCACATGTGGGTCATGTGCTCTGCTTGTAAACGCTCACACTTTTCGGAAAATTGCACACCACATTGAATTATTCATCACATCAAGGAGCCATGCATGCCATGCCACGCATGCAACTTATTCGTTGGTCGCTCATCTGTTTGTCGTAAAAGTTAGAAATACAAACTTTTTGCCTTCACTCGTATTATAATAAGTTGACGGTCATATTCTTAAGCGTTAAGTGTTGCGGGTTTTGAGTCCACGCATGCAACCTATTCTTAAATGTTGCGAGTTAAAATTGAAACTTAAAAGTATGCATAATTTTAAGTTTATTCGACCGAAACCACTATGATCGGGTTGACTGGAAATTGTACACACCGAGTTAGGATAGCTAAATAATGAGCGGATTTTGAGTCCAATAAATACGTATGAATTGAATTACGTATTGGGACCAAAATGGCCAAAACTAATCTGTTTGTCGTAAAAGTTAGAAATACAAACTTTTTGCCTTCACTCGTATTATAATAAGTTGACGGGTTATATCACAAGGTCATATTCCTTTTTTTTCTGTTTTTTTGTACTTGTATACATTGTTAACTGCTCAAATGCCCAAGAATCATATCCATATTGAATTTGGTTTTATCTCAGTAGCAATGTGAAAATCATACATGAAATGAAACAAAACATGAAATATCACCACATACAACTAACAAAAATAATAGAATCATTCTCAATACATTGTTAACTGCCTATTTAACTAAGGATGTTCATTTTTTTTTTCAAAAAAACAAGACTAATGATATCCATTTGCACTGTTAAGCAGTGACGGAGCCACCTAAGGACCAGGGTGGGCCCAGGCCCTCACTCATATTTTTTATTTTCTCATATTTTTACTTATATGTGTTGCTATATGTTTGCTTCTTGGAGTAAAAACTCAATTTTTTTTTTCTCATTCTCTTCCTCTTTTGATTAACTTAAGCTTTATAAATTTCCCTTTCTCCTATTTTACATGTCTAAGTAGGGCATCTTAATATTGGGATTTATGAACATTTTTTGTATTTCTTCTCTCTGTTGAAGTATAAATTATTAAATTTTGAGTCTTTAATAGTGTAGATGATGAGATTAATATTCAACCATGTTAAATATGATATTCAAGACAATTATGATTGTAATAAATGGATAAATTATTAATCAATATGAAATGATATTATATTATTAACTTATTAACCCAGTTAGCGCTTGAGGGCTCCTATTCGAATTATTTTTAAAATTTTTGTGAATGGCCCCCTTTAATGTGAAATCCTAGCTCCGCCACTGCTGTTAAGGGCCAGGTTCTCAATTTCTCTTTCAGGTTGCCTATTTTATTCAAAGACGAAATCTTTCACACAACTTTCAGCAGACTCTGTCGCCCTCTTAATCTGCCATCATAAATTTGTGCCATTACCCTTCGAAACACTTAACGTACACCAAGTATAGAAATTATTCAACAAAACCGATATCTATCAACCAATGACAATCGCCAATTACATTGAAAGTTTTCTAAGACAGAGGAAAAAGGAACATGAAAAGAGAGAAGAATCTCCACTCAGCTAAAGGCATCCGGCCTTATAATATATATGGAGAGACAAAACATGCTTTACATTAAACAATCTAGTCTTTAACTACCTAATAATACCTCAGCACTAATCTTAGCCATAATCTGTTTCAAAGGCCAAGATGCTATCCTTACAGACAGAAACAACAAATTTTTGAAAAAGACAATCAACAGCACCTCTAGCAGGCAAGGTACTTTGCAATAACGAACTCCTTTCATGTCTGCACCTATTTCTAAATTCTAACTCGGAAAATTTGTCATTGTTCCATTCAGCATCATATAGTTCTAGTTTCATGAACACTCCTACAAGCAGTCCACTACACAGACTGTTCACATTATCATTTTGATAATGAGATATGGCAACAGGAGAGACGTCGTATAACAAAATCAGTTCAAATCACAAAACCCAAATTTGGTCCACAACTAGCAACTCAAGTTCAAGCCCAAAATCTAAAGACCCCAAAATTTTGAACTAAAAGTGCAAACAAGAAGAGAAAATTGTAACCCCAAGACTAATTTTCATTTTCTCCCTACCATTTCTTAACAAGATCCAGTAGTAATTTTACAGAAAGAAATCACCTGAAGAACAAAGAACATACAGGGTCGAGAGCATTGGGCTCAAAGCCATAATCAGCAGCCAAAGAATAAAAGTACAGACTTTGACACTTGTTCAAATCTGAACTTGTGGGTCAAGGTCTTTTAAGAGTCATTATATATAGTTGTTTTTGCACCGGTCTATATATTGAGAGGAAAATAAATCTGAACTTGTCTTAACCACTTGAGCTACAAGCCTTTTGAATATATTGTTTCTCACATTACTTATTTCCCCAAATCACAATTTGGCACATTTGTAAAAATAATTTTATCAACAACACAAAGAAAAATATTTGCACACCTATCAAACTGAATTTGGAAGGAAAATAGGAGGCAAATTCCTACCATAAAAGCTTGAAATACTTAGCCAAATAATTGGTAAGCAGAACAATGGCCATGTTGCATTACTTTCCAAAATGCCTATAGACCATTTACTATTCAATACCAGATATTAAGAAACTG
This sequence comes from Prunus avium, assembly GCF_965620075.1. NCBI lineage: Eukaryota > Viridiplantae > Streptophyta > Magnoliopsida > Rosales > Rosaceae > Prunus > Prunus avium. The sequence goes on along the minus strand of NC_142285.1, from coordinate 35,981,598 downwards.
AAAAGGAAAATGCAGGGGCTGTATATCTCAGTAGCATACTAGCAAATCATGTTAATGAATCACAAAACTGCAACTCAATCAGTTTAATCAGCTAGTTTCCCTCCAGCATTCATGGGTAAAGAGAAATCTCATATACCTGTAATGCATCATGTATGCTGCTGCCATTGGTTTGACTCAAAAGGAAGCGGAGCGGGTGAGCCTTGGCTTGGCTATCTTCTTGTCCTCTTCAAGAGAGATTAGTGAAAGATTGGCTGGGTTCTCGATCATCAGTTTAGCTACCAGATATCCTGAGATGCTCCAGGTCTGGTACTTCCTCGCTTGCTTCCCGATATATCTCCCTGCCTTGCCGTCATAGTATTCTGGCCACCCGTCTTTTGAGAGCCGCTGCTCCACCTGTTCAATTGCTCTCTTAGCAGTCTGTGGCCTCCCCGTCTTGATACATGCTGCAGTAAGCAACCACAGCAGTGCTACAAGACAGGATGCAACAACATTAACCAATTGTTTTAGACATGAACAAAAAGAACAGAAAAGATAAAGAGCTAATGCAAATGGCACATTGTGATAACACCATCTCCATCAGACCTACTTGGCCAAGAGCCACCATTGTGATAACTCCATCGTGTGTTCTTCGGATCAAACCCTGTGACAGTCCTCCACTCATGTCCCTCTAATGCTGGGTATACAATTTTCAGAGGCATCTCCCCGATCAAGTCCTCCCACCTCTCCTCAATCAAGTCCATAATAGCTGTAGCTTGCTCAGGTGTTGCTAGAGAACTAAGGATGGCAATACAATTCCCAACTAAAAACCACCTGAAGTCCATCCGAGCTGGGCTAACATTGCCAATCAAATACCCTCCTCTCAACGGCATGAAATCAAAAACCCAGTCAGGGATGGATTCTGGAATCACATTAAACTTGTTGACGGCAGTATGGGAATACTCTTCGGTTTTGTAGCGGTATATATTGTTTAGCTGTGCAAAATCAAGCCAGTAATACTTCTGAATGTGAAAGCTTAGAGCTGTGATGCGCTTATCTATCCGCTTAAGAAGTTCCTTACCACCAAGCTCTGGCTTCAACAGCTGCCGTGCACACCTCAATGCAAAGTAGAAAAGTGACTGAATCTCAATTGGATAACCATAAATCCCCTGTTCAAAAAGCAAGCAAAGTTGGTGAAATTCAATTCATTGGAGCCTCTAATTCTGTTATCCCTTGAAGTCAGGTATCAAGTAATCTTATAAACAATATGTACGTCATGAAAGTGCAAAAATGACAATCTAGTTTTATCTGGCTGCCCAAATGGTGGTGGCAAAACTATATTGCCACAGAAAAAGGTCCTAATCAAGCTTTCAACACATATATGTGTGTATTAGTACGTATGTATATATGTTTTGTCATATACAATGCATATGGCCTTTTGGATTATTTATCCATACTCATACTCATTATACTATGCCAAGAATCCTAGAAACAAAAAAGAAAAGACTCACCATCCTCCTATCAATCATGCTACAGCCATCTGCACAGAGAAGTGTCGGGAATGTGTCAAAGCCATCTGACAAGCAAAGGTTGAGAATTAGTTTCATTCCCTTCTGCACCTCAGGAAGCTCTGCCAGTGTATGGTCACGAGTGCATTTGGTGTATGATCTCAGTAAAATGATCCACCAGAACCCAGAATCAACAGGAGCAACTCTTCCAATTGCGCTGCCACCAAAATCTGCAACTAAAGTTTCCTTCCCACGATATTGATCAAAGAGAATCTTAAAACTTGCAGGCATAACACCTTCTCCAAGTGTAAAATTATCAATCCTCTTCTCCCAACCTTGGAGGTGGAGGGTCTTTAGGAGGAAATTCTTTACAATATCTAGTTCAGGTTCTTTTTGCATCAGGCAGGCCAAACCACTAGGTACAAAATCTCGCACAAACACCTGCAGGTTCATATGATAATTAAATCTCTCACTACACATAAATTTCTCATCTTAGTCGCTATTTATTATTCTTAATGCCTAACAATTTAAGCAATATAAGGGACACTACTTATGACCAAGTGATCAAATCTATAAAAAAAAAAATAAAATAAAAAAACATATCAATTACATGAATGCACTGGATCAAATTTAATTTATCAAATCTCTTTCACACTAACATGGGATTCATATACCAGTGCTTTACCTAGATCCAAATGGTTATTGATGTACACAGCGCTTCAATTGCCTACCCAATCTTTGATACTTATTTGTATAATGTCATCTATCAGCAGAGGAACTAATAGGCTAATTTGTGCCACAAATTATTAAATGCATGACTCCAAACAGACACAAACACTAACAAGTACTCAAATTCCAGTAACTAAATTGCAATTCATACCAACAGAGATCAAAGAGATATGTGCAATATGAAAACTAATCAACAATTAACGAGAATCGTTTGGTATACCTGATTGTAGTTCAAATCTTCGGCCATTGGATCCATAGCTGCAAGAGTGCCCACCGGCTTGCCTTTGAAGTACACGTAGGACTTCTTGAGTCTCTCCCATGCCTCCTCCACCATCGCTGTGCTCTCTGCCGTACTACCACCACCGTTGGATCGCATCTTTGGCGAACCTTCAACCTTCCAAAGTTCAAAGTTCTCAAGGCTCGCTCCCACACTTGGACACGGCTTCAGCACCCCTGGCTTCGCCACGCTCACACTATCCGAAACGTTGTCGTCGCACTGGAACTTCGCCGACTTCTTCTCCGGCGGCTTCTCACGCATTTCATTCAGTCTCGGTGCATTGACATTTTCCAAAGATTCCGTACACTTCTTGGCGCTCGCCATCTCCGTCGGAATTGAATCAGAGGTGATCGAACTTTCTTTCTCGCATGAATTCGAACTCTCAAACAGTAAGGAATCCGTTGAATTCACACTCGAATTTGCACCTTCATTCTTCAAATATTCGGAATCTTTCTCCGCCGTCTTTGTCTCAGGCGATTCTTCAGATACCGGAGCGACTTGTGGCTGAGGATCACTGGACAACGAGTCAGATTCCACAGAGAGCTGTGAGTTTTCAAGCTTCTTTTCTTGTATCGGCGAACGGCTCAGCTTCGCCGGCGAGACGTCCTTGTCTGCGGAGTTCTCAATCACCGCCGGCACTGGAGTGAGAGGCAGAGCTTCCTCTGCTTTCTTTGTTTCGGTGAGGAGATCTTTGAGCGTTTTCGCCATTCTCTACAAAATGGAGAAAAAATTTGAAACAGAGCTAGAAAATCAGTGAACAGAAACGAAAATGCAGAAGATTTTAGAGGAAGAAGCTGACGCTTTGAGTGCGAGAGAGAGACCTTCTTCAATTAATCTCACAGCGTAGAGAGAAAAAGTGTGTGTGTGTGTGTGTGTGTCCGTACAAAAGTAGAGAGAGAAAGATAGAGAGAGTGTTGAGTTGGGTGTGTGAGTGAGGAAAGGATCATGGAGGGCGCTGGTTTCAGTTTGGCAGTTAGAAACGGAATTGAAGAGAGAATCTGCGAGGACTCGTTTGGGTGGTGGGAATATTTTCATTTCGATGGGGGCATTTTCGGAAATCAGCATTACTGACCGTTCGTCTACGCGGGAACGCTCCCACGAGCCCAACGGGGATCTCCTACAATTCTTCGTTGCTCAATTTTGGGATGAAATGTAAACTATAATAAATTATCAAAAAGCCACTTTCTATTCCTGTAATTTATGAAATTTTCACTTTCGTAGTTTTGATCCATGTAGTTTTATTTTTTTCTAATTTAAGGACATATTCAAATTTTCATGTGTGCATTTGGTATATAATATCAGTATAATGATTTACTATAACTCAGAATCGACAGGAATAACTCTTCGCTACCACCAAAATGTGCAGCTAATTGCAACTAAAGTTTCCTTTTAACAATATCGATCCAAGTGAACCTTAAAACTTGCAGGCTGAACACCTTCTCCTATTGTAAAATTATCAATTGTCTTCACCCAACCTTGGAGGTGGAGAGTCTTCAGGAGGAAATTCTTTACAATACCTAGTTCGGCCTTTTTTTCATGAGGCATGCCAAACCACTAGGTACAAAATCTATCACAAACACCTGCAGGTTCATATGACAATCAAAGCTATCACAACACCAAAATTTCTCATATTAGTCACTCTGTTTCATTCTATTTAAAAAGGGTCCCCACTATCTTTCATTCTGTTATATGCATGTATTTCACCTTTAGCTAGTTTAGCATAAGTTGCTAGGTTGATAAATTTTTAATTCGATTAAATTGAAGTTGAATTTAGATTATATGGTACACAATCCATAAGCCGATGTGAAACTAGTGTCAGCGTTTACATTACAACACGGACAGAAGCTTGGGCTCATCTTGTCCAGGTTGGTGGAGCCCATCTCTTGCCATGGCAAGATTTATGCGCTTGGAGCTGATTTTGAGGCCTAGGGGGCGTTTTGCCTTAGCTACGCTGCTGGGGTGGAAATGCTCTAATAGTAGTGTTAAGGGTGTACATCAATTCGAAACCAATACAATTTAGTCAATCTACATCCGATCCAATATAGATTGGATTGTGATTTTTTCAATCCAATCCAATCATATTAGATGTTTAAATCCGATTTGATCCGATCCAATTGATATTGGATTGGATTGGATTGGATGATCAGTTTTGACAATAAAACAATACAATAATGAAATATTAAACATTTATCCTTATGTTTAATATAATCAAACATATTAATAGACATAAATGTAAAATATAAATGAAATATTAGAGAAAATTATTTTGATTATATAATATATTAAACATAACTCCATTAAATGATTTAAAATATTCATAGCATTTTCAACGACAAATACCTACATAAGCAAAATAAGTATCAAACTAACTAGATTGGATTCTCATTAGCAAATCTGTCATCCGATCCAATTATGCCAGTTTTGAAAATTACGAATTCAATCCAATCCGCTAAATCTTCGAAACTAATTAAAATTGAATTAAATTGGGTTGAATTGGTCGATTTAGGTGGATTGGATTGAATTGGATCTTGTACACCCCCAAGTGGGGTTATTAGGGTTTGCTGTGGTCTGGGCTGCTGTTAGTGAGCTTATTTCTTCTTGTTTTTTTTAAAAGGGACAAAGGCTTATTTCTGCTTGTAATACGGTTGGGCCTTGTGTCTTTATCTTTGGGCCTAGTCTTTTTCGGATGTAATGTTTTTCAGTCTTCAAAAAATTAAAAGTATTGTCAACTCTCACATGTGGGTCATGTGCTCTGCTTGTAAACGCTCACACTTTTCGGAAAATTGCACACCACATTGAATTATTCATCACATCAAGGAGCCATGCATGCCATGCCACGCATGCAACTTATTCGTTGGTCGCTCATCTGTTTGTCGTAAAAGTTAGAAATACAAACTTTTTGCCTTCACTCGTATTATAATAAGTTGACGGTCATATTCTTAAGCGTTAAGTGTTGCGGGTTTTGAGTCCACGCATGCAACCTATTCTTAAATGTTGCGAGTTAAAATTGAAACTTAAAAGTATGCATAATTTTAAGTTTATTCGACCGAAACCACTATGATCGGGTTGACTGGAAATTGTACACACCGGGTTAGGATAGCTAAATAATGAGCGGATTTTGAGTCCAATAAATACGTATGGATTGAATTACGTATTGGGACCAAAATGGCCAAAACTAATACTTAAAGAAATTATTTTAATAAAAACTTAGAAACACAATTCAATAGGTGAAAATAAGATTTATTTACAGATGTGGCAAACCACCAAGTGGCATTTGTAACTTTTGACCTTTAACAACAAAGCAACCAAATCAGTTTTTCCAGCCTTCCAACTCTTTCTTTCTCCAGTCTGTAGAGGGAACATTACAGACGAAGCAAAGCAAAGAAGGACAGCGTGTAAGGCAGTGGAAAAGAAGAAAAATACTGAAAAATGGATTTCGTATCTCTGCTGGTCCCCTTTTTCGTGTTGAAGCTTGTCATCAAGTTAAAGCACAATTCCTTCATCATTACGAGTCTCTTCCACGCAACCCTCCATCCCCACCACCACCACCATTAATTCCCTCCTCTACCCGACACACACATTCTCTCTCTCTCTCGCATTACTCTCTCTCTCTCTCTCTCCAACACTGCACCTTTATCATGAGCTTCTCTGCAAAATATAGCAGAAAACCCAATTTAAATTGGTCATTGCCGTCGCTGATTTCTCACCACATTTGTTAAATTGCGCGGGTATTTGGTTCCGTTTTGCCAATTCTGTTGTGATTTTTTTATATTATATCGAATTTTAGCTTGAATTTAGCAGATTGAATTCTGGGTATCTGACTTCTCAGTCATGCTAGGCTTAGCCTCACCCAAAACACCATCCCAGACCATTTTCGTGCCCGACCCGACCCGTAAAATAGAGCACTTCAATGGTACCAAAACCCCTTCACCTTCCACCTCACGAACGAAAGCCTCCAGAAAAACCCAACCCGTCGATGAGACTTCGCTCGACAACCCGGATCTGGGTCCGTTCTTGTTAAAGCTCGCCCGGGATACTTTCGGGTCGGGCGAGAGCCCGAACAAGGCGTTGGACTACGCCATTCGGGCTTCCAAGTCATTCGAGAGGTGTTCGGGTCCGGGTCTGGACCTCGCTATGAGCTTGCACGTTGTGGCCGCGATATACTGCAGTTTGGGCAGGTTTGAGGAGGCTGTTCGGGTTTTGGAGCGGGCAATTGAGGTCTCGGATCCGGAAAACGGGCCGGACCATGCACTGGCTAAGTTCTCCGGGTACATGCAGCTGGGTGACACGTGTTCGATGCTGGGACAGCTTGAGCAGTCCATTTTATGTTACGAGTCGGGTTTGAAGATCCAAAGGGAGACTCTGGGCGGGTTGGATCCGAGAGTTGCCGAGACTTGCAGGTATAAGCTCTATTTTCTCAGCTGAAAAGGCTCATTTTAGCTTGTGATGCTGTATAATGCTAAAATGCGCCTTTTTTTTTTGGGTAGGTAGGAAAAATGATAGACTGGTACTAATGTTGGGCCCACATGTTTCTCTGATTATTTGGGATTGGGTGGATTTGCATTGGGATGTGGGTTGAATATAGTCTTCACACCTTCGGGTTTCTCAATGTTAATTTAAAAATAATTAGCTAAAAAATGTTAATTTAAAAATAATTAGCTAAAATTGTTAATTTAATAATACTAATTAAAAATTGATTTGGTTGATGAGGTTTGTTGAAAACAATGGCGGATTTTGAGCACACTTGATTAGTTACAAATTTTGATTATGTAACAAGTCATTTGTAATTTCTCATGTATTTTCAAAGTAACTGCATTTCATTCTTTGATCATTGAGGCTTTTACATTTCTATCTTTCAATTGTTTCAAAAATATTTTGGTGAAATAAAATGAGTGAAAATACCCGAAAAATTATGGAAGGGTGCTGGAAACACTAACATAACTGCATTGCATTGTGTGTGAAATGGCATTGGAAATGAATGGCAGGTACCTAGCAGAGGCCCATGTCCAAGTAATGCAATTTGATGAGGCAGAGAACTACTGCAAGAAGACTCTTGAAATTCGAAAGGAGCATAGCTCACCTGCGTCTGTAGAAGAGGCTGCTGACCGGCGCCTCATGGCTCTCATCTATGAGGCAAAGGGAGATTATGAATCTGCACTCGAGCACCTTGTTCTTGCAAGCATGATTATGATTGCCAATGGGCAAGACAATGAGGTTGCCGCTATCGACATGGGCATTGGTGACATTTACTTGTCTCTTTGCCGCTTTGATGAGGCAGTTTTTTCCTACCAGAAAGCACTTACAGTGTTCAAATCCACAAGGGGTGAAAACCACCCTTCTGTAGCATCAGTTTTTATTCGCCTGGCTAACTTGTATTACAAGACAGGCAAGCTAAGAGAGTCCAAATCCTACTGTGAGAACGCGTTGAGGATATACGCGAAACCTTTGCCTGGAATCATATCTGAGGAAATTGCTAGCGGGTTGACGGAAATCTCAGCCATCTACGAAGCTGTCAATGAGCCTGAGGAGGCGCTAAATCTCTTGCAGAAGGCAATGAAGTTATTAGAAGACACCCCTGCACAGCGGAGCACGATTGCAGGAATAGAAGCGCAGATGGGTGTTATGTTCTACATGGTTGGGAGGTATGGGGAGGCCTGGAGGTCCTTTAAGAGTGCTATATCAAAGCTTCGGGCCAGTGGGGAGAGGAAATCAGCACATTTTGGTATTGTGCTGAACCAGATGGGATTGGCTAGTGTGCAGTTGTACAAATTAGATGAGGCTGCTCGGCTTTTTGAAGAAGCAAGGGAGATTCTGGAGCAGGAGTGTGGCCTTTGTCATGTGGATACTCTTGGAGTATATAGCAACCTTGCAGCAACTTATGATGCCATGGGAAGGTAACTGATCTTTGATATTCATGTGAGCTGTAAGGGTTTTGTTTGTGCTTTCTGCTATGTTGAATGGAAATGAAATGTTAACTTTCTCTAGGGGTCTTCAACCTAGAAATTATAATTGAATCATTTTCAATTCTACGATAAATCCTGCTCTAGGGGTTATTACTATTGATGTTTAAGTTCTATAATGCTCTAGTTTGGTTCCTCCATTGAGCATGAAATTCTGTTACTTATTACAGAGTAGAAGCTGCAATTGAGATGCTAGAGCACATTCTAAAGGTAAGGGAAGAGAAGCTTGGGACGGCACATCCAGATTTTGACGACGAGAAGAAAAGGCTGGCTGATCTTTTGAAAGAAGCAGGAAGGGCTAGGAACAGAAAAGGAAAATCACTTGAAAATCTACTTGGTTCCAACTCCCACCAAAGGACGAAGAAGGAAGGAGTGAAGAGGTGGGCTGGCTTTGGAAACAAAACTTGATCAAGAATATGACTCTCTCCCTCAGCTCTTTTTTCCCCTGCTGCAAGTTTTATTTATTTAGCAGATTTTGTAGATACCAATGGATGCTATTTCAATTTCCACTTGGTTTTCACTTTGCTGTCTTTGTCTAGTCACTCACTTGTTTCCTGGAATTGCTTCTCTTGTGAAATTTAACCTCTTTTCTCGGTAATGTCATGTGTTTGCACTTACTGTTTTTGGTATCTTGTTCATCTCTCTGGAAATAAAGTATTGTGAAATTTAAACCTCATATCAAACTATTTGTCGAGAGTATTATCCCACATCGGAAATAGAAGCCCTGCATTAGTAATTTAAATGATTCTGGGGCTCTAGCAGTCACACATGCTTCTACCTCACCCAATAATATATGTTGTCAACTAATTGGCTTGAGTGACGCTACACGTGTTATTCGTAAATAGAAGCCTCAAAATTACAGATAAATCCTTGCTCGGACGCTTACCACGTGTGAAGTACGAAAGCTCACGGAACTTTCATATGTGGTTGTAGTCTAGCTGCAGTCCAAAAACCACAATGGAAGTCATAAAAGCCTCCAAAACCACACGGAAATTGAGCTTTGGAAAATGGTAATCAAACTTGCTCCAAGTAAGTGCAAACACAATTTTCTACCACATGGTGCTGTCTTTGGTGTGTTTCCAGAATTTAATGAAAAGACAAACTGATCAGCAAAAAGTTGAACATCACCAAACATGAGGTTTGTTTTATTGGAAACTGACTTAATCTCCAAAACTGCATGATCGGAAAAATCCACATTGGGGGTTCACTGTTAGGTCCACTGTCCCAACAGTGAGGTTTCACAATTTTCAACCCTCATATTATAGCTCAAAACTGTCCCCTAGTGGCCGCCTTCCTTGCACTTAACATTTGAATTTTGGCACCCAACTAACAACCTATTATTCCTTTCAACATCTTGGCAAACTTTAGCAGCTCTTCTCTTATATATATACACAAACTGGAGAGCTTCTTTTGAACCATCCTTGAACTAACAAAACATGGACACCCAAGTAGTACCAATGCATAGTAGGGTTCATCAACCATGCGCAGCTTGCCGAATGCTACGCCGAAGATGTGACAGAAATTGCTCACTTGCACCATATTTCCCAGGTGAGGAGATTGAGAAGTTTGCTGGTGTGCATAAAGTTTTTGGTGCTAGCAATGTGATCAAAATGATTCAGGTGAGTTTCTGTGGTACTTGAATATGCTTAGAACAGAGTTTTGTTAGAATTATTATTAATTAAACATCAGCTAAGATATGGCAATTGTATTTTGGAATCAGATGGTGGAAGAGACAAGAAGGGAAGATGCAGTGAAAGCTCTAGTGTATGAAGCAAGAGCAAGGCTCAGAGACCCTGTTTATGGCTGCACTGGAGCTATTTTCCATTTGCAGAAGATGATTGAAGAACTCAGATCCCAATTGGAATCAATAAGATCTCAAGTCTTGGAGCTGCAACAACACAGAGATCAGCTGTTGGGCATTCTCATGAATAATGTTCATTGCCTTGAAGATGATCTATTCTCCACCGTGCATCATGACCCAATGTTTGGTGGTGACCTATAATCCTGATAGATATTTTAGATACTTATTCATGAACATATATCATATGTAATCAGTTTGAAGACTCCTTAATCTCCCTTTGGATAACTTGTTTTGGTTTGTAAATTAAGCCCTCTAAGTTTTTCCTATTGAATGTGACTTTTAGGATGATAAACACAATAAATGTTTGGGATTGATCTATATTTTTTATTTATCACACATCATTTTCAGTTTTAATTCCTGAAGCAGAAATGAAGCGATATTGGGGAGAATAGACTTGAACCTAGAATCTAGGAACTCACTGACAAGAATAGTGGTATTATTTGGATCCAATTTTCTTGATGTTAACTAACATGTTGACTTTAAAAAAAATATAAAAAAAACTCCAGTTGGCTTCCAGGCCATACATGTTGATATCGGTAATGTATTGGAAAAGGAATATACAAGGTTATGTCCATTTCACTTCAAAATAGGCCATGATGATATTTGAAAATTGCACTTGCCTAACTAACAACGCCAATCTACAAAGTTGATGGCTTTTGCTCACATTTTTCAAAACAGCACACTTTGGTGCTCAATTTTCCAGTCAAAGTCCTCAAATAAGTCCAACTACAACAGGTAGTGAGTCAAAGAAAAACTAACTTCTAGATACAAACTTTCCTTATCAGAAGCCACAATTAGTAAAATAGGGAGTAGAAAAACACAAATAAAATAGAGATATTTAGTCATATACTCATTTTTAGCATTAATATTATAGATAAAACCCTACACCATTTAATTTTTATAATCAAACCCAAAAAAATGGCAGCTAGCCCTATTGAAATTAATTTTGATTATTAAATTACTTTGATGCCCTATTGAGTGTTTTGAGCTTTTTTATGAGATTTTGAAGTTGGGGTTGTTTTAATAAATTAATGGTAGTTTTGTACTTTAAATGAAGTTAAAAGCCTTTTTGTTATGTTGTATATGCGCTTAAGGTATGTTTCTAAAGTCCATTTTATATAGGGTTTTTTTTATAATAATTTGGGCTACTATATTGGGTATAATAGTGAATCTCCCAATAAAATATGTGCATTTATTATTCGACAAATTTTTTATATAAAAGAATACGGTTAAAAATTCGGTCATTGTAAAGTATTTATAAAAATATCGCTTGTATTAAAATATTTATTATAAAAAAAAAAAATCAAAGGCCTATTTTTTTTTGGTGGTAAAGTGGAGGTCAAACAAACCCTACACATATCCTTAAAGATTAACTGATTCACAACAGTAGGAGCAACATCCCTAATATGAAGACCCAAAGGCTTGGTGACCCCAATAGAAGCAAGCATATCAGCAACACCATGTTTTCTCTAAAGACATGATGAATTCGGCAAACACCACCAGTCATGATAGCTTTGCATCTAGAGATAAGAGTGAACAATGGGTGAAGAGGATCACAATTAGGTGCATTCAAAAGATCCACCACCAAACAGGAATCGGACTCCACAATAAGGCCACCTCCAGCGCAAGGGTCTAGCCCGAGCAAAAGGCAGCCCCAAGCCCCAAAACACCCTCTAGTGCGCAAGGTCCAACCCGGGCAAGGGTTGGGTCCCACGAGCCCAAGCAAGCCCACAGGCAAATTTTGCCCGAGCTGCTGCCTGGGCAAAATGACACAATGCTGACATCATAATGATGTCAGCAACCAAAAAAGTTTGAAAAAAATACCAAAAAATTCAGATTTTTTATTATTTATAAATACCTAGCCATATTCTTTACTTCCCACACCAAAAACTCTATACAAATTCATCTCCTCATATCTCATGTGAATAGTAATTGACCCTGCTCTTGCCTTTTGGGGGTGGAAACAAAAAAGGCAAGGGCTGCCACTATTCATGTGAATACTAACAAACCTTGCCTTGTCTTTGACTTGCCCTTGCTCTTTGGGGTGGAGGTGCTCTAAGGGGAAAATAGTTGGATTGTTTAGCAAGCCGCAAGCCATAGAGGGTGGCCCACAATTCATCTTGTAAAATAGACCCCCTCCCAATGTTAGTAGAGAATCCACCAACCCAATCCCCATTGACATTTCTGATTAAACCACCAGCACCAATAATCCCTTCCTCACCTTTCCTGCAGCCATTAGTATTTAGTTTCCACCAACCAACAGGAGGAAAATTCCAAGTAAGAAGGACCTCAATCTTAGCAGCCTTACTATTAGAGTTATTAACTTGGCACATCTCCAATCATTGGCAGCTTGATAGACATAGCCTAGGTACAAGAAAAGAGATGTGTGGGACTGATTGTCTTCAAAAGCCTCAACGCAACGGTTTTTCCATATGTGCCACAAAGCAAAACCAAAAACGACATTCCATTGCAATTGATTACAGCAGCTCTTCCTCTTACCATCTTTCAAATTAAAGAAAATCCAATCCCACATATTATAATTAGAGGACTCACTAAGACCCAAGAAAGGCCTTCACTGCTGAACCTTCAGGTCCATACTTTTTCTTCAGGCTTGGAATTCAAGCTGCGGGCTTTTACTTGTGAATGGGCCTCCGAATGAGCTTGATGCATATTTGGGTCGGGTTTGGTTTGGTAATTAATTATAGTCCGGAAATGTTAGGGCGAAACTTTAAAAGGAACGACACCGTTGAGAGTCGTTTACGGACACCGAGCTCAAGAAATGAAGTAGGAAGAAAGAGACTCGCAAGTTGAAAGCTTCAACGGCGTGCCTTGCGTCCAGTACCCTCTCTGTACCTCTCTCAGCTTCACATTGCTTCACAAGGGTAAGTTCACATTTACCAAACTTGTCGTCAACAAAAAAAACCCTAGCTTTTATCCTTGAGCTGCTGAGACAATCTTAGAAAACTTGGGATTTGAAAGCAGGAGTTGGAAAATGCTTCAGGAACAGGTTTTCTTCTTCAATATTTTTTCTCAATTGCCAGCTATGCTTACTGTTATACTTGGATATGATTAGTTTTCATAAGATATTAAAAATCGCCCGCCTAGGTGCTAGGCGGCCGCCTAGGCGCTAGGCGGCTCTGGGCGGGTCGGGTCCTTCTCTCTCTCTCTCTCTCTCTCTCTCTCTCTCATATTTCAAGTATTTCGAACGTTGGTAATTAGCAAAACTTGAACCATGCCTGAGCTTAGATATTGGTTTTCAGTGTAATTTTATTCCGCCTGACAGCATATTCTCATGAACTTTGGTCTAGCAGCCTACTTATAGCTGAAACCAGAACTACGTTTTTTTTCAGTCAAGAAACCAGACCTACCTTGTAATTGCGGTACTCAACCCAAGTTTGAAACCATTCATGAAAGATTTTGTGCATACCCTGAATTGGTCGTCTTTTAATTATTTGATAATAATTTCCATTCATTAGACGTGTCAGAGGAAGAGACTTAAGCCAATGAGTAAGTAAGAAGTTAAAAGATGTTATGAAAGTATTTTTCCAAAATATGGCCATCTTTAGTTTTTATGTTGCTTGAGAGAATGGATAGAAGAAAACATAATAGAGCAAGAGATGGGAGGAACAAAATAAACCCAAAATCTATCCTTAACTTGTAGGACTACCAATGTACTAACCAATTTTTTGCAAGACAAGAAACCTAAATATTCCTAACTGTTCCTCAAGACATTGAATCATAAACGTGAGATGATGCTTCAGTGCTTGAGTTCAAATTTCTCTCAGGTCTAAAATGGACTACCTTGCTTCCCCCCAGATAAATACCTACCTGCATGGTATGATATTCCATGCAGCTCATGATTAAATCCAAGCATAAGAATAATACAAGACAGCAACAAGTTCAAATGCCAAATGAATGCTTGCAAAGAGAAAAACATGAGCTGGAAATGATTGTTATAAATTGTGCCATGGTAGATGGCACAAATAGTTCAAATAGTCATCGTGTTTTACTACTTTCATTTACAATTTTACATAGATAAAACCTTCGGAGAGTGACTTATGCTGCACAAACTTAAACATTTTAATACGTTCAAAAGAATTTATATAAGATCTACTCTGCTACCTAGTGATCTGGGCACGTATGTGACAATATCGAAGGGAATTTTTTATTCTAACAAAAATTTCATTTTCTATTCTAACACAATTTCATTTTCAAATTCCACATAAAACTAAAAACAATTACCAAACAAGTTTCTCTTATTTAACCCTAAACCATATGTAGTTTATTTATTGATCCCATCCTAATCTCATGCTTATAACAATATACTATAGAAGAACATGATAAAATAAACAAATTGATTAAGTTTGGGACATGAGAGAAGTCCGATTTGGTAACAAATTAGTGAAGCGAGGACATTTCAAAGTTATCTACTGAGATGGAACCTCTTAGGTATGGCCACCGTATGCAGAAGGTGCAATCCAATCCAAGGAGTCCTTCAAGTCAGAAATTTCTGTCGCTTCTGTTCGAGGATTCCATGTAGGGATTACAACATGTTTCACATAAGGCAGAGGTGAAGAGAAGGTCTTTCTGAAATTCTCCGGAAAGATGATACCTTGCACCATCCACAACAAGCAATTAGAAAGAAGGAAACCATCAATCATGTCATAAGGAGTAATTGCAGAACCAACTTACAATATACACACAAGCCACCTTTAGTTTTTAGTTGCCGGATAGAGAGGCTGGTTGATTGACTAGCCAAATAAAATATGTGCATTTATTATTCGACAATTTTTTTTATATAAAAGAATACGGTTAAAAATTTGGTCATTGTAAAGTATTTTCATATAGATTATATAAATTTTTTAATGTGTAGTATTTTTATTCACTAATATGTGAAAAATAGGTTAATAATACGTGTATAATATATTGATTTTTAAAAACGTAATTTTTTTGTCATATCTTTAAAAAGTGTGTGAAAAATAAGTAATATAAAAAATGTATATATGCATCCTACGTGAATTAATTTCATATTTCATCTTTTTTTTTTCTTTAAAGACTAATAATTACAAAATTTGACAACGGAGTCTAGCTTAGTGAAAAGGGCCTTGATAGTGTGTGTGAGAAAACCCCTCCCCCAATACCACAACTACATATTAATACCCAAATTTTAGAGGTTGTTACAAATATAGCTTGTATTAAAATAAAAAAATAAAAAAAAATAAAAAGCCTTCTTTTTTTTTCTTTTTTCTTTTTTGTGTGGTAAAGTGGAGGGAAAACGCCCAACAGAAACACTAAGGAACAATAAGTCTGGGTAAACAAACCCTGCACATATCCTTAAAAATTAACTGATTCACAACAGTAGGAGCAACATGTCAAGTATGAAGACCCAAAGGTGTAAGATCCCACATCGACCAACAGAGAGGGGGTGATGTGCCTTATATGTACATGTCCGCCTCCATTTAGCACGATGGAAATGCCCTCCAGAGCGCAAGGTCCAGCCTGGGCAAGGGTTGGGTCCCACGAGCCCAGACAAATTCAGCACAAGCTGGGCCAAATGACACAATGCTGACGTCATAATGACATCAGCAACCAAAAAAAATTGAAAAAAAAACCCTAGATCGGACAGTTAACGTTTAACTCAAACTTTAAGTTATTGAATCGGAACATCCGGGCCTTCGATTCACAATCCGCCAATTCTTACATGATCCTAGGGATGCCTAAATCAACATATATTGAAAAGAAGTCGATCCAACGATTCGAACATGTCGAACTCGGATAACGCCTAATATGCAATATCTGATCGACGATCAAACGATAATCAAATTCATATCCGAGCATACCGTCGTGCTCGGGACGACATGAAGATTATTTTAGGACTCCAAGACCGGCCAAAAAGTGGCCCACGCGCCGGCAACGCATGGGTGTCCAAAGCGATTTTCGACAATCGGAAAAACTCCAAATCGCGGATCAAGACTTATACCTACATGATCAGCACATTGAGTGGAGCAACTTATGTTCTTGGACTAACCCCAAAAAGTAACCGGAGTTGGCCGAAATCGAGGGCCGAAACCGCCCAAAATTTTAATAGCTTAAAACCGTTTCAAAACGCAGAAATTAATCCTAAACAACCCAACCAACAGCTAGAACACATCGAGAGGATGAGAAAACAGACTAAGTTCGAAGAATTTGGTTCCCAGAATCGTCGGAATGAGCTCCGAAAATTTTACGAAAAATCAGGCCACTTTTCTGCAAAATATGGCCAGCTGACGGCGGTGGCGGCTGGGATGAGGCGGGGCTGGAAGAGGAAGAAGAGCCGATTCTTTTGGAACCGTTCCCAACGCGAGTGGCAGCGGCAAAGGAGAGAAGTAGCTGCTGTTACTATTCGCGGGGGGGGGGGGGGGTCGCGCGGGAGGAAGAGAGAGAGAGAGAGAGAGGGTTTTGCTGATATTTAAAACCATTTTTGAAATAATTATGACTGTGCCACTGAGTTTGTTTTGATCGTAATTTTTTGGTTACAACTCCGATTCGAGCCCACTACTTGTCCACGGACTCATGTCGGTGCGATCTACGTAAAAGTACCAGTCATTTCCCCAAATTCCTTCCGGGTTAAAAAGTGACCAAAATGCCCCTACCCTTGAGGGCAAAATTGTAAATTCATACTTAATTAATTTAAATGGAGAATTTAATTAGGGTCGGGGTGTTACAACCTACCCCCCTTATAAAAGAATTTCATCCTCGAAATTTATGTACTTGTCAATTGAAGAAATAAGGGTACTTGGCCCGCATTTGCGCCTCGGGCTCCCAATTAGCTTCTTCAACAGTTTGACTCCTCCATAAGACTTTCACTACTGGAATGGATCTATTGTGCAACACTTTTTCCTTTCTATCCAGAATTTGCACTGATTGCTCCTCATACGTCAAATCTTCTATCAACTTCACGGGTTGATATTCTAGGATATGAGAAGGATCAGGCACGTACTTTCTCAACATAGACACATGAAACACGTCATGGATCCGAGATAGTTCCGGAGGTAAGGCAAGTCGGTAGGCAACGGGTCCGATGCGTTCCGTGATCTCATAAGGTCCGATATAACGAGGGCTTAACTTCCCACATTTCCTGAACCTCATCAGACCCTTCCAAGGAGATAGCTTCAAGAGCATCCAATCCCCAACTGCAAACTCAAGATCCTTGGACCTGTTGTCTGCAAAACTCTTTTGTCGATCTTGCGTGGTTTTAAACTTTTCTCGAATTATCTTCACCTTCTCAATTGTTGTTTGGATACTTTCTACTTTCTCTAATTTCCTGTCACTCACCTCATTCGAAAAATAGAAGTTCTACACTGCCTCCCATACAAAGTTTCATACGAAGCCATCTCAATGCTCGAATGATAAATGTTATTATATGCAAACTGCACCAAGGCAAGATGAGTATCCCAACTATCTTGCAGTTGTAACATACAAGATCTCAACATATCTTACAAGGTCTGAATTGTCCTTTCTGACTGTCCATCAGTTTGAGGGTTAATCAAAATAATTATTTTATACCCAACAAATTTGTAATTATTATGATTTTTGGTAACAAGTTACGAAAAAAAAAAACAATTTGGTTAATTGGATTTATATAAAGTTTTAAAATTTGATTTGGTTAGTTAGGTTAAGATTACTTTATCTAAAAATTAAATAAGACATTTCGACCCAAAAAATACTGAATAAGACAAAGTTTCATTTAAATTAAAAAAAAGACAAAAATTAAATATGAACTCCAACAAAAAAAGAAAATGCAATTCGAACTGGAGTTGGGATATGACTAGATATTTTGGGAGGTTTCAACGTCAATTTGTAGGGTTCCAGTGTTTGTTTCTTCTGGGGGTTCATTGTTGGTTTCTTTCGAAGGTTCAACTTCAAACAACCCAGAGTGGAACGTAAAAGATTTATATTCCCTATGTCTGGACTTACTCGACACTCTCCCTTAAGAACCGAACTCTCGTCGTTAGGCCGAAACTTCACTTTTCAAGGCCTCCCAATACCCCAACTACACTCTAGCCCTCTTTAGCATCGTCGGCGGGCCCGTGTACAATGAAAAGATCAGACAGGCGGCCTCTTTCAACTTCATAAACCAACTCAAGGTTACTTTATCTAAAAATTGAATAAGACATTTCGACCCAAAAACCATTAAATAAAACAAAGTTTCTTTTAAATTAAAAAAAAATATTAAATATGAACTTCAACAAAAAGAGAAAAAGTAATTCGAACTCGAGTTGGGATAGAACTGGATATTTTGGGAGGTATCAATGTCGATTTCTAGGATTCTAGTGTCTGTTTCTTCTGGGGGTTCATTGTTGGTTTCTTCCAAATGTTCAACTTCAAACAACCTGGAGTGGAACGTAAAAGATTTACATTTCCTCGATCTAGACTTACTCGGCACTCTCTCTCAAGAACCGAAGTCTCGCCGTCAGGCCTAAGCTTCACTCTCCGAGGCCTCTCAACACCCCAACTACACCCTAGCCCTCTTCGACATCGTCGCCCAGCCTGTGTATGATGAAAAGATCCGACAGGCGGCCTCTTTCAACTTCATTAACCAACTCAAGGTTACTTTATCAAAAAAATTGAATAAAACATTTCGACCCAAAAAAATTGAATAAGACAAAGTTTCTTTTAATTTAAAAAAAGACAAAGATTAAATATGAACTCCAACAAAAAGAGAAAATGCAATTCGAACTGGAGTTGGGATAGGACTAGATATTTTGGGAGGTTTCAATGTCGATTTCTAGGGTTCTAATGTCTGTTTCTTCTGGGGGTTCATTGTTGGTTTCTTCTAAATGTTCAACTTCAAACAACCATGAGTGGAACGTAAAAAATTTACATTCCCTCTGTCTGGACTTACTCGGCACTCTCTCTCAAGAACCGGAGTCCCACCATCAGGCCGAAGCTTCACTCTCCGAGGCCTCTCAATACCCCAACTACAACCTACCCATCTTAAGCATCGTCGCCCAGCCCGTATACGATGAAAAGATCTGACAAGGGGCCTCCTTTAACTTCATAAACCAACTCAAGGTTACTTTATCTAAAAATTGAATAAGACATTTCGACTCAAAAAACATTGAATAAGATAAAGTTTCTTTTAAATAAAAAAAAAGATAATATGACCTCCAACAAAAAGAGAAAATGCAATTCGAACTGGAGTTGGGATAGGACTAGTTATTTTGGGAGGTTTCAATGTCGAGTTCTAGGGTTCCAGTGTCTGTTTCTTCTGGGGGTTCACTGTTGGTTTCTTCCAAATGTTCAACTTCAAACAACCCGAAGTGGAACGTAAAATATTTACATTCCCTATGTCTGGAGTTACTTGACACTCTCTCTCATGAACCGGAGTCTCGTCGTCAAGCCAAAGCTTCACTCTTCGAGGCATCTCAATACCCCAACTACAACCTAGCCCTCTTCAGCATCGTCACCCAACCCGTGAATGATGAAAAGATCCGACAGGCGGCCTCCTTCAACTTAAAAAACCAACACAAGGTTACTTTATCAAAAAATCGAATAAGACATTTCGATCCAAAAAACATTGAATAAGACAAAGTTTCTTCTAAATAAATTAAAAAAAGGACAAAGATTAAATATGTACTTCAACAAAAAGAGAAAAAGCAATTCGAACTGGAGTTGGGATAGGACTAGATATTTTGGGGGCTTTCAATGTCGATTTCTAGGGTTCCATTGTCTGTTTCTTATGGAGGTTCATTGTTGGTTTATTTCAAAAGTTCAACTTCAAACAACCCGGAGTGGAACGTAAAAGATTTACATTCCCTCTGTCTGGACTTACTCGGCACTCTCTCTCAAGAACCAGACTCTCGCCGTCAGGCTGAAGCTTCAATCTCCAAGGCCTCTCAATACCCCTACTTGTGAGAACCCATAAAATATATATATAATAATTATTTATTAATATGAATTTTTCTTATTTAAATATTTATTGTGAAGATTTATATGTTATTAAATCTTAAGCCTAGTATGAGATTATCCCTTTAGTTGAAAGATGACACCATTCTTGTTATCCATGTGTAGAGACTTATAGTTGGTTTTAATCAAACCATCATCCTCCCATTCTTCCCCCTTTCCCTCTTACTTTCTCTTCAAAAAAAAATCTGATTTTTATCCCAAATTGGGATGAGTTGTTCATCTATTGGAGGTGAGTCACCTAGCCTAAGATTTTTTCTCATTCTCTTCCTCCCCATTCATTGTATCATCACTCTCTTCTAACTTGATGACTCACATTATTCCCTTCCTCTTATCTTATCTTTTGGTGGTGGTGTTGTGATATCATTGGCCAAAGGTGGATGACTCACATTATTCTCTCATCTTTCTATCTTATCTTTTGATGGTGGTATTGTGATATTATTGACCAAAGGGGGATGAGTCACATTATTCCCTTAATTTTATATCTTATATTTTGGTGGTTTAAAATATTGTATATATAAATATTAATTGGGTGCATGCATATCCTCTCCTATAAATATCATGCTTCCTTACTTCAATCATTCATTCCAATCCTTTAATATAGATTTCTACCATGAAGTAGTGAGAGAGAGAGAGAGAGAGAGAGAGAGAAAGAGAGAGAGAAGGAAGAAAAAGAAACAAGATGAAGAGTATGTGTGTTTGTCTTAAAATATTTCATACTTATCTTGGTGAGTGGGTTATTTAATGTATTCTAAAATTTCTTATTTTGTGATAAATCATGGATTTATTCTATTTACAAATCTTTCTCTATTTTCAAGTCAAGCAGGTCAAATTTGTGCAATATTTCACACAATACATATATTATTTGGAGTTTTTGTGAAGTATGTATTATTCATAGAACATGAGGACTTTAGTGACGGGGTATCCGAAAGATAAATGTACCAGACGGGGACATAGGGCAGTGAGGCCAATAGGGTTCACGTACTGGGTACAATTTGTGAAGGATAACCAAGATATGAAGTAATGATGTGATATGATTTGGATTATGTATCTTTTTATTATATTTTCTATAGTGTGTAAAATGGCATTGCTTGACTGGCATATTACATAATCTACTCACTAAGCGGTGGTTTGCTCATCCCTCACCTATTTTGTTTTTCGGATCAATTAAGGGGCAAGACAAAGCCGAAACTAGAGAAATTGGATTAGTTTAGAGTGATAAATTTTTATTTATATCTTGTAAACTTGTAAGATTATTATTATTAATTATTTTTTATTAATGTAATGGTAATGTATTTTAACCAATTTTTCAGTCATTTTATTTATTTGTTTCAATTCACGCACCCTTATTCGGGAATATTCTTTATTCTCGAATCAGGTCGTGACACAACTACACCCTAGCCCTCTTCAGAATCGTCGCCCAGCCCGTGTACGATGAAAAGATCCGACAGGCGGCCTCCTTCAACTTTAATAACCAACTCAAGGTTACTTTATCAAAAAAATTGAATAAAACATTTCGACCCAAAAAACGTTGAATAAGACAAAGTTTCTTTTAAATAAAAAAAAAGACAAAGATTAAATATGAACTCCAACAAAAAGAGAAAACGCAATTCGAACTGGAGTTGGGATAGGACTAGATATTTTGGGAGGTTTCAATGTCGATTTCTAGGATTCCAATGTCTGTTTATTCTAGGGGTTCATTGTTGAGCGGAACATAAAAGATTTACATTCCCTCTGTCTGGACTTACTCAACACTCTCTCTCAAGAACCGAAGTCTCGCCGTCAGGTCGAAGTTTCACTCTTCGAGGCCTCACAATACCTCAACTACAACCTAGCCCTCTTCAGCATCGTCGCCCAGGCCGTGTACGATGAAAAGATCTGACAGGCGGCCTCCTTCAACTTAATAAACCAACTCAGGGTTACTTTATCAAAAAATCGAATAAGACACTTCGACCCAAAAAAACATTGAATAAGTCAATGTTTCTTTTAAATAAATAAAAAAGACAAAGATGAAATATGAACTCCAACAAAAAGAAAAAAAGAAATTCGAACTGGAGTTGGAATTAGACTATATATTTTGGGAGGTTCCAATGTCAATTTCTAGGGTTCTCAATACCTTAACTACACCCTAGCCCTCTTCAGCATCGTCGCCCATCCCGTGTACAATGAAAAGATCCGACAGGCAGCCTCCTTCAACTTCATTAACAAACTCAAGATTACTTTATCCAAAAATTGAATAAAACATTTCGACCCAAAAAACAATGAATAAGACAAAGTTTCTTTTAAATAAACAAAAATGACAAAGATTAAATATGAACTTCAACAAAAAGAGAAAAAGCAATTCGAACTGGAGTTGGGATAGGACTAGATATTTTGGGAGGTTTCAATGTCGACTTCTAGAGTTCCAATGTCTGTTTCTTTCGGGGGTTCATTGTTGGTTTCTTCTAAATGTTAAACTTCAAACAACTCAGAGTGGAACATAAAATATTTACATTCCCTCTGTCTGGACTTACTCGGCACTCTCTCTCAAGAACCGGAGCCTCGCCGTCAGGCTAAAGCTTCACTTTCCGAGGCCTCTCAATACCCCAACTACACCCTAGCCCTCTTTTGCATCGTCACCCAGCCCATTTACGATGAAAAGATCCGACAGACGTCCTCCATCAACTTCATTAACCAACTCAAGGTTACTTTATCTAAAAATTGAATAACACATTTCGACCCAAAAAAATATTGAATAAGACAAAGTTTCTTTTAAATTTTTTTTAAAAAAGGACAAAGATTAAATATGAACTCCAACAAAAAGAGAAAATGAAATTCGAACTGGAGTTGTTATAGGACTAAATATTTTTGGAGGTTTCAATGTCGATTTCTAGTGTTCCAGTGTCTGTTTCTTCTTGAATTCATTGTTGGTTTCTTCCAAATGTTCAACTTCAAACAAACCAGAGTGGAACGTAAAATATTTACATTCCCTCTATCTCAACTTACTCGGCACTCTCTCTCAAGAACCGGAGTCTCGCCGTCAGGCCGAAGCTTCACTCTTCGAGGCATCTCAATACCCTAACTACAACCTAGCCCTCTTCAGCATCGTCGCCCAGCCCGTGTACGATGAAAAGATCCGACAAGCAGCCTCCTTCAACTTAATAAACCAACTCAAGGTCACTTTATCTAAAAATCGAATAAGACATTTCGACCCAAAAAACCTTCAATAAAACAAAGTTTCTTTTAAATAGAAAAAAAGACAAAGATTAAATATGAACTACAACAAAAAGAGAAAAAGCAATTCGCACTGGTGTTCGCATAAAACTAGATAATTTGGGAGGTTTCAATGTCGATTTCTAGGGTTCCAGTATCTGTTTCTTCTGGGGGTTCGTTGTTGGTTTCTTCCAAAGGCTCAATATCAAACAACCCATAGTGGAACGTAAAAGATTTACATTCCAACTGTCTGGACTTACTCAACACTTTCTCTCAAGAACCGGACTCTCAACGTCAAGCCGAAGCTTCACTCTCCGAGGCCTCTCAATACCCCAACTACACCCTAGCCCTTTTCAGCATCTTTGCCCTGCCTGTGTTCGAAGAAAAGATTAGACAGGCGTCCTCCTTCAACTCCATAAACCAACTAAAGGTTACTTCATCTAAAAATTGAATAAGGCATTTCGACCGAAAAGACATTTAATAAGACAGTTTATTTTAAATATTTAAAAATAAAAAAAAACAAAGATTAAATAAGAACTCCAACAAAAAGAGAAAAACAATTCGAGCTGGAGTTGGGACATGATTAGATATTTTGGGAGGTTTTAATGTCGATTTCTATGGTTCCAGTGTTTATTTCTTCTGGGGGTTCATTGTTTGTTTCTTCTAAAGGTTCGACTTCAAACAACCCGAAGTGGAACGTAAAAGATTTACATTCCCTCTGCCTGGACTTACTCAGCTCTCTCTCTCAAGAACCAGAGTCCCGCCGTCAGGCCGAAGCTTCACTTTCGAAGGCCTCTCAATACCGCAACTACATCCTTGCCTTCTTCAGCATCGTCTCCCAGCCCGTGTACGATGAAAAGATCTTATAGGCATCCTCCTTCAACTTCATAAACCAACTAAAGGTTACTTCATCTTAAAATTGAATAAGGCATTTCGACCGAAAAGACAACTAATAAGACAAAGTATATTTTAAATTTTAAAAAAAGACAAAGATTAAAGAAGAACTCCAACAAAAAGAAAAAAAACAATTTGAGCAGGAGTTGATATATGATTAGATATTTTGGGAGGTTTCAATGTCGATTTCTATGGTTCCAGTGCATGTTTCTTCTGGGGGTTCATTGTTGGTTTCTTCCAAATGTTCGACTTCAAATAACCCGAAGTGGAACGTAAATAATTTACATTCCCTCTGTCTGGACTTACTCACTCTCTATCTCAAGAACCGGAGTCTCGACGTTAGGCCGAAGCTTCACTCCCCGAGACCTCTCAACACCCTAACTACAGCCTTGCCTTCTTCAGTATAGTCGCCCGGCCCGTGTACGATGAAAAGATCCGATAGGCGTCCTCCTTCAACTTCATAAATCAACTCAAGGTTACTTCATCTAAAAATTGAATAAGGCATTTCGATTGAAAAGACATTTAATAAGACAAAGTTTATTTTAAATTTTTTTTTAAAAAGACAGATTAAATAAGAACTTCAACAAAAAGAGAAAAAACAATTCGAGCAGAAGTTGGGAAATGATAAGATATTTTGGAAGGTTTTAATGTCGATTTCTTTGGTTCCAGTGCCTGTTTCTTCTGGGGGTTCATTGTTGGTTTCTTCCAAATGTTCGACTTCAAACAACCTGAAGTGGAATGTAAATTATTTACATTCTCTCTGTCTGGACTTACTCGCTCTCCCTCTCTCTCAAGAACCGGAGTCTCGACGTTAGGGCAAAGCATCACTCTCCGAGGCCTCTCAATATCCCAACTACACCCTTGCCTTCTTCAGCATAGTCGCCCAGCCCGTGTACGATGAAAAGATCCGATAGGCGTCCTCCTTCAACTTCATAAACCAACTCAAGGTTACTTCATCTAAAAATTGAATAAGGCATTTCGATCGAAAAGACATTTAATAAGACGAAGTTTATTTTAAATTTTAAAAAAAAGACAGATTAAATAAGAACTCCAACAAAAAGAGAAAAAACAATTCGAGCAGAAGTTGGGAAATGATAAGATATTTTGGAAGGTTACAATGTCGATTTCTTTGGTTCCAGTGCCTGTTTCTTCTGGGGGTTTATTGTTGGTTTCTTCCAAATGTTCGACTTCAAACAACCTGAAGTGGAACGTAAATTATTTACATTCCCTCTGTCTGGACTTACTCGCTCTCCCTCTCTCTCAAGAACCGAAGTCTCGACGTTAGGGCGAAGCTTCACTCTCCGAGGCCTCTCAATACCCCAACTACACCCTTGCCTTCTTCAGCATAGTCGCCCAGCCCGTGTACGATGAAAAGATCCGATAGGCGTCCTCCTTCAACTTCATAAACCAACTCAAGGTTACTTCATCCAAAAATTGAATAAGGCATTTCAACCAAAAAGACATTTAATAAGACAAAGTTTATTTTAAATATAAAAAAAGACAAAGATTAAATATGAACTCCAACAAAAAGAGAAAAAACAATTCGAGCAGGAGTTGGGATATGATGAGATATTTTGGGAGGTTTCAATGTCTATTTCTATAGTTCCAGTGCTTGTTTCTTCTAAGGGTTCATTGTTGGTTTCTTCCAATGGTTCGACTTTAAACAACCCGAAATGGGACGTAAATGATTTACATTCTCTCTGTCTGAACTTACTCGGCTCTCTCTCTCAAGAACCGGAGTCTCGACATCATTTCGAAGCTTCACTCTCCGAGGCCTCTTAATACCCCAACTACACATTTGCCTTCTTCAACATCGTCGCTTAGCCCGTGTACAATGAAAAGATCCGATAGGTGTCCTCCTTCAACTTCAGAAACCAGATCAAGGTTACATCATCTAAAAATTGAATAAGGCATTTCGACCGAAAAGACATTTAACAAGACAAAGTTTATTTTAAATATTAAAAAAAAAGACAAAGATTAAATAAGAACAACAACAAAAAGAGAAAAAACAATTCGAGCATGAGTTGGGATATGATTAGATATTTTCGGTGGTTTCAATGTCGATTTCTATAGTTCCAGCGTTTGTTTCTTCTAGCGGTTCATTGTTGGTTTCTTCGAAAGGTTCAATTTCAAACAACATGAAATGGAATGTAAATGATTTACATTCCCTCTCTCTGGACTTACTCGGCTCTCTCTCTCAAGAACCGGAGTCTCAACATCATGCCGAAGATTCACTCTCCGAGACCTCTCAATACCCCAACTATACCCTTGCCTTCTTCAGCATCGTCGCCCAGCCCACGTACGATGAAAAGATCCGATAGGTGTCCTCCTTCAACTTCATAAACCAACTCAAGGTTACATCATCTAAAAATTGAATAAAGCATTTCGACCGAAAAGACATTTAACAAGACAAAGTTTATTTTAAATATAAAAAAAAGACAGAGATTAAATAAGAACTACAACAAAAAGAGAAAAAACAATTCAAGCATCAGTTGGGATATGATTCGATATTTTGGGAGGTTTCAATGTCGATTTCTATAATTCCAGCGTTTGTTTCTTCTGGGGGTTCATTGTTTGTTTTTTCCAAAAGTTCGATTTCAAACAACCCGAAATGTAACATAAATGATTTACATTCTCTCTGTCTGGACTTACTCGGCTCTCTCTCTCTCTCAAGAACCGAAGTCTCGACATCATGCCGAAACTTCACTCTTCGAGGCTTCTCAATACCCCAACTACACCCTTGCCTTCTTCAGTATCGTCGCCCAGCCCGTGTTCGCTGAAAAGATCCGATAGGTGTCCTCCTTCAACTTCATTAACCAACTCAGTGTTACATTATCTAAAAATTGAATTAGGCATTTCGACCAAAAAGACATTTAATAAGACAAAGTTTATTTTAAATATATTAAAAAAAAGACAGATTAAATAAGAACTTCAATAAAAAGAGACAAAACAATTCGAGCAGGGGTTGAGATATGATTAGATATTTTGAGAGGTTTCAATATCGATTTCTATGGTTCCAGTGTCGGTTTCTTCTGGTGTCATTGTTGGTTTCTTCCAAATGTTTGACTTCAAACAACCCGAAGTGGAACTTAAATGTTTTACATTCCCTCTGTCTGAACTTACTCGGCTCTCTCTCTCTCAAGAGCTGGAGTCTCGACGTTATGCCGAAGCTTCACTCTCCGAGGCCTCTCAAAGTTTATTTTAAATATAAAAAAAGACAAAGATTAAATAAGAACTCCAACAAAAAGAGAGAAAACAATTCGAGCAGAAGTTTGGATATTATTAGATATTTTGGGAGGTTTCAATGTCGATTTCTATGGTTCCAGTGTCTGTTTCTTCTGGGAGTTCATTGTTGGTTTCTTCCAAAAGTTCGACTTCAAACAACTCTGGGTGAAATGTAAAAGACTTACATTCCCTCTGTTTGGAATTACACGACTCTCTCTCAAGAACCAGAGTCTCAACGTCATACCGAAGCTTCACTCTCCGAGGCCTCTCAATACCCCAACTACACCGTTGCCTTCTTTAGCATTGTCGCCCAGCCCGTGTACGATGAAAAGATTCAATAAGCGTCCTCCTTCAACTTCATAAACCAACTCAAGGTTACTTCATCTAAAAATTGAATAAGGCATTTACACCGAAAAGACATTTAATAAGACAAAGTTTATTTTGAATTTTAAAAAAAAACGACAAAGATTAAATATGAACTCCAACAAAAATAGAAAAAACAATTCGAGCTGGAGTTGGGATATGACTAAATATTTTGGGAGGTTTCAATGTCGATTTCTAGGGTTCCAGTGTCTGTTTCTACAAGGGGTTCATTGTTGTGTTTCTTCCGAGGATTCATTGTTGGTTTCTTTCAAAGATTCAAATTCAAACAACCCAGAGTGAAACGTAAAAGATTTACATTCCTCCTGTCTGAACTTACTCAGCACTCTTTCTCAAGAACTGGAGTCTCAACGTCTGGCCGAAGCTTCACTGTTTGATGCAACATCATATCCAAACAACTATGGAGCGTGAAACGTATGTTGTGACTGTAGGTGGGGGATAATCATATAGAGCTTGAAATTGTGACATACGGATAGTGGAGTGAAATGTTGTGTTGTACCACCATTCCAACCCTGATGACCAACTGACCCACGGATGGGGTTTGTCATCGACAAGACATCATAAAAAATATTTGAGAGTCCGGTTAACCACCTCGGTTTGGCAGTCAATTTGTGGATGATAAGCCGAGCTCCGAAATAACTTGGTGCCTCGCATTTTAAATAAGGTCTCCCAAAATTGACTCAAAAAAATAGGATATTGATCATTAGTGATATTTTATGGCAGACCATGGAATTTGAATATATGTTTGAAAAAAGGCGTCGCCACCTTCATAGCTGTATATGGATGGACTAGAGTACAAAATGAGCATATTTTGTGAGTCAATCAACAACAACTAGTATGACGTTTTTATCTTGGGAGTGAGGCAACCCTTCAATAAAATCCTGACTAATATCAACCCAAGCACCAGTAGGGATGGGAAGAGGTTGGAGTAATCCTGGAGGGTGGATTGCCTCATATTTCTGGTGCTGGCAGATATTGCAGTGGGCGATAAATTTTTTGATGTCCTTATGCATCCCAAGCCACATGAAATTGTGCTACAGCCTTTTATATGTCCTTAAATAACTAGAATACCTTGCTACATGTGAGGCGTGGAATTCCTCCAAAAGTTTAGGGCACCACTTTAATTGTGCTGGAACAAAAGCCTCCCCATATACAGAAGCAAGCCGCTATTAAATGAGAATTTTTTTGGTGCTGTGGATAGATCAATTTGGAGTTGTTGGATGATTTTAGAGGCGACGACATCGGTGAGGCAAGCTGATTGAATATCATGGGCAGCGTCCAGTATTGGTTGAGAAGAATGGTAATGGCCAATAGTTCGTGGCAACAAGAGAGAGCATCGATGGCTGAGTTCTGGATGCCGGGATGGTATTGCACCACATAATTGTTACCTATGAGCTTTTGCAACCAGCGTTGCTATGTAAGAGTAGTGATGTGTTGATATAAGAAGTGCCGAATAGGTTGATGGTCTGTGAGGATGCGGAATTGATTGTCAATCAAGTAAGGTCTTCATTTTTGTACGGCAAAGACGATGGCCAACATTTCTTTATCATAAACATAAATAGCAAGATTGGGTCATGACAGAGGCTTGGAGAGGAAAGTTATGAGGTGAATATCTTCGGACAATACTGCACCAATTCTCTGTTGGGAAGCATCACACTCAATTGTGAAGGGTTTGGAAAAGTCAGGAAGTGTTAAGACTGGTGTAGAGAGCATAGCAGCTTTGAGCTTGGTAGGCAAATGCGGCATCAGATGTAGGAGTTCATGAAAATCCATCATGTTTGAGCATTTGTGTGAGAGGTTGGGCTATTATGCCATACCCTTTGACAAACTTTCGGTAGTAGTCGATAAGCCCCAAGAACCCTCTAAGCCCTTTTAGTGTTGTGGGTTTGGGCCATTCTTTAATGCACTGTATCTTGTCTTGGTCCACCTTCACACCTTGGGCAGAAATGACATGGCCCAAGTACTCAATTTGTGGCTGAGCAAATTCACATTTGGAATGTTTGATGTGGAGGTTGTCGCCTCTTAAAATTTCGAAGAGCAGCTACAAGTGGTTAAGATGGTCTACCAAAGAGGTGCTAGAGAACAAAATGTCATCAAAAAAGATAAGAACGAATTTGCGTAAATAAGAATGACATAAATCATTCATGAGGCTTTGAAATGTAGAGGGGCATTACGAGAAATTAGTAATGGTTGTTATGGGTTCGAAAGGCCGTCTTGTGGACATCGACATCGTGCATTCGGATTTGGTGGTATTCGAATTAGATGTCTAATTTGGAAAAGATGGTGGCTCCATGAAGTTCGTCAAAGAGTTCATCAACTATCAAAATTGTAAAGCGATCCTTTATGGTGGCTGCATTTAAGGCCCTGTAATCCACACACAAGCGCCATCCGCCATCTTTTTTCTTAACAAGTAAGACCGGTGAAGAGAATGGTGATGTAGTCAGCCGGACAATACCCGTTGCTAGCATTTCTTTCACAATGTTTTCAATTTTTGATTTTTGGAAATGAGGGTACCGATATGGACGTACATTGATCGGGGTGGTGCCTGGCAGAAGTGGAATTTTCAAAGGATTATTCTCAGGTATCCTAGTGAAACAAAGAAATCAATAAGAATATAATATTTAAGGTAACCAATAATATCAAAGATCAGAAACTGCACAGTGACAAATTATAATGATATGATATTCACTGAACAGTATTCATCCTTGACATTTTGACCAATTAGATCTTAATCATAATAGTAAGGTGGGTTTGACGATCTGATAGTGTTCGGTAACAAGGTGGGTTTGGTGGTCTAATAGTGTTCCACTCTTAAATGAGTTTGGTGTTATTTGATACAGTGTATCAGGGTGTACCAGGGGTATTTTTGGTAGTTAAATAGGATGTACTTAGTTAATTTTATATTTTAATTTAAACATTATGGTATACTTAGATCATATAATTTTAGAATTCGTTTAATAGCACCCTATCTTTAAGAAGTGTATGAAAAAGCACATCGTGACACCAAAGTTAAAAAGTGGGTCAAACTCTCCCCCTCCTAAAATCCGGGTTTGATTTACGTAGAAAACAATCTTGAAGAGGGAAAAAAATAAAATTTGGACGGAGATGGACACCCCCGGTAATTTAATTTTGGGAGTTTCACTAAAATACCCAAAATGGGGGCTGAAATTATAAAAATACCCAACACCCAAAACACTTTATAAACATACCCAAAACTCATCATTACACACACTCAAAACCCATTTATAAACATACCCAAAACCCATCATTACACACATACCCAAAACCCATTTTGGGTATGTTTCTATGTTTAAATAGTACTTGGGTATTTTTATAAATACATGTCTAGGATTGGGTATTTTTATAAATATCTATTTAATTTTTCGGTTGGAGGATGCAATTTTCTTTGTGTCGTTTGATGCAGACGACGTCGTTATCTTCGCGCAACAAATACACGCACGCACACATTTTACTCTGTGCTCTGCTCTGGTCCTTTAACCTCTGCGTTCTTCCTTCTTCCTTCTTCTTCTGTTATTCACTCACTTTGTCCTCTGAAACCCAAAAAACCCAATGCCAGACGTAGACATACCGTCAGCCGTGGACCCCACTCACCACCTTCCTCTCCAATTCCTTCCATCCGACCCAACTCCTCCCGCCCCGATCCGATCCGATCCACCCGGATGCACCCTCGACTGGCTGCCGGACTTTCTAGACCTCTCATGGGTCGCCTACGGAGCCTCCTCACTCCTAGTGATCTCCCACTTCCCCTCCCCACTCTCCGATGACGAAACTGTAATAGGACCCATTGTCCGTCAAATCTTCGAGCTCTCCGGCGACCCCTCGTCTGCAGTCGAAGCCGTCTCGTGGTCCCCGTCCACGCCCTCGATCGGTGAGCTAGCTGCCGCGGCTGAGAATTGCGTTTGGGTGTTCTCGCATGATTCGGCCAGGTCCAAAGGTGCGTGAGGGTTGGAGGTTGTTTTAGTTTGGTTACTGAGAAATGGGGTGAAATGTTAAAGGTTTTGAATTGACAGCAGGACTTGAGTGAATATCTAGTAACAGCAGGTGTGTAACTGTTTGCAGCAAAAGGTTCCATGTTTCCTGATTGGTAGCTAAAATTGAGATAGAAAATGAGGTGAAATGTTGAGATTCTGAATTGGCAGCTGGAATTTGCATGTATAGTAAGGAGGATAAATGTTATAATTTTCAGTTTGGTTTATAAGAAAACAAATGAGGAAAAAAAAGTGACCTTTTGATTACAACTAGTTGGCATTATTATGGTTTTCTGCATTCCTTAAGTAATTTATATGCTGTGCATCTGGATTCTGTTCTTAATTTGGTTTGTATGTCTTAAATTTCAAATCTTTTTACTCATATTCAGGTTCTTTTTGTTGGAGCCAGAATGCAGTACTTGTACAATCTACAAAGGTCGAGGCAATGAGATGGACGGGCTCAGGCGATGGAATTATTGCCGGTGGAATTGATGTGGTTTTGTGGAAAAGAAATGGCAGGTCTTGGGAAATTGCTTGGAAGTTTAAAGCAGACATGCCACAAAGTATGGTCTCTGCAACTTGGTCTGTTGAAGGACCTTTTGCAACTGCAGCTTATCAGACTGAAGGATTGTTGACCAATAAGGCTAGCAAATGTGTGCTAGTATGCCAAAGTGTTGGAAAATCTGGTTTTTTGAAATCCGAGCTACATCATCCTCATCCTATCTCAATGATTCAGTGGAGGCCATTAACAGGAAGTTTAAATAGAGATGCAAAACATCCACCGAGGCAAGTGTTACTCACGTGTAGCACAGATGGAACTGCAAGGTTATGGTGCGAGGTTGATGATGGAAGGGGAAGAAAAGTTGGTAAGGACATTAATGACCACAAAACAATGAGGTGTTCATTTTTTGTAGCCGCTGTAATTGAGATAAATCAGGCACTGAATGGGATTCTTGGCACTGATATATATCTTATGTGGGCCACAGAAATTGGGGGTGTGCACAAAAATAGTGAGGGAGCTAAACAAATTTTCTTTGGAAAAGGTTATGAGCAAGATCAACCCGGTAACTGTGAGTGGTTAATTGGGTCTGGCCCTGGAATGTTGGTCAATTTCTGGGCTATACACTGTCTTGATGATGTCTCCCCAATAAGATTTCCGCGGGTCAGCTTATGGAAGACACAAAAACTACAAGGGCTAAAAGGGGGACTTTCTGATTGTAAAGATGGAATACCTCTTAATAAAGTTGTTATCTCAAGGAACTGCTTGTCTAGTCCACCAACATTATGTTCGTTTGTTCAGTTATTACCTTGTAATTCCTTGGTTTGGTCACAATTATATACACAAACTTCAAATAATGCCGAGGATATATCCCTTAATAAATCTGGTACGGAGAACATCTTATCATGTTCAGCTGGTGGACTCTTGAATTTGGATGGTCATGCTGGAAGAATCTTACAAGTAGCTGTGCATCCTTATAGCTGCGAAGTTGAATTGGCTGTCTCTCTAGATTCTTGTGGACTACTTCTATTTTGGTTTTTTTCTACCATTTCCAACTGCATTTTGGGCCGTCCAACACTAATTCCAACATGGGAGCTTTGTGGGAAACTTGTAACACAAGGCTCATGTTCCAAATATACAAGCTTGAGGTGGGCACCGTCAATAGTAAATGAAGCAGTTGTTCTTCTTATGGGACATGCTGGAGGCGTTGATTGCTTTGTTGTAAAATTCCATCATAATGAGGAAGAAAGTATAGAATGTCACTACTTATGCACAATACCTTTTACAGGTCATGGTCCGTATGAGAATGGTCCCACTAGTATCTTTTCAATTCCTTTGCCTTCGACTTGTCATAAAACCCTAAAATCTAATAAATTTATGCTTTTGGGTGTATGGATGAATGGGTTTCAGGCTCTTTCTTGGGAAATCACCTTGCATTCTTTTGATTTATCAAGAAGCTACTGTGAGTGTAAATTTGATGCTGGAAGTGCTCCTGAATGCAGTATGTGGGGATTTGAAACTACTTTTGCCAATGAAAGATATTGTCTTAATATAAAACCTTGCTCGTCAAAGATACCAGATCCTCACGCGCATGATGATGTTTCAAGTTTTGCTGTGGTCTGTCCGGGTAAATTGATCTGTATAGAAAAAAGTTTGGCTTCTACTATTGATCGCTGCTGTCCTCCATATATACTGGCTACAGGCTGCTCTGATGGTAGCTTGAAATTGTGGAGGAGTAACATGGATAAGCCATCAACGCCTCAAATTCCATGGGAACTTGTGGGTATGTTAGTGGCACATCAAGGACCCATTAGCTCTATATGCTTATCAGATTGTGGTCGTAAGATAGCAACCATCTGCAAGGAGCTTCCTTCAAATACTGTTAGCACTCTTCGTATATGGGACCCTGTACTCCTTGCAGATGCAGGGACTTTTATGTTAGAAGATACATTATCCTTTGGTCAAGATCTTGTTGCTTTAAATTGGCTATACTGTGGAAATGGTCAGTTACTGCTTGGAGCCTGCACACAGAATCAGTTGCAAGTATATTCTCAGCAGCGTTGTGGTGGTCAGACTTTATTAAACTCTGGAAAATTATTGAAAAAGGACATCTGGGTTTGCATTGCGTCTACTCGTACTTTCCCTCCCATTTATGACTTCTTTTGGGGCCCCAGAGCAACTGCTGTATTTGTTCACAATAGTTACTTTCGTGTAAATAGTCAGTGGCTGTTCCCTATAAATAAGAAACATCTTGCTAATGCCAATCCAAATTGCCCGGATTATTTGGGTAGAATGGAAGAAGATATTGATTCTATGGTGTTCATTGATTGTGGACTTGATCAATTCAAGAAAATATTACTTGGTGACAGTAGAAGAGATTGCAAGTCTGGTATACCATTGGAGATTGACTTGAAAAAGGATTATCTGTCCAGCAGCTTGTTTTTAGCAAGGGCTCAACTGAAGTGTGGTTCGGCTACCAAGCTAGGTTTATGGAACATGCATGAAGTGATCGACAAGTTAAATGGATCTCTGCCAGTTTATCACCCAGAGGCCCTCTTTATGAATATCTATTCAGGTATTATTTCAGTAGTTTACTTATTTTGGCGAAATTGCTTATCATGTTAGAAACCAAGAACTAGAATATCTTTTTTGAATTCAGATGTTCAACTGAGTTATGTAATACTGGTTAGAATCCTCCATCCACTGCCCCCTCTCTCTCTCCTCCCTCCCCACTTCTCTGGTTGTCTGTTTTCTCTCTGTTAGCAGTTTCCAAATGTTGCCTGTTTGGACTTTTTAGATCTCTATTTTTTCTTTTGAAGTAAGTGTGTTTCTAATATTTAATTATGTTAATAAACATGGAATCTGTAATGTGTCTAGGAAATTGGAAGCGCGCTTACATTGCTCTCAGGCATCTTAATGAATTTCTCTCGTCTAATTCTTCTCCTGAGAGGAAGTATAGCCCTGCAAAGTATAGCATTTGTGTTCCACAAATTCCTTTGTCAAGTTTTTTTGATGCACGTATCTCAGTATATTCAAATGACAGAGGATTTCAATGGAGTGGTGATGTTTCTGTAGTTACTTCATCTTCTCAGTTTCAAAGAAACTTGGACCAATTTACATACAGTTTGGACTCATATGCTTCCAGTAATCAGTTGAATTCATCCTCAACAAAAACTGAACTTAGTGACTTTGTTGAGCCTTTTGAGAAGTTATACAAGTCAGCGGCTATAAGTGACATGGAGAAGATTCAAATTCTTTCTATTATAGATCTTCTTATTGAAATGACTAATTCACACTCTGGTTCTGCATATGAAAGTCTTGATGAATCTGGACGGAGGTAACTCTGACTTTTTTTGACTACATCCTTTCTGTATTTTCTATGTGAATCATTTTTTCAAATATAACTAAAGGTACATTCACAGTGGACAAGCTGTCCACTGAAAACAAAACTGTGAACAAACACTGATTTCTAGCTAAAGTACAGTATAATTACATTACATCAAAACAAGCAAAACTGGATTTTAAGTAACAACAGCCTTCCAATTCGCATACCTAGACAAAATGGTATGTCCCAAAACCCTAAAGAAACCGAAACGGATAACTATCCCACAATACCTCTGCACCCTCCCCCCTATACTTTTTAGAGACCCATATATTTTGTTCCATACACACCATACAAAACTCAGCCAATACAAACAATTCGATAAAGCTTCTGCCTTCCTTCCCCACCAAATGCCCTATGCTTCTCAAAAAGCAGTGAATGCATGTTACTGGAATTACGGATACTTTCCGGAGTGTTTGTGAGATTTTGTGGTTCTTATAGATCTGCTGAAAGATTTTACGTACTGGGTTCATGTTGTTTTATGTTCTGGTCTTTTTCCTTAGAATGAAATGTTTAGTGAATTAAACTTTTGATTAGATAACATGTTGACTACTGAAGACTATGCATTCCCAGTCCTGTTTTGCTAGAAAGGGTGGAATGGAACTAAGATAAAAAGGTAGACCCAGTTGTTTTATTCTGCTCCTGTCCTGTGTAGGATGCACACTGGAAAAGTTTAATGAAGATATCCAAATGTAGGATGCAGTTTGTAAAGAATTCCAAGGATTTGTTAACCTTGATTAGCTTGAGGTTTACATGACTCTCATGTTTATTTTTATTTTCATTATAGAAATAGTCTTGCATCATTGTTTGCCCTTAAAAAAACTGTAATTCAAACCTTTATATTCTTGGGGTGGTTACATGCAACAAATCTGACATTTGGGGATATTGTAGTCCCTTAACAGGTTTTGGTAAAATTTGAAACATCTCTTTATTTAAGTTGGGTAAAATTATCCAACTATAAACATTTGAGCTGTGGTGAACTATTTTATCTAATGGTGTTGCATATAACTATACTATTTGCCCATAATTTTCTTTAAAGTGTTTAATTTACTGTACTTTTGATATCATTATTCTTGAGAATGATTCTAACATTGTTTTAACTTCTTTTTTTCTCCATTTCTGTTATTTTATTCTTACGTATTCATTCTTTGTAGGTTTTGGGTTGCATTGAGGTTTCAGCAACTACATTCTTTCAGAAAGCATGGTAGATTGGCATCTGTGGAGGAGTTGGTTGTTGACTCCAAGTTGATTGGATGGGCCTACCACTCTGATTGCCAGGAAAACTTATTTGGGTCTTTCCTACCTAATGATCCATCTTGGCAAGAAATGCGGAATCTGGGTATTGGATTTTGGTTTACAAATACAGCACAATTGCGTTCAAGGGTAATACTTTAATCTATTATTCTTAATATTTCTTAATGCACTAAACTAGGAAAATAGCACTCCTTTTACGTCACCAGAAAAGCTGGTTCTTTCTTTCCAATTTCCCAAACTGTTATCTGGCCAAAAAAAAAAAACAGAAAAAAAGAAAAGAAAAAAAGCATAGTAACCTGTCTGTGGTGTCCATTCATTTTCGTAGGATACATATGCATGGTGTTGACCAGTGTACCAAGGGAAAAGAAATTGATTTCCCATAAGCAATGAGCTATAAGTTTCAATAGGCAGTTATTTTGTTTAATCTTTATTATTGTGCAGTATTTTTGGTTATCTACTTATCATTATGTTTAAGATCTCTTATGACTTTATGCAGCCTCATTATTTGTCCTAGAAATATAAAGATTAAAATTCTCTTCATGATGTTATGCAGCTTTGACTGACTCGAAGGGTTTTTTTTCCTCACTGTAGATGGAGAAACTGGCAAGATTGCAGTATCTAAAAAGGAAAGATCCTAAAGATTGTGCATTGCTATACATAGCACTAAATAGAATTCAAGTTTTGTCTGGCCTTTTCAAAATTAGCAAGGATGAGAAGGATAAGCCCCTTGTTGGATTTCTTTCACGTAATTTTCAGGTACTTATAAAGTTAGTCTGGTAATATATGTATACATTTATTTACAAGAATATGGAGAAGAAAACTTTAGAAATATTTCTTCTTGAGGTCCTCCTCCTTGTGACTTTTCTTGTCTTCATTTCTTGGTGCGAGTCTGATCTCTCTCTCTCTCTCTCTCTCTCTCTCTCCCCCAGATGTCAAGCTAATCATTTGATGGTAGGTTGTCTTAACATGCATCCACATTTTATTCTTACAGGAGGAGAAAAATAAGGCAGCTGCTTTGAAGAATGCATATGTCTTAATGGGGAGACATCAACTGGAATTAGCTGTTGCTTTCTTTCTGCTTGGAGGTGATACTTCTTCTGCTGTCAATATTTGTGCAAAGAACCTTGGTGATGAACAGCTTGCGTTAGTGATTTGTCGGCTTGTTGAGGGACGTGGTGGACCACTAGAGAGACACTTAATTACAAAGTTTATGCTACCATTTGCAATTGAGAAGGACGATTATTGGTTAGCAAGCCTTTTGGAGGTGCCTTGATTTTAAATAGTTTAACATAAGACTTTTTATTAAGAAGACACTACCATGGTATGTGTCGTATCCATGGTTTTTCAGATGTCATACCTTACAAATGACTCTCCTTGATTTGCAGTGGGAGCTGGGGAATTACTCTCAATCTTTTATACGCATGCTTGGTTTCCAAATAAATTCGGCAACTGAGAAGCATGCACTTTCGTCCAATGGTGTTGCTTTCTCAGACCCAAACGTTGGTCTGTATTGTCTAATGCTAGCAACCAATAATTGCATGAGGAATGCTGTTGGGGAGCAAAATATTGCAATCCTTGGCAGGTGGGCAATATTGATGACAGCTACCGCGTTAAACAGATGTGGGCTTCCTGTAAGTTTACATTTTGATTCATGCTGTTATTATGTGGGATGATATATGCTGGATGCGAATGTAGTGTTTTAGGTGAGTTTGCCATTTATAAAAGATTCAATGACATTCTAAAATGTTGGCCTATATTATTATCTCATATTAACCTATTCGTGAACTCCATAATTTATAATGCATGACCTTTCCCTATCAAATTAATGCCTGACTTTGACTATATAGTTTC
This sequence comes from Prunus avium, assembly GCF_965620075.1. Taxonomy (NCBI): domain Eukaryota; kingdom Viridiplantae; phylum Streptophyta; class Magnoliopsida; order Rosales; family Rosaceae; genus Prunus; species Prunus avium. The sequence continues at coordinate 35,942,675 of NC_142285.1, read as the reverse complement.
AGTGCCCAGTTTATACATTGAGATGCTATAAACTGTACTATTCAAACTGGTTTCTTGTTTTTGTACTGGAATATTTTGATCTTGTGATCTATAGTGAGTGCAATAGGTGCCATACGATGTGTCCCATATGGTACTTGAGGATCTTTATGATGAAATTATCCAAATCCGGAGAAGCCTCCCACCAACTTCACATAATGCTCTTTGGCGAGAATGGCTTTCCATACCAGTTTACATATACTGAAGGGGTGTGGGTGCTGGGAATCCTTATAGAGCCTCCTAAAGGCATGCCAATTGGTTGTGCATTTTGCAGCTTTTGTTAGCTTTTATCTTTATACTACCCCTACTCTCCTAAGGTTCATACTGCACTGTGTTTTCTTAAAGCTTGTGAGGTGTAATTGGATTTTCATGAATAGGTGACTGATAGGACAATTCTCATGTTTTGTATATGTGAATGAAAGCCCTGGATTTATTGTTTCTTGTTACTGTTAGCTTGAAGCTTTGGAGTATCTTTCATCTCTGCCAACCATTCCTGGGGATACATATGAAAGGGGTATGTCAGATCTTGGGCATTCTGAAAATCTACATGCAATTCTAAATCCTTCTCCAAGAAATTCTTTCAATTGGTTATCAAGTTATGTGGCTGTCAATCTGGAGTTTCAAGCCAAATTAGATTTGACACTTCAATACTTATCAAAGTTGGTAGGAGAGCATCCAAGCTGGGTAGATATTGCTTTTGGATCTTCTGAAGCTAGTACATGTGTAAAGGAATATGAAAATCATGAATATGTAAAAGCTCTTGAATCTTTCCAACAGAAGTTATACACGGCAGTTCATCTGTTGGAGCAGAAGTTTTCAGTGGTTCCCTTCCATCTTATTAGCCTGGTACATTTTTAGACTGCCGTGATCACACCTGAGTAGTTTGTCTGGCATGAAATGATACATTTTTAGACTCTCTGATCATATTTTTCCCCTTCCATTCTACAGATTTTAATATCGCTGCAAGATCGTGGGCTATGGTTCGTTGGATTTGATATATTACATGGATATGCTTCTCAACATCAAGAGCTAGATAAAAGCCAAACAGTTGACAGATTCTTATCATATGCTCTTATGCATAAGCCACTTTTGAAGGCTACCAGAGAAACTTCCCTTTTGTTTTCACGCGTTATTGCTGCCTGCGGTATAACTTGCTCTATACTGAAGTCACATTATATTGAAAACAATGTGCCTAGCGATAGTAGATCTATGAGGTCAGATTCATTGGGGTATTACTTTCAAGGTCTTACACTGTTATTGTGGAGTTTAAGGGCTGCTTTGAGAATTGCCTTGTTCTCCTCAACTGAAGATCTCACCATGAAACCCCTTGCAATCATTGATTTGATTGAGTATTATGTACAGCTTGCATATGCTTGGCATTGTAAAAACTCAAAAGTTCTCTTTCTATTGGTGCAACCCCTTATGATCACATTTACTAATGGGCATACACCTTATGAAGTTGATATGATGACTCTCAAGAAACTCCTTCCCCAGATTCGAGAGGTTGTGGCTCAAAATGTTTCTACTGATAATGTAGGTCTTCAGGTTTCTCAAGATAGAAATATAACACATTCAATTCCAGAAGATGAAAGATGGCAAATCATAGGTGCTTGTTTATGGCAACACATATCCAGACTCATGAAACATAAGTTGAATATGTTGCCCTATAAACTTGATGATGGTTGTTTTTCTGGTATACCCGATAGAAAACATTTTTCACGGCTACCTAGCTCTGCAAATTTACAGTCTGATAGCAACGGTGTAAATGAACTGGTAGAACTGGTGTCCTTGAGCTTGCTTAACTTACTGAAGCCCACACTTGCACATGTTTCTTCTTATTATGTAAAACAGCTAGCATCACTTCTACAGCATAAATTGGATTATGGGTTGCATGTAAGGACCCTTGTTTGGTTAGAAGAATCTAACCAGTCTCAAACCAGAGCCCTCAATCAGCATCTAAATCAGGATATTATCAAATTGGACATGATAGATGAAAGACATGAATCTGACATGTTATGGGTTACCTGTGCTGATCCTAAAATGATATCTGAAAGTTTTGCCGAGGAAAAAATAAACTGGTCTCACTCTCTTGATCGTAAACCCTCTAAAGGATGGAGTAACATATGTAGAGGCATTACAACTGTAGATGAAACTGAGGAAATTCCCAATCATGAAGTGTCACTTAACAGTAGTTCTGCCAGTACTGAAGCTGGATCTCCTGCTAAAAGTATATTTCGGGGTGGCCATTCTTTCCTTGGTGCCTGGCAGAAAGACACAACCCTTACAAAGGAGGTTGTGCCTTTTCTAAACCCAAAAGAGATATATAAGAGAAACGGGGAGCTTTTGGAGGTAAGCTTTTATTCATTTCTTTCCTCTATAACTTCTGGCAATACAAAATATCAAATTGATCATTGCATTGGAAAGCTTTGGTATTGAATTAGAGTTCTAAATCTCAAAAGAGAACATTTTTTGAGCTTTTGATAATACTTAACAGTAATTATTTTTTATCTGGATCAGGCATTGTGTCTCAACTCCATTGATCAGAGACAAGCTGCACTTGCAAGCAACCGAAAGGTAAGGCCCTGAACTTGAGCTCCATCTGGTGAGAATCCTTCAAGTGTTTTCAGATGACTTACCATCTTTTTTGTCGTATGCTCAAAGTGCTTGATTGTATTAGCTTGTGCTGTGCATGAGATATGTACCCTCCTATATTTAGGTCACTAGAAAGCGTTAAAGAAAAGGGGAAAAAAATTTACTTGGATACATGCAATATAACCAACTGGTAGGTTCAGAGTGATGTTAAATCATTGCATGCATACTTCTTACTACCGAAAAATGTGTCCTACGTATAATAAATTGTTTAGTTTTGATCTTAAACTGAAGTTGAAAGTTCAGCTTAGGAAAAAAAAAAATGAAATTCAAGTATGCATTAGCTGTGTGAAAATCACTAAAATTGAACATAAACTTTTTATTTTATGCTAGCTCTTACGATCAGCTTGCTAATTTCTCTATTGTAAAATCAACTCTTCCAGAAATGCACATCATGTGTATGGTTTCAACTGATTTTTCAATGGTATTGTCATTGTTTGTATAGTTTGCATCCAGTATGGGAGCACATGCAGAGACAGTAATTAATGTCAACGTCTTTCTGATTCAGGGAATATTATTTTTTAATTGGAAAGATGATATGCCTTTTGGAGATCATTCAGACTATATCTGGTCAGAAGCCGATTGGCCACTGAATGGATGGGCTGGTTCTGAATCAACCCCCGCTCCTACGTGTGTTTCTCCTGGTGTTGGTCTTGGAAGCAAGAAAGGAGCACACCTTGGACTGGGTGGAGCAACTGTTGGTGTGGGCTCTTTGGCAAGGCCGGGAAGAGATTTGACGGGTGGTGGAGCATTTGGGATTCCAGGTTATGCTGGTATGGGTGCGTCTGGTTTAGGTTGGGAAACTCAAGAGGACTTTGAGGAGCTTGTTGATCCACCAGCTACTGTAGAGAATGCAAATACAAGGGCTTTTTCCAGTCACCCGTCTAGACCTTTCTTCTTAGTTGGTTCTAGCAATACACACATTTACTTATGGCAGGTATGAAACTTTGACAATCTTTTAGATTTTATTTGTATAAATTTCAAGAACTTGTAGATACTATTTGCAATCCTTTATCTGATATCTGTATTGGGTTTCCTTAACTTGTTTTGTATAATATTTTTATAGATCTCAATAGAGCACGATAGAGTCTTTATGATATTTTGAATTGTATTATCATATAGTATTTTGCTTGATTAGGCTTTTGGCTGAATCAAAAAAAAATTGTTTGGTCACAGTTAACAAGTAGTCTCTAATAATTTGTTGCTAGAGTGCATTCATGTATTAATTTTGTTTCGAAGGCATTCATAATCACCTTGGAAAACATTTTACACCCCTTGTACTTGTGATTCATCTCTCAACAGATTGACCACCTTGTTTGGGATACAAGAACTAAGCATGGTTTTATGGCAACCTATAATTTCATGGAAGACTTATATGTTATTTTGCACTGAGCTCCAATCTATCCTGTGCTTCTTTGTTAATTATTCATTCCTAAAAATTACAATGCAATATGAAGAATTCAATGAAACTGTCTTCAAATACAATCATAATAAGTACTGTAAAGTGCACTTTTGTGAATGTTTTGCTGTCTTCTTATTGTTACCTTTGAGGACATATAACTAAAAATAAATCTTTTTAAATGCAGTTTGGAAAGGACAAAACTACTGCAACTTATGGAGTGCTGCCTGCTGCAAATGTCCCTCCACCTTATGCTCTTGCATCTATATCAGCTTTGCAGTTTGACCACTGTGGACATAGATTTGCTACTGCTGCCTTGGATGGAACTGTATGCACATGGCAGCTGGAGGTGGGAGGAAGGAGTAACATTGGTCCTAGAGAGTCATCTCTATGCTTTAACAGCCATGCATCGTATGTGTAATATGATTTTTAAAATTCTCGACACAATTTTAATTATTAAGTTCTTAAATATGTTTGGGAATAAAGTGGTATTATCAGGAATTAGTTTGAGCATTGCTTCAATATGTGGCTATAGATAAATCCTCCAAGATGCAATGACTGTAATTTTTGCTCCAAGCTTTTTCCTTTATGGGATGGCTACTTCCCTCTTTATGATAAAATGAAATTACTCATAAACCTGAAATTATTGGAATACCCTAGTCCTGTAGTTCCTAACTTCCTATTGTTTAACTTCAACAGTTAGCTGTCAATGTAAACTTTAGCTGCTTAGGTGGATTGTGATCCATAACAAATAACCATTGTCTATTGACTTTGATTAATTGGGTAACCTTTTGCATCATGTTTGGTTAATTAATGTGCATCATTTGGCTGTCTAGAATTGTTTGACTGGATGTGTGTGATTATGTTGTGGAATTGTGGTTGTTAACGCTCAATTTCAATCAGGAAATTTCTTATTGTTTCCAACTATAATTTCATTTGCAGCGATGTTGCGTATGTTACTTCAAGTGGATCAATCATTGCTGTTGCTGGATATAGCTCCAGTAATGTTAATGTGGTTATATGGGATACTTTGGCTCCACCTACCACCTCACGGGCTTCTATCCTTTGTCATGAAGGTCTCTCTCTCTCTCTCTCTCTCTCTCTCTGTAGATTGCTTTTTCAGCCATAGTTATTAACTTTTTTTGTTCTATGCCTTGTCCTTTTTGTGTGAAGGTGGTGCACGCTCTCTTTCTGTGTTTGATAATGACATAGGAAGTGGCTCTATCTCCCCCCTGATTGTGACTGGCGGAAAAGGTGGTGATGTTGGACTTCATGATTTCCGGTACATTGCTACTGGAAGAAGTAAAAGGCATAGACATTTAGATAAAGGTGAACAAGTCATGAAGACATCATCGAATATTGATATGCATCCTGGGAATGGTACCAAGCTTGGGGAACAAAATCAAAATGGAATGCTTTGGTATATACCGAAGGCTCACTCAGGTATAACCTGACAAATTTTCATGCAAGATTAACTCTGTATTATCATTTCCTTGTCCAATTATGATTTAACTTTTTGATGAATGAATCCGAATGAAGGGAGTGTCACCAAGATATCTATAATCCCAAATACCAGTTTGTTCTTAACGGGAAGCAAAGATGGAGATGTTAAGCTTTGGGACGCCAAGAGAGCTAAGTTGGTATATCACTGGCCGAAATTGCATGAAAGGCACACATTTTTGCAACCAAGCACTCGAGGCTTTGGTGGTGTAGTCCAGGTAAGCCCTTTGTTCATGCAATAATGTTATGACTTAAAAGTCTTATATCTGTAGATAGACATGGTAAATGATTTCCGTTATGTCATAGACAAAATAAGTGTCATTTGGGCACCTGTACTAAGGTGACACCACATTCTATGTCACAGGCTGCTGTCACGGATATAAAAGTTGTCTCACATGGTTTTCTCTCATGTGGTGGAGACGGAACTGTAAAGCTGGTTCAACTGAAAGACCACCAACATCAGACATGATGAAATTGATTATAAGTTACATATGAACCCTTGGAAAATCATTCATGCATAGTATGACTGCGGAAAGCACTGAATATTGCTAAACTGCCCAACTGTTCAAGGTTGGTGAGAATGAGAGATACTCCCACATTGCTTGATTGTTGCTTGACACTAACATATACTATAGTCAACTCTGCAGACATTTTGGATACCTACCACAGGTACAAAGCGACTTCTGAGGCTCAACGCTTCCAAACTTTGTACGTATTTTGATTAGTGACAACGGAGTATAAACAATACACTGTCTCTGCTTGAAGGTGTCTGCTAGGACCATACAATAGAAAAGAAATCTGAGAGAAAGCGTTTTGGTATGTTTACTACAATTCTTATCGAGCAACATTGTTTGGAAGGCTGGCATGATTGAGCCTTTTCGATCAAGACCGTTTGGTTTGTTTTCAATCTCGTTCTTCTGCTCTCCTGGATCTCGTGTGAAGCTAAAGCACAGGGAAGAGTTTCAAGTTTCCTGTACAATTTTTTTTTTGTTCTTTTACTTAAATTTTCATGTGTATATAATTCTGGAAGAGTCGAGTTACCCCTTTGTACTTGTAGCATGCTGGATTCTCTGAAATTGTAAAGCTATTGTATATTAGGGTTGATGTAGGGAATTTTTAGAAACATAATGAGATTTGGTTTTCCTCTATCAGCAATAAATAGTAGGGTGCGCACTTTCTTCCATCTGAAGCACCTGGTTTATGTGTTTAAGCCATGGGCTGATAGATGGAATTGTTGTCGCATCCAGCTTTTTAATCTCTCCTATATTTATTTGCGAGGTTATTCTCATGGCATTCAAATTGAAAGCTCCATTTGACAACCCAAATAGAGAAATCTAAAGGGACATGCTAAATGGTCTTTCTTCAACATTGATTTTTACCATTACTTCTTCATTAGCTGTTTGAAAGTGCTTTTGCTGAAAGCTTACTGCCATTTAAGCCCACAGATAAAATGCAAAACGAAAAGGAAAATGTGTCGAGTCTGTGGACAGAGCGCAAAGAGTAAAGAACGCAAAATAAACGCGTGGCACTAAAAGGGCTCTGTATGTGTATGTGGCATATCAAAACTGGGCTTAGTTTGCATGGCCTGACTGCAAAAGTCAAAAAAAACGGTGAATTTTAAAGGATTGTGGTCTCTCTCTCTCTCTTTCTCTCTCTCTCTCTCTCCTGGTAGCTTTTAGTAGCAGAATGCTTCCATTTTGATCCACCTACTGGAAACTTGAATTTACATCAATCAGACTCTTACAAGTCACAACTTAGTTAGGCAGCCATACACTTGGCCATAAAACAATGGGCTCACACACTGAAAACTCCCTCCATCTGCCTTGTTATTCACTTGGCCATAAAACGATGGGATCATATAATAAACAAAACACTGTACTGTACACATCTGACAGGGCCGCTTGATCAAAATCTTGATCACTAATTCAAGTTAAAATCTTGGCCTTCACAAACACGGGGTCCACCTCATATGCTCCAATATGTGGTCTTTCATTCATGGGGTCCATTGTAGATGCCAATTTTCGTTCATATTTATCTGTTTCATAGGAGAAGCCGAAATGGTTGGTTGGTCGATTTAGACCCGTCCCACCTCCTTACTTAGAGTATCTCCAACCGATATGTCAAAAGTGCCACATAGACATTTAACAGCTAGAAATAACATCTCACACACTCCAACCGATGTGTCAAAGCTGATGTGGAATGAAGGCTGAAGATTGAGATGTTATTTTTGACATCCCAAAAGCAAGATGTCAAATAAATATTTTATTATTTTTTCTTTTCTATTTTTTTTAATTAAAAATAAATCAACACTAAAATGTAATAAAATAATAATTTAATTTGACATATCGGGTGGAGTGTAAAGCTATGTAAGATGTCAAATTGCCACATCAGCCATCAAATTTAAATTTGATGTTTGGTATTTGACATCTCCCTTGGAGATGCTCTTACTTGCCCTTAACACTGTTCCCTCTAAAAATGCTAAAATAAGCATATCAAGACTTCATAAGAAGCTTGTAGCTCAAGTGGTAATAACAGTTACTCTTGCACTAGAGATTGTGCGTTTGAATATCCTCTATTCCAATATCGCTAAAATAAAAATATTTATAAATAAAAAATAAAAAAAACAGATTAGTGTCTAATCCTATCCTATGTTACATGTGGGGTCCATCGCCGCCCTTGGATTTCCCATCAGTGCCACGTGTCACTAACCCACCAGCGGATCCAAGCTACCAGCAACTTACATGCTAGTATTCAAACCCAAATTATGAAACATGGGGCCCCATGTGATATTGGAAAATGCTGGTGTCAGCAAAACGGTGTCGTGCCGTTCTAAGCTTGAAGCTTTTTAATAGTTGCTGAATTGGAGAGCAAGCGTGGCTGTACAAAACTGCAAACCGACAACGTAGAAGTATGAAATGATAACTGAAAAACGAAAGCCCTCCTCCCCTCCCTCGTGGCCTTCTCTGACATGGGTCATCTTCTTCTTGCTTGGTTTTAGATTCTTTGTCTGCCTTGCATCTTAGAACCACAACGGTTCCTTTATAATAAAGCTTTTTTAATTCAATGGATCAGATCTAACAAGGACCCCACTTGCCCATCTTCTCCCACTTCATTCAGTGCAGGTCTGTTTGTTTCTCTGTTTTCTTAGTTCTTTTTGGGCAATTGAATTGCTGGGGTGCTTGTATTTTTGAGTGGTTTTTTATTTATGTTTTGGAATTGGTTGTGTTTTCCTTCATATTTGCTCATCTGGGTTTGTCTGATAATGGTGAAAATATCTTTTTGATTTCTGTTTAGACACATACATGAAGAGTATATTATTCAGTTTAGTCTTATTTGACAGCTTTCATTGTTAGTGAATATGAGGCTTTGATTCGTTGTTGACTTTTCTTCCTTTGATTTTTTATTAGTTAATGGGATTTGGTGCTTAAATTCGGTCGGATTATAGCAAGTATTATTTTGTGGCAACCCTTTAGCATTTGCATTGGGGTGTATCTTATAGAAAGAAGGTTGGTCTTTGGTGACAATTGAAAGAACATTCAGTTTCTTTATGTTTAAAGGGTTGGTCGTTGGTAACTCCTATTTGGCTCAGGGGCCAATTAGTTTGTTTAGCATTTGCAAAGTGTCTATTCTTAAATTACTTCTCTGGCATACCTTCAATGGTCAAGCCTTAACCTCCAGTGGAGGTAATGGAATTAGACTGTGAAGTTGGAAGTTAGGAATTTGCACCTAATCATATTTATGTATGAGATTTGAATGAAGATCCTTGTTATTATTATACAAAAATTTGGCACCGGTCAAAGTGGCTGGTTTGACCATTGTGGAAAAACCAGCTTTATCGTGATAATAAAGCATAGCAAGCTTTATAATCTCATGAGCAACTTTTATCTTTTGAGGTAATGAAGAGCTAGCTCTAGTGTGTAAGTTATGACACTCTATGGATTAATTGAAATAAGGGCAAAGAATTTTGCTTGAAGGTAATCATCACTCAGTAATATATGATTAAGTAAATGATGCATGGATAGATAGATCAAGTTATAACTGTGGTTGAAGCTGATAAAGAGATTTTAGACATATTCCAGCTTCCTAGTACATAACTTCGACTGGCACCATGGACCTTTAATAGCTCTGAGAACTGTCTCTCAGAAATGGTGATAATTTTATCATTCAAACCAAATGAATGGTGAAATTATCAAATATGTTGAAATAATGATAAACACCGTCCGAAGAATCTAAGGAAGGTCGTATCTGTAAAGTGCTCTTCTTAGCTTGCTAAACCTGCATAATCTTGATTTGAAACCTATCTTGGATTCTTCTGCAGAATAATTGTTTTGTTTCTACTCTTGTTTCCTTCCTTAATGGGTTTTGGGTGTTAAAAGAGTAGGATCCTTTCTGTTGGATTAAATTCTAATATTTTTCTTCTTTTGCTAACAATATGTAGCATATTCTCATTTTACAGAGTAAAATGTGCAAAAGAATAGGAAGTTGATGGCAGCAGCAGAAGCAAGGGCCGTGTGGCAGAGAGCAGCTAATCGTTGTTTTGTTCAAGAAGATGCCAAAAGAGCTCCCAAATTAGCTTGCTGCCAGTCCTCATCTTCAACAACTAAACAGGCTGATGCAGGGCCTGCAACTGCAGCAGGAGGGCCAGATCATCCTGCTGCTGGTTTCATGCCTCTTAACAGGAATCCTTCATATTCCAGTCTACCCCCCGATGCAAGATGGTGGCTGCAAATGCAACCTAGCTATGGGTACCAAAAGGATTTTACATATGAACAGTTAAATGCATTGGAGGCCGACATGGAAACACTAAGAGCTGGGTTTGTGAAATCAGCACCTAAAACTAGCGAGGTCCGCCAACAGAAAGGAGAATGTACTGATGCTGATGGTCACAAGAACAGCAAAGTCCAAAAGCAAGATGTAAACGCCCAATATGGTAAGGACATGAAGGAACTTGTTCAGTACAAGGATATGAGAGAAAAATATGAAATTATGGGGATGGATACCATTGATTACCCCTTTTCCAAACAACCCGAGGAATTTTGTTGTGACTATCCTTGGATTGGAGGGGGGAGGGCTGAACCATGGTGGCGGACGACTGATAGAGATGAATTGGCCTCCTTGGTTGCGCAGAAGTCACTTAACCATATTGAGAACTGTGATCTTCCCCCACCTCAGAAAATGTATCATAAGAGACATCCGTATGCCGATATTGGATGTTCTGACCACAATGTAATATTGGGGACATCTTTAGATGGGAAGGCCCAAACTGGTTGTCTTTCGGATTTGACCAGTCATGCACGGTGCTATTCTGATCCTGGAATAACACGTGAAAGAAAGGGAGATGCAGCTGAAGAAGGGCACTCTGACAAATCATTCAGGTAGTTTTTACATATTAGATTGATAATTTTCAGTGGATGTTTCAGGGCCCATGGTTATTTTCTTGAATTGTTTCATCTTTTTTATATCCTGAAATAGATAAGTTGATTTCCCAAAAGGTATTTAGTTAAAAGAAACTAATGAAATTATTCCGTAGATGAAAATGATATGACTTTTGATATCCATATCTTATGGTCTTGTCAAATTTGAGTTAGTCAAGTTCATTTTTCACGTTCATATGTATGCAACATAACACACATGATACTCAAATCTTAAATTTCGCAGGGATGTCACAGAGACACAACAACTTTCTGAGGGAGAACCTACCAAAGCTCAGCTTATGGAAGCTCTCTGCCATTCTCAAACACGTGCAAGGGAAGCCGAGAAGGCAGCAAAGCAAGCTTATGCTGAGAAGGAGCACATTTTTAAGCTCTTCTTCAAACAAGCCTCTCAACTCTTTGCCTATAAGCAGTGGTTCCAATTGCTGCAGCTGGAAACCCTTTGCATCCAGATTAAGAACAATGACCAGCCAGGCTCTGCTGTTGTCCCAGTGGTCCTTCCATGGATGCCATTCAAAGGTAGGAAACCACGGAGGAGCTGGCGTAAGGGTCCCAAGGGTAAAAGAGGCAGGCGGGCGGAACCCAGGCACGACATTACCAAGTATGCTATTGCTTTTGCATTGGGATTCAGTCTTGTTGGTGCTGGCTTGCTCCTGGGATGGACTGTGGGGTGGATGTTACCCCATTTCTAGGCTGTCTAGTAGTTCTGAGTTCTGAGCTCTAACCATTTCACGGGTCTTGTAATGATTGTTTAAAAGGGAATGTGTTTTGGGTTAATTTCTTTCTCTGTGTGTTCCATTAGATTTTCTTAATTTTCCTATGTGAATATACCCCTATGTGTTTGTATAAATGTTGTGATGACGGATGAGATTGTGTGTATATTATGTTTGGTTATTCTTCCACTTTGTGTATATAGCAAGTCTTGCTTCTTCCTTTTTCCTTTTTCCTTTTTCCCTCGCCCTGCAGACTATGTTTGGGATTCAAAACTCGTGTTTTTGAGTTTGACGGTATGATTTATGGGGACTTATGTAGTATCTACCGGTCCCTTGTAACATTATTGACTTTGGATTGGTGGTACAAGTAAAGGTTAGGGTTTTTGAGTTCGATTGAATTTGACTGGCACCGTAAGATCAATGTAGCATGGTATGGTACTAGAATACAGCCACATGTTATTATCCGCTTACATGTTTACAATATCAATGTAAGACAAGACTAAAATTTCCCACTTTTACCTCTGCTTTTTCTTTTTTTTTTACAAAGTGATATGGGGTAGGGGGAATTGAATATAAGACCTAACATGCAAGGATAAATACTCTTATTATATAGTACTGCAATATGAACTCGTACATGTTATAATACCCGTGGAAGACAAGATTAAGATTTGCCACTTTTACTTGACATGAGATGTGTTATTGTGGTCTGTCTATAAATTTCTTTATTATAAAAATAATAAAAAAATAATTATAAATAAAAATAAAAATAAAAAGGGAAAAAATACAGTTTAGTACTTTTGGGCCCAAATTATCATTCCACCTAAGCCCATAGCCAAGTTTCAGCCTGGGCTATGGTTAGAACTTAAGTGAAGTTAGCAAGTCCATGCTTGAGCCCAAATGTTAATTGCTGAATCCGACCCGTTAAGGACCCGGATCATTTTGCCAAGCAGATCCGTTTTCGCTTCCATTTTCAGCTCTCTAGGTTCTAGCTCAGAGGTACAGAGACAAAGAAGAAGAGTCACTCACACAAATACACAGGCACGCATTTAAGAGAGATGGCAGTGATGGAGAAGCTGAGGATGTTCGTAGCGCAAGAGCCTGTGGTCGCAGCTTCTTGCCTCATCGCTGGCTTTGGTACTCTCTCTCTCTCTCTCTCTCTCTCTCTCTCTCTGAGCTCTCGCAAAAACCGTATTTGATTTGGGATCAAATGGATGGGATTTGAATGCCAAAATTGAGGCACTAATGCAATTTTTTATCAACTGGGTTTTTGTTTCATGTGCAAAGCTTACAGAATTCGGGGCTTTTGTTCTCAGATTAGATATTTGCCAATCTCTTTTCTTTTGAGTGGTTTAGTTGTGAAGGTGTAATTTTGTGCATGTATATATATATATATACATCTCTTTGATGCAATGTGAGTCTTGGTTTTTTGCCCTATGAAGTTGTTTCAGTTTTTAAATAAGGAATTAAATACACGGTTTAAGGCAAAGTTATAATATTTTGGCTGAATTTTCGAAGATTTAGTTATCTAATTCCTCACTTATGAATCACATTTTTGGATTACACTTATTGAATTCCATGTTTTGGAGCTGTTTGTATCGGTATTTATTTATCTGCGAAGAGAAATATAGGACTTGGCTTGGGTTCTATTTATTCAATAACTTCATCCTAGGAGAGTAAAAATATGCTTCCATGGCTGGAAAAACATTGCCTGAAATCAGATATTTGAGCTCTATGCTCATTTTGATATCCAAGTTGAACTTTGATATATTTTATTTTTTTACGTTCTCAGCCTAAGAAACCTTCTTTAATGGATTAGAATTGCATTTTCCAATTACAAAATTATCTCTATAAACGAGGAAGTGATCACTTGTGAAACTATTTTCAATTTGCTCTTTGACACAGAGGTCAATTTTGGTTCCTGATATCTTCAGTTTAATAGATCAAACATTTTAAGAAGTATCAGTATCTATTAAGGATTGAAGGGCATCCCTGTTAGGGTTATGGCTATCTGCGACTGATTGGTTATTGTGGATAAAATTTCAGGTCTCTTCCTTCCAGCTGTGGTAAGGCCAATTCTAGACTCCTTTGAAGCTTCTAAGCAAATCCCTCAGCCTGCTTTAAGCGATGTGAGTGTTGAATGATGCATGTTTTAAATCTTTCATTCATAGTTCACCTAATTATGCATTTTACCCCGTTGGAGTACTTGGATATTATGATGTTCATAGTGAATATGTTCATGTCTGATTCCTTCCTTGCGGGATTAGAACTTAAATTTAACTTGAATTTAATTAGTGCTCAAAAGATGTAGCGTCAATAGTTGTAAATTATGAATTATAAATAAATAAATAAAGCCTTATTGTTGTCATTGGTCCCAACACAGAGCATATCAGTACTGAGCTTCTTCAAGGAACCTTGTTTCCAATAAGTATGCCTTATTAGGTTGGTATTGTCCGGGCTGCACTTCATCTTATAGTTAGATTGGTGGTCTACATGGAATGCAATGGACCTTTTCAACCTGCTCCCCATCTCTTAAAATAGGTCTACTTGGTTAGGTTATGTGCTCTTACACATCCATGAGCATCTAAGTTGAAAAGGATAGGAAAAGAGAGACATAGTACAACTTGATCCTCTCAACTTGCTCCATCCCATACATGGTGTGCATGATTTGGTTATGTTCTCTTATACAGCCATTAGCATCTAAGTTCTAAAGGATAGGAAAATAGGGCTTGGTCATGTGATGGATGTTGCTTGCTAAAAATCAGCAAAATATTATTCACTTTGATCTGTGTTAGTAGCCAAAGAGGAACCGAGTCTATTTTAATATAAATTTCACACCCTCCTCTATTTTGGCCAGATATTTCATATGCAACTACAAAATTTTAACAAGATCCTTTTCACTTTAATGTTTCTTTATTATCACTCTTTTCTGAATAACTGGACATTTTTTGCAGGTTGTTGCAGGTATGACAGGTAAAAAGTAGAGGTGATATGATTCATTGATACAGGCGACACAATTCGAACAATCCCCCTCCTCTTTTCTCTTATTTCCATTTTCATCAGCAATGAAATAAGCCTGACAATCTTTTATGGAGAACTAAGTGATACTGCATATTGAATATTATCCTTTTTTGTTGTAAGCTTATGAATCGTTTCGTTGTTGTGTTAACTTTAAGTAGCTGAGCTTCATTTGAAGCCTGATTAATGCATTCCTTATGTTGCCAAAAGTTTTTGTTTTCATTTCTTCTGCTACATGGTTGAAGACCGTAACGTGTTCTTATACAATTGTTGTGACCATTTCTTTTAATGTGCTTGGTCTTAAAATCGTTGCTTCAGAATTCGGGCAGCAAATCGTAGCTATATATTAAAGGGTAGCAAGCAGGGGATTTCTAGATACAAATGCATACATAGCTAAACTGATATTGCAAAAGTTGTGCTCGGATTCTATTTTTCTTTATTCTATTGTCTTGTATAAACATTCTTTTGTCCCAATATACAAATGTAAATTTACTGAAATCTTCCCATTTCATTTCCATTTTATATATAAACAATGCAAAGTGTGATCCCAACCAAGAAATTTACTAGTGATATGTTGCAGCTAATGGAGAAGAAAACAAAACAGCAAAATAAGGTCTACATTTTACATAAACACAATTACAAGCCATTTTCATTTCGCATGACAACGTCCACTTTTCCGGATTTCAGCATGAAATCCTTTGATTGTGTAGAAAAGAAAATGTCATTTTCAAGTCACATAGAATATTACTGGACTGCAGCAGTTGACAGGTAATTTTGATTTGGACCTACTCTAAGGTGCGCACAGAGATGAGTCTAGATCACAATCCCATCTTTCTTCAATTTTCTACTCTTCCATGGAACTGCCTGCTTCAAGCCCTGGTAAATTGTTGTCTGCAAATCAAAGTAATTTTACATCAAATACATTAAAAATATATATATAACAAAACTACAAAATTACCAAATGAAATTCTAAAAACTTAAAGACTTTTCCCAAGTACAAAGCCTTGGCCCCAACCTGCCAACATAACATGTTCTCTCACCCTCATTCCCTTTCGCAGCCTACCCTACGCAACCCAATTTATATTGTACTTAGAGACCTGCTTAGTTGGGTACACTTTGATGCAGGGGACCTCCTCCTTTTGCAAAAAGCTAGGGGACCTCTAAAGGCTTTGGACCAGTTTCTCAAAAACTATCTCGAGTTCATTTCTTCTCCATCAAATTTATAATGTCAAGTGTTAACAGGTAGAGGAAAGTGCAAGCCAGAATGTGAGGCAACTAAAACTAAAACCTAATGATTAGACAAAAGAAATGAAAGAAAGAAATATTTACCCAGAAATGAGGTCTGGCATGAGAGAGACTAGAAAAGCTCCCAGCTCTTCTAATCCTTGTGGTCTTCACCTTCCTACTGCTGCTGCTCTCTCCCACACTGCTGCCATCACTCTCTCCATCCACAGATGATGGAAAGACATAACTAGCCCCACCAACCTCTCTTTTACCCTTCAAGATCCTCCTCCCCCATGAATCAAACCACCCTCTTTCTTTATGCCCTCTCTTGCTCAGAACCACGGCACCAAGCTGCCCTCTCTCAGGGCTAAAAGCACCATAACACTCCATGCCCATCCTAAATGAAGAAGACTGAAACTTTGACCTGCCCACATAAGGACCCTCCAGGACTGTGGTGGGTGAAGGTTGTTTGGTTTCCAAAAGCAGCCTTGGAGGGAGTTCTAAGCACTTATGAGAAAAGTCAGTTGGGTTTGGAAGGGTGATGAGGGCAGTGCAAGGCCTTGGCTTGCCAGGCTCTTCTTCCCAGCGAAATGGAACTGAAACTGAGGTGTAGAGTGGTGGGGTTAAACTCCCAGAAGGCTCAAGTGACTGAATTTGAGGGACAGAAAACAAGGGTAGCTTTAGTGCCTCTTCCTCTACCTCTGCCTCAGATCCCATGGCCTCTAGTGATCTCTCTGTGGCTGATCTCTGGTGATTGAATCTCATAAAAGAGTTGAAGAGTATTTTGAGTGACTAAAAGAGATGAGAGACAAAGGGAAAGAGAAAGGAAAGTCTTAAAAGGAAAAAGCCACCACTTTTAGTCACATCTGTCTTAATGGAGCCTTGCTATGTTTGCTAAACACATAAGCTCTCATATAATTGTGACTTTGACAGGGGGAAAACCCAACATGCGGGTAATTGGTGGAGTGCACTAATATATCCATTACACCTGCTCTTTTCTTTTAAAGTAGAATTAATATTGAAGAAAGACTTTTACGAAACAGAAATAGCATTATTTTACTATTCTGGTCGATAGCATTACAACGACACACGTGATAACACTGTTATTCTCATTGCAACTAAGTTTTTCTTGAGAATGTGGTAATAAAAGCAAAGCAGCTTTATATCTTATCTCCTTTGTTACTGGGAAATTTTGACAATGACTTCACTGTACACTGAGGTAGCCTTACTCTGCCAATCACATGAGGGCTTGTAGCACATGGTAGCACAATTGTGCACATGAGCATACCTTATTGCAATTGTGAAGCATAGGATGCCAACCTGTGATGGAGAACAAAACCCTTTTCAGAAGTAGTACACTGAGCCTTTCTTGGACTTTAGTTAGTCAATCAAGGCCCTTCCAAAAAAAGTCATTCTCCATTGTCACTAAAAACCAACCATCCCAATCTCTCAAGACAACAACAGATGTGCATGAGCGTGTCCTTTAGAATCTATAAAGGTTTTTTTTTCTTTATCGAAATCTATCAAAGGTTCAAGCACTAGAAAAAAATTAATGCAAAAGAGTTGAATTTAGAGAGGCTGGCACTAGGAGGACACCAGCTGGGTTTTGAAAGTCTAAACAACCTGCCTCCAAATTGACCATAGATGTTATTAACGATCAAAGTAAATCCCTGCCTGCATTGTTGAAAATTGGGCTCTACTTCTATATACCCCCTGTTGAAGAAAAATGTGACCCCCGAATACTTAAAATGAACCATGCGAATGCGAACTGATGATCTCATAATGCACCAACAGCTTGCAGTCATTCACGAGCGCATAGATAATTAATATTAACATGATTCTATTGGGTCTGCATGAATTGTAGAAAATTGGGCTCTACTTATATAAGCCTCAAGTACTTGCAATGAGTAATGCAAATAAGCTTATGATCTCACAATGCATCAATAACTAAGAGTTACTCGCAGATTAAAAAACAATTGATACTAACATGATTCTATTGGCAACATTTAGTTGATTTTGGAGCACACTACAAGTCTACTAAGCCTGATATGACATACAGCAAGAAGTAATATAATAATAAAAGCAAGATTTTCCTATAACTACAGGAGAAAAATGACAAATTAGTAAATGTCCAAACAATGATCTCATGATATATGTGGCTAAACAGTGTTCTAGCTAGCGTGTTAGCTGCGGCATGCCACCCGAATGCAAAAGTCAAGGGGTAAAGTAGAAAGCATCAAGTCATTTTCATAATCAAACAACCCCTTGCTCAAAGCAGATTTGTGATCTCAAAAAGATCGAAGTGCTTTATTTATCTCTCCTTTGACTATAGAGTTTCAGAGTTTAGACCTCATTGCCACACATTAACCTCATAAAATTACCTCTTTCTTTCCCTGTGGATGAAGTAAGAGGAGGGCTGAATCTAGAAATCCGACTATCCTAATTGATGTTGATATAATATGGTTTGTTTTATTTGGCAAAAATGCTAACACTTACTAAATCCATAATCATTACCAAATTTCAACTAGTACATAAACTGGGGCAACCAATTATTAAAGTGTATTAAAGTGTAATTATGTCATACAGCTCTAAAAAGTAGAAAGCAACAAAAGAAACAAAACACGTTTTTTTTATTTTTTCCAGTGGAAAGAGAGTTTGGTGGTGGTGGCAAACAATCATGCTTACGACAGAAACCCCCCAACCCAAATGAAGCCCATTAATCAGTTGAGGGCTGCTCATTAAAATAAAACCCATGAAACTAAAATTCTGTAGCTGATGAGGTGAAGCTGTAAGAGCCTGAAATTTTCTGGGCTTTTTCTTTTGAGTTATGAGATCCCAGGCTTAGAAGACAAAGACATTAAGATTTAAGTGCTCGTTCGGTGTCTAAGTTTGGATTTAGTGACTTATCTAATTCAATTCAATTCAATTCTAGACACGAAACGAGTCCTAAGGGACTAGATCAGGCTAACTCATTGAGTGGCAGAGTGAATTTACAGGTATATTTTTACCTCAACTTCCACCGTTAAAAATTTACAGCTCTATGAAAAATGGTCTGAATAAGTTTGTGTGTTTAAGTAAAGCTAGCCCAATTAAGAATTTGCACTCTCGTGCTCTTTTGCCAAAGTGCAAGAGGGGTTTGGAGAATGCAAATAGCACCTCCCTTTGGTAAAACTACAAATAAACGT
This sequence comes from Prunus avium, assembly GCF_965620075.1. Taxonomy (NCBI): domain Eukaryota; kingdom Viridiplantae; phylum Streptophyta; class Magnoliopsida; order Rosales; family Rosaceae; genus Prunus; species Prunus avium. The sequence goes on along the minus strand of NC_142285.1, from coordinate 35,923,522 downwards.
AGAACAAAAGCAAGGGACAAATTTTCTTCCACTGTCCTGTCTTGTACAATTTTTGGTGAAATATTTTATATGCTTTTAACGTGAAAGACAGTAGAATGTGTCTTTCATTATTGTTTTAAAACAGAATATAAACAAGCCAGAGCTTTCACACAATCTTTCCCAGCTCCATTTCCTTTAAAATCAAGCGTATATAATATGCTCTTCTATATTGAACAATTAACTTCTACTTCTTCTTCCGTCTTATCTTATCATACAAATTGTCAATTTCTGTCATGCATTAAAAAAGAATTCATGTTTTTTTAAATAATTTAAATTAACGGTGTGTGACAATATATATATATATATAAATTCTCCTATACGGACGTCCGGATGTTATTATCATGCGGACGCTATGTATTTTCTACTACCCCTCCCTGCTTTCTTCCATGTTTATAATGGCATCCGCATAATAATAACGTGCGGACATCCGAATGAGAGAATAACATAATGGAGTACAGAAAAATTCAAAGAGCATGGCAAGGGTTCTATTTACAAAAATTATAATTAAAAAAAAGCATGGCAAGGGGTCTCTGCCAGTCTTCTTTTTCTTCTGAAGTTGTTTGAAAATGAATAGCAATTTTACAAGAAACCTCAAAGAAGCCAACTCCGGAAATGTCTGCAAAACACTAGGGGAAAAAAGGCATGAAAGCCACTTCTTTTAACGACAATTGGGCCTTTTTTGTGTTTATAATATAATAATACGTAGTTTCTTTTTCCCATGATATAAAGGCAAAAAATTTCTGAGCCTGATGCAAATTTGCCTCAGTATGATATTTTTAAGTTCATGCTTAGCACATGCTTTTTCAAACATGGGCAATAGATTTCATATTGTTTGCTTCAGTATCTCACATTTGACTGGGAAGAAGATTGCCCTTTTACATGTTCAATTGAAATTTTCCCTTTTTTTTAAAATGATTTTTAAAATGAATAAATGAAAGAGTTGGTGACTTGAATTTGTCATTACAGACAATGATAATGCTCTCATATCTTCTGTCGTTGTCAAATGGATTTTTGACCTTTTGATACTTCCTTTTCACCCTTTCTCCACCACACCTCCTTTCCAAGAAGTTATCTTTGTGAAAGCAACACAACACACCTGCCTCCACATTTTAGACATCTTAAAGCAAAAGTTGCCAATTGTGACCAAAAGGACTAAAATTGAAACCAAATACCAAACATATATATGTATTTTTACAGGCCGACTGAACTTAAACACAACCACACCAAGTATTGACAGATTCCATTTCTAATCCTGATCAAGAGTAGCTGCTCTGCTTCTGGCATGAAAGTCTGCTAACCCATCACCAAAAACCCAAATCCCAACCTAGCCTTCTGCTTGCCTAGCACATGCTCCAAAAATATGAGCAAAACAACTACCAACTAACTTCTCCCAGAAGAAAATGGAGATAAAATAAACCCACAACAAGAAGTAAGGAAATTTGAACTATCATGTTTCACATCTATGCTCAGAATCCACGCTAACCGTCCCTTCACAATCTAAAGATGAATTCTGAAGCTTACATCTATTCATCTTCTGTACTTCGTCGCTTGAATATATAAATATCTTCTTCACCAACTTACAGAAGTCCCTGCATTTGGAAGAAGTTGAATATTCTCAGAACCCTAGTTCATTTTTGTATTGAAATGAAATGGTGCAATAGACAAAATCTTATGTTACTTACAGCCACTGATCATCGCCCATAAGCATCATGTCATTTTCATCATCAGTAAAAACAACTGCCCATTTGTTCAGTGGACGAAGCTCTCCTTTGATCTCAAACATTTTCTCTAGCTCATCAATTAGATGATCGTAGCCTTTCAATGAAGTCAAGTCCACAGCACGACCAACAGCAACCCCTTGCATTTGCACCTTCTCAATAGACAATAACAAATGCTCATAAGAAACAACTGCTTTTTTAAGTAGTGGTGTGAAACAATAGAACTAGCAAGACTCCGCATTTTACCTTAGTACGAGTTCTTGTTGAGAGAGTCGATCCTTGCTTGCCCTGTGTGTCTCCCGGTGATGCCTCTGAGATTACTTGTTTCTGCTCCTTTGAGAGCTTTGAGACATCCAGATCCTGATCAACTTCAAATGCAGCAGCTGTAATAGGTCCTTTACCACCACACGACATTGTTTTACACACTGGCTCGCTCTCTGGGGGAGAGACAGTTTTAGAGTTGTTTGTCAAGTTATATCCGAACAACCATAAATCTGAACTGTCAGATTTCTTCTCTTTTCCCACCTGGCCAGGTATCAGGGTATTACTTGGCTTTGATGATGCCTTCGATGAAACCCGGGAGGCAATGCTAGAGAGAACAGAACCCGTAGTTACATTTTTGTTGCCCTCCTTCAAGTCTGGAAAAAGGCTTAAGGAGACATTCACGTGTGGAGAAGAAGGCCAGATGCCCTCTGAGTAGACCCTCGAGCTAGAGTAACTACTGCTATTGCTTTCTTTCTGCCTCAGAGGCCAGACAACCTGACTACCAGAGCTTTGGACTTCAGGAACACCACCTAATTGGTTTAACTCCACGGTCTGGGTTGAGCCATGATACCAGAAAGCTGAAGCAGGTGAATTGGTGGTAATTTCTACATTCCAATTGATGCATAGAAGTCAAGACACTAAGACCCGCCCAAGATTCCAACAAGAATATTAATCAATAAATAATCCACAGCAGTAAATTTTCATACCAGATGAAGAAATTTCTACAGGTCGAGGTCTTTTGCACTTTACTACTGGTTGAGCAAGATTTATAGGAGCAGAAGCTACAAAAGGCTCTATCTCCCAAGGGGAAACCCTCTCTGGCCTTTGAACTGCAGCATGTTCATCCCATTGAATCTGTAAGAATAAGATTGAAAAATAAGTACACAAATGAAAGCAAATAAAACAGCATTCTGATCTGTAACTCAATAACATCTCAACCTTCAATGACCGCCATTTAGATTCAGACCACTGAGATGATAAATCCCCAACACCAACTATAGTGCCTGTGAACCTGGCCAAATAAATTATGTAGAAATTTACAATAGAGTTCAGTTTAAGAAAACATTAATGACCAAAAATCCATTATAGGCACCTCCTTTCAGGAGACTCTTCTCCTTCAAATCTCATCTTGAAGCGCATCCCAACCGAAAACTTATTGTTAATGGCCTCCAGATATTTGTTTAAGCCAATAATGAACTGGCTTGTCCTGGAAATAAAAAAACAAATGTGCTGGAATAAATGGATTTCCCAACTAACAGAAAAGGCTTAAATTACAAAAAATAAATGAAAGCAACCCCCAAACCTGGGCTTGTAGTACACAACAAAGAGGGTTCGTGTCATAAGAGCATGAGAAGCAGTTGCAAGCACTCCAAGTTGCATGCTCTGGCTTGATATCACAGATGAAGGCATGTGACTTTGTTGACGAGCTAGACGCCGAACCCCAACCCGTAATTCCCCATTATCACCCCTACAAATAGGTTCTTGTTAACAAAAAGCCAAGCTACGAAGGGTGCATTCACATTAATTATAAAAATAAAATAGAAACGTCTTAAACTTCAAATGCAAGTACCTCAAAAACACAAAGGCATCACCAGCAACCAATCTTTTTGAAGTGACGAATGTACTCCATCCTGTGGTAAGCAAATGCCTCCGAGGTTGACCTTAACATTTGAAATTAAAGTGAAACATAAGCCCAGAAATCATACACAGAAACAGAACAGTTCCTAACATTCAACATGGCTAAATACTATATTAGTGCTTCTGATTAGTTTACTTCAGAATCAAATAATTGTAGTTCTTACAATAAATAAAAACCCATATTCACATTCTATACAAAGCAAACTTTTGGCTGCACATACCTCTAAAGATATGCTTAAATTTCCACTCATACCCATGAAGATCTTTGGCATTCAACTCCTGAGTTGGAGTTGCTTGGATCATGTCCTAATGAAATAGAAACAGCAGTGCACATGAAAATATGAAAAGAAAACGTTGATTAACCACTAGCATAAAAACAACAGAAATGCATGGAAATGAGAGTAAATACCAATGGAGGTAAGCACTCAGTGGCATGCTTTCGAAGAACTGAGAACCCTCCATGGGTGCTTGTATCAGAAGCGGTCAAAATCTTGCAAAAGCTGTGAACTGTTGGCTTTGAAGGGTCAAGGAGGCATGGATCAGGACTGGTAGGTTCACTTTGCTGTAGTACCAGCCGAAAGAAGATGAGTAGAAAGAAAAGGGGAAAAAATTATACTTCTTTCAGAGCTGGAACTTATAATTCTATACACACACTTTTGGTTACTACAAAAACTGTGGAAAAGAGCTAAAAAAACGTGAAATTTTCAGTATTGGTTATTAAGAAAATAACTCAATTGATTTGAAGCGACTTTTAACATTAATTTCTGGAGCCAACGCATTCACAGCATTTGGGTTATACATTTTGATTTTATATCTTTTTTCTCCTTCTTCTTAGTAATCAAACAGAGCAAATTGACACAAAACAATAAATAAGACTAAAAAAGTGTTTCTCACATCTGCTTCTGGGTGCAAAGTGATCTGAGCATAAACCTCATCTGTCTCTTGTTCTGCCTGTAAGTTAAAAGAAACTCTCATTTCAACAAAAACAAAAATCAATTTTCCAGATAACAAAATACAAAAAATTGCACAAAACCATAAATTCACATGCAAAACTACGATCTGAAGCACAATACCAGTAAATGAATATGAACCACACGACAAAGGATCTTAGAAGGAAGATTAAAGAGAGGGATTTGCTGATTTAGTTCCTGATTTGTTGATGCCTCCAACTGCAAAAACCAGAAATCATCAGAAACCCAGAAAAGGAAACAAATGTAACGAAAAAACAAAGATTTTGATCCATTAAGAAACGACAAAAACAAGCGGATAGAAAGGATTGTACTTGTTCCATATGACCCTGAGGGAAGTAGAACACCCTCTCCCCAGGCCTTGGCACATCCACCAGAGGTCCTGCACATAACTTCCATAGCTCTGTGTACAGATCACCACCTCCAAAGCCTATCAAACGAAATGTATACCATAAATCAGAAAAATGATAAATAAACATAAAGAGTATAAACTAATGATGTGCTTGGTTTCTGAAGAAACCCAGAAATGAAAACAAGCTCAAAATATTAAAGATGGAAACTTTATCATAGTCTGCAAGCTGAATTATCAGAATCCTCCCCTCCTCCACTGAGACATAAACAACTTTTTAGGCCACCACCCAACACAGAAAACAAACTAGAGACTTCAATGATTGTTTTTTCGTGTTTTCTCAGTACCCAAATAAAAAACACATAGAAAGGCAAAATCTTTAACATTTCTATTTCATTTTCCTATGCATCCAACTCTGCTCAACTTACCAAGCAAACCAACCCACCTGTTTCCGCCCGAGAAATCGAGGAGTCACACTCCAGGTGTGCCATTCAAAAGCTCAAACCAACGCAGCAACGACGTCGTTAGTGGCGTGCAGGAGCAGAGAACCCAAGAGAACTGAAACAAAGCAAAGAAAGGCTCAAACAGCAGCCTCTTCAGTCTTCACGCACTATGGTAAATACCATAATAGTCTACCCCATTTACGAACAAGAAGACCCGGAAGAGCAAAAAGGCTAATCAGACAGGACGGTTATGCTAGCAGCCATAATTGCTAGTGCTCGTACTAGTTTCTTTTATTTATTTTTATTTCTTTCTCTTTTTCTCTATTTTGGGTCTGTAACGGACTGTGGTTTTTAATAGTCTGGTGGCCTCTCTCTCCCTCTCCCTCTCTCTCTCTCTCTCTCTCTCTCTGTGTGAGTGTGTTTCAGTTACAAACCCGCTTTTTGCTTTGTCTTCTCGGCACAGCCAAAACAGCTTCTCTTTTGGTTTCTTTGTGATTGTGAAGCTTTAGCTCTCTCTCTCTCTCTCTTTCTGAGTGCTTTCTAATTCGGCTGGGTTTTTCTTGACTTGAATCGACGTTACCAAATCCCCAAAAAAGCTTTGGGTTTTTTTTTTTCTCTTAAATCATATTATAATTGCAATTTCTTAAAAGCCTAATTATTTTTATTTTTATTTTCTCAATTCTCTTGCAATTGGGTGGGAATGGGATCTATCTATCATAGGCCAAATTCTTTTTTTCTAATTCTCTTATAATTGAGTGGGATCTATAATATTATAACAGTCATCCCACTGGAAAGAACTAGAAGAACTAATTAATTAATTAAATAATTAATTGTACTTGCTATTGCTAATATTTTTCCTTCCCATTATGAATTTAGTGCTTGGTCTTTGAGTTTTAGCTCAAATCCTGACATCCTGTTTCAGTCTTTGCAGATGATGGTACATGGTAGGTGACTAATCATCATAATGAAGGTTTGGACCTTCACAACAAATATTTTATACACAAAATAAATTTCAATTTGTATATTCAAACATAAACCAATACAATTCTTATCATCTAACCAAAAAAAAAATTACAAATTTCTTGACCAATAATTGGGACCATCCCCACTGTTTGTGTGGGATATTGGGACTCCACTGTTTTAATTAATTATCAGTACAAGTGTGGGATCCTGACCTAATGATAAAGAAAAAATAAAAGTATTGTGCAAGAAAAAAGAACCTCAAAATAATTATAACAAAGTCAATAAGCACAAAGTTATAAAATTAATTATACATGACAATTACAATTGTATTTCTAATGTTTGAATATTCTTTTGTTAGATATTTGGTATGTTATGAACATATTTACCGTTTATGATCAAACATCAATAATTTAGCGACATAACATGCTACATTGTTTGACAAAAGAAACTATTAGTATGGAAATACAGGATGTAGTATAACCTCAAAAAGAAAAACCCTTTCCCTGAACAATCTAAATTGACAATTTAGAAATAGAACATGTCATGATGACAAGGAAGAAATTTTTTTCCAAATAAAAAAATCAACAATTTAATAAAGTTCTCTTTGAACCACTGAGGTTTTAAAAAAACAATAATTTAGAATGAAACACTTATTTTAAATCTCTTTTTTAAATCCCATATATATAAAAAGCTTATATTTCTTAATTAATTAAGAAAACTCGAATATAATTTATGTTTTCTTTTTAAAAAAAAATAATTTTTCTATTCATTTTTGCTAGTGCTAGTTAATTAAGCTAGCTATACATGTAGGGCTCACGGGAAATTGAATCTGAACCGTCTAATAACGGCGGCGGAACAATTAATGCCTCCCGTAATCATCACAGTGCTGAAATGCGCCGAACGAGTCTGACGGCGCCTTTGAAACGCTTTGATGACTTCAGGCGTAACGTAACGGCGTAAGAGAGCTCGTTATGTTTTGACGGCCTCCGTTTCGGGTTTTCCTCCATTGCCGTCTTTTTCTCTGTCTGCGTCGTGGCAGGCAATGGTATTTGGCTCGTGTAAACCCGGCAGAGATTTTTTCTTTTTCTTTTTCCATTTTCAATTTCAATTTATGGTCTTCAGACTTTTTAGTCGTTGGCTTTTGCCCTCATAAACGCCTCTTATTACGCACGTTGCCACTAAGGGTGGGACCCATTCTGTTCTATCTCTAGCATACCCGTTATGATTTGGATTCCGCGCGCTTTTGGAAACTGGAAGGCACGCGCTGATGTTACTATAGTCCATCGATCTCAACAACTTTAAATACATGATTGAATGTTCATATTAAATTTATTCAGTTTTCCAAAAAGAAATTGTTTCATCATGTTCTAATGGTAAAAAGAGTTGCATTCTCCTCCAAATATTATATTTTTCTGATTTTAAAAAAAATTCAACATGGCATATAAATTTTAATAAATTTGGAATGTAGATGCTAGATGAAGCCAAAGAGTTTCGTAACATCATTTTTTTTAATGTTAAAAAAGTAATATATATATATATATATATATCAACTTCTTGCTCAAAAGGTACAATTCAAAATTAGATTAAAACATAACTGTCACCAAATTAATTTATCTACTTATTCACTACATGAAGTCGAAAGCACATCTCATCTGTCATAGATTTACCATAGAGCCATACATCACACACAAATTTTTGGAAATTCTTTGACAATTTATTAATAGACTATGGAGTAATAGAAAAATACTACGTATTCCTTTTTCTTATGAGAAATGGAATTCATTCAAAATAATTACAGTACAATAACATCAACATCATAATTTTTTTAAATTGTGTATTTTGTGTGACAAAGAAGGCCAAAATAACAAGTACAAATGCTAATTGTTGAAGCAATAAATAGTTTTTAACATCGACGGGTCTAACCCCATTAGAAAATGGCATTTACTTACATATCAGTGGTCTTAAATTCGAACCACATCACAACTTGGTAGTGTGTATAAGAAACCCACTCTACCTTGTAGTATTTTTAAGTATTTACTTTGTATCTTGATTTTACAATATAACTTTTTAATTAAAAAATAAATTATTTTTTCTCATACTTTTATATGCCCCGGTCAATAACATATCTCTAGTTCCACCATTGTGAAAACAACCTCCTTTAAGCATCCTCAACATTAACTTAACATCTTCAATCAATTGTGCTTCCATACTTAAATTATTATTTTATCTATAATTTCTCAGATATCATAAAGTGCATCACCCCTCAATGTCTAGGCTAGAAATGCCTTCCTCTCTTGCAAAATGAAGTCCCGCATTCAAATCCATAATTTCAGTAGCTTGAAGACAAAAAAATTTATTAGATAGAAATTGCCAAGCCAAATATGAAAATCACACATCCATTCCTTAACAACTTTAAGACCATGCTTTTCACCATTTAAGTCACATGCTCCATCAAATTCAACTTGAATTATTGTTTTCCGGACTTATACATGATACCCACATATATTATTTTTAAAATAAATTAAATTAAATGTTGTGAAACCCAACATAAAAATGTATAACATTGTCTTGAAATGATATACTCTTTTTTAATTTACTTCATTTTTCGGTTTAAATTTAAGATGAGCGTGAAATGCACTTTCTTACAAAGATGGGGTTGGGGCTTGGCTTTGCCACTTCACCACACGTATATATCTACTGACCACTCCGATCTGTTTGGTGGTCCTGCTCCCGGAGATGAAATAATAAATAAATTAGAAGAAAAAAAAAACCTGTGTGTGGTCCCACCGTACACGTCATAATGCATAGCTCATTAAGCTTAGCCACGTGGTTTGGTCGTTTCCGTACCCACGTGTCATGAGCCCACTAGTTTTTCCTCTCCGATGCAGGACATTCTGTTTCCAAGTCATTGGACAAAGCATAACCCAATGGATTATTTTATAAAAGAATTTCATAGAATATAAATAAAAAGAACAATAGTTGGTTGTTCTATTCTAAGGACAGGGTTTTTTCTTAGCTTATTTTCCAACAAAACAAAACGAAACAAAAAAAGAACAAGAACAACGTTTTCCACGTTATTTTGTTGCTAAAAAAAATTACAAGCACACACGTCATTATTACAATATTTGGGATGATATTTTCACCTAATCTTTGTAAGAATTGGTTTCCTATCTATACAAAGTCCGTCAGCCACCCACACATGATAAATAGAAGAAAAATTATATATTATAGCCAAATTCCGTGAAAATTTCTAACTCCGCCCTGCCCCGCCCTTGAGAATGTTTGACAAATACATATTCACATTCGCGATAAGTAATTTAATTAATAATCTGCCTATTATGTTGTCCCAAACCGTCGGACATGGCGATCCTCATTTTCATTAATCTAACATTTTATTACCTTATCTTTGTGACAAATAAAATTGAATAGTCAACTGAAGTTGATCCTGATAAATCACAGCTCTCTTGCAGTGCAGTGGACCACACTTTTATTTTTATATTTTCCTCTTTGTATATTCTTTTGGCACCTTCAGCAAGATGAGAACATTGATTGAGATAAGAGAAACAAAGTTAAAAACATAAATCAATGATACTGAAGAATAGAATATCTTATTGAGAAGGGGAAAAAAATAGAAGAAAATAACAGAGTGCCTTAAAACGAAATGCAATTGCCAAAAGAAGCACGAGGAAAGTTGAATTCCTTATTATACTTGAGCATTTTTTTAGCTGACTTGCGTGGGAGCATTTTATCTTAAGGAATATTAGTCTTAATTCTTTTTCTTTTTGTATGCGAATTAGCGTATTTGATTTGGTCAGTGCGTCTAATCCTTTGCACTCGAGTTCGATTCCCCTCCTCTGTAAATTAGCGCAAATTTATAATATAACAATTCTACTGCTTGTAAAAAAAAAAATTAATAACATGCTTATTATTAAGCATACAAAACGAAGCAAAAGTTGGCCACATTCCCACCTCGTTGACTACGGAATGAAGGAAACATTGGAAAGTACAATTCCCACTTCATTGCTTCCTGGAAATTTAAATTGAGTAGGTTTGCCATCTAATTCTTTAATAGTGTGTTTATTAATTCGTAATCGGAATCAATCATATACAATCTCTCTTTTTTTGGGTTAGTGAGGAAATTGTTTTTTGACTTCCAATTTCGAATTTAGAATTTTTAAGTTTATAACTTCACATGTACAATCATATTTTTCAACCAAATAGGCATTTGAAACTATTACGAAATGAATTATTATTTAATTTTGTGATTAGACGGTTTAGCAAGAAATATTACTTTGGATATATGTACATATAATAATAATTTACAACAAATGGTGGCTAGTGGTGAATGCATGTTATTGGTTAATTGGGTTATAGTCGAATGTGTATGCATGCATGCACGCGTGTGATTTAATTTTATTTTAGGCCTTGAGTCTTTGACCAGACATAGGTAGGGGAATGGAGCTGCGGAAAGAATCATATTAGCTTCTTAATTATTTATTAATTAAAGGTAATTTTGAAGCTTAATGAGAACCATTGCTTCCAAAGCAACCACTAACTATGTACAAAATAATATTCTATTGCATAATGAAAGCACACGGGTAGGGATATTTTTGCATTTATTAAGAAAAGCTTAGTGGTGGAGTAGGATCCAATATATAGTCTATAGTCTATACTCTACACTATGATTTATTTTATATATACCACCAAATTAATGACTCTTTATATATAATGCTAATATGTTTCACTGCCTAATTAAAAGCCTAATCAAAGATTAGTGAAGATTTTGTGCCTCAATTATAAATGCAATCTATCGTCTTTATCGTCTTTATCTTTAAAAAAATTTTTGCTTAGGCCATGAAACGTAGGGCTTTTAGCTTCATATATAGGTAAGAGTTTGAGTTTATTTTTTAAGGAAAAATCTCCTTTAAAATTAAGTGAAAAAAGAAAAAAGAAATTCAACATGATTTTTTGTATGCCCTTTCTTTTATTTATTTTTTTTTGTTTCTTTGTTTTTATATGATGAAATTGACAAATGAATGTGAATCATGGAATGCATCTAGGTGGATAAGAGGCTTAATCTCCTTTTTAGAGAATAATTAGATGATAATGAGAGGGTATGTTTTAATAACCAACTTTAAATTAAGGGTAAAGAGGAGGATTTGATTCTTGCTTTGCATCTTTTCCAACATTAAGCTAGCTTTTTGACTCATAATCTTTCCTCCCTATTCCCACTAACCACCCAAAGAAACAAAAAAAGCTTTGACATGAGGCCAGTGGCTAACAATGCTCCAGCTACAGCTAACCCTAATTATTTAGAGTATTAATATTCAGATTAGAAATTATATTTTAAGCTTAAAAAACAAGGTAAAATGACTCTTCCCACTTCTGAAGGGGTAAGACCTCCATTAGTTATAATTACTGCTCAAATAAAAATAAGAAAAAAAAGTTGAATTAACCCTATCGTATAATCATATTCTTATCTATGTGTGATCTGTAGATTCCATTTGGATTGGAGATTAGATCCCTCAAAATTGACAAAAAAATAAAATTATAACATGATTAAGGATCATGCTAATAGAAGGATGGCTTCTTTTGTCTTCTTGACCTGACCCTTAGCATCTCCTTTGCTTCTATTTGTCACAAATTTGTATAAAAAGAGTTGGTATCTTGGCAGAATCTTCTGAAACTACTATACCCATTACTTTGGGTTGTAAATGAATGTTTTCTCTGAGAGAGAGAGAGAGAGAGAGAGAGAGAGAGAGAGAGAGAGAGAGAGAGAGAGAGGTGTGACCTCCACATATAGGGTATGTGCCCTACTTGTGTGACATTAAAATATTTTGAAAAAAAATAAAGGCATGATTGGTGGTGGGACTATTGATTTTGAATGCAAACCCCATGTGGAGACCAATTCAATCTGTGTTTCTTGGCTGCCCTAATCCTTAACACATCATTAAGAAGGAGCTTGAGGCTGGGGTACCCTAGTCCTTTACCCTTCTTTTCCACTAAGGTTTTAGTATTATTTGATGTGGGTACCCTACCATACCCTACCCTACCTTACCTAAATTTAACGAAACAAATAAGAATTTAAGGTTAGAAACTCATGTTAACACATGTGAAAACAATCATTAGTAGAATTATGGTGGCAACAAATAATATAGTTTTGGAAAAAAAAAAATTCATTCAATTTCAATCGGTTTTTCATAACCATGAAGCAAATTAACGTCGCTCTTTTCGAAATTATGTCTTCAATTCATGAGTTATGAGTAAGATATTAGCTGCATTGTTAATACCATATTTATTTATAAATTTTCCTATAGAAAGTCAATAATGCAGAGTTGTTTAATGCAAATTAATGAAAAATTAATTATGCAAGAATGATTTTTCTACTTTTGTAATTCCAGCCTGATAATACCTTGATGGTCCATAACATTTTAAAACCATACAAGGGAGGCTGAGTGAGATATTGGTCCAGGACCATGACCCACTTTTGACCAAGTTTGAAACTCTCTAAGCCGTTGGATCCATTTCTTTGGCTCAGAATCTTTGAGATCCATTGGACCTCATTTGCTTCTCTGCCCTTTCCTTTCCTTTCCACCTTCTTTTATCTACTTTTGGGTAAGAAACCGCATTTCATTTCGCCTTTACATATACGTACAGAAAAAGGAGGTGAGGCCTCTGTGGAAGTCGCCACTAGAAAGCAAACATGTGGGGTCATTTTCCTCAGTTTTCTTCACTTTATTTCTGAAACCCTAATGGGAAATGGTTTTATTGGAATTTAAATGTGTCCCCAATATAGTTTTCATACCTTTGAAATTCTTGAATTTGTTGTTTACATATGACTAATAGCAGTTGATGCAAACAAATTCTTGAATTTGTCGTTTGGGATTGCTCGTATAACAATTACATTTGTTCACACTTTCATAAACACTCCCAAACAGACCCGTCAATAACTGTGTCAATGATGTTGGTCCAAATAGTACGTATCTAGTTTTTAATAATATTCCTATTTGTTAAATTGACGTGAATTTTTATTGCTATCTTTCCCAATGACTTTAAATTTTGAGGTCTAATGATCCTCTAATAAGAAAGGATCTTAGCTTTGAAATATATATATATGCCTTTGTTGTGTTGGTCTAATGTCTTGTTTCCACCAAACAAGAGGAAATGCTTCCTTGGAACAATTGTTTTCAATGAAACACAGAATACAAGCCACACGCATATAGATTGCAAAGGATTGGTCAAAGGGATTAGGTGAAGTCACACCACTACCGCTATAATTAGATTAACAAAAGTAGTAATATAGGGTGTGGCTTGTTAATTATATAGGTCACAGAATGGCCTTTGGACCATCAAATTTGGTGATGATGATGATAGGTTATCAGGGCATAGATGTGGGGACCACTGGCTATCCCTTGGACCATTTGGTGGGGTCCCCAAAAGAAAGACATGACCAATCATAGTTTTTCTTTGGTATCAATATTTGGATTGGAGAAGGCTTGCTGGTAAGAAACATGATATCATGCACTTGAAAAGATCTAGTTATGTTATGTCAACCATACGCTAATTAATCCTCCAAGAAAAGATTAACAAAAAAAGAAGAAGAAAAAAAAAGGTTTTAGTGGAAGTCAGTTAGGCAGTCAAGCAAACTTCATAGCATTAGCTGATCATAATTTGATCACATTTCGTTAAACACTGCTTAGGGTTAGGGTTAACATCATTCTATTACTATATAGATGGTTAGTGCTTGTTTACGAAAATCATTAGTTGATTAAAAAAAAAATTAAAACCTAGTTAAATTTCATTTATTTTATCAGCATTCAATAGGGAAAGAGAGGAAAAGAAACCCACAGAAACTTTGTTTTTGCTTTTGTTTTCTCTTTTATGGAATTACTGTTGTTGGACTGATTCAAGAAGTTTGTGTTTTTCTTTATTTATAAAGCTGATAGCAACAAATGGTTGGCGTTGGCTTAAGAAGGATTTAAATAAATTTTCAAAACTTACGTGGGCATGGCAAGTGCATGATGTCAGTTAAGGCCATAATATTTGTGTAATTAATTAACATCTAAGAAGGCTTTTAGCACTTGTTTAGCTTATAACTTCAGTTGCGGAGCCTTTTACATCTTACCAACTGGCGGAGAAATTAAAATATCATTCTATTAGCAGTTGAGCGTTAAGCCAATTGGCTAAGGCAATACGCCCGCGTTTTAAACCCGAGTTCAATCCCCCTCCCCTATTAGAGTAATGCTCTAAGAACGACATTTTCAACTCCAACAAATACAACATTAAGTAAGCTGGCCAACCAATATCATTTGCACCATTGGGAACCACAGATTGCAGGGTGCTCGAGAATGCAGTGCACTAACACAATATGCACATTATTTGCATAAGTGCTGCAAGCATTCTTCCACTAAAACTTCCTTTTCTTCGGCATCGACAAAGTTGAAAGTAAAGCTTTCTTTTCTTTTCTTCCTCAGACCTAAAGGCTTCCAGTTCTCCATGGTTCAGCAAAATTATGTTTAGTTTCATTTCTCAAAAACGCAAGGCAAAATGATTACTTAATTTTTGGTCTCTGCACACACTTGCTAAACAAGAAAAATGACAAACCTTCTTAACTTAAAATGATGCAATAACTTTCTTTTATATAAATCTTTTTGAGAAGACGGTGGTGGAATAATGCATACATGCAATATTACTGAACAAAAACAAACTTACACGATAACAATACAGATCTACCATTTTTAGACAAATGCATGCTGAGAAAGGGCAGGAAGCCACAGAAATAACCCATGATGATGTATGATTTAAAACCTAAAATCCAATTAACCAGCGGGTGCTTGCTGTGCACGGTAGATCCACTCAGAGAAGTGTAACAAAAAATCCCGCATCATTTCTGCTGAAGATCTTAAAAGTTGCAGAGATGAAGAGAATCGTCCAAACCAATAGACTGCAAGATGGTATACGTTTGCTCACACATGCATGCTGACCAAGACTTGTTGAAACTTCAAACAAAAATAGTCCACATCTTCATCGCCGCATAAAATTCTGGAAGTTCACACATGAAGTTTAGATGATTTCTTGAAGTGGTGGCACGAATTAAATTTCAATTGAACAGAAACTAAAATAGAACATAAAACAAAGATTTAAAGGGGGTAAAACTGTACAAAAGAGGAGCAGTAACTTGACTGGTTTATGCACTTATCTACACACAGATAGACAGAACAAATTTTCACATATCATACATGCCATTAACAAGCTAGTACATGAAGAAATATACATTACCAACAAAAAAGGTTACAATTACATGTTATGCATGGCATACTGGGATAACTTCAACAACTATATTGAAAATATAGACAAACGTGCCTAATCATATTTACCACAATAGAGGAAGAAATGGCATCAAAGACAAAGGAAAATTTGTCATACATAACTGTAACATACGCAAAAAGGGACACGGGGAAATTCATAGGTAACACACTCACTCGTGGGCTGAATAACATTGCTAGATTGAGAAATGAAGACAAATACAGCCAGAGCTTAAAAAAGGTTTGAGCAGGTTTCAGATGTTTCAAAGACCTACAGGACCAACTAATCCATCATTACCAATATTTCCAGGTAAAATTTCACTGTGACTTGGGGAAACCCCTTGAGCATTGAACCAACAAGGCTAAATATCAGCCATAAAGACCCCTCCTCTAGTGCAGAAATGAAACCAAGACATACATCATTATTTCACATACTCACAAAACTGGCCAAGGAAGCACAACTAATAGTCAACTCATCAGGAAGGCTGTTGCTTTCCTCCTGTCTCACCATGAGCAAACCAATTTCTGGCAATACTCAAACCTCAAACCAGTCCCATTCAACCTAAAAAAGTTTTTGCAAACCACAAAAACATTCACCATAAAAATGTACCTACAAATCACAAAACACCGAAGTCTAATGCTCCCAGGCCACTGTTAATACCCCAGACTCACCATCTATTTTCAACTAATTTTGTTTACACTTTAATCAATGAATATTTCCAAGCAAGTGATACTTTTCATTGTCATCCTAATTTAAATCTGTAGTTTCTTGGTGGCAGTATTTGCAACATGAATCAAACATGCTCACAACACTTGCCTAAACAAGATGTATTCCTGGACTTTTATGCAACGGGTAACTTTAGGGTCCAATGCACATATGCTCTCAGCCGATGGACAATATATCAATAAGATATGCACAAAAATTCTTATGAGTACACATCACTGAGAAATATGGTGTGGATGATTGAAAAAGAATAACACTCTATGAAGGTAAAAGCAATGATATAAAGAGACGGAAACATATTTTCTAAAAAGCAACTCTGGTTACATATCAGAGAGTGGAAGGAGAGCATATAATGGAAAAGAGAGACTAAGGTTAGAACATTCATCAAACTGCAAGTTAAAATCGTTGATGACGGTCAGTGCACATAATCAGTTTCTAATTAGTATAGGATAATGAGAAACAAATAACAAGGAAACAACCTTTTATAAATATAATTCAGTCTAGCACTGACTAAACTTTAATCCTCATTGTGTTTCACATGCTTATTCAACAAACTATTGTAATAGACTCAGAATATAAATATATCACAAACAATTCCAAATTGTAATAACGACATGATTCATACACATCAGGAAAATTTAACTTCAGATGCATACTCACTCAAACAATTGCGCAATTATAAGAGCTGCAGAGGCGAAGTAGTTCTGCCTGATTGGTTTGGTCAAGATATTGATTGATGATTAGAGGGTATCTGCCAGGGGAAAGTGCAGAAAGCCTAGCCAAAGAAGTCACCAAAAATTCCTTCGGATCCCTTATATCTTTCAGAGGGTCATCCTCTGTCTTCCCAGCATTGTGAAGACGAACAAAGGTGGCAGAATAACCCACATTTTCTGCAATATCAGGCATTTCTGGTTCTTCTTCAACCCTATCCTGCTCAGGCCGTGAAAGAAGGGTCACAATACTGTCCAGCATTTTCCCCCAATGTTCAACAACTGCAGCATCCAGAAGGGCTGGAGATTCGCATAGAAGTCTAGTTGATGCAACTGCAGTCAACTTAGTCTCAATGAATCCTGTAATAAGCTTAAGATTGGATATCCAAAACTGCACCAAGATCACCTGAAATATGTTGGCCTGAATAGCATTCATTGTATCTGCAAGGTTTTTAGAGCCGTGTTTGACCAGAAAGAGTGACATATAAATCAAGAGAGACTTGATGAACTTTCCTGTTTGTTTGTCTTGGAGCACGGTGAAAAGGGCACTCCAAATTTGGCCAACGTAAGGCGCAATCACACTATAATCAAGGCTTTCAATAATAGTATTTAGCACATAGAAACCCTGTTCATCTGTGTTACGAGCTGAAACAAGTTTATAGGATATCCCAAGCACCTGTGTCAACCTCCCCTCTTGATTAAGTTCATGTGGTACCTTATGAAGGAATGCTTGAAGCAATCGCACAAGAGCAGGAACATTAGAAGCCTTTCTCCATAAGTCAGGAGTCAAAAGTATCTCAAAAATCTGAATGTATGCCGATGAAATTGGTGGCCTATTCAACTCAACTAGTTGAGCTAGCAGCTGAAATGCATAAGGAAAGAACTCGGTCACATCTTCACCCAATATCTTCTGGAGGCTGGGAAATAGGCTTCTCTCAAAAATTGATATTAGAGAGGCATCCTTCCCACATGCACGCTTCAAAAGAACAGCAAGTGACTCAAAAATATAGTGGTTAAATACTGGATTCTTGGGATTTTCACAAGCTTTGTTGAGAATAACTATCAACCCAGTAATGCAAGGATCAGCAATCTCACGAGAGATGTCTGCAACCCCGAGAACTCGCATAATACACGTCATTACATATTGGTTTTCTTCAGATTCTGGAACCTTCAAGGCCTCAAAGAGGTTGGTCATCAGCTGTGGCAGCACAGGAGAAACATCTGCTGAATTATATCTTGCTCTTCCACCCTCATCCTTTACAAGCAAAAGTTTCTCAATACAACTTGCAGCATAAGAGTGAACAACATTTGACTCGGCACGAAGGAACCGAATCAAATCCGGAAAAAACTGTAATGCCATAGGCTTTGGTATATGGTTCCGGAACATTGTGAAAAATTTCAGTGCACCAGCCTTGAGCATTGGAAACCCATTCACATCCTGACTCTGCAATTCCGGAACAATTACAGTCAAAAAGAAGTTCTGAACATCAACAAGATCAGTCGAAACAGAAGTACCACTGGCCTTCTTAATAGCAAGTGATACAACCAAGTATATAGCACAGTCTTTATCCTTCCAATTCCCAACTGGGTTTGCAGCAAAAGAGCTTAGCAAATTCTGTATCTGTACAGAAACCAAATTGGTAACCTGTGGTTTATAATTGGTAGCAATCCCTTTAAGAAGCTCACATGCAATCCTCCTCCTAGTATCAAGATCACTACCTTCCATATCCCTTCTAATGAACTCAATATAGTTCATCTCAAACAGTTCTTCATCCTCATCCCTCAACCTCACATTAGGGATCACAATGCCCTGACAAATCTGTGGTATCACTCCCTCTCCAGCAAAAAGATTATGATGCACACTTGTGCTAACGGTGGTCAAAAACTTTATAGCTGTAACAGCAAGATGATCACGGCTCGACACCTGAGACACATTCGACAATAAATTCCACACAGAAAGAGCAAAACCATTCAAGAAGTTTTGAAACTCTTCCTCATTCTGCTCCATATAAAGGTTAATATTCTCGCACACTGCTGCGCGCAGCTCATCAACCACAGCAAGCCCATCAGCACTACTCTCAAGCGCTGGATAATTAGTGGTTAAATACTTTTGCATCTCACTCATCCACTCATTCATATGGTCCTCAAAAAATTCAGGCAAATCTTGAAAATTCAATGAGTAGAAAATCCTACAACACAATCTCTGCGACTCGAACAGCGGCTTAAGCACAACAGCGGGCTCACCACGGGAATTGGCAGACTCAATCAAATTCGCGGTTTTAATGAAAATTTCCAGAAGGGGTGCGGCAAAATGGTCCAAACAGTATTTCAAATCAAGCAAAAGATCATTGGTCTTGTACTGATACCGAAATTTCTTAAATATAGAGTTAGCAGTGCCGAGAATACCGTTAATGGCGGCGTAGTCGCCAGCACTCGAAGCGTTCTGGAGGCGGGAAATGAGCTCGGGGAGCAAAGCGGGCCACCGCTTTGGGAAATCGTGCTTGCCGATGAGGACTAGTGCTTCACTGAGTTGGCCCTGGATTTTGGGCGCCGCAGAGAGCATGAGGGAGACGATAAGGGCTTTGATCTGCTCCTTCTCGGCTTCGGTGATAGTGTGCTCGTCGTCGGAAGAGGAATCGGGGGCCCATCGGGCCTTGAGGTGGTTTTTGAAGTTGACGGAGGCGGCCTGCCGGATCTGGTCATCGACGGTGGGTTCGGCGACAAGGCGGAGGACGGCGAGGCCGTAGTTGGCTTGTTGAGAGACCTCGGAAAGAGAAGCCTCGGCGCGGCGGCGAGGCTCCGGGGCTGGAGAGAGAGTGTGGAGGAAGCACTGAGAGAGGAACTGTAAGTTTTCGGCGTTCCATTCCATTGATGGGGTTTTGAAGCTCTGTCGTTTCTCTAGGGCTTTGTCTGCGGGGAGACTGCTACTGGACTAGGGTTTATGCGAGATGTGGAGATTTTGAATGGGAGCCAAAGGTGTTTGCGTAAGTAACTGAAAGAGAAGAGAGTTTGGCGAGAGGGAAAAACGAAAATTTTTCGGGGATTTTAATTTTGGGGTTTTGGTCTGTGAACTGAGTACTGCTGACCAAGAAAAGTTCGAATGCTTTCTTCGCCCTGGTTCTAAACGATGTCGTATTTAGGTTGTGAAGGTGAAAGTTTTATGTGGAAATTTCTTTATTCTTTATAGAAGTACAAATTCACCCTAACTATAATAGGGAATTTGTATACCCAAATAAACCCAAATAAATATTAATTAATTTTTTTAAATATATTTTTGTTATTGGTTATCCTAATTAAGAGTTTGGATCAAGTGAATGATATTTAGAAGGTTTTACTGTTGATTTGCCCCTTCAACTTGTACATGACTTTCAATTTACCCCATATACTTTTTTTTATTTATAGAAAATTAAGGATATGAACTTCTTCTTTTTTGTTGCCAATTTCCCCTTGTCGTCTAAATCCACAACATTTCATGCAATTTGCCGTTAAATATGAGGGCAAAATGGTCATTTCGCATGTTAAAAATAAAGAAAAACTGAAAAATAAAATAAAACTTTTAAAAATTAAAATAATATTTTTCTCTCTCTTTTTGCATGCTAGGTTCTATGGGTGGGTGGTGGGAGTAGGGATCTATTGCCGCCACAAGGGGGAGGGGAGGGATGGATATGGGTCTGGGGGTGGATCTCCTCGGGGATAGGGCAAGGGCTGGGGGATGGGTCTAGGTTGGTGCTGGGGATGGGGGTGGTTGTATGGTGACATTGGGCTTGGGGGTGGTATGGGTAGAGAGAAAAATAGAGGGTGAGAGAGAGGAAGACAAGGAGGAAGCAAGTCAGGGAAGGCAGGGTTAGGGATTGGGTCGAGGAAGTGGGGTTTGTGATGTTGAGTTGGTGAGGGGGGTGCATCGGGAGAGGGTCTGTGGTCGATGGGGTTGCAGGAGGAGAGAGAGAGAGATCATAGGGGTAGGGTGAGGGAGATGGAAGGGAAGGGGAAGAGGAGGGGTGAGGGGGGGTTGGCACTAGGTTTGGTTCAATGGGGCCCATGAATTTGTTTTCCTCTTTTTCTTCAAATTCCCAAAAAAATATTTTAAAAAAATGATTTTACAAAAAAATTGGATTAAATGTTTAAGATCTAGACGGCAAGGGGGAAATTGGCAAAAAAAAGAAGTTAATATCCTTAATTTTCTAAAAAAAAGTATAAGGAGTAAAACGAAAATTAGTTACAAGTTCAGCAGGCAAATCAACAATTAAGCCTATTTAGAAAGACGTATGAGTGATCATTTGGTTATACTAATCTTGAATTTGTGATTCATGAGATATATCATATATATGTCTAGATAATTAACTCATAAATAAATAGATTCTGTTTTATTTCATAATAGGAGAATTATGAAGTTTAAAATCTCTTCTAGAGATGCCAATATAATTCTTGCACTTAAAAGGGTTCTCTATGCTTTGCAGCCCTAGAGCCCAATGGACCTAAATAAATGCACAAAAAACCCTTCTTCTTTTGCATGTTTGAATTGACAAATCTGAAACAAACCATATGTACAGGAGTAGAATTCTATAGTGTGTCTTATCTAAGACCTTTAGATGAGGTCATATTTCTTAATCGTTGAATCAAATTAGTTAGTGCAATCCAACGGTTAAGAGATAGGGCTTCATCTAAGGGCCTTAGATAAAACCCTTGAGTTGCAAGATTGATTTGGTCCTAATTATAATATCCAGGCATTACACAAGCTTATAACTTTTGGTCCTCCTGAGTGGGCTAATATCTTTGCGTTGTGGCTGAGCTTTGGGCTCTTGGAAGCAAACAAGCCATGCCTGAGATTGGGCTCATTATTTGGCCCTTTTGAAATGACCCAAAAATCTTTCCTGCCTGCCAAACTTGCCGAGGAGTGATTCCATGAACACACAATCATATATGGTGCTCTCTAGACACCCAACCTCCAGTTCTTTTCTCTGAATTTTCCAATTTTGTACCTATAATCACAAAACATAAGGGCAAAAACTTAAAAAAAAACTATAGGTTGCCAGCCAACCCTAGGTGGTTTTGTGCAAAATTTAAGTGTTGAGTATCCGCAAAATCGTAACTCTAGAGTTGGAGTATTGTTTAACTTCCATTTTTATTTGAAAACACGATTATAACTTTAGTGGTAAAGTACTTACTATTTGCATTCTCGATAAAGAGTTTCGCTTTCACTTCCTCTCTCTATAAAACCTTCTTAGAATACTGAAAAATGAAATAGAAAACAATCCTCTACTGATGCATAAAAATGATATTGACAGTAGCTTCTTTCTAAGCAATAGCATCCTTCACAGAGAGATCTCAATGCTTTCACTTGATTGAAATCCTAATAACCAATGAAGTAACAACACTTCATGCTGCTATCCTATTCAACAAAAATACGAGACAGGCACAATACAGCTTTCCTATTCCCGCTGGCCATGCTTAAAATTAAAACCCTGACACGAACCCCTGAATTAGTGAGTGAATTTCCCTCCACATCTTTCTTCGAATTTTTTTCTCACGTGTTACATTTGGTATCTGCTTCTGTGGTCTGAAATAGAAAAACAACAAACTCGAGCTACCCAACAAAGTCATTAATGCAGTACAACTTGCCCCACCCAACCCCAGCTTCTGTTTTAACATGTTCTTGGGATTTTATTTCTCTTTCTTTTTTATCTCTTCATTTAAGCCTAATCACTACTAGAAAACCTCAAAAAGGGCCACGAAAGATCTGTGGCAAGCAATAGGGATTGGCCACCGGAGAACCACGGATAAGCCACAGATCACAATACTGTGTCACGCCCCCAATAATGCTAAAACCACAATTTAAATCACAAATTTATTCCTTAAAACAAGGCCAAACTAAAGCGTTATTCTACAGTAGTTCTATTCTAAGTATATGATTATTACAGACACGGTGGTTCAACACAACGGTTGATTGTTGTTTCTTATAGTTGAGCAAAAAAAAAGTGACTGTTTCCTATGGTGAAACTGTCGCTGCTGTAAAAAGAAATGCAAATTCTAAATCAAATATCTCTGCATTTTTGTCATATGCTGCAGCAGTAAAATAGGATAAGGTGATTGGTGACACGTTGTATATATGTTATTATGGGACGGCTCCACAAATTGAAGGCAACTTATGATTTTTATTTGATTTGATTCAGAGCCGTGCATGGCGTTTTCAAGCATCTTTGTAGTTGTATTATGCAGCAGTGATATTATGCCTGCAACTGTCCCACCACTGAAAGAACTGTCCCATATAATTCATAGCAGAAATTCCTCGTGTTAAAATCTCAAAGTTTCAATTCATGCATGCATATGCCAAAAATCTCCCCAAGTGGCCTTTTGATCTCATCTGCAATATTTGTTGCTTCCATGGCTCTCTATCAATTAATGATACGGGATTGTGTATGCATATATAGTAGAGCAGACTTACTGGAAATTTGGAAATGAACCCAACTTGAGCTTGAAATTAAGCTCCAAAAAAGGAGCAAAAACCAGAGAGAAATTGACACTGCAGAACAAAGCTTGCACGCGTTGCGGCCAAGATATAACAAAATCTTGGTGGTCCAAATTTGGACTCGTTATATATGCAATTTACAGTAAAGGGTACTTGAAGAATCAATTTATTAACTTTTAGTTCTCTTTTTACAGGGCTGGTGACACCGCATTGGTATATATATATGCCGACGTTCAAATGTTATTACTGTGTGGACGTCATATAGTTTCTAATTTTCTCTTTGTTTACAATGACATCCGACCAACAATGGCGTTTATTTTCTTCTTCTTCTTTTTTATTGCATTTCATATCCACGTGCATTGATAATGGCCTCAAAGTGCTAGTTTTATCTCTCTTCGTCTTCACTTTTTCACCTAAAATATCTACTTTATCTCTCAAGTGGACATGCATGGCACTGGCGCTTGATCACAGCCAATGCTAGATAGTTGAAGAAGGTTCCAGTATGAATGTAACATTGAATCGGTAGTCTTCAACTTTTGGTATGATCAATTTGAGCCTGGTCACAATTAAACAGGAAAATCACCTGATGGTGGTTCAGATTGGTAGTTTGAATTTGGTCTTAGTTATTTTTTCCTTGTTAAGAAAGGTCAAATTTAAGGGCCTACTTCAACATTTCCCATGATATGTGTTTGATCAAAATCCTCATCTGCAAGTACCCATCAATCAGCTAAAATTACGGGCCTAATTTAGAACTGAAGCTATATGGTGAGTTTGGCTAATATCCAAAATTTGGTATATTTTAACAAGAACAATATCAATCCATGCCTTGAATTATTCAATCAACCTCCAGAATCCTAATGATTTGTTGACCAATTCTTTTCCTTAGCCTTTAGAGCATCCACAGTGGGGGGTGTATTTTCGGGGGTGTAAAGCCACTTTTACATCCCCTTTACATCTCCGGGGGGTGTAAATACGCTTTTTGCTCCAATGAGAGGGTGTATTTTCAGGGGTGTAAAGCCACTTTTCTCCATTTTCCCTCACCTTTTTGCAGTTGGGTCCCACCTGCAAGAGATGTAAAAAAAGATGTACAATTGCATCTAAATATACATCTCCAAGGTGGTGATGTAATTATACATCCATATACACCCCCACATTGCGGGTGATTCCGATCACAATGGGTGTATATTTAACATACACCCCCCCACTGTGGATGCTCTTACACTCACAGAGTGGCTTCCTGCTATATATTTTGACTCGTAGCAAAGGACAAGGGCATACACTATTCTGCCCTACCCATTTTAATTTTGCTTTCTCAACCATTGCCATGACAAGTAAAGGCAAATACTATTCACATGAGATATGAGGAGAGGATTTGTATGGAGTTTTGGTGTGGGAAGTGAAGAACATGTCTACGTATTTATATATATATATATATTGAATATTTTGATTTTGATTTTTTATTTTTTCGGGTATTTAAATTAGTCGACGAAGTCACGCTGATATCAGCAAACTCAGGCAACAGCCCAGACAATTCTTACCTTTAAACTGGCCGGGTAAATGGGGCCCATTTTTGCCCAGTCTAACCTTGGTTGTTGTGGGCATTAATTCAAGACTGGGCTGTCTTTTGCAGGCAACCGGTGAAAGTGCTCTAAGTAAAGAAGAAACATATGCTTATGATTTGTTGACCAATATTCTTTTCCTCGTTAATTAGCATGTGTTTTTCCATAATGTCAATTTGATTTGATGAGCTTAAAGTTATGAATTAATTCATTTAAGTCAAGCTTCACGGATCACTTAAAATCTCTTCATGATTGTGATGATGAAAAGCTTTTTGTGATAGCCAACTTGTTGAAAGTTCAAACTCATAAAAAACCAACTAATTAATAGCTGAGATGCATGCATAAGAGATTGTCATATCCGATAATTACTTTTAGATTTGTTTTTTTTTAGACATTAGTCTAACTAAACTACTGTAAATAAGGGGGATTGAATTCAGGTACGAGAAGCACAATGCGATGACCAACTGCCTAATTCACGTCTGCAAATCCAGATAGAAGGTAATTAGGTTCAAATTTATGCGTGGATTAATTTATTGGAACTTGAGACTTGAGGAACCACACAACAAATAAGCAGAAGATAGAGTGAAACACACAAAGCTATCTACCTAACTTAGTTGGAACACATAAATGGACATACCAACCACAACACAATTCTTAATCAGAGACAAGCACCATCCCCATAAATTGTTGTGGAGCCTCTCCTTCCGGCCATGCTGCTGCATCACCTGAAAACGCAGTCGTATTCCAACCACATGATGAATTCCAGTGGCACCCACTATTCATCAGCTCAGGCAGCTCAATCTCACCCCAAAAATCATCATCACCGTCCAATCCATCATGATCATGGTGATGATGATGATCGTGTTCCTTGGGAGTAGTACTATTTGACTTCATTGTATGTGCTGCTTTAGCTGCTGCTGCCTGAATGTCCCTAGCCGTACACGTGGAGGGCCTAGGCAAGTGCTCGATATCTTCGGGGAAATTCAGCTGCGCTTTCTGGCCTTTCAAGCAGTAGGCGGCAACGTCGTAGGCCTTGGCTGCCATCTCAGGCACAGGGAAAGACCCTAGCCAAATGCGTGATTTCTTTCGTGGCTCCCTAATTTCAGACACCCATTTGCCCCACCTTCGCTTCCGCACTCCTCGGTACACCGGGTGGCGGGTGGCGGCGTGTTGCAAGTCAGATTTCTGGGTGGTGGTTGTGGTGGAGGTGGAGGTGGTGCTCAGGTCATCCTTAGTGTATGGTGTTTGCTCCATCTCCATGTACACTTTGGATGGGAGTGTCACTCACATTTATAATTTAGTTTGTCTTAAGACTTGGCCTTATATGATAAGTTTATAGCGGCCCATGAAATGACTGTTGTGCCCTTGCATTACAAATTAAAAGTACATTTAATTTACAATGCCCTGTGCGCCAAGTGATTGTGATATTGTGGGATGGGGCCATGGGTACTAACTACATGCATGATTAATTGGATATAACAAATCAAAACGCCCTCAGGGCCAAGAAAAGTGAAAATTATGATAAGAAAAATAACCCCCCCTTTGCATCGTTTTAATTCTTCTACTATATATGTTGAGTATGTATGTGTCGTACATATATACTCACCAAACAAAGAAAGATCTTAATTGTCACGCAAACTCGAGCAAAAAGTAATAATATTAGTGAGATATTCTATTGTTAAATAGTTTGACATGTAAATGTTTTTTGAAAATGAATATGAATGCGAATCTGGAAAAGAAACCCTATTTAGGGTTCCAAAAACATCACTAACCACCAAAAGGTGAGGCTTTAGCCTTGTAATTACACCTATGTTGGTCCCAAATGAAATATGGTTGTGATTTCTACAACCACCGCCGTAGTTCTACCAATTTTATCTGCCTCTCTTACAAGGAGTGGTGGAGGACGATTGTCACAAAGGCAGCGGCCGCAACATACAATGACCAACCTACCCTTTGAAGCAATATCATTATCAAATACTCAAAAGGGGCTACCTAGCTATTGCTTTGCTTTTGGTTTTAGTTCCTGTGGGTTTTGGCAGGTTCACTCATCACATGGTGCATAATGAAATGAGCACGGGATTTAGATGATTTTTTTTTCTTCTAGCTTTTGTCCTTTCTTTCTCTTATGGGCCTTTTGGTGGGGGTTTTTGGTTCATGATATGTTGGTGGGTTTCGTAGCTTTGATGTGTACTTGACAAAGACAGAAGGCCCATGTAAAGTTTTGCTCCTCCCTCCCTCTCATCTCGAGTCCTTTTATAGTGAAGGTGTCATATATAGATCACAGATGTGGACCTTTATATTAGTCACACGATTCATCTAAATAGTAACTTCACTTAAGTTTAATGAAATGATCTTGTGGCTAATATGAAGGTCCACATGAGAGGTCTTTATATGACACCCTTACTATAGAATTCTGCCTCTTATTCATTTAGGGGTGGAGCCACATACAAGCTTGTAGTGGACATGGCCCCCAAGCTCTATGAAAAAGCTAATAACTCTTAAACACATGCTGCAATATTAGTTGAAATATAAGAGCATCCACAATAGGCTCGCTAAACCACCTCTTTAGACAAATTTTAGGGAGGAATTGGAAAAATACAACTCTAACCATGCTCCCTATCCACCTTCTAAAATAGGGATACCTCTAAAAGCTCTTAAATTTGAGGAGAGAGAACGAACTTCTAGTGGCTCCCTATAATTTAATGTTGCTTTGTTTTATGCATATTTTAAACTTTAATTCATTCAAACTATTTTTAATATTATTTTGTATAGAGATGGACCAATTATATTGAATTAAAAAATAATTAAAGTATTTATGACTCTTTAAATTAGGGAGTATGATTTGAGTTCAAATTTTATAGAGATCTCCTAAAATAACTTTTGTGTGTTTTTAGTTACATTTTAACTAAAAAACAGAAAGCATGATTGTAGATGCTCTAAAACTATAAAACTTAGAAACTACAATACTGAGCCCCCTTAAAGACAGGCTACTAGCTCCGCCACTACATCCATCCATGAAGGACGGCTCCTCTAATCTAATTGGTCTCTCTCTTTGCTGCATAGATAATGAGTTTGATAAGGACCACAATTTGCATCCGTACTATGAGACTTCTAATCACCACTGGAATTTGGATTACTAATTCATTCAATCATTATTATGATAATGATGCATGTATTGTCATAAAAGGAACATAGATAATTCAACATTCATTACGATAATGAACGATTTATCTTTAGAGATAATACTAGTTTGCCTTTCATTCAAAGGGCAAAAGGGAAAAAGGAAGAGGTTATAGGGTCAAATAATTCAAAATGGAGAAAGGTCATTATCCCCTTTACATGGATATAGATAAGGTTATAGTAGTCTTTTTCCCATAAAATAAGAACACCGTAAAACCAGACATAAATATATATATGTTTTCATATTTAGTTGGGTATCATAATTAGCTTTGTGACAATAATCAAGGGTGATGGTAATTTTTTATGCAGATGCGAGCAGCATTATGACTAGTTAGTCTTCTAGAGAGAGTGTAACAAAGTGGCTTACGCTTTTGCCCTTTTCACTTTACATGAACAAAGTTTTTTTATTGATTAGAAGAAGGTCAAAGTGGCTATGAATTGGATTATTAATGACTTTGTTGTAACCATTGCTTCCGATTGATGAGATTTTCCCTTCTTTTTATAGAAAGAAGGGTGATGAGAATGGAAAGGTGCTTAATTAATCAAGTAACTTTCACTTTATTTTATAGGGTACGATAAGAGAGGGTAGTTAGAAGTTGTGTATTAATAATGATGTTGTCGTAACCATTGCTTTAGATTAATGAGATTCCTTTTCTTTCTATAGAAAAAAGGGTGATAAGAATGGAAAACGCGCTTAATTACTGACGTAACTTTCACTTCATTTTATAGGGAAAGACAAGAGAGTGATAGCTAAGAATTGTGTTATTTGTTGACTTTGTTGTAACATTTCTTTCTATAGTTATAAAAAGGGTGATGAAAAAGGTGGTTAATAATCAAGTAACTTTCACTTCATTTTCTAAGGGGAGATAAGAGAGTGATAGTAGCTAGGAAACCACTCAAAATTCCAAGTCTATTTCAACATAGACTGGCAAACAAAGAAAGTAAATGAAACATGGATTGGAAGGAAGTGCACTTCTGTGGACATTACCACCATCAACCAACATTTAAAACAAAACAAAAAATTAAGAATCTTTAGAAAAAGATAAAGAGATTCATATTTATAGATATAGGGGGAAGATCATAATATTATTAATGGACATGGATGTTAGAATCCATTCATTGGCAACGAAAGACCTCAAGGCTTTTTGGCTTTTGGCTTTTGGCTTTTGGCTTGGGCTGTGACTGGCCACAATCTCTGCCATTAAAATCTTATCAGTTCAATGAAAAGGAATATGCAGAGAAAGCAGTGGTACCATCACCATTAATCTCAATTAGAGAACTATGCCAGAGCTGCTGGTTGTTATTGGTACACCAGCTCTCATATTATATATATCTACTAATTTAATTCTTTATATTTTATATTGGGTAGCAAGAGAGCAAGAGAAGCCTTCATAAATAGGGAGGACAATTATATATGAAGTAATTAATTAACCGAACTACTAATTTAATTATGAGTTAGTAGCCACATAATATGAACATTGCACCAATTAAGTAAAGGACAGAGGGTAGCTAGAACAATAATTATTATTAATTAGAAGGCCAAGACAATAAATAAAGAGGACGAAAGTAGGCATCTCCAAATCTGGCTAATTGATAATTATTTAAGTAAATGTGTCGCTTCTAGGGTAACTATCAAATGGTCCTACTCTCATTGTTGAATTGACTCTTTAAATGCGTTGAAAAACTTGTATGAAATGGGGTTAACGTCAATATTTTATAAAAATAAATAAATAAAGAAGTGTCAATGAAATGTCCAATATATTCCAACTATTCTAGCAAAAGTATAGAAAGAATCGAGGATAGTATGGTCATTGTACATTACTCCACATCTCTAGATTTCAAGGGATTTTATATTGTAGTAGAAATTGTCCGCTTTAGGATTATTAAACTTGTTGAAGAGACGAAATTTAACCAATGTATATCTTTTATTTATTTATTATCAGAGGTTGAATTGGTCATCATAAGAAGAATTATGCCAAAAATTATGATACATTTTGGGAAGATAAAACTTATATAAAAAATAAGCAAATGGAAGGCTTTCATAATAATTCTCATAGAATTGAGAATGTACATGTCAAATCATGAATTAGTAACTGCATCTAATTTTCAAAAAATCTCCGTCTGCACAGATTTATTCTTGGGTCCTTAAGTCTAAAATGTGGGTTAGACCAATTTGGTTAAGGCAGTGAGCCGGCCCACCTTGTACTCAAGTCGAATCCCTCTTCCCGTATATTAGATTAATTTAAAGTAATTTATTGCTTGTTTTTGTATATGATGAAGTAAGTTTACACAAAGAGAGAGATATATATATATATATATATATCATCAGGAGAAGGGATAGAGCAGTGAAAGCTGAGCAGCCTCCCATTCCCAGAAAGAAAACAATAAAAATGATGGACCTTAAGGCTGCCTCTTATTCAGCCCAGCCAAAAAGAGAGGGCTGAGTTCGATCTAATGCAACCCATAGGCCTATGAGGCCGGTTCAAAAGGCCCATAAATCACACCTCCTTTTTAGGTTTTTTTTTTCTTTTCAAGAGAAGAATAAAAGTAAAAATATAATGAAAAAGCTTGGTTCCTTACGATTGAGGAGAAGCTCCTCCTTACAAGTAATGTGATTTTGATACGTGTTAAATAATTTTAATATTTTTTTATTTTCTTGTTGAAATTTTATCAATGTTGCGGAAGTTTGACAAACGTTAAAACCGGACGTATAATAAGATAAAATGGATAAGGTCTAAATAGGATATACACACCATCAGAAACAGCTGAGCTTTGATGTGTCAAACTAGGTTGTGTTTTAATGGCTAGTGGATGGATTTATCTATCTGCTCACTCAGAGTTTTGGTTTTTGGGGTTCATTTATGTCTTAATGCTATGACTCAATCGGATTTAGGGTTCATATATGTAGTTGTTTTCAACAGACAAAACATGAAAAACTCCAAAGATAAATTTTGGCTTAAAGGATGAGAAATTGATGAACTGAGACAAAAACAGACATTGTGATCAAAATCCAGCGTCAAATACAAATTAAATACAAACTGTGTGTGTTTTTGTCTTTGATTATAACAATTGGCAACATATATGCCCAAGTGCAAATTATTGGGAGACAACATGCCTAACATTTTTCTGGTATATTTAAAGTTGGGGTAGCTGGATCTAGATGTCACATGCAAAAATGGGAAGTAGTCTCGCGACCTAATCAAACTCAATAAACAATATATTTATATGGCTGCATGTTCCTCCAACCCCAATACAAACTCAAAAGGCATATGAAACAAAAGTTTTTATTTTTTATTTTTTATACAAATCAGAATTCTAAACAATTCTAATGTACATAAGAATATCGAACTCGAGTGCAAGAAAATGAGCGTTCTTCACCAACTGATCTAACTCACGTATGCATATCCGGTTCAAGGTAGTAAAACGATTTCAATTGAGAGGGCATAGCGATCTAAAGCTAGATAGATGGAGAGTAGGCAGACACAAGCAGAACGTGCGAAGTTAAATGTGTGCATGTTGTACACGTGCAGAGCCTTCAATTACGTTACGATCTCAGACAGCACACAGCCATGGCCAATTCCCATTCAATCAACCCACGTGCTTTGCACCTTTTACCTTTCGTTGCCTTTTAGTTAGGTGCGCGAGACGAGACCAAGCAAGCTAGCCTTTGACCATGTCCACGACAATGGCTTACCATATTCTTCATATAAAAAACATTTTCTTAACCTCACTTTGTGTAAGTGTAACGGTGTAATAATATGATTAGCAAAACTTATATTGATTAATGATCTTAAACAATTTTCTTAACCTCTTGTTTTCGTCAGTTGTTATGAGCATAACGAAAGTGACACAAAGATTTCACAAGCGAGTGAAAATGAATCAGATACTACTACTAAAAGAAAAGAATATTGACTCACTCAATCTTCGGTATCGATAATGAAACAACAATTTCACAGTTCAATTTTATCTATCTATTTGTATATCACATTCTCTTTTATTACTCAAGGGAAATGAGATTTCTTACATGCACTATGAAGGTGTCATGGAGATTTGAACATGAAACCATTGGTATTAACCAAGGTGGTTGGTGTAAGTGGTTCAGCACTTTCATTCTTTAAGAGAGGTCAGAGGTTCGATCCATACTCTCGTATGGAGTCACCACTTTGGCCAGCACTTTACCCTTTACGGGCCGACCCGGTGTGAGCAGGGATTAGTCTGGGTTGTGGTTAAGGCTTAAAGGTGTCACCCATAGTTGGGGCCCATACAGGACCACCTCGTGGTTCAGACAAAAAAAAAAAAACACATGAAACCATTGGTATTCAAATCAAAGTCCATTTTCATTGGACTAGACCCCCTTGACCTTTAGTTTTGATAATTTAAAAGTTTTTTTAAAAAAAAATTGGTGATTCATCTCAACCCATCATGCAAATGTGGGTTGGCAGGCACTGACCCGTTATCCCGCGACTGTTGTGAGGCTACTATGTGAAAGCAGCCTCACGGTGTGCCCTCTGGTCTAAAGAGACACGTGGCTCGAGCCTTCGCATGGACCACATGACCCAACTCACATTTTAGAATGGGTGAGCCAGCAAATTGGAACTGCCAACTCTGCAACATAGCTTGGCGATGATTAAAAGTTAAATGGTCTCAAAACTAAAGCAAATTGTATTGGTTTGGTTCGGTCAGAGTTTTGGTTCTCTGTAAACCGTAAAACATTTTATTCTTATTTGCGCTTATCTACACGTTTGTGTTATAATTCAAAAATTACGGAGTCTTGACTTTTATTTGCATATTATATATATAAATAAGTTATTCTCTCATCTAGATGTCCACATATTATTATCATGCGGATACTATTGTAAACAGATAAGAAAGTAGGGTGAGATAATAAAAAATATGGAGATTCACTATTATACCCAATGTAAGAGCCCAAATTATAAAAAAATACCTATATGAAATGGACTTTAGAAACACACCTAAAGCCAATTTACAACATAACAAAACGGCTTTTAACTTCTTTTAAATTACAAAACTGTCATTGATTTCTTAAAACAAACCCAACCCCAAAACCTCATAAAAAAGCCCAAAAAACTCAATAGGGCATCAAAGTAAATAGATTAAATAGATATTTATAAAAATACTCAATCCTAGACATGTATTTCTAAAAATACCCAAGCACTATTTAAACATAGAAACATACCCAAAATGGGTTTTGGGTATGTGTGTAATGATGAGTTTTGGGTATGTTTATAAATGGGTTTTGAGTGTGTATAATGATGAGTTTTGGGTATGTTTATAAAGTGTTTTGGGTGTTGGGTATTTTTATAATTTCAGCCCCCATTTTGGGTATTTTAGTGAAACTCCCTAAATTAAATGGTGTAGGGTTTATTTATAGTTTTAGTGCTAAGAATGGGTATATGACTAAATATCTTTAAAAAATATATGATGTTCGTACGATAATAACGTTTGAACATTCACATAGAAGAATTTCTGTATAAAAACGTTGAGTGTAATATAAAATGAAAATGATGTTAGTACGTTCTAAAATTGTACAAATTTTTAAAAACAATGCAAAAGAAAGAAAGAATGTGAAACTTATTTCCATTCACTTTTGAAAAAATTGGCTAAAAATATCTCTAGAAACAATTGATTGCGAAAGTGACACGTGACACAGGACATGACACACAAGAGATGTGTGACACCATTTTCTTCAACCGTATCGCGTGTGATGATTTATGAGGGTAAAAAAGGTAAAACCCCACAAAAAAAAGGGTAAAAATCAATGGGAGATGGTCCACCACGTGGCGTGACCGTGGCTAAACGCGTTTTCAGCCTTGGACTTTTGCAAAACCAAACAGAATCTCTCACAAATATAATTTGTGAAGCCCTACAGCCATTCATTCCCTCTCAGCCAAAGTCGAAGCCGGTGGTAGGGCTGTGATCGCGTACAGTGTCTCGGTCGTGGACCCTCTGACCAGCCCTAGCGTGGCCCCCACCTATTGGCTCAAAAGTCCCATATGGCTCACTTCCCAACCTACCCCCCGCCTCTTTACGAGCACGTGAACCGCGTCGCCTCTGACGTCGGTCGTCGCATCACGCGGTATATCAATACAGTATCACCCGCCATGAAAATAGACCAAAATACCCTCAGTTAAACCGCACATGAACAAAGGTCGTTATGGGACTTTCATGACCTTTCACTTCACGTGGGCCCCAGCCATGTCGACCTTATTGTCGCCTTGTGCGGCCCGGCAGTGTGACAGTTTGTAACGATAGCGTTTCTCACGTGTGCTGAAACCGACTCAGACGCACACCAAAACCGTGTGCTGCTACTGTGCGTTTTGGGCTATTTATTATTTTTACTGTTTCTGTTTTTGTTTTTGTTTTTTCCAGCTAAAAACGAAAATAGAATTACAATAACTAGAAAATATAACACAATCTTAACGGTAGCGTTTAACGTTAAAATTGGGTTGGATTACAACATAAGCCAACATAGCTTTCAGCTCATCAATTTGTGGTCCTCATGTTCTTGCAACTTGCAACTTGCAACCGATACATTTATAGAAATATCCTATATAGTAAGTGTCCATAATTGGCCTTCTCCTTGTAGGGCACACTTTTTCTTTTTTAACATTATGTATACTTTCCATACATAATTCATATAAATATCCAAACATTTTTATTAATCAAGTATAAAAATTTATAAATGCTGCCTCTTACACAGACCAATCGTTGATTCCTGAATTGATATTCTCGTGGGATAAAGTAACCCACTCGTTTGAGAGTGCGTGAAACGTGTAAATTTGGGAATCTCTATTTCCTCCTTTGTCAATATTGCTTGTATTAACAATATGACGCACCAAATTCTTATAAATATCTTAAGTTGTTAACTTATCAATTAAAACCATAATGACATAGGCATACATGTCAATGTTACGTACCTAATTAATAAAAAATTTATCTAACGAAATTAAAACTTATGAATAATAAATTTAAATATGATAAGGATAAGATAAGTGTAAACAATATTCAATTGCTTTCGGGCATGCCCCATTATTCTTAGGATTATTGCTCAAGAAAGAAGAAAAAACAAAGAAAAAAAGAAAGCCTTTAGCTAAGAATCGCTTTCAACTTTCATGTGCCTTTGATTCTACTCAATTAAGGGCCACCATCGGCATTATCATGCCTCATAATCCTACTTTTAATATTCATTAAGCTTCTAACCTCAAACTTATCAAATTATTTTGGGTTTTTTAGGATTGGTTTTCATCTCTTTCTCGTTTCACTTTCAACATCATGATGGCCAACGATGAAACACAATCAAATGGAAACACCGTTGGATTGTGTTTCCTTCTTAAGGGAAATACTCATGCAATTCTTATTTGCTATATATAAATTTAACTATTTCTAAATGTTTAAGATAAACTCAAATTTAAAATATGCTATCATTTAAGATAATATTTATCCTAATATTATCAATTAAATTACAATTTGTGCCATTAACCTTCATTAATTCATTCGTTTGCAACTGTAAATTGATTCTTTTCCTACAATGGTGCTCATTTCTAAATAAAATAATTTACCTCTCTGACATGTACCTACATAGTTACCTAAGGTACATTATGTATTTAAAAACTTATGCATAAAGAGTATTGAATTTTTTTTTTTTTTTTTGTGAAAACCAAGGTATACCCCGTGCGATTGCGGGGACTAACCCTCGAGGTACTGTCGGGCGCAAAGTGGGGACCTCTCCTAACAAAGTCTGCTATATTCGCAAGCGCCTGGGATCGAACCCAGGACCTCTTGTTTAAAGGATCCAAGGCCCTTCCACTTGGACCAACTCCTGTTGGTAAAGAGTATTGAATTGCAGTTACACAAAAACAAACAAAAAAAGGTATTGAATTGTAGGCTAATTCGGTGGGAGAAAATCAAAACAATAAATTCAGGAACCAAGACTTAATACACCTACCACATAACACGTTAACTTGTAAATAGGGGTAGTTTTGGAATCCAAAAAATGTAATAAATCATATTTAAGTTAGATTAGGTAACTTGTTTAGTTGAATCACAATCATCGGGTTTTATTTGAAAAAAAGTGGATATTTTAAATACAAAAATAAAGAGAGGTGGTGTAAGTGATTAAAAATGAATTTTATAAGTCTAAACTCAATTTACTAATTAATCTATGGTTGTTTATGTTTTGGGGACCCACACGGGTCAACCTCGTTTTACTTTTTGGGTGGATCCTACCAAGAACTATTAGGCACATGAATGAAGATAATTTAATGGCATCGGAGGAGACAACATAGTCATCTCTCACCACATTTATCTTTTTATCCTTTTCCTATTTTGGTTCCTTTTAAAAAAGTCACCCGCAAGTATGTGTATCAAAATTCACACAATTAATGATTGAGTAGTCTAGTGAAAAAGGATTTTGATTCGGAGATCTATTTTAATTCCTATAGTTTAATCATTCAATTAATTAATTTATTTTGATAAGGTAGACGCGTTTTTGTTATGTTAATGAGCTTTTAGGACTTCTCTTATTGAAATAAGTAATAGTATACTAAACTCACACACGCTATTCACACAGATATTAGGACTCGAACAAATGATATTTTCTGAATAAGTAATTATTCCAAACCACTACACTAGTGGGTTATTTACTGATTATTATTATTATTATTATTATTATTTCATATATGCATAAATCTTATTTGAAAAAAGTATAAAAAGAAACGAGTTCAAATCTCAAAAGATGGAGCATTAAAGCAATTTCCTTAACAAAGGTACCATATAATCTGTCATGTTCCTTAACCAAAGGTAAAGGAATGTAACGTAATGGTTCTTCTTTTGACTCAGTGACCAAGGGTGACTAGTTTGTAATCTTTTATGCTAAACTTATTCGTAAATATACCTTAAACTCGATTAAGCCCCACTTGCAAGAGTGTTAAGCTCAAACTACTTAGTTTCGAACCAAGTATATTTTATAGATATTGTTTGTTTGTCGGTAGAAGGAATTTATCACGAGACAATGAAGTCAATAACAAATATAAAATAAGTCAAGTTCAATGTTCTTAGTTTCATACGAGAATTTCATGACACTAGACCATGAGTCAAGAATGCTAATAGTGAAACAAATACGTAAAAAGTTCTAAAGGTGTAAACTAAAACGTTCACTCGAATTTATTTGATACATATAACTTGTTGGTAATTGCATGTATAACAAATTTTATGACGGTATATCGTTTTGTTCTTGAGTTTACTTCCCGCGTCTATTTTGCCGGTGATTACACGTATACGATAGTTTTACATTTTTTTTCGTAAAAAAGAAAAAAGAAAAAAGAAAAAAGAAAAAAGGATCAAGCCCCTAAAAATAAAGAAACTAATGTCAGTCGCAGGTTGTAATTTACCTAAAAAAGAAAAGTCATGACTTACTATAAATCCCATGAGATAATTATTTAAAAAGTTCGTAGCTTTAAGGCTCTCTCTCAGGTGCCTTCCCCTCATTCGGCAAAAAAACACACCCACACAGAATCTTTGCCGACCTCCTCGACCCCAAACCAAACCAAACCAACCTGAGGAGTTTAACCACGGTTCAGAATTAACCCTAAATCAGAGTTTAAGCTTTTTAACCAGAGTACACTCATGCAGTTAGGATTTAGGAGAGCCCAACAACAAAGAACGAACACAAACAAAACCCAGTTCCTCTAACCTCCATACTTTCGCTTTAAACAAAGCAAAGGCCAAAG
The DNA here is from genome assembly GCF_965620075.1 of Prunus avium. Taxonomy (NCBI): domain Eukaryota; kingdom Viridiplantae; phylum Streptophyta; class Magnoliopsida; order Rosales; family Rosaceae; genus Prunus; species Prunus avium. The sequence continues at coordinate 35,885,447 of NC_142285.1, read as the reverse complement.
CTTTTTATGGTTTTTTAATTTCTGGGCTCTCATTATTGCTCGTGAAATAACTGGCTGTTTGTTTTCCGGGAAAAAAAGAAGTCTGTCCCTAAGTTGAAACTCTCACTTTCCCGGGAATGGTTCCAGTGCCAAAGAAGGACTCTTCTTGCTTTGCTGCCTTATCCAATCAATTCCTCATGATCCCATTTTGTATGCCAAAACTGGTGTGTATAGTTTTCTCTTGACCCTTGTGTTTTCTGGATTTATTTTGTTTCTGGGTTTTCTTTGTGGCTTGAAATTATGGTTATTTGAGATCTGAAATTGTAGCCATGCTTGCTGGGTGTATTTGATTTGGTTGAAAGTATAAAGTTTCAGCTATTTGGGGCTGAGATTTGATGTGGGTATTGAAATTTCAAGTTTGATATTTGTTGGGTAATTGATTTTCTGGATTTTATAGATGAAGATTGAGATGGGTTTAGGAGGTGGGGTTTGGAATGATGGAGATAAGGCTATGGTTGCTGCAGTTTTAGGCACTCGAGCTTTCGATTACTTGATATCGAGCTCGGTTTCTTCGAATGAGAATTCGTGCATGGGTATAGGGACTGATGAAAATTTGCACAATAAGCTCTCGGATCTTGTGGAGCCTCCGCATGCTTCAAATTTTAGCTGGAATTATGCAATTTTCTGGCAAATTTCAAGGTCCAAGTCTGGTGATTGGGCTTTGTGTTGGGGGGATGGTTCTTGTAGAGAGCCCAAGGAAGGTGAAGAGTCTGAAGCCACAAGAAATCTCAATCTTAGGCTTGAGGATGAGACCCAGCAGACGATGAGGAAGATAGTGCTTCAGAAGTTGCACACTTTGTTTGGGAGCTCAGATGAGTATAATGGTGCTCTTGGATTAGACCGGGTCACTGATACAGAGATGTTCTTGCTTGCTTCTATGTATTTTTCGTTTCCAAGAGGAGAAGGGGGCCCTGGCAAGTGCTTTGCGTCCGGGAAGCATGTCTGGCTCTCGGACTTGTTGAAATCGGGGTCAGATTATTGTGTTCGATCGTTTCTTGCTAAGTCTGCTGGAGTTCAGACAATTGTTTTAGTCCCAACAGATGTGGGTGTCGTTGAATTGGGTTCAGTGAGATGTGTAGGGGAGAGTTTAGAGTTGTTGCACTCCATAAGGTCACTGTTTTCGACTCAGTCCTCGCTCATGAAGTCTAAGCCCCTGACAGGGTTCCCGGTGATGGGAAAGAGGAGAGATGAAAATGCCCAGCTAACTAATTTGAGCCTTGTGGAGAGAGGGGAAGGAGTTCCCAAAATTTTTGGGCAAGATTTGAACTCAGGGAACTCAGGCCGGCCTCGTTATAGAGAGAAACTTGCCGTTAGAAAGGTGGAGGAGAGGCCGTGGGATGTGTACTCAAATGGGAACAGGATTGCATTTTCAAGTCCTCGAAATGGTATTCAAGGTTCAAGTTGGCCGCATATTCATGATGCAAAACAGGGGAGCCCAACTGAGATATATGCTTCTCAAAGTCCTGTGAATAATATACAGGAGCTTGTTAATGGGGTCAGGGATGATTTTCGTCTTAACCATTATCAACCACAGAAGCAGGTAACCATGCAAATTGACTTTTCAGGGGCCACTTCAAGGCCTTCTGTGGTTGCCCGACCCGTTGGTGCTGATTCTGAGAACTCAGATGCGGAAGCTCCATGCAAGGAAGAGCGGCCAGGCACAGCTGATGAAAGGAGGCCGCGAAAACGGGGCAGGAAGCCTGCAAATGGAAGAGAAGAACCCCTCAATCATGTGGAGGCAGAGAGGCAGCGGCGTGAGAAGCTGAACCAGCGGTTTTATGCTTTACGAGCTGTTGTACCCAACATATCCAAGATGGACAAAGCATCCTTGTTGGGAGATGCCATTGCTTACATCAATGAGCTCCAGGCGAAGCTTAAGGTGATGGAAGCAGATAGGGAGAACCTCGGGGGCACTTCAAGAGATGCGTCAGCTTTGGGGGCAAATCCAGGTATCAGTATGGAAAACCAGAGCCAGGCACCTGATGTTGATATTCAAGCTGTGCATGATGAGGTTGTTGTAAGGGTGAGCTGCCCTTTGGATTCCCACCCTGCATCAAGAGTCATCCAAGCATTCAAAGAGGCACAAATCACCGTTCTCGAGTCAAAACTTTGCTGCGCAGCAAACGATACTGTGTGTCATACGTTTGTCATAAAATCTCAGGGATCCGAGCCATTGACGAAGGAAAAGTTGATTGCAGCATTTTCCGGGGAATCCAACTCCTTACAGTCATTGTCATCGGTTGGGTAGCAGGAGAATTGCAATTAACATAGTCCATAGGTATAGTAAGTGAAGAACCCATTTAAAAGTTTCTTCAGAGGTTTTGATATACAGCCAGGGGATCCTGAAAAGGAATAGCATTGCTAGCTAGAAGTAGAAAAAATAACTACCTAATGACCAAGTAGGGGAGCAAAATTTCTATGATTGTTTATAGCATACATATTCTGTCCTAAGTATTCTTGCAAGGTCGATTACATTTGTAAGTTTAACCGACTCTAAAATTGTTGGTTATCAAGAAGCTCATAGATTTGTTTTGTTTTTTAAATGCTAGTTTCGTTGTTTTTCCCTTTTGTTATTTGCTCCTCGTATGAATCTTACCATAATTTTTTTATATATATCATAATGACTCTTATTTTTACTGGATACCAGTGTTATATAATGTGCTGGATTCTTGCTAATCCATCTTCTACTTGGACAAATTCTGAAAATTGGCCTCTATTTGTTCCTTGGACATACCTTGAATTGAGCGAGTTATCCAATTCAATCGAGTTCGAGCCACCAAATGTGACCCAAGGGATTAAGGGAAGTCACATATAGATTGTACATTTAAATTCGATTGTCTTCTTTAGGCATTTCATCCTCTCTTTCATGTTTTTCCTTTCTGAATTGTGAATTTGTATGATGGGCAATTTTGTTCCCAAAATCAAGGTAAATTTGTTATTCTCTTAGATTGTTGGAAGGAAAGCCTTCTGCACCGAGAAACACTTTTGAAACCTATTTTCAAGTTGATCTCTCAACAGAAAGAAAGAAACATGTTCCAAATAATTTCCCTGGACATTAATAACAACAGCTCTGAAAATGTTGTGGTCTATGGGCAAGCAGCAGAGGTGGACTTTTGGTGACATCTCCCTGTCTGCCTCAAAACTTTTGGTAACATATGCTTCATATTGGTGACACATATGTTTCATATTTCTTTCATAATAATGAGATATAAGTTTTAGTGGTCGGCATGCTTTTCACGAGGGCAGCTACTATTCTATAGACTGTCTGGAGATGTTGACAGCAAAACTATTTTTGTATATGTCTTCTGTTTGGTTGCAGTTGAAATGGTAAACTTGGTTTGCTATTTGGTTCTGAAGCAATCTGAAAATACTTTGCTGCATAAAACAACAAAACCAAGAACCTTCTCAAATTCAATTCAATTCTCTCTCTCTCTCTCTCTCTCTCTCTCTCTCTCTCTCTCGTCTTAGCAGACAAAAGAGCTTTGCATAGATGCACATGAGAAAGGAGCAAGGAATAGATCCTGTTGTCAAATTCTAGGCCATCCCTTTTAATATTTCTCCTTTCTATAAAGGACTTGTTGAGGTATCTCTCTAAGTTAACCTTGCCAGAAAAGAATTTGAGAAAAGAAAAAAAAAAGCAAACAAACTGAACCCATGGTTCCCAGAGATCAGCATATATAATTAACAAACAATGATCAATAATAAAAAAGAATAAAGTAAGAATATATAAACCATGTGGTCCTCTTGTAGTGACAGAAACCATGTTCTCCATGTGTGTGTGCTCACGAAAAAAGAGCTAAGGATTATGAAAAGTTAAAGGCAAAAACGAATATATATATATATAACAAGTTTCCTTTGAAGTGGATACTTGAATGCCAAGTATGGCCCGTAATAATCTATCTTCCGGAGCATACGACGATTCTTATACAATGATTCTTTGATCAAAATAAATTGTTGTTTTGACTACAGTTATGGATGATTTTACAATTAATTTGAATTGACTAATTCAATATATTTTTTAAAAAATGCTGACATGATCATTACTCTACCCTTCCAGTGCTACCTTTCTTCGATGCTCTTTTATTCTAGAAGATGGCTGAAAATTTGAAAGAAAAGCCCCTTTTTATAAGTTAAAAGCCTGTTATATATGTATACATCAATCCCCTTATATTGATGGATTCCTCATATAATTTTATTTAAGGGATACCCTTTAGGCCCCATTTGGTTCATGGGAAAGGAAACTTGGGGATGTGAAATCAATTGCTTTCCCATATTTGGTAAGTTAGGCATGGGAAATCGTTGCCTTGAACAGGGGAAAGTAGGGGGAAAGTGAAGCCACCCTCCCTCATTGGATTTTACTTTCCCTTCTCATGGGAAAGTAAGGCTAGCATTAAATGCATCTCTTTTTGACTAATTTGTCCTTACTAATAATTTATAATTATAGTTTTATCCAACAACTATTGGTATTCCTTTTTTATTTTTTAATTCATAACATATTTTAATAGGGGTAAAATTGGGAAACTAAACAAAATTAATTTTCCATTCCTACTCAAAACAAATATGGGAAAGGAAATAAAGTAATATTTCCGAGTTACTTTCCCGGCATTACCAAACATGGGAAATGAATCACAATTTTCTATCCCTTGGGAAATGACATGGGAAATGATTTCCCATCAAATCCATTCCGTGAACCAAACGGGGCCTTAGGGTTCCTTACAAATTTTTTTTCAACGATCCAAACAATCTATTTTTTAAGTCTACATTAATAGATCATCCTTGCAAAAAATTAGACAAATCGAAAACCGTTTGGACATCCAATTGTGCCCTACAAAATCAATGAACACGGTGCTTCACGAAAGTACTAAAATTTCAATAATTCAATTGAGTGGTCAAATGATATCAGATTCAAGTGATTTTTTGTAGAGATGATCTTTGAATGAATATCTACAAACTAGACGGTTTGGATTAGTAAAATACAATACGAGATGGGCTCTACAAGAATGTCCCTCAAATAAGTTATTTGAGGGATCCCTCAATGAAAGCGATATATATAACCAAACATATGTGGTTCATATTTTGCTAAAGAACAAAACCAAGAAGCTCTCTTGTCCAATCTGCGTAGACTTCTTTAGGTTCCTGTATTGTTTGCTTGTGGAATTAAATGCCTATCTCTTCATTTGCTAAGACTTTTGGAACAATTTGGTGCAAGTTGACAGATTAGATTGCACCCCAAAACACAAACACACGCATGCCCACATTTGTGCTTTCTGTGCCTAATCTTTTCAGGTTTGGTATATATATATATATATATATATATATATATGGCTAAATGGGGAAGGCTGATTACAAGTCCATGTGGGGTTTAGGGTTTTGCTTTTGTGCCCACATCTCTATGCACATTTAGAAATTGTGGTGGTTAAGTCCATTTAATGTTGACGTTTTATTTGCGATAAAAAAGAAAAAAAAAAAGGGCTTAGCCAAGTTAGTTAGAGCGGATATGCTCCTCATTTTGCATTGAAATTCGAATCCCGGTCCCCATAGTTTAGATTAAATAAAAGTAAAATATACTTGTATAGAAGAAAGAAGAAAAAGATAAATAGAGTTTTTCCAAGTCCATGGATATGCGGCCTAAATGGAACTGTGGACCAGTGACTAGTTGAGAAGAAAAACTCATGTTTTATTTTATGTTATCAAGAATGCGTAGCTTGAATTCAACAGTCAAAATGCATGCCTACCACTAGTCCACAACCATATTGGTTGCAAAGAAAAGTAAAGTTTAAGAAAAAGGGATTTCCTAAGATTTCTGAGAAGATGAAGAGTTTGACTGATTTCATGCGGACTTTTAGCAACTAAAAATGGTACTTGGCAAACAAGTTTCAGACTTTCAGTCAATTCCAATGCAATAGAAATACAAATATCAGCTAGCTTAGCGTGTTTGAAATTGTTTCCACAGTCTGAAGAATAAAATTCATTATCCTGAGCTCTCAAAAAGGAATCATTATCGTGAAGTTTGTTTTTTTATTAATTAATTATTTTTTCTTCAAATATCATATATAACTTGTCAACACAAGATTGAATTTAAAATTGAAATTGAGTTTACAAACGGAGTCCAACTTAGTGGAAAATAGCTTTAATTTGCATACCAAATCCCAAGTTTGAACCTCCAAAATACCTTGGTGTGAAAAACTCCCCTCCCCCTTGTAGTTTAAAACTATTGCTTATATATGACAAGTTTGGGTGACATTCTTGGGCTTAAAATGCATAAAGCCTTTAAGCTTTGGGCCAAACCAAGGTGCCATATTATATATAGATTTGGGCCATTTGCACCCCATGTCAGAAATGGTAGTTTTGCTTGTAAGAGAATTATATAATATGAAGATATGGACTAGCCTTGGCTAGATCGGATGTGCTTAAAAGGTGCCGAAACGAAAATGTGACACAATTAAACCTATATAGTTGTGCTTTTACTTGTTTCTTTTTCTAGAATTGCATTATTCACTTCAAACTCAAGTTTAGTTATGGCTCTAAAACCGAAATTCAAGAACTAATGAACTCTAAATCTTAAGATTTAATATCATAATTCTACATTCTAAAAATAACCCTAAATTTTAAGCTAATTCTCTTAAACCGTACGGAATCTTAACACTAATAAACTCCAATAATCACTTTGGAAAAGAAAACCTCCAATGACCACTTGTAAACGTAATAAAAAGTTCAAAATTTTAAAAATTAAATCCCGATGAATTGGACCTCTTCTACTTAGGATTGCTAACAATTTAGCCAAACTCATTTAATACAAATATATTTGAGGGAAGAAGTACGAATTTCATATTGTACTTCAAATTGACATGCATTTGATTTGATGGCCGATATTCAGAAACAAAAAATGCCAAGAAAGTTCCAGTTACAGAAAACCTACGAAACTGCCGCTGTGTTTTGAACTATCCGACAGCTCCACAGAGCAAAATTAGAGACCGAAACAGAGAGCTGCTGAGTCAACTTCTTCGCAGCCATGTCTAGATCAAACCACCAGCACCAGGTTACTTCTCTGCCCATTTTGTTTCTTTCTCATACTTTCCATTTCTTCATCACTGCTTTCTCTTTTTTAAGCTTCTTGTTACAGCACAAGGTCTCATATTCTTTTCTCTAATTTCTTGGCTTGAACCACCCTTTCAATTTGCACTATGAATTGAAGTCACCCTTGTTATTTTTTTGGGATTCTCTAAGTACCCAGAATGTTTAATTGTTCTTTCTTGCTGTTATTGGGCTCATAGTTGAAAAACCTACTGGGATTGTGTAAGATTGCTCCATTTGGTTGTGATGAAGTCTTAATTGATTGGTTAACTATTTTTTGGACAATGCTGAGTTAATTTTTTTAGTTGGTATGCAAAACCCAGATAAAGATTTGGAATGTTATTAACAGAGAGATATATATGCTGGATATGGGTTTTGTTAATTTTTTCTAAATAATTGAAATGTTGGTGAGCAAAGAGAAGTTGAGTGTGGTGTGAGAATGGGGCAATGTAATGTGAATTTTCGATATGTAAAGTTGTGTACTTTCATTTGTAAATATGTCATACTGTCCCTCCAGTTTGTGTTGTCATTTTATATGCCAAGTAATTGCTGCAAACTGCTGCCATATGTTGAACCAACAACAACCAATTTCTTATTAGCTCATTTTAACATTCTTCAGATTAATCTAGAAATCAAGCGGCATGAAGATAATATTAAATTTCTGCAGAGTGAGATAAACTGCTTGAGTGAATCTATACTTGATTTGCAAGGTATCTTCGTATCTTATATATATTCTCTTGTCTCTTCATTTCCTATCACCTTCTAAGTATCCATATGAATCACAGTTAAAAGTATGATGCTTTTTGATACGAATGTTTTAAACTTGGTTATTCATTTTCTTCTTATCTAAAAGTTCAACTCGCATTGAATAAGTTCCACCTCCACTTCAGTATTAACTAGCTGGACATCATTGTGATATTCGAAATTGTTCTGTTTTTTTTTTGTCTAGGGAGTCTTGGAAAGCATCTCCGAACTGGAACAACAAATGAAAGTGGCGCTACTCTTGCTGAGAAGGATGAAACAGAACAGATATTGCGGCATGAGAAATCTGCAGCTAGTTTATTGTGCAAACTGTTGAAATCTCCTCACGCAACTCAGGCTTTGAATTTGGCACTGACAAAGGATGTTCTGGGTATTGTTGGCATTGTTGCCACCCTTGGCAGAGTAGATGATGACAACCTTAGCAGGTCTGTTTTGCTTGTCGTCCATCTCTTTCTCGTGATATCCCGTATGAAAGAGAGTTTATTGGCTTGATGAAGTCAAAATTTCTTCAGATCATATTTCTTGATTAGTTTTATTGATCATCCAGATGATAGAGTTCATGATAAGGGTTATTAGGTTGCTTCCTCGAGTTTCTTCCTGCTACTGCTCAAACTTACTGTGACCCATATAATTTCTGATAACAAAAATAATCCATCAGTTTTGTTTATACCAGACAAATAATTTGCCCAACTTGTATGTGGGATTCATATGGGGTCTTTCAAAAATTTATGATCTGCTATTCTGATTAATCTATGACCCAGTTCAACATTTCCAACAAAGTACAGATAGAAAGACCACAATATTATATAAAAAAAAACTTATTATTTCGTTTGTTGCTCTTCATTAAGTTAAGTAAAAAGTATAAAAATATAGAAGAAAGATAGATCACTATCTATCACATACCCTATTTCTTTCTTTTCCAAAGTTGCCTGACATGCTGCTTTCCTGTAACTTTGAACTAGGCTTCTCTCAGAATACTTGGGACTGGAAACGATGCTAGCAATTGTATGCAGGACGTATGAAGGTGTTAAGGTTCTAGAAAAGTATGATGCGGATGGCACAATAATCAGCACTGCTGGTATACATGGGCTAGGATCTTCTATTGGGAAGAGCATAAAAGGGCGGTTTCTTGTTATATGTCTTGAAGATTTAAGGCAAGAAACCTGTCCCCTTTTTCTCTCAAGTTGTTATTGCTTATAAAATTTCTAACTGTTGTTTGTTTTTAGCCCATATGTTGGGGGATTTGTTGCTGATGACCCACAAAGGAAGCTTGCTCTTCCAAAACCAAAACTACCAAATGGGGAGTGTCCGCCTGGCTTTCTTGATTATGCAGTGAACACAATCAATTTGGATGACAAAAACTTGGATTGTCTCACCAGCAGTGGGCATGGTCTCAGAGAGACACTATTCTATAGCCTCTTTTCTCGCCTCCAAATATATAGAACCAGAGTGGAGATGCGTCTTGCTCTGCCATGCATAAATGATGGAGCACTGTCTTTAGATGGCGGGGTTATTAAAAAGAGTGGCGTGTTCATCCTGGGAAGCAGGTTAGTTTGGAACTAAATGAAACTCTCAAAAACCTTGTTTATTGCTATGTTTTTTTTCTTCTTCTTATAGAAGTGTTATCTACTCTCAGGAAAGATATAGAGGTCAAATTTCCTGCAACCTCTGGAGAATCTAGTATGCCTGCAAAATACCTTGAAACTGAGGATATGATCAAGAAGCTGAAATGGGAGCGATCTCATGTTACCGAGGATATGCAAAGAGAACAAGAATTGTTGGACTTCGCTAAGGCAAACTTCACCAGACAGTTGTGATTCTGTGGGTTTTCCTTTTAGCGGGTACTGGCCTAAGGATCTCTTGAAGACTGTAAGCACTGATTCGTACAACCTCTGTCTTTGCAAATTTAATCAGAAAACTGTAGCGTTTGAATGAAACTCAAAGGATCAGATTCTAATTTCATTGTGCTTAAAATTTCAAGTCAATATCTAAGCTTCTATGCTCCATATTTTGGCATTTTGTTTCGGCAATTCCCCCATGTTATTATTTTAAAGGACATTTCTGTTAAGGTCATGAAAGATTGTTGCCCCTCCATATTGTTAGTAATTCAAGATGTTGGATGCGTATCAACTATCCATGCATAAACCATCATGATTGGTGTCCTGAAGCTCTTGCAATTCTAGACAATATTTGAATATTACTAACACTTTCTTGTGTTGGCTATAACAGAAGCATGCAGGCCAAGATGGTGGCATATCAGCAGATTGCTTGGAATTTTTTTTTTCCATCTCTAAGTTCCTGCTTCATGTGCTGTCTTTGTATCAAATTGTAAAAGCAGCAAAATGTATTGATTCTCTCCTTCTGTTGTTTTTTGGTTGGTTGGCTTTAGCTACAATCAGTACATCCTCAGGCCAAGTTGGTTTGTGACTTTAAAAATTGTGGATTCTTTTTCCTTAGCATGAACAATATAAACATGAAGGAACGACATTTCCCCCCTTATTGGATGTGTATCAAACGCCCGTATATTTATTGTCTCATTTTTTATCTTTTGACACTCCAGTTTTTCAGTTTTTACTTTTCCCTTCAATATACTCTCCATGGCCAAGATGGTGGTGTAACTTTCACGTGTTAATTATGTATCAGTTATATATCCAACTTCATCAAATTGATTTCTATGGAACACAACTGCAAAAGAGAAGCAATAGATGTCGCATAAGTACATTGGAGAGCAACTGTAGACATTCTTTGTATGCAAAATTTCACAACATCAGACCTAAATGAATCTCATGAACCAACACCAACATACGCTTTTCGGAAAGAATGGTATGCATTTACAATAAATTTAAAAAGAAAAACTTATGGTACAAAACTACAGATCAGTTTCAAAACCTTGCTTTACAAGAAATGGGTGCAAACCCCACATTTATCCTCTAATGCAGACTATCACCTGATACCAATTTCACCTGAACATAAGCCCCATGCCTGTCTTC